>NW_026607486.1:21397228-22095842 GCF_021117445.2 Syzygium oleosum
AATTTTTGATTTTTTTATATTTTTTGAAAAAAATTCACCAAATTTCCTATTTTCCCGAAATCTGACTTTTTTTTATTTTCTGGAAATTTTTATGAATTTTTCTGGAATTTTTCAATTTTTATGCATTTTCTGAAAAAAAAAATTATTGAGATCTCAAAATGTGTTGTAAAGGCCACGAAAAAGAGAGAAAATAAGAAGAATGCATTATGGAAGAGAGAAGTTACAAAAAGTAGCTTCTCTTTTTCTTGCCCAAAACTCATTCCGGAATAAAAAATGCATTCTGGAATCACAAAATTTTTAACAAACGCATTTTTATTCCAGAATACAAAAATTGCTCCAAAATGCATTCCGGAAATTTTTTAACAAACGCATTTCTGTTCCGGAATGCATTCTGGAGCAGAATTTCTACTCCAGAATGGATTCCATGCGCGCCCTAAAAGGGCCGAAAAAAACACGGGAACATTTATAATTTTTTTTAAAAAAAATCGAAAAATAATTATCCACGTCAGTGCCGACCGTGTCAAGAAAGACGGTTGACATCCACGTCAGCAATTGTCAGCCAAAAATTGGCCGGGATGATTACATTGGTAAAAAACCGTCAAAAAATTTAGAATCAAATTGGTTGAATTAAAAAATTTATGACTAAAGTGATATCCGTATAATAAATTTATGACTTTTTTATTATAATTATCTATAAAAATACATTCAAGAACATGCCCTTTTTCATACTTTGACATGGACAAATTGACAATCCCTTAAACCCAATCCATCGAGTTTAGCAACCCCCACAAGAAACATGTTCACGGATAGTCACTATTCCCCTTTGCTGGAGAAACTTCATCCCAAGTCGAAGGAGCTTCCTCCATGATTCAGTTTCCAAATCTCATCTTAAACTCGAATTTCGCGATTAATCAAATGAGTAGGTTCCATAATCAATGACACAATCCTTCGCCCCCCGTTAGGTCTTGCCCTAATTTCCAATAAATTTATGTCGCGACAATTGATTTTGTGGGGGAGTTTGCTTACGTGATGCAAACGATGTTGTCCTTATTGCCCAAGCAAACGCCCGAACGGATTAGATAGGAATTATGGGAGTTTAGTCAAACGATTGTTTAGATTAGTGCCTCTTAATTTACTCTCTATTCATGCTTGTGCTTGCTGATATTATTCGCTAGCATTACTAGAGCAGACGCTAGCTATGACGCACCCCCGATTTGATTTATTTTCCCTTCTAAAATAATTCCCCACTAGGCGTGGCATGATTTAAACATGACATGAGATTTTTCATCTTCTGCATCATTATCTTTAGGTCCGCACGACATGGTAGATGGCGCTATTCGCCCCACCTCCAAATATTCAAATTTTCTCATCAATATCATCATTTGAATTGGCTCTTCCACTAATTAAAGCACGAGATGGATCGGGGCGCGATATAATCATAGACACAAATTATCGGCACAGATCGCCCGCTTCGAAACAAGAAGATCTTGTGGTTGTGCACAGTACATAATTTATGGTAATTCTACTAACCCCGTAAAAAGAAAGCAATGGAGCATGGAACTCGTATTTACACATGTTGTTCGGGCCGAACAATGAGAATATATCAAAGTCATGACTTTGGTGTTAATCTCTTTTAGGGGTTAAATCTCTTTTTTGCAAAAAGACGAAGATTAGGATAAGATAAGATATGGTTTTAAGACGTGGAAGTGATGGCCGTTGTTTCGGTTCGTGGGTCTTTCGGCGAAATCCTTTTTTGCCACGGCATGAAAGTCTAGGTTTGTCCTTTTAATCTTTCCATCAAAGGCAGGGAAATTAGATAAGGAAGGACTTAGTTTAAAGAAAAAGCATGTAACCCCAATGAAATAAAAGATGCTTTACTTGCTCCCAAATGCATACAAGAAGTTAAACCTAAGGACCCATTTCATTTGCCTAACCTTTTGTTTCTTATCCACTCCTACGTATGATCTCGTAAGGAGGTTGACCTTTAGGCTAGAGAGGAGGAGCTACACTAGAATTTGAGCTTCTCTTATTAGCAAATAAAATATTGAACAATGCTCTGTTTGTTTCGCGAAAAATAAATGATTTAGAAAATATTTTCATGAAAAACGATCATTTGTATCACTTGAAATAATTAGTCAATGAAAAATATTATCATCGTCGACAATTTTTGTCTTTACATTTTCATTTACTCATTTTTGTAAGCGATACAAAGGGTCATTTTCAGAAAAATATTTTCCAAGTCATCGATTTTCCACGAGATAAACGAAGCTTATAGGATGGCTTTGTTCGGTGCTTCACATGATTTGAACATATTTTATCGGGGATACAAAAGTCATCTTATATCAACTTAAGCACAAAAACCCTAGATCGTCGTAGAAGCAGTCTATAAAGTAAAAACTAGAAAAATCACGAAAGGCAAACCCTAGCATCTCATGGAGCCAAAATTACCCTGGGATGTTCGACCCAAATCGCCCGTTACCAATATGTGGATTTGACTCGTTGGTATCCAAAACGAATATCCGTTCTGAAACCCTAATTCTTCGAATCATAGTAAATGACAATGGCAAAGTGATTTTACATATTAAGGCTCCGTTTGTTTTGAGAAAAATAAAATAAAAATGATCGTTTATATCACTTACAAAAATGAACAAACGAAAAAAGTTTTCGTCGTCCACGAAAATATTCAGATGTAAATTGTTATTGGTAATGAAAACGTTATTCATTGATTGTGATTCCAAACAATATAAGCGATCATTTTTAGGAAAATATTTTTTAAATCATTTATTTCTCGTTAAATAAACAAAGCCTAATAGTTTGAAAGGGATACCAAAGGGATTCTACATTACCTCAAGTACAACAACTTAGTTTGCCATTTCACGAGAGGTTCTGGGTTCAAACTCGCTCATTGGTGATTTAAGTTGAGGGTCGTGGTGGTGGGATGCTGCGCTAACCCCCCTCGAGGACTAGTCGGGCATCACCGCTGGTTTGAGCCCTAGCTCGCCGGCCGCGCGGACACCTCGGTTATCAAAAAAATAAAAATAAAAACAACTTAGTTTGCACTTAAAGGCAGTCTGAATTTGTAAAATCTAGACCCCAAAAACAAAAGCAAAACTTTAGTGTCCTCTCATAAGCATGATTTACTCCAGGTCACATCCCCTATTGTCCTGTAAAGCTGCTGATCCTTTTCAATTTGCTCCCTCGATTGAATTTGGCCCCACTGATGCTAGCCGCATCTTCTTCCCATCTCACTCATTCCAATTCAGTTTCTCGACCCCCGATGTTAACTAACACGAATCTCTCCCCTTTTTCGCTAACTAACAGCGAATCTGACCACAATCCTGCACAAATTATTCTTCTTTATCGGGGGAAATTCGACAAATACGAAGTTGAACCTAACCAAAACAAACGAAGAGGAAAAGAAAATGGTCGACGGGCGACTTAAGACATGGATGGGAATGATACGACGAGACAAAGATGCATGTGATCACATGATTCGAACCTGTCGGTTCCACCATCCTCGCTTTGATTGATTCTTGCTTATTTTTAAGCTTTCTTGGTCGCTCGGGTTCACGCATTGTCGCAGTGATCTGTTGGGCATGGAAATGCATTTGTGTGGCTCCGAAGCATGCTTTGTTTATATGGGACTAGGCCACACCTAATCGATGACGAAGTAGCCGAGATAAAAAGACAAATCGTTTACCAACTTTTGGTCGCGGTTTTGACCCCGAAGAGAGTAGACTTAGTGACGAGGAGGGCTAGAATTATTGGTTTATGATAATTGGGGTTTCTCTTCACACCAAAGCTCCAAGTTCATTTTATCGAAAAATGGAACTCCAAGTTCAAGAAAACGTGCCTCGAGCTTTCTTCCCATGTGATGGTCGTTAAGGAGAAGAAGAAGCAATCGAAATATCGGAAAGTCGTGCCGTATTTTAGAAAAATCGAGGAAGAGGATATGGGAAAAGCAAAGTGTAGCAATTCGGGTTGAAACCCTTCTTTGGTCCTCTGGATATTACAAGAATAACTAGAACCGACACGAACTACGGGCGTGCGAACTGTTGAATGAAAAGGTAGGCAACCATCTTGCCAATGGTTTTTTGGACTTTATTTTTGGCATCAAGGACAAACTTACTTTCCGACTACATAGCTATAGATTCTTGATGTTTCTTACATGTATGTTGGTCATAATTGTGTGCATAGGTGGACCAAGCTTGCTTGCGAACCCCGGTACAAATCAAATCATGTAACTATGAATTCCCCAATTATTCTGACCAAAGAAAAAAAAATGCCCAATTACAACAAAATTGGATATAAACATGATGAACAAGCCATTGATGTAGCTTTCCTCGACGACATTGATGCTCCAAGAAATGGTTGAGATCACCATCAATCATTATCATAGGAAATTATCAAAAAAGTCCTAAATCAATTTGTGTCAATTTAGTCCTAAGCCTTTGAAATTGGCCAATTTGGTCATAAATCTTTTGACGATTTTCCAATGTAGTCCTCTCGACCAATTTTGGCTGGAAATCAATAATGACGTGAACAATTTTTGTGATTTTTTTAAAGAATTTTCTATATTTTCTTTTGTCCTTTTTTTTTCACTATGGCCAGCCAGGCCCCAACGACCCTCGCCAGCCACAGTGGAAAAAAGAAGAGAAAATAAAGCATAAATATAATTTAGAAAGAAATTTAAATTGCATCAATTGTCCACGTCAGTGCCGGCCGTTTCGCGCAAGACGGCCGACGTTCACATCAAGCGATTCTCAGCCAAAAAATTAACCGGAAGGACTAAAATTGGCAAGCCGTAAAAAAGGTTCGAGACCAAATTAGCCCAATTATGACTTTTTTTTTAGGTAATTATCCCATCATTAATAAGTCCCCAAGAAACTAACGCACTACATAATTGCATTGCACCCAGCCATTCCAATCCAATTCCTTAAATGCTAAGAAGAATACCCCGGGTCTCTTCATGGGTTTCCCAGGAATGGACGAAAGCACCATCCTGCTCGTGACAATTGAAGCATTGCACGCGGTGCGAAAAGAACTTTCTTCCTTCGACCTTCTCCGTCCTCTCGAACTTCCGACGTGTGGTGATTTCCTCTCCGAAACGATACGCTTTTTCAGAAGAAAGTCGCTGATTTTTCGCCCTTTAGCATCGTGGAATTCCCTCCCGCCAAATCGTGTGAGAACGGAGAAAAGAGCTCTTCCGTTCAAGTCAAAACCACCTTTGCATCTTTGCATCTTTTCTTCTTTTTTATGTGTATGAACCATGTTCACATTAAAAGAAAAAAAAAAAGCCCTTTTTTGCGGCGCCAATAATGTGAAAAACCGCAAAGAGTAATCGTATTTTAAATGATTAATATTATGAAAAACTCCAAATTGGTACATTTATGATAAATTTACCCAAAACTGATTTTTTTATCACGAAAAACCTCAAACTAGTACATCTGTGATAATTTTACTCAAAATTAATTTTTTGACCATCAAAAGTCCAAAACCAATACACCTATAATAAATTTACCCTCCGTTAGTTTTCGTTAAATTGATTTATTACCACGAAAAATTACAAATTAGTACACATGTGATAAATAAAGGGTAAAATCTCAAATCGGTACACTCCTTAACTGTTACGTGCTGTTCAGCTCGGTAATTTGTCACGATTATATCACTTTAGGATTTCGAAATAAATTTATAAAAAGCGTATCAGGTTGTGATTTTTCGTGGTATTAATTTACTTTTAAAAAGAGTGGGAAAGAGCGAGTGGACACAATCTTCTAGGTTTGATGAGATTCTCATATGTCGTTCCCCCTGTCTCCCCTCCTGCTTTTTGAAACGTATCGTTATTGCCGTTAATCTCTAGAGAGGGAGGGAGAGAGAGAGAGGGACCCTTCGTTTTGACCGGTAACTTGCGTGCGGGTGCAACGCCACTCGCTTATAATTGTCGTCACCCTCTCTCTCCCTCCCTCCCTCCCTCCCCCAGCCCACCAGGACGAGTCCCAGTCAAAATATCGCACCTTTCGAGCTCCTTCCTCCTCCTCCCTCTTCTCCCTCCCCTGCTTCTCTTTCCTTTTAAGCCTCTCTTCGCTTCGCGTTTGCTCCTCAAGTTTGCTTCTCCACGCAGCTGACAGTTCCTTCCTCACCTCCCCCAAGGCCTATACCCCCAGCTTCGTGTATTTCATCGAGCGCGCACACGGACGGGAGGAGGAGCTCCGACACAGCAGCAGCCGAGTATTTCCGAGGAAATTCAACTGGGTCGGTCCTGTTTTTTCGGTTTCTGGTGGCAAAGAAATGATGGGGTTCTCGTCCAAGGAGGAGCGGTCGAGGAGGGTGCTGCGAGGCGTGAAGACGGTCTTCTTCCTGATCACCATGCTCGTCTCCCTCCTCCTCTTCTCCGCCCCGATCCTGCTGGTCATCGCCGACACGCTCCTGCCGTCGGCCCTGCTCTCTGCTTCGCTCTCCCCCTCTTCGCAGTCCCTGCAGGACAAGCTCGCCGCCCACTTCGCCGACTACGATTTCCGATACTCCCTCGTCGATATCCCCCTCGTATCCATCGTCAGATCGGCTATTATCATCTGTAAGTGCGCCGAGTCCTCGTCGTTAGAACGTGAATTAGCTCGATGGGTCGGCACGGAGGCCCACCCATTTGTGGAAAAGCTTCGTCTTTTTCCTTTACCAAAAAAAAAGGCACATTTTTTGGCCATCGCTTTGTGCTGTTCTGTGAATTGGGTGTTCGAATCTACTGAAAAATATTCGAGTTTCTGATTTTTTTTTAGTTTTGGGGGGTTACTGTAGGTGTGTACAGTCTGTGTGATGGACCGAGGCTTTCAAGAGGGCCGTACTTGGGGATAACGACCGTTTGCTCACTGCTGTCCCTGGCGTTCGTCTCGTTGAAGGCGTCTTATGTGTTCAGCGTTCCGAACACGAGCAGGGGAGGATACGGCAGAGCTTTGGAAATGGCTCTCTTCATGTCTTCTTGGCTTCTGGCGATTGGTCATATCGTTGTGGCGTATAAGATCAGCTGCCGAGAGAGAAGAAAGCTTCTCGTTTACAAGATTGACATCGAAGCTGTAAGTATCTCTCTCTTCGATTTTTTGCACTCTAGAAAAGGAATCATATCTTTTTATTAGTTGGAACAATAACATTTGAACTTGGGATTCTGTACGAATGAAAAATCCTTTGGTAGATCAGACTGGGAAGGCGAGGGAAACTTCTGACGCCGTAAATGGAAAATGAGAAGGATAAAAGGGAAGAAAAAGATCACGTCTTTTTGCTTAGGGTCGAAGAATTGAAATGAGTTCATCTAGAAGGTCAAAACTGCCGAGTAGGCTGGGCTAAACGTTGCCCCAGTCTTTTAAACCTTTTTTAGTCTCGCACTGTATGCCTGTCATGATCCCTCCTTGTCCTTTTCTAAGTAAAAAGTCCCCATCACATGTAAATCGATTCAACATCGGTTGTGAAGAAAAAAAACAATTGATTATTCTAGCCTGCGGGAAATTTCGTTGGAGTCCTAATTTCAAGCGAAGGCTGACGCATGTGAAGGAAAGCATTGCACATGTTTGGAGGTTAACCATGTCTCTGGCCCAAAGGTTTATACATAAAAAAAAAAGGAAGAAATGATACTCATGACTCAACAGTCCATGAGGTAAAAGTCATAGAGTCACTCTGCCAAAAAAAAGGGTTGGTGAAGCTTAGGTTATCTTTTTTCTGGCCCAAAAAAGTATAGGTAATCTTTTAATCTGAGCTATGGTCCCCCAATTACTGACCAAATTCATGTATCGACTCAATAGTCTCATAGAATTAGGGATGGGCGGGGCAGGGCAGGTTAGCTCAGCCGCCCTTCATAATGTGTGTGTGTGTGTGTGAGAGAGAGAGAGAGAGAGAGAGAGAATATGTTGCTCTGGATTGGACTATGTTTGGTTGCCATTTGCAAATTTTTGCAACTGACAGCCACAACTTATCAACAAGAATATATGCCTACTCATGTTCATGTAGATCCAGCGCATCTTTGTGCTACTGCATGTGCACTCTCTTTCTCAATAATATTCCTCTGTTTCTTCTGATCAGAGGAGATAACATTATTATTCACCAGATTTTGTTCGTTCCTCACCTAATTCATAAAATAGACACGGTCCCTATTTGATCGCCCGCAGTGCCGGACCACTTCCTCATAACCAATTTCGAACATTAGGAAGCTAGTTTGGCTTCTGCCTTCTGCAATAATAGCTATTGTACTGGAAAAAATGACGCGGTCCTGGTCTAAATTCAACGATTAATGTTATCCCCACTTTTCTAACATATGCTTCATGTTCTTCACAATGTTCACATCCATTTGAGAATTCAGATTCTTGCTAGTGCTGTGACCCACGAATGGCCCCCTCTGCAGCTATATCTCTAAGCTGTGCGGAGGGCCTGCCAACTGATAAAACCCCCATTTCATAGCTGGCCACTGCTCTGTCCTGATCTATTCTATGGACTAATTCTCGACTTTATAGAATGATCGAAATTTGAATACATCCACTACTAGATGGTCAGTGCCATTCCCGCACATCATTGCCACCAGGAAATTGGAAGTGGGGAAATTATTAATCTATTTGTGTCATGCCTGCAGGTCTCGGCATGCAAGAATGGCTTCCCCAGATATCAGAAGATTCTCCAAGAACAGAGAGAGAAATGAGAAAGAAAGCATTAAAAAAAAGGTGGTGGGTGGGAAATTTGACAGGAGGAGGAGGAGACTAACGCACACCCAACTTCTAATTTTCTCCCGTTTGGCTCATCACGTTCGTCAGGATCGGGTTTCTGGCAACTGTCCATCTGAACGAGAACGTTGACAATTAGGTCCGCAGAACAAAAATGGTAAACATCGTAATGAATGGCGGACGACTACGGATGGAGGGGAGAGTCTCACGAGGCGGCGTTTGATTTTGGTGCGGATGAATCCGAGAGGAAGTCGGATACTGACTCTGAAGGAGTCAAAATTAACAGGCGAGGCTGCAGACATTAGTGAAAATGACTCGGACGACCCACATGCTATGCACCACACATCGTGCGTCATCATCAGTCATTGTTAGAGATCATAGATTTTTATTTTGTTCTTTGTTTTCTCGGTCCCAATCAAATGTAAAGTTTGTATACATTTTCAAAGGTGGAAGGGCTAAAAATATCAGTCCTGATTTCTTTGTTATCTTCTCGATCTTATGCGTTAGAAGGTGATCTGCCAACACGAACATCAATTTTTTTTTTCGGTCATAAGGAAATTTTTCGTTTCACACGAAAGAGAAATACATAACTTCAAGATAAAATCGGTGCAAATCTGAAAATAAATCGACTTGGTATAGCCTGTAGAAACTTTCTCGTTCCGTAAGAATGGATTTATCATAGCATTATAGCACAATCGGCGGCTGATCAGTGAAACTCGCATCATTATTAGTGATGAGCGCACGCCGAAATTTCTCCATTTAGTAGCTACGGTTTTGCCAAAAGGCGGTTTGCGCTTATGTTCGACATCCCCAGCACCATCATCGTATCGTATAGAGACAACAACACCACCAATAAGTTGAAAGAGCACAAATAAGTTGAAATAACGTTTTGTAAATCCCATAGCCATATCTAGACCGGGATAAAAGAGCACCCTAAATCGGACAGAAGAGCTGTAACGCAGATACCAGTTGATCACAAAAACACTTTCAAATAAGCTCACCGTTGAACACAGTAAGAGAGGAGTTTCGGAGACTTGTGCAACACTTGACTTTTACGGAAAGCGAGTGAACAGATTCTTCCAAGACGCTCGCGCTTCGATCTTCAAAGCTCATAGGAGCAAAACTCTCCACTTCCGTTGAGAAAGTCGACATGACGTCCGTGAAATCACCGAAGAAATCTTGAAGGATTCTTGAAAATGAATAGAGAGGGAGAGGGAGAGGGATTCGCCCAGGAACGATCTTCAGAGAAGGGGGGCTCTGACATGAACATCAATTGAATTAGCAGAGAAGGATGAAAACACTTTTACTGGCGACTTGAACTTTTCTAAAATGTTAAAACCATATCTTCGGGCTCCCGAATGCTTCGACGAATTGATGTCCCGTACGATCTTCATTCACGTGCACGAACACTAGGGAGACTCGGAGACGGGAAACATCACAAGGAACATTTTGCATCGGTCGCGAAGAATCACAAAAAAAAAGAACCACAATTGAGGAGTGCATTGCCGATGCTTAAGTAGAGTATTCAATTCTATATGTGCAAAAGAATTGCGAGATTCTGAAAATACAAGGACGTTCAGGCAAATGGGGCTTGCACAAGGCCGCAAAAGATTTTTTTTTGGCTGCATATGTACATATACTTCAGCAGATGATCCCATTTCCCCTCCCTGATGTTCAACCCCAGTTTATTAGCCAAAACTGTGCCCTACTAATCAATCGATTCAACCGCCGAAGTAGTTTGCCGATTCTTATATTTTACAAGGGTATGTTCCGCCTCTGGAGATTGATGGGATATCGCTTCTGCATCCGGGTGGTCGGGAAGAACACCAGCTTATCTTCCTCAGCTGTGGCCCAACTGCAAAATTTCGAAGCTATGTTGATATAACATTCGTAAAACACCGACTCATAATAAGTTGCGAACTTTTCGTGGACAAGGGCGAAAGACAATGATCTGGTAGTTGTTATGGCACCTGAAACTAGTGACTAGGTGGTGAAGGAAGACAGCGATTTCTACTCTCGCGAGTTCGTATCCCGGGCACAGCCTCGGCCCTCCTCCAAACGGTGTGTAGACATTGACCGCGCTGCTCGACGCCGCGTTACTCTGTTCATCACATAGATAAAATTCACGGTTGCCGTTTTGAATATACGAGATTTTGAAAGTTCCTGTAGACGCATCCAAAGGAAGGGGTCAACTACCTGCCACCGCCAAGGATTGAAAGTGCGAGCTTCTTTGAAGTATTCGTGGTCTAGATGAACAGCCCTAAACGAAGCAAAGACCTTCCACCCCTTTGGAATCGTATAACCTGCTTGAATTGGATAGCCATTCGAGGTCTTTAGCTAATCGGAACTGATGCAAACTATGCTCCAGCCAGATCATCGAAAGAAAGTAGAAATTTTTCGCCTAACCAAATCGATTACCTTTTATTTGGACGTCAGTCATCGTCCGTCGGAATACCCCACTGATAATGTTTGCGACTCGCAGTGTCTCGTTGATCACCTGAACGTGGAAGAGAGGCCAGGGTTAGGATCAGAAGTTTCAGAATGTCCATCAGAAAAACACGTATACATAACCAAACTTCATGGGAATGAATGAGGATTTTTTTACTTACACACTGTGTGAAAGGCATGGACTTGTAATCATTCCACTCTAACCCCTCGGATCGATTCTTATTTGCCCTGATTTTCTCGTGCTCTTCCTGTCAAACAAGAGACAGATACAACTTATTGGAGTCACACAGACAAACATACGAATCAAGATGTAACTATATATCAATCTAAAGCTATCTTTGGTTACTAGTTGAGACTTCTAACGCATAAGATCGGTTTCGAGAATAGAAAATGAAACAGTTGATAATTCGACTTCTAACGCATAAGCTGTCTTTGGTTACTAGTTGAGAGCAGGTTAAGGACATAGATCACGGATAGGCGTTAGGTAATGGGCTGTCTGTAACTTGTGATGAGCGAGCATCTGTGCATTTTCTTTTCCCTAGACATAAAAAGGGTAGGCAAAAGTGCACAATCTCTCATATCAGCAATTTCTCTCACTAGCTCAAAACAACCTAATAAATTCCTATGTGATTTCAGTGCCATCATTCCTGTCAAATTTTCCAAAGAACACTACCCCACTCCATAATCATCATTCATAATCATAGATCAGCGCCGGAGCTGTAATTTCACACGGCCGAACCCCACTTAACGGAGAAAAGCTCGCTTGCACCAAGGGTCACATAGTCACGTGCATCGTGTTCACGCAATGCAATGATCTTTGCATTTCACAACCAAAACGGCCTAAATTCGACGGCCTTGGTTTGAGGGTGACTTTGTCATTTTGAAAGCCCACATAAAGGCCTCATCTAAATGGTAAGGACAAGGGAGGTCCCCGACGCCGGTCGCCCTTCCCCTCTCGTTTTTGCTCATCAAAAAAGCGATAGGCTAAGTCTGTTCAAAAAGAAGAAAAGATAAAAAGGAACAACAAAAACTCAAAAGAACCAAATAGAATAATCAAAATCTGACTCGACGAAAATACTGCAGAGGGCGTGCAGTTCAGGAGGCCTCATTTGTCGTAGTGGTACTCCCCAAGTCCCAAGCCATGATGAATCAAGGACATCATTTTCTGCTTTCATGATTACACGCTCCATACCTTTTCTGCTATTCAATGCGTTTTGATACTTTCCTGGCCCTATACATGCCTTTCGATTCTTGCAACAACTTAAATTTACTAACTTTGATCGATAGATGTTGTGTTCATGTGCGCAAAAACCAGGATTTTTAAGCTTTTAAAAGGCACTTTTTGGCAACCTCAACTTTCGGGGCCGTCCTTGGACACACGCAAGAATCATTGCAAAGAAGCCGACGAGTGGACGGCCCATAAAAGCAAATGTGGGTCATGATTAATCTAATCCCACTACGGTGGAGAAAAAATTCGATACCTTGAGTTGGGCCAAGGCGAGAGGCGTCTCGGTGAGGAACTTGACGGCGAGGGTCATGATCGTCGAGGTGGTCTCGTAGCCGGCGACGAGCAGAGCCACCAGGAAGTCCACGATCTCCTCGTCGGAGAATCCGCCGTCCCCAGCCAGCAGAGCCCCCAGCATGTCCTCCTTCTCGGCGCCGGTCTCGCGCTCTTTCCTCCTCCACCTCACCACCAGAGTCAGTGCCTCCGCCACTTTCGTCCTTGCCTAAGAAAAAGATCCCAAGAAAATTGACAGATTACTAAGCCAAATTTCCCGAAACTTAGCTCCTCTGCTGGATTTGCTTCATGGGTTGAGTTCAAGAACCCATGGCTGACAATGACAAAACTAAGCACCACTAAACCGGAAAATTCTTTGGTCGGTTTGCTTCATGGGATTTGGTCATCTTTGTCAGTTTGAGGGGGATGTGACATATTTACTTGAGATTTTTTGCTGTTTATTGGGAAAAAATCTGACGCTTAAGCAATGAGACCTGCTTAATTTGGTGCAAACAGTCCAGCAGATCACACCACTGTTTCAAATTAGGGACGAAGTGTCATTTTCACACGTGCGCTTGCCATTTGGGTGCTTGCTTCATCCCTCGAATTCTCGTGCTGATTGGATGGAAAGAGAACAGAGAAGGTTTATGTTTGCTTCAAAATGAAATCTCAACGAAAGAACTTGAAGAAAGAAAGAAAGATTAAGAAATATATTCTTAAACATGGTCAAGCGGGATTATTCAATTAATACGTGAATGGACGGTACTAGACGTGTTGATACGATAATTCTAGAATAGAGAATGAAACATGCCGTGACAAAATCAACTTTATATATTCATGATCGTTGGTTGGAATAATATCGTTTTTTTTGTTATGAGAGATCAATTTTGAAAAGAATGCCAACTATTTGATGATTATGTATGACAATAGCAGCGACAAGATACCTTGATGGCGCGACGGTAGGTGGCGGAGAAGAGGGCAAAGGGGAGGGTGAAAAAGCCTTCGATGACGAGGACGTACTCCTTTCTCAAGCTTTCCGTCCAGTCTCCGGGATCATAACTCATCAGCTGCTTCACCGTCAGCTCAAACGTTATCTGCACACAATAATCATCTCACGCGATGATCTTTTAATCAGATTATTATGTCCCCCTCGAAAATCGCTTCAACTGATGCGTTGGGCCAACGACGAAAGAAATTCAATTATACGAACAGAAGATTCTCAAGAGGTTTCGTATGAATGAACTGGCCATGGTACCTCGTTTGAAATTATTATCTAATTTTGAAGTGAATGAATTACTGATATGTCGATGGAACGAGGAAGGTAAACAAGAGGCGAAAAGACCTTCTTGGCCTCCTCCATGAGCAAGATCCGGTCGGACCAGGAGTCGAGGTTGAGCCGGACCAGCCGGTCGATGTCGACCAGCAGGTGGTCCCTGATGATGGAGGAGTTGGCGAAGCTCATGGTGAGCGAGTGCATCCGCTTGTGCAGCCCGCCCGTCATGAGCAGCAGCGAGTGCTTCCCGAGCAGGTTCGCGATCGAGCCCGGGTAGCTGCACTCGAACAGCCGCCCCTCGTTCTGCAGGATGAACCGGTTCGTCTCCGGGTCGGCGGAGAAGACGGTAGGCTCGCCGAAGACGTGGGTGGTGAACAGGGTCCCGAACCGCCCCACCCGCTCGTCGATGAAGGGCTCCGGGTTCTCGGTCTTGTAGGCGGAGATGAGCTGGAGGGTCTCCCCGACGAGGGGCAGCCCGAGTGTCCCCGGCGGCAGGGGGAGACGCCGCCGCCGCCGCGAGGCGAGGAGGAGGGCGGCGGCGGCGGCGAGAGATGCCGAGAGGAGGGCAATGGCGATGAGGAGAGCCATGAAGGTCAAAGAGAACGATCCCAATGCAAAGTGAAGGATATGATGATATTGGCTCCTGTAACACAGAGAGAAAGAGAGAGAGAGAGAGAGAGAGACAGAGAAGTGTGTGTTGTGTATACAGACAGATGGTGTAGGTGCTGCTCTTATATGTGAATTTAGAGAGAGATTTAGAGAGAGAAAGAGAGAGAGATTTAGAGAGAGAGAGAGAGAGAGAGTTGAGCAGGAAGGATAGAAGGCAGGTCATTAATGGCGGATTTGCTATGATTTTGATCATCTCTCTCTTTTCTCTCTCGATCGATCGATCGACAAGACTACGTGTAAAACTGAAACCTAATAAAACGACAGATTATTTTCTGTCGGGGGTTTGCAAAAATGCAAATTCTTTTCTTTTCTTTCTCTTAACTTTCAACCAGGCCCCCTCTCTAACTTTCGAATTTCCTCTTCTTTTCTACTAAATCGCCCCCTCCCCCAAAAAAAAGAGAAAAAAAAAATTCACATATAATCACTCGAGAACACAAATACTCTTACTTTTCAAACGAATCCTAGAAGAAAAAATGTCACTTAACTAGGACGACAATATGTCCGCTATTGATATATTTTCGTAAATTTGTTTGGACAAACATTTTAACGATGAATATTTTTGTCTCTCGCTGACGTGGTCTAATGGTTTTATGAAAAGTCTTGGTAACGAATACTCTTAGGCTGCGTTTGGTCGACCGGATAAAAGTCATGATAGGATATGTTTTATCATATCCTGTGTTTGGTGGTGGTCCAGGATAGGATAAGGTCGGATATAGACCGAATATAGCCCGGATAAAAAAATCCGAGGGGAGGGGTGGGATAGACCTGGATATGATTTCTAATGTCTATTTTTTCAGAAACCCTACGCTCCACTCGCCGTCATCTTCATCCCCACACCTTGTGCGCTTTCACCAAAAAAATTTCTCGGCTTTTTTTCCTTCACCGACTCCTCCGGACCCGTGAATAGCCAAAAAAAAAAAAAAATTTATCCTATCCGACTTTAAATCCGTAGTCCACCAAACAGTGGATAGGATATGAAGAAATCCCAGGATTTCTTATCCTATCCTATCCAGTCCTATCCTGTTTAGAAATCCGGACGACCAAACGCAGCTTTAGATACTTGTCAAGTATATATTGATTAGAGACATTTCAATTTTTGCGAAAGCAGCTACAAATCATACGAAAAAGCGGTATCTTACGTATTGTGAAATTAATTAAAACACATTTGGACGCTGTCCTTTGAGGCTATTTCATCAGCCGCATCCTGTTTATGACCTTCTTAGAAGAGAGAGAGACATGAAAACGCATTTTTTTTCATTTTCAAATATTGAAATTTATATTAGTCGCCAAACTCCCAAGGTTTAAATTGCGACGATGCAATACCTAAATTTGAGGACTAAATTGCCTAACGCATTGCGGCTAAATATCGTTCATATCATGTTCGCATTCGTCCCTTTTTTGTGCATCACATGTCGCATATATGATTCTTTTTTTATCTTGCCAGAAAATAAGCAGGCTTGTTCATATCGCACGGTATACGTTCGGATTCATTATTTTGCATAATATGGAAGGGCATGCTACCCTTTTATATTTAATATCGTGACGGGAGTATGAACTGCACTAATCTAATAATTAAGTTGATCGGACTACTAATCGCATGTATAATTTTTTTCTGATCTTCCCTAAGAAAGAAGCAATGCTTTGTTCATATTGCATGGTGTATATGTTCACACTCATTGCTCATTTTGTATGTTTATGGAAGGGTGTATTATCCTCTTTAATCATAATCTAACTGATAATCAATTAATTAGGTTCAAGCAGCACTAAACAACGATTAGGCATGTGAGGTGCTGATCCAGCTACTAAGTACTCCAAATTTCATGATCACATTTCCTCATTTTTTTATTCATTTTTCTTGATTTTGGAAGGATCACGGGGTGAAGTTGGTGAAATAAAACAGAACAAAAGAAGTTTTTAGAGAAAATAAAAATGAAGAGGTATTTAATTATTTATTTATATTATATTTGTCCATTTTAGTGAATGAAGCGCGTATAATGATGAACAGCAATTTCTTTTTCGCACTTTCCATTCCTCTTTTGCCTCCTTTTTCGGCTTCTCTTTCCATCCTGCGAAGCACGTTCATCCTCATGTTGGGTCCACTCGATTCTAGAAGGAAGCATGAGCCGCTTTTTTTTTTTCTTCCGAAAAATATTTTGCAAACGGGATAAGTGCACCGGAAATCCTAAAATCTGTCATGAAAGTGCAGTCAATTCATAAAACTTTTAAAAAGTACAATCAGCTCCTAAAACTTATCAGGAAAGTGCAATCGAGTTCTAAAACTTTCAAAATGTACAATAAATAAAAGAACTTGATTGGACCAATTTGATAAGTTTTAGGACTCGATTGCACTTTTTAAAAGTTTTAGGACTCAACTGCACTTTGATGACAAGTTTTATGACTTAATTGCACATTTTGAAAATTTTAAGATTCGGTTGCACTTTCGTGACAAGTTTTAGGACTTTCAATGCACCTATACCATTTGCAAACTCTTTTATTGATACCCAAAGGCCATTTCTCTCTCTATTTTTTTTTTTTTAATTTTTGGGAAAAGAGTGAATAAATCTCATTTATAATTAGCTAATAAAGCTTCCCATCAATTAGATAGAATGAGGGAGGCTATCACTGTTCTTTCGGCTTCTATATCACTGTTGAAACAGCCTCTTGCCAAACACAACCCAATTTAAAAATATTTCTTCCCTTTTCCTCTTTTATCACAAACACTGGGAAATCATCGTTTCGTCAATGTTGATTTTACAATTCATCGATTCTAAAAGCTTAAATTGGCACAAAATAACATAGCTTATGTTTTATCGCGATAATCGTCATTTTGCCATGATTTATTTAAAGCACTCGAGCAAAATAATTTTCGACTTTTAATTTGATTAATTTTGATTTCCCCACTTGGTGTAAGAGGGGAAAAAAACAGAGAGGAAGAAAGTACACTTGCCGATTAATTTGTGATTAATTGGCAAATCATCATCAGCTCATGCAAAAACTAATCCATCAAATGCTTTATGCCGCGGTGGGTGAGTACCCACTTTGATAGGAAAGTGAAGAGTTAAGGGCTATAATCATCTCCACATGTCCCAGAATCATGAGTTAGCATGATATAGTCAATACACTTCTTTGTAAGAATTTTATTAAATAGTGCCCGCTAGGTATTTATTAAGAAAATTTTAAAGTGAGTTCGCAAATTTCCCACGCGTTTTTTTTTCTCGTGTTATGTGTAATCGGCACTTTAAAGATCGATATATTATATTTAAGTACGCTTAACAAGTGTGCAGAGGCATTCGTTAATCAGATGTAAATTTTAATTTTATTTTATTGGTGTTATCATAAGATGATGGGGCCATATTAAACCCCATGGGTCCCAATCCCATGAACGAAGGATGTTATTTAGCTTTCTGCCCCCCTAGGCAACCCTTAATTAGTGATCCCTAATTAAGAAATTAGGAAGTATCTCCCATACCTTTTATCATGTAATTCATCTTTAAGCAAGCTTTTTCTCGATTGATTAATCCTAATCATATCATTATCATCATGGTGCTGTGCCCACCCGCACAGCCCTAGTTCATTCATGTAGTAGAACAAGAAATATATATATTTAAATAATATTTAAGAGATATATATTAGACTAAAAAAACATTCTTATCCCCATTATTGACGTTAAATCAAACTGTCCCCTTTAAAGACACTTTTGACATCCTCCATGACATAAGCAATTAAGTTTATCTTTTCACTAAGCTTGTGAAATAATGGGGGTTAAGCTATTAAATTTATCTTTTCACTAAGCTTAATTTCAGAAAATGAGTGAATTACTACAACGCATATGAGATTTAAACAGCTTGATTATGACTTAGATGAGGGGCACAATATAGTGAATGCATAAGATGAGTCATTTTATGATTTGTGGCATTTAATCTCTCTCTTTATCTGGAAATTATCGTACGCGATAGTCATAGAGGAACAAACCAAACCAACCGCCTACATACATCGTGTGTTGTCACGGCGAAATATCTAAATTCCTAGAAATTGGCCAGGGGGTCAAATTCTTACCCTGTGAAACGTTATTCGATGCACGTGGAGGGCGATCGTGTATATCAAGAGGAATCGATCGAAAATCAGGATACCCACATTTATAAGGAATCACTCTTTCCTCAAATATCTGTAAAGTCGCCAAAGATCATTTCCTAATAATAAGAACGTGCCTTTTCCAAATTTTTGTTTTCAAAAAAAAAGGGGAAAATGGCTCTCTCCATTAAACTATAAAAGCAGAAATGAATGGGGGGAGAAAAGAACCATCATCACCCAATGGAAAATCAGCCTCGCACGTGTGATGTCCAAAAAAACTAATCTATTATGCTTAATGATGCGGGAGCGAAAATGGGAGATTTCGCGATTTTTCAGAAGTGACCCTAAGGTCCATAAAGCAATTCAAACCCTCTGCTTTTTGCCCTCTTAGAGGGTGGTGAAAGATGAGCTCCATTGACACATTAGCCTTTCCTTTGCTGCCTTTGTCTCCAATCGAGTGGCATTAGGACTTGAGCCTCTTTCAGATTCATCCCTCTTGCTTCTATATATTTCTTTCACACCCACAATAGCTAGACTTTGGCTTGCTTGCCATTATGTTTACAACCGCCCCAATTAATCAACTCAATCGACCCTTTTTCATGTTGACAAAGTGGCAGCCACGGTAAAATAAAAAAAGGGAAAAGAAGGAGAAGGAGAAGGAGAAGGAGAAGGAAAAGAGAGATGTCAAGTGTTACCCAAAGGTCACTGTGCACTGGCGTTTTAACTTTTGATTGAGAGGTGCTGCTTTCTTGCTTGCTAAAAGGGGGACATTGCTCTGTTTCTCTTCTCATGTCATGTATAATAGTCCACAGCCACTTAATATGATCTTATAAAGGGTAATTTTTCCGAGGAAAGATGATGCAGATGGTTCACTAACTTTGACTCAATGCGCAATGTGATTTTTAGATTTTTAATTTATTCAACGTGGTCCCTGAACTATTGGTAAATGTTCAATTTAGTCCCTAAATTATATGAAAATGTTCAATTGATTTCGTGAGCAGTAATTAGCAATATCTTAAAAGACCAAAACAGCGGCTACTTTCCGAAGGTTTCATATCGTAAAAGGACGTGATTTCACGAGGGTACCTAACACTTCCATGGATTCGGCCTCTTACCGTGTCTCGATATGCTTTCTCGCCGTAAAAGGCGAAGCGAAGTCGGACCCCTATGAATATGAGTGAAGACAACGGAAAGTGCACATTAACAACACAAATGATAAAAAGCAGATGAACAAAGCAAAGAGCTCAAGAGCATCAAAGCTTGTGGGGAAGCAAATATTCCAATCACTTCAAGAGGCTCCTTTGCACTGAGCTCATCAACCACAGAATGCAATTATTCAAACATATAATTATCAAAGATCGGCTCAGCTTTGACAGAAGTGGGATGCCAAAGAGAAGCAGCTGAGCTGGTCGAGGGGGTACGTGCTGTGGTAAGAAAAAGTCAATAAATCTTTCCTTAGAAATAGAGAAAAAGGAAACGAAAAGGTTCGAAAGCTGTGGTGTTGGTGACGGGGGATGATGATGGGCGAGGGCAAAGGCTGTCGTCCACTTGGGCGTGTCGCTCGCGACCGTGTGTGGCCATCGCTTTCTTGCCTTTTGAGGGACATGTTCCAGACATTTACACGTTTGGAATCATGGGTTTCCCACGGCCCATGATTCCTCACGTATACGCAACTGAACCATTTTTCTTTTCTTTCTCCTTTCCGTTGGATCGTACAGTTTGTCCCTTGCCGATTTTTCACCCGCCCCGGTTCTGCTCTTTACAGCCTAGCCATTATCATCCTCCGGGGGCAAGAAACTTCTCTTTTCTTAAGGCGAGTTCTATGCTCACAAATGAAAATGCATGTTCTACTCGTGTCGTCAACACACGGCGGGTCAAAGATATTTAGATTGCATTTGGTTTAACTTTTGCGAAGGGCTTTGGACCTCTAAAGTCCCTTGAATAAAAGTAGGGTCATTGAGGAGCATTGAGTGAAAGCTAATATTGACAAAGCTAAAGGCCTAAAGCAGATTAGTTTCGGCAATTTCGAAAAGCCATCTCCAAGGGTTTATTGATTCCCATCTTGCCACATTAAATTATAAAAATTCTAGTTCGATCCTTGCGTTACACACAATCTCTCTCCTCCCCCTCTCTTTTCCATTGCGCTATCTCTGGCAAGTTTGTGAACATGCCCATCTCTGCTGCTTGACTGCACCACCGCCATGCCAACGAGCCACCTGTGACAGCGTGCTCGTGCTCAACTAGCTAACTATACCAACTAGTCCCCTTCACCAATGAGCCCCCTTCGATCAATCGCCACACCAACAAGCCACTTGTGGTCATTGCCGACGCAATCGACCTCGATCTAGCGCCAAGTGAGCCCAAGATCTGAGATCTAGGACTTGGGTCAAGCGTGGCTGAATTCGAGACTTGATGGCACCGGCGACGCAAAGCGGAGGGTGAGTAGAGTGGAAGAAAGAGAAGGGGGAGGTGGCAGCGACATCGAAGCCCTCGCTTGAAGCACCTAGTTCTTGTTACTTCTCTTTTTTTCTCTCTCTTTTCTTATCCAAACGTTATTTGCATTCAGTAGATACACATTAAGTTAAAGATGTTGTTGGAAAATTGTGTTTGGAGGAAATGAAATCGGAATGTAGTCGAACTTTGAGGCGTGTAATCACTCTTTTTTAGGATCAATTTGCCCTACGAAGTTGCTATAAGTTACTGGCAAACTTCCTTTAGGATATAATAAAGTCACGGTAAGAATACTGAATAGCAATTCCAGTAATCTCCTAAAACTCTCTGCGAAACAATTGAGAAAATAGTTGTCTCGTTTTTCTTTTAAGGAAGACAAAAATGAAGGGAGTTCTGTTCATTTGTCAAATGAACATAGTTGTCCAATATATATAAGCAAATAGAACACACCTCTTGGTGTCTAACTGCCAATACAGACACACCCATTCATGTCCGAAAAATTACAATTCGGACATAACCCTTCGTGTCTGAAAAACCGTCATTTGGACACAACCGTTCATGTTTGAAAAGTTACGATTCAGACACAAACTCTTCGAGCATGAAAACTGCCCATTTTATGACATGCTTTTTGACATACCTTTTCATGTCGTAAAATGGACAGTTTTGTCCGAACAATCACAAGACAAGAAAAATAATAAATAAATTGTTGATTAAGGCTTATTTTGATCTGCGACGTGCATGCGTGCGTTAAAATCACACACCCACATGCGGGTATAGTGGAGTTTAGCACATTCACCCATTTTCTTCATTTACAATAAAGGATAATACCTTAACTTATAAATAGACAAAAACTTTCCTTTCTTTCCTATGTGGGATAAGAAAAATGCCTTATTTTTTTGTTTTACAAACAAACACCAACAGATGTTTGATAAAATGGCTTTGCATTTCCTCAAATCTCTCCCAAACACACCCTTACACCAGTGTGTATATATACGTTACAAAAGAGCTCATGTTCTACTGCTGTGATAAAATGTGAAGGAGCGTCATCGAGATACATGTTAAGTATACTTGATAAAAAATAGTTCAATCCATAAAATATTTGATTACACATGACATGGGAGCAGTTGGTGCATTTGCAAACATCGAGAACTTTCTGTTTTACTATCTAACAAATGTACCGAAGGCACTCGTCGACAAAACTCACGGGTATCACGATGCGTTTTGCTTTGAACAAGAGATGCTTCGCTTTCTAGGGCTAGACCAGTGGGCAGTGGCTTAGGGCCCGTTTGGTAACGTGCCAAATAGTGAAAATTTCTGTTCTTTTGTTCCCAGAAATAGTTTGGGAACAGAAATGCGTTTGGTAAATTTTTTGTTCCTTGGCACATTTTTGCAAAAATTTGTGCCGAGAAACGATTTTGGAAGAGAAACAAGAAGTAAAAAAGTTGCTTCTTGTTTCTGCACAATTTTGAGAATCAGTTTTTTTTTCTTTTCTTATTTTTGTGTTGTTCTGCCCTCATTTGGGCCTGCCGCCGGGTGACTCGCGACCGGCCACAGCCCAGGCCCGGCGAGGGCGTCACGGCCCGCCGCCGGCCGGCGGAGGCGAGGGTCGCCCTCGCCGGCGAGGGCGAGGGCTGGACCCTCGCCGCTTGGACGAGGCGGCCTCGCCCAGATCGAGCGAGGCCGAGCCTCGCCGTCCGTCGCGACGGCGAGGTCGGCCTCCCGAGAGATGGCGAGGCTCGGCCTCGCCTAGATCTGGCGAGCCGAGCCTCGCCGTCGCGACCCACGGCGAGCCGACCTCGCCGTGGGTCGCGACGGCGATGCTCGGCCTCGCCAGATCCGGGCGAGGCCGAGCCTCGCCGTCTCGGGCGAGGCGCCTCGCCTCGCCGACGAGGGCGACCCTCGCCTCCGCGGCGGCCGGCGAGGTCCGTGACGCCCTCGCCGGCCCTGGGCGTGGCCGGTCGCCGACGACCGGCCAAGGCCAAAGAAGAAAATAGAAAGAAAAAAAAATTAAACAATTCAAAATATTATTAAAATATTATTTGGGAACAGAAATTTTGTGTAGTTACCAAACGCATTTTGTTCTTTTCTACTCTAGGAATAGAAATTTTGGACAGTTTATCAAACGCCTTCAAATACTCGGAAATTGTTTTCGCAGTGAGAATAAAAAAATCATTTACGTTCGGAAATAGCCGGCACGAGAATGGTATTCATGCGCACCCTTAAGATCCAGAATAACAAGTCATATTGGTCCAATGTTAACGGTGGCCCAGCCACTCGCGCATAGAAACTCAATAAGGTTGGCCCTGGTCCGATTCTCAGCATCACCTCCTGCAAATTACCCATTTTATGTTTGGACCATTCGTGCAAGCTGATTACCAATTGGTCTTTCTCGTCATAACCATCAAGAATATAAACTACAGAAGAGTCGACTAGTTGTCTGCAATTGTGTTTATAACTCTGAACTTTCACTTAGCGTCCTCGAATTCGAACACTACAGCCAGAATCACTGGCCACAACACAGCAACATCTGAAGAATGTTTTTTTTTTTTTTTTTTTTTTTTTTGATCAGACATCTGAAGAATGTTCGATGTATGGTTGTCTTATCTCGCCGGCTATGTTCCTCATCCTCGGCCTCCATGAATGAGAGCCGATGCTCGGGCATCATGCATGGACGGACGAGGCTTGCTCAATACCTACCAGAAAGCGACGGCATCCTTAGTATATACTGTATAGGAATCAAGGGGCTCCACTGAATAAGGTGAAGCACCCATCAACCATCCAACCTTCCCCCACCTCCGGATAAGGCTAAGATAAGGCCCGACCCACTCGCATCCATTGATTTCTCTTTCGTTCCTTAGTTTCCACCAATTCCTTTTTTCAACCCAACCAAAACCATCCCCAATTAAAATAAAATAAAAAGAGTTGTAACTCCAAATAACCCACAAAGAACACAACAAAAACCACTTCTCTCTGCAATATTATTTATAAGATATAGTATCCACTGACTTGCCCCCAACACCATGGCTGCTGCCGCCGCCGCAACCTCCTCCTACTTCTTCGGTACTTGCATTGCCGACCCGAAGCCGAGCCTCGGGCGATTCCAAGCCCGGTTCAGCTTCAGAGCCAAGAAATCGCCTCCCCCAAAACCTGCCAAGAAAAGGTTGGATGGGGAACGGCTGGTCTGGTTCCCGGGGGCCGAACCGCCAGAGTGGCTCGACGGGACCATGGTAGGGGACCGGGGCTTCGACCCCTTTGGGTTGGGGAAGCCGGCGGAGTACCTGCAGTTCGAGCTGGACTCGCTGGACCAGAACCTGGCCAAGAACTTGGCTGGGGACGTGATCGGGGTGAGGGTCGATCCGTCCGAAGTGAAGCCGACCCCATTCCAGCCGTACAGCGAGGTGTTCGGGCTGCAGCGTTTCCGGGAGTGCGAGCTCATCCATGGGCGGTGGGCGATGCTGGGCACGCTCGGCGCGATCGCCGTGGAGGCGCTCACCGGGGTTGCATGGCAAGATGCTGGCAAGGTACGCTCCATATCCATATGGACCATCCATCATACACAATACAATTCTCTACGTACAGTGTCTTACAACAAAAAATCTACCACAAGTACAGCACAAGATGATAGAATCCCATGTGAAGAAATTATTGTTCAGTGGATTGTTCTTGAAATCTAATTTGGCTGGTTTGGCTGGTTAAGATGATAAAGAAATCGAAGTTCCTCAGCTCCCTTTTCTCTCCTTTTTACAAATCTTCTCATCATCGGTGTTAATCCGAGTATGAGGTATTGTAAGAATTATCGAATTCGACAGTTGAAGGTGGGAAACCTTAGTGGAAACCAGAAAACGAGGATACATGAAAATTACAAGATTATGTCGGGAAGATATTTTGGTACTCTTAACTCCGTAGGAAGTAAGATCCACACATTTAAAAAGTACGTGTTTCTGCTGTTTGTCCGTTCCTGCTGTCAACATTAACGTTGAAAAATGCGCGTGTTGTATCCTTTGGCTCGTCGTGGCTTCTTCTTTACCAAGCCAGTGCCTAGCTTTTGGTGATGATGGTGGGGCAAGAAATTAATTAGTGAGAAACTATTTCATATATATGTACACAGAAGTGGTATCCACTATTGCTATCCGGTGTTATCTATTGGAGTTTATAGAGCTATAGCCTAAAAACAAGGCTAAGGGAAGTTTGGTTATTTAGTGTAACACTTAAAACTGCGATTAACGTGCTTCTTTGTGTTATTATACAGTGTAAAAAGTTGCATGAAGTAAGTTCTTCGAGAGAGAGAGGAAAGAACCTCTCGAACTGCTCTTTTAGCTTTCTCTTTTCGATATAGTATAATCTCTAAGAGGGTTTGAATTGGTTGATGGAATATTTAAATATTGAACCACGCTTTCATCTAACAGTTTAAGTTTACGGCTTAAGCTTTTAGAACAATTGACAACAATCTCACAAAATTTTACAAAGACAATCTGTTTAGCGAGCTCCTTCACTTTTCCTCACTAAGTAAAATTTCACTAGTTAACCCCCCCACCCCCACCAAAAAAAAAAGACTAGTCCTAGCTGTTCCAAATTAAACCAGCATCGCAAACAACAAAAGATATTTAATAACGTGAGGATCATAAATAAACGACATGATACAATAATAATTTCATTCGCAATCAAAGGATATTCCGACCACATTTTCATAGTTACTTATAATGTTTGCTTAATTAACGAAATCCGAACTTATTTCTCAGGTGGAGCTCGTGGAGGGATCGTCCTACCTCGGCCTTCCGCTGCCATTCTCGCTGACGACCCTGATATGGATCGAGGTGATAGTGATCGGGTACATCGAGATCCAGAGGAACGCGGAGCTCGACCCAGAGAAGCGGCTCTACCCGGGCGGATACTTCGACCCGCTCGGCCTCGCCTCCGACCCAGCGAAGAAGGAGGACCTCCAGCTGGCCGAGATCAAGCACGCCCGCCTCGCCATGATTGCGTTCCTCATCTTCGGCCTCCAGGCCGCCTTCACCAGCAAAGGCCCGATCGCCTTTGTCGCCACCTTCAACAAATGAGCCCAACTCAACCACGGGACCCCACCACACCCGTCCTCTCCCCCAACTGAGCCCACCAACCTTGTGTCGTTCCTTGGCTTTCTTTTTGGTACGATGATCAAGTTGTAAAATGAACTGATTATGTTATTCCCGCTTAATTAGACATGTTATAAGGTGGTTAATCCCTGCTTAATTATTTAATAATCTTATTAATAGGTGTATTAAATTAAAAAATGGATCGATATGTTTTCTAGAAGTCCTACAACTTCTAATAAAAGTGCAATTGAGTTCTAAAACTTACAAAAAATGCAATCAAGTCTTAAAACTTGTTAAATTGATTCAATCAAGTCATACAGTTAACACCGTTTAATTAATTAATGGAAAACGCTGCCGTTCTCGCTAACGACCCTGATATGGATCGAGGTGATAGTGATCGGGTACATCAACATCCAGAGGAACGCGGAGCTCGATCCGGAGAAGCGGCTCTACCCGGGCGGATACTTCAACCCGCTCGGCCTCGCCTCCGACCCGGAGAAGGAGGAGGATCTCCAGCTGTCTGAGATCAAGCACGCCCGCCTCACGTTCCTCATCATTGGCCTCCAGGCTGCCTTCACCGGCAAAGGCCCGATAACGTTCGTCGCCACCTTCAACAAATGAGCCCAACTCGACCACGTCCTCCACGCCCGCCCATCCTCCTCCCCCCAAACTGAGCCCACCAACCAACCTTGTGTCCTTCCTTGGCTTTCTTTTTGGTACGACGATCAAGTTGCAAAATGAACTGATTATGTTATTCCCGCTTAATCAGACGTGTTACAAGGTGGTTAATCCCTGCTTAATTATTTAATAAGCATTGCCTTGCTTTCCACCCAGTCAACTCCGGCAAGCAGCCGCTTGAAAAGGTGTGCTTTTCGGGCTGTAAAACTTCTCCCAACCTTTGTTTAATTCAATCTAATCCCACTACTAATCATTAAATTAATCTCGGTAAACCACTTCTAATGATTCGTGACTTTCCTAAGTAGTCATCAAGCCAAGCCTCGTCATGCCAGTTGTTTCAACAGAGTCAGCTCCCCAGGTTTCTTCTTCTTGTTTGTTTTGCTTCCCTTGTTTACCCTTTCTTCATATTTTAATCTATTCTTACTGTATAAAGGTACATAAACATAGCAAATATACGAATTGAGGGTCTTGTTTTTCTTCCTTCTTTAGTTGAGAAATATCTTGAAAATCGAGAGAATCTTGTTAATGTTGCCCTCTGCATACCCTTGGAGGGAAATTTAAAGAATATCTTGAAAATTGAGAGAATCTTGTTAATGATGTCAATTTTTACAGATTTTTAAATTTTCTGAATTTTTTATAAACATTTTAATTTTTTTAAAATTTTATGATTTTTTCTTTTCTTTCGCCATTGGCCAATAGTCAAAGCAAAAGAAAGGAAAAAAAAGAAATAAAATATAAAATATAAAAATGAAAAGAATAAAAAATTTCAGATAATTTTTTAAAAAGGAAAAAAATTGTACATGTTAATGCTGCCTGTTCATGTCCATGTCAACAATTCTCGGCCAAAATTGAATAGAATGACTATATCGACAAATCGTTGAAAGGTTTAGTACCAAATTAGCCAAATTGATTCATGTCCATGTCAACAATTCTCGGCCAAAATTGAATAGAATGACTATATCGACAAATCGTTGAAAGGTTTAGTACCAAATTAGCCAAATTGAAAAACTTATAACTGAATTGGTATCCGTGCGAATAGGTTTAGGACTTTTTTGGTTTTTATCTCGTGTTGGACATTGATTTTACGTAAAAATGGTGAGAACATATATGGAGATATTTTCTTTTTCGTTTTCTTTTTGCAAATATATATGTAAAAGCCACAGTTCATTTTAAAGGAAGAACTTCCAATTTCCAAGAAAAGCTTGACTCCTTTTGGCTCAAATACTTGATATTGTGGTTTTTGAAGCTTCCAAATCATCTAATTTACTTATAATTATATTCATTTTGATTATATCAGTACTTGGAAAAGTTTAGAGCACAGATCGAAGGCCACGGTTCATTTTAAAGAAGAAACTTCCCATTCTATAAAAGTTTAACTCCTATTGAGTTAAATGCTTGATCTTGTGATTTTTGTAGCTTCCGAATAATCTAATTCTCTTATAAGTGTTCGAGATTCTATTAGTACTTGGTAATGTTTAGAGTACAAGTTCGGCGTCATAGTTCATTTTAAAGCAAGAATTTCTCATTTTAAGAAAGTTTGGCTCCTTTTGGCTCAGATGCTTGATTTTGTATTTTTTGGAGCTTCCAAATTATCTAATTTACTTATAATTGTATTCATCTTGATTCTATCAGTACTTGGAAAAATTTAAAGCACATATTGAAGGTCATGGTTCATTTTAAGGGTAGAACTTCCCATTCTATGAAAATTTAACTCCTTTTGAGTTAAATGCTTGATCTTGTGGGTTTTGAAGCTTCCGAATCATCTGATTCTCTTATAATTATGTTCAATTTGATTCTATTACTACTTCGTAATGTTTAGAGCACAAGTTCATGGCCATTGTTCATTCTAAAGGAAGAACTTCTCATTCTAAAAAAGTTTGGCCCTTTTTGGCTCAAATGCTTGATCATGTGGTTTTTAGAGCTTCCAAATAATCTAATTTACTTATAATTGTATTCATCTTGATTCTAATATATATTGATGCGTTTTCCGAAAGGGCCTTACTAAGATGATGAAAGATAGTAAAATAAAACCTAGTCACTTACTGAAATAATTCGAAAAGATTTTTGTTAATTAGATAACCGAAGAAACCAAAATTTGACGTGCTCCACATATCGACGTTTCTCTTGTTAGGTATTCATTGTCTTGATGAATTACTTCTTCTTTACTATGTTAATTAGACACCGGTGAACATGAACCCTTTGAAGAATGAGAAATGTAAATCAGTCCACATTGTTAAATCACATTTACTAAGCCTCATGCCTTAATAGTAAGTGCTCTCAAAGCACGTTTAGATGCTATCCTTTCAAATTGCACACCCCCCACTCTCAAAATCAAGAATGTTCACATTTCCAAATCCACAAGAACACAGCATGCATCAAAATGGCGAAAAACTTGCAGTCAAGGACCATTTGCAGGGCAATTTCTTGTCCTCTTTTCATTTATTTCCTTGTTGCAAGTACTTGAAAAACCTAATTTTCTATTTAGTGCAATAAATAGTCTTTATGGTCCAAAAGGGAAAGTCGGCAACCAAAGTTTGAATCCATGAAGCAGTACAAGAGAACGGAATCCACATTAAATTCATGAATAGCTCTCACCAAGATTCATGAGAGGTGTAGGTGTGGTGGTGGTGGGTGGTGGTCGCCGGCCACCGCCGATCCGCCAACATTCGACATTCATCCGACGGTGACCGATTTATTCCACAGTATTCAATTTCTGGTTTGGCCCCGTCGGTTTCTCCTATCAATTAACGGGCGAAATGAAGACTATACCCCATTAATGAAATCCCCATAAATGTCCTTTGCCCCCACAATATGGTTCGGTGTGGTTTTCAAGTTTGAAAACGAAGATCAGCATCTGGGCCCTACACGGGGTAACACTCGCTGAGCATAATACCCTTTCAGACTCGGAGGCACTGGTCGTTGACGGCCTTCCTCTTTGAATTTCCAAAGTCAAAGACACCGTGTTACCTGCCCCCTCTCCACGTGTGAAGTCGAATTGAAAAAGGACCCGAGTTCTTTTTCCTATGGTAGGACCGATTCCCGAATCTGTCCATTTTTATGAGGACCATGTGTGATCCATAGACACGCAAATCTCGAAAGAGGAGCCTCTGTTTTGATTGGTGCTGCAGTCCTTTTCTGGGGGCACCACTTAGAAACCTATTCACACTTTCAAGATCTCATGCAGCAATTTGTTTCACACACTGATGTGAGAGAGAGAGAACTCAAAAGAGAAAGGAAAAACATAAATGTGGAGTAATTTTCCTTCACTTCAATGGAATAAACAAATGACAACTGAATCCATCACAGAGCCTCTCTGGCTCTTGCTGCTGTTCACAGAATCCTAACACTAGAGCTCAAGGTCAGATGGAAAATGCCTACCCCCTTTACAATCAAGAATCCCCTGAAATCCATCTGGATCATCCCTCCCAAAAGTGAAAATACAAAAGATAATGATGAAAGGAGATCTTGTTCCTGTTTTTTTTCACTGTTTGTTTAATCCTCGATTTCATTCTGAAACAATGGAGATTGTGCCGCTGGAGATGCTCCCATGGCTATCTTCACATAGAGTTAATGCCCTCTCTAAATTAGCTACAATGTCGGTCATGGTTGGCCTGTCCTTCCCTTCCAAATTCACGCAATGCATCGCCGTGTAAGCCACCAGCTCGACCGCATCCGCCTCGTTCGACTCCGGCGACCCCACCCTCGAGTCCAAGATCTTCGCCAATTCCCCTGCCATTATCACAGGAACGGCAAAGTCCACGATGCTAATCGGCGTCCCTCCATCCTCGCCGCTCTTAAATATCGCACGCTTCCCTGTTAGTAATTCTAACAACACCACCCCTAGGCCATACACATCGCTCTTCGCAGTCAACACATTTAGACCGTAGTACTCGGGATCGATGTACCCTACTGTTCCCGCAGCCTTGGATGGTCTGAGATCACGATCGGATGCAGGACCCATCAACGACAATCCAAAATCGGACACTCGGGCCGTCCAGTAAGTGTCTAGCAGTATGTTAGAAGATTTGATGTCTCTGTGTATAATGGGAGGCACTGCATAGTTGTGTAGATATTCGATCCCTCTGGCGGCATCTAACGCAATCTTGATCCGCATCTTCCACGAGTTCACAGGACTACTACTTCCCTCGACATTGTCTTTATTATGCAAGTGATCGTAAAGAGCTCCATTCTTCATGTACTCATATACTATTAGCCTCTCCTCTTTTTCTTCACAATACCCAACTAGCCTAACCAAGTGTTTGTGGTGAAGCCGAGACAAGAACGAAATTTCCGATTCGAAAGCGCTTTCTTTCTCCTGGAACTTCTTCGTCCTTGGACCGGTTTCACTCCTTTTTATGGCAACTTCACGACCATCAAGTAATTTCCCTCTGTAAACAACACCAAAGCTGCCGGCTCCGATTTTGTTCTCGAGGGAGAAGTCGCCAGTGGCCGCTGCTAGCTCTTCTAAAGAAAATTCCTCTGCCTTATCGGCGTGCTTTGAAGAGGTTCCACTTCTCTGGCGCCTCATCGCTCTTGAGCTCTGGCGCCTTATGGTGGATGATCTTGAAGGAGGACTAGTGTTCGATGTCGTCCCGCCGTTCGAATTCCCCCTAGTAATTGTAGGTTGAACTGAATTATGCACCTTCTTTTTCCCAAAACATACCCCGCTCCACAAGCAGTAAATCATCGTGCAAATTCCTGCTAATGCTCCAACTGATCCAACAATCGCAAAGGCCAACAAGCCCCTTCTAAGAGCTCGTGATGGGGAGGATGGAGGGGAGATCGGCGCCGGTGGCAATGGCGGCGGCATTGATTGTGAAGGAGGTGGAGGGAATTGTAATTGGTTAGTACAAGGCTGGCAAATCACACCAGAGCCGCTGCATAGAGACTGTGACAGACCATAGATGCCACATTCACAAGCTGACTGAACACATGGCCCTGGAAGTATTCCTGTCAAAGGAAGCTCCGCGAGCCCCCCAACCGACTCACTAGGCCAACCAGGACCCCAACATATGATCGACAAATTACCTGATGTCAATCCACAAGTGAAATTCGAACCCGAAACAATCGATTCGAATGAAATTACATCAGTACCATTAGCTGAATACTGGCCATCGCCACCCCAACAAGTGACAGTGTCATTCACTTGCCTGATTGCACAGCTATGATTAGCACCTAGAGACAACAAAGAGAACTCAAAGGATGAATGCGAAGGAACATCTAGCTGCCCAGAATCATTGTTCCCTCCGCAAACTACAAAACCAGAAGAATTAAACCCACAAGCATGTGAACCACCTGCGACGATACTCGACATTGGCATGTTCCCAAACCCATCTTGAACTTGAATAGCATCCAAGATTTGACGGCTACCCCAACATCGGACATGACTCGTATTCATCGTTATTCCGCAGGAGAACCCAAACCCAGATGAAATCGACGAGAATCGATCAGCCCCAGACGGTACCTGAAAAGTGTCATCGATCCTCCAGCATTTCACCTCTCCTGTGGCATTCACCAATGCACAGACCTGATCGTCCCCAACGGCGAGACTCTTCAACGGGGCCGACTCTTTTCGGTAGACCCTCCTGGGGACGAGGGTAGAATTGGAATTGAGAATGTCCCAGCAGAGGAAGGTGGACCCGCCCGACCTGAGGCCGCAGAAGTAGCCCCGGCCGCCGGAGACCTCGGTGAACGAGACGTTGGGTTCGACGGCCAGGAGCCGGCCCCCGCGGTAGCACCGGACGGGGCGGGTGGGCTGGCCGGAGACGACGCCGCACACGGTGGCGGAGCCGTAGGCGGCGGCGACGGTGGCGCCCGCGCCCAGCCCATGGGCGGCGGGAAGGAGGGCGGCGAGGAAGAAGACCACGGCAAGTATGGGCGGTATCGTCATGCGAGGGGGCCTCTGGCGGCGGCTGATGGGTTGGTGGGTCGCTGCTTCATTGGCGGAGACGACGACCCAGTTCGAGAGAAAGAGAGAGAGAGGGAAAGGAAAACCGAGCTTCACGAGTTCAATGAGCGAGCGAGGGAGAGAGAGAGAGAGAGAGAGAGAGAGAGAAGGAGAGAAGATGATGCTCGCGGGGGGGTGTTTCAGTTTCCTTTTACGGGCGACGCAGTGTTTGGACACGCAGTTTGAAGGACAGCATTTGGCGAACGACGTTGGCGTTGGCTTGGCTGCCTGTCCTGGTAATTTTTTTTTTTTGTTTTGAACGAACCTGTCCTGGTTGAAAAAGGCTATTCTTTTACATGACGTCGTTGTCTTTGGAAGTTCAACGGACGTTTCAATGGGCAAACTTGCCTTTCTCGGGGAGCGGCGACTTTGCTTCCCTTCCTTACGCATGGAAAGTTCAATCACGCAGCTGATTTGGCCATTAAGGACTCTTTCATCTTAGGGCGCGAACTATGGTCGTTCTCTTCGTTGGAAATTTCTATTCCCTGAATAAGTTTTTGAGCAAAAAAAATAGTGTTTGATAATGACATAAAATTTCTGTTCTCAGAAGAGAAATTCGTCTGATAGGTTGTTCTTAAATTTCTGTTCCCAGCAGGCGGCGGTGGAGGATGACCGGCAGCCGGCGCGATGGGGGGCGGTAAGGGCGAGCAATAAGAGAGTTGTTATTTCTATTTTTTTTCCAAAAATAGAAAAGTAAAAAAAAATATATTTCTCATTTCTATTCTAAATCAATTTTATGGGCTAAAAATTTGTCCTGGAAATAAAAAACAATGAAATCGCGTACCCAAACAGATTTATATTCCAAACATATTTCAAGAAACAAAAAAATAGAAAAACAGATAAACCGAATGGTTATCATTTGCGCCCTTAATCCCCTCCCCATTTGTTCGGAGTGAATCAAGAAATATATTGTTTCCCAAGGGAAAATTACCAAAGAAGTTCTAAACCTATTTAATTCGGTTATATACATTTTTTTTGTTAATTGAGTTTTAAACATTTTGCATTTGTGTCAATTCAGTCCATCCGGTCAATTTTGGCCAGAAATCATTGACATAGACGTCGTCCGGTCTACGTAACACAACCGGCTCTAAAGTGAATAATTTTTAATAGTTTTTTAAATTTTTTCCTTTTCTTTTTCCTTTCCTTTCCTTCCTTTTTTTCTTTTGTTATTCCCCATTGTGGCCGACAAGGGTCACCGGCGCGACCCTCAAGGCCAACCTTGTCGGCCGTGAGCTAAGGCAGCCTCGCCCATGTCTGGTGACCACGGCCGTACCTCGAGATGGTCAAGTGCAGCCGCAAGCAAGGCCAGCCTCGCCAGGGCCTTGCCAACCACGAGCGAAGGTGACCATGTCACGTAGGGTGACCGACATCTATGTCAGTAATATCTGGTCAAAATTGGTCAGATTTACTGAATTGGCACAAATGTAAAAGATTTAAGAGTGGGAAAAAAATGGTTTATGACTGAATCGATACAATTGCAATAGGTTTATGACTTTTTTTGTTATATCCCCCTTTGCTTTTGTACATCAAAATTGTAATCGCTTGTTTATATAGGGTATGATGAATCCTACGAATTTACAAGGGCACGAAATAGACTCTGGTGACCTCGTTTTCGCTAGTGTGAAATCGAGATGAATCAAAAGGCTAAGAAGGCATTTAGTTTTGGCCAGAAATTGGGTAGACCTCGGTGGACCCAACATCAGCTAGAGATCCCTTTTGGATTTTCGCGATGTTCATCACTCGACCTTTGAACAAAATCCAATGACTCCTTCTACGGAATTAACTTTTCATCAGTCACATCTAAGACAATGTCACCTGATTTAGTTGCAACTCGCAAGTTTTTCTTCCATTATGTTATCAACCAGTTTTGGTTACCGGATCTCATTTGAATTGCTTATCAATTTTTATTTGAATAATTTTTTAATTCGCTATTCTTTTTCTACCGAGTTACCGACTTGTCGAGTGGCGGCTCGACGCTACGGGGGTGGCTCTCAATCGCTGCTGTCCCGTGCCGTTCTGTGCAAGGAGAGCGAAAAAGGGGAGGGGAAGAGGGTAGAAGATGGGTTCCGGTGTAGATTTTGGATGCGCACGAGGAGGCGAATGCGTCTTCTCAGGCTCGCGAGACGCGGACCGCAGCCTCCGCAGGTTCCGAAATATGAACGGGGTTATTTGATATGAAGAGCAAAGTCGAGGATGATGGTTGCGGCTCTCCTTAGAATATGATATGTAAATAAACAGACTTAAAATGATTATTAAATCATCTCAACGATCGCAAAAATTGACTCTCGAAGGCCGCGGCCGCCACCGCCACCGCCCCGGTCCAAATGAACTTGTGCTGCTCCTCCAATACACAAATCGAACATCCAACCTCTTCTTGTCCCAATGTCAAACCGCTTTGCGTCTTAATTTATCAAACCTGTCGGAGACATCTGGACGCATGGCGGTGGTCTTCATCTCGTTGAGTAATCTTTATGATTAACGGGTCAAATGACACGATTTCCATGTCCGATTGTTGGTAATGATGTACCGGTTCGTCTTCTGTTGACGGTCAAGCACGTTTTTTAGGGACCATCGAGAAGGTGGGTGAATCTCATTTGGTGTTATCGGGGGAAAATTTCTGGAATGCAAATCGGAACCCAAATCTTTTTCTCGGCTCTGTCGTTTTCGGTCCCCATCTCTTCTTCGTTTTCTCCGGTTTTCTCTGAACGGATGATGCATTCTTGATGGAGATAATGACACAAATGGTCCGTTAATTTTGGTCCAATATGTAATGTGATTCCTGGACTTTACCTCAACGTGCAATATAGTCCCTAAACTTTTAATTTATTCAATATGATCTATATATTTTTTGTACATGTTCAACTTAGTCCCTGAACTTTATGAAAACGTTTAATATTTGTCCTTCAATTAATTCAAGTTCAGGGACAACATTGAGTATTTTTATGTAGTTCAGGGACTAAAATTGAACATGTACCAAAAGTCCGGGGACCACATTGAACAAATCGAAAGTTCAATGACCATATTGTATATTTAGCTACAGTTCAGGGATCATATTGAACATTGGGCGAAAATTCAGTGACTATTTATGTCATTTTTCCCTTCTCAATGTTCCAGGACTTGTTCAACGCGACAGACAACGCAAGTAAACATGCTTGACTGAGCTCTGGTTTGATTTAGCAGAACGGGTCCGGGCATCCATGTGAAGGCAGAAAGGTTATGGTTGCGAGTGGGGCAGCTTTCTAGACCTTGATAGGCATGAAGATGACGTTAGGCAACGCACAAAAATCATTCACACTTCGCTGAATCTGCATAAACACAGTCTTAACGTCCTCGTCTCTGCTGGCTTGAGTGGAAGTTTGACTGTTGACGGAGTCTCTCTGATTGTGATACTGCCCGTTTCAAGATTCTTCTTTTTCGTTGGATGACTGTTTCCAATTTGTGGGAAATTCGTCTGTGCTTGAATGTTCATTTCTGATCTTTCTATGAGTTCATGAAAGCAGAGGAAAGGACGCGCGATTCGGTCAATGTTCAAACGAAAAAGAAAGTCGCTTTTCGTGGTGTCGTTTCTCATTTGCATCGATCGGTTTCTTTCCGTCTACGTCTCAACATGTTGGCCAGGGAAGCTGAGGCAAGTTGTTGGCATGTTTACATTGCAATGGCAATGACACAATTTTCATAACAGTGTAACATGTGCAACGAAATCCTACCCGTTTTCACGGAATGGTATGATAAGTTCTCTTTGGTACGTCATACATGAACTCATGCTTTTGCGAGCTCCTGCAGCTTGTCACGTTCTTCTCGTTTGGATCTAGACGAACTTAACAACTCGTCTGCACTCGACGGAAGAAGATGAAAAGAGTAAAAAAGAGGCTCACCGCAAGTTTGCCCTCTTCATGATTCATAAATTAATCGCAAACCATATAAAATTTGCAGCGCAAGAATCTCCGAAATCAGATAGACACACGACACGGGAACCGACATTCTTGATTTCGGGCCAGACTTGCAGGCATACAAAAGGGCGAACAAGTTTTGGACAGCCAAGTGTTATTCTTTAGTTTTCAAGAAGAGATGCATCCAAACGACTGGTCATTGGACAAACTAAAGGGGCAAGAAAGTGAGACAACACGAGGAGAACAGGAAGGAGGCAAAGAGAGCGATACAGCTACTGATGATCTTGCTTTTCTTATCTGTACATGGAAGTTTGTTGCCGACAATTAGATTTAAAAATCCAATGTTGTCACAGATGATGTCTACTAGCTACCTGTAACTATGATTACAACACAAGTACCAGAAATATAAAAAAAAAAAAGAAAAGGAAAGAAGGAATTCGGTTGCTGAACTCCTCTGCCGTCAAGGCAAAGGCCTCTCGAACTCTGCCATCAGCTGGAGGACCGCGAAGTAGGCTTTGCAAGCTAGTGATTGGGTACGAGAGGTGAAACAAGACGACTCGTGATATTTGATGAACGCATTTCTCTTGTGAAGTTCAATCATGTTGCAGAAGGTCAAGAAATTGCTAACAGATGAGTTCGTGCTTAATCGTGTGACCTGTACCATCAATAGGATGAAATTGAGGCGGCATTGCGAAGGCGGGGAATCCCGAATGTATATATAGCGCGCGGTTGATATTCAATGAGGAATTGATCCTACAAGAGACTAATTATCTCGAGTTCCTGCATGCAGCGGGCAGCTGTCTGCTATAGTAACTGGGCATGGTTTCTTATATTTTTTCAGGAGAAGCAGCCGAAATTTCCGAGGCATCAAGGTGCTAAATTTTACCAGTAATAACTAACAAGCAGACCAAGATGTCCAATAATGGAAACTGCCATATGACAGGAAATCAGACAGCCGGATTTCCAACCCGTAGGTTGTCGTTTGAGCACACATTAGCCAGCCATACTATCTTAAATCATGACTATCTATGGTGGTTCAGAGAAGGAACAGGAGCAATCGATCACCGCTATATGTGTAAAACGTTCCAGCAACTGGTGAAAACCTTATTTTTTTTATTTGATCAAGAGAGTGTTCAGCACTCTGAAATGCGATTTGGACATTCTACAGGACTGCAAGCACATTAGTAAAGTTACAAGGAATAGTACTGTAGATTCTATCTACATTGTGTACAAGGACTTTTATCTATTGACAAAGATGCAGAAGTCAGAACTATGCTAGATACTCCGCAAACGCGGATCAGATATTGACACCTTTGGACCACCTGATTCCATACCAGCAAGACAATTGGCCAACATCGACCTCGTGCAAGATGCCACTTCTTTAGGATCACACAAAAACAATGGAGACTTTGGGTCTAGATGCTACGACGGCCTGCCAAAAGCAGGGATCCCATACTTCTGAAACCATTCGGGCATGCGAAAACGTTCGTAGAGCACGGGCCTCACATCTCTCTGCATAGAAAGGTGCTTCAGGAGTGGAAGCAGGACCTCCAGAAGCTGAAGCAGATGAGGAATATTGAGCAAAGTGATTGATCATAATGAAGAATTTATGGTTAAAAGTTATACCGAGAATAATCCGACTACCTGATCATCGGGCGGCTGTCCAGCAGTAAAAGGAATGCATGGAATCCCGTTGACTGGCTGCAGCAAGAAACTGAACGGGTTGTTATCGACAATGACTATTCGGCTGAGATCCTTTGAGAGGCAAGAAAGATCCTTCACATGCTCCCGATACGCCCTGCATGTTAGGATCAGGATACCAGCAACTTAGATAAGTCCATATGAAGGTGAGTCATGTACCAATACTGGAGATACGTCAGATTCCAGATTGATTAGGATAAATTACTCTAGGTGATATTACTTGAGCATTGCATGAGGCGATGGCTTAGGATACACCTAAAGATACCAAAATCTAAATCAATAACTAGCCAACATTACTTGTCAGATCTTGCTAAAAGGATATAAAAATCAGTAACGAATGACCTTTAACTCATCTAGCTGAGGATAAGGAGAAGGCATCGCAGATAACAATTTATTTAATTTAAGCCCCTAAATACCTTCAGAAGAATGGTGAACCTATTAGTTGAGACTGCTATAAGCATTTCAAGCTCTTTCTGTAGCCAACACTTAAGACTTATATTCTAAATCACCTTATAAAGCTTCAGTCTATGTATACCATGTGAAGAAATACCTGCTTTCTCTCGAATCATTCATCCGAGATTTTTTTGAATGATGACACATCCATCATATCGTCCTAAAACTCAGTACTCTCGTTTTTTTCAACGTATTGATATTTCATTACCAGATTCAGAGGTGAAAACCTCAAGAAATCAGGGCACTCTCAGGAGGAGAGACACGGATTTATGTTCCCATTCTCATTGTAAAAAGTCACTTATCACAGAGAAAGCAGATAGGACAAGGTGTAAAGTAAGCTTACGTGCTAATTGTTGAAGGTCGATAAAGTCGCTGACTAAATCTATTCTCTACGTCTATTGTGTCAACAAGCGGTCTTGCATATCCTGTAGCCATGAACATTTGAGTTATTGAACCTCAATTGCAATCGGCATAAAAGAAAAACTTGAAAAATCATGCAGACAGATAACAACCTTCAAGTCCAGCTGTAAACAGCACGAGATCCGCAAACTCATGGAGCTGTTTTAAGAATTCTCGCAGGCCCGGGCGCTCAAACACCGTCACAAGATTGACCTTAGGCTTTCCTTCAGAGTCCTTTTGAAGCGTAATAAATACTCAAGGAAACAAGAATCAAGACAACTCATCGGAGGAGATACCAAGACAATATCAGTCAAATCAAAACCGATTATGTCTAGAATGTAAAGCACCTTCTCTGAAGAAATGCATTCTAGGTCAAACCACTTCAATCCGGCTTCCACTGCTCGGTCACGAATAGCAGCAGGCAGACTCAGCGTCTCGTATGCACATATTAGAGTTTCATCTAAATCAAGCACTACCTGCATTGCATGTGTTTAATTAGTATCATGCTTGCACACGATGCTAAAAGACTATACGCTGAACACATTCAATCCCACCCCGCTTGTATACCCGAAAGAAACAGAACACATTCAATTTCACTTTTTCTCAAGTGATTTCAATCTTTTCTCCGCCTGCTCGTAGATATTATTTCACAGTACTTAAAAATCTTTAGTCACCACAGTTAATACATGCGAAAATGTCAACAAATTGATAAGCTTAGATATGATTGACCCAAATACACGACATTACCATGCAATTGATCACTCTATCTGTCTGTCTCTCTCTCTCTCTCTCACACACACACATGCGCCAGCGCGCGCACACAAATACAGAAATCATCAATAGATTTTCAAAAGAAGAACACAAATCCCAATCAAAGTACAAGATGACATCCTGAAAATGATTCCATATTTAGCTGAATAAAAGAGTACATAGCAACTTCAATCAAGCCTAATTAACACCAGTGAGACTACATCAACAAAACCTATTCAAATTAATCTTATCCCCAGTTTCCTCCCTTTAACATAGCTATACATTGAATATCAGTCACGGCATAAAGAAAGTTCCGACCTTTAATCAAGCAGCTAGAAGGGAAAAGCAAATTTCGTTACCGTGAGCCTCTCCACGGGTTCGGAAGAATCAGCGCCTTCGTCGGCAGCAGCGACACCGGCGGGCGGATCCTGGACGGGCAGCTCGGTGAGGGGCAGGGGCTTGAAGGAGGGAAAGCGGGAGAGGAGGAAGTCGCGAGTCCCGAGAGCCGTGGCGATGCGCAAGAAGAACTGGAAGAAGAAGGAGAGCAAGTCCCACAGCGACCTCCACAGCTGGATCGTCGTCGGGGGCGACTGGGTCAACTCGGCAGACATCTCTCTGGTTCTGAACGAAGAAGATGGACAAACAAGAACCTGGGTCTGTGCGGGCGGGTGTGGTTCGTTAATGGTTTGTGTCAGAAAATCACAGAAGCCCAATCTCTTTGTCCGTCGTGCTCCGAGACACACAAAGCCGAGAGAGAGAGAGAGAGAGAGAGAGAGAGAGAGAGACAGGGAGAGACGGAGGACGCGCCAACATGGCGACTGAGGAAGAAAACCAAAGTCATATGATGTCTCGGCGTCGTAGGTCAGACGCGGTTAACGTAATTCTTGATGCAATAAGAAAATTGCAGCTGTGAAAAAGCGAGGCACCCCACTTGTACTCCCGAAAGCAACAACAAGAGCAGCCATATCAGCAGCTCGAGCCTCGTGTCACCCAGTGCTTCGAGCTCGTCCAAGATGGAAATGGGATCTGTTAAAAAAAAAACAATAGAGCCAAAGATAATATCTAGAGATTGCCATCACGCACCGATTCAAAGGCGTGGCCTTGAGGAGGACGAGATGGTGATTCTTGGAAAAAGGTCAAGGTGAAAAGGATGTCTCTGCATCAATTGGACACGCTACTGAAATATCTACGCATACTTTTATAAAAATTTGATCTTTAAATTACATCTCCATAATCAGGAGTAGCTTGCTCTGCGAGTGGGACTTGCCCACATGAAAACCAAAAAAAACTAAGGAGAAGGGAAGGACCCAAAAGAAAACACTTGTTCGCACCAGCTTTGTTTGCTTGGGGGTTGGAAATAGGTAGTAGTTGATTTCTCTTTCTTTAATTCTTCAATTATTGGAAACGAAATGACCATATATTTTCACGAAACCATACCAAACTTGGTATCAAACTCTAGTTGGTCGAATTGAGAGGTCTGGGCGCTCGGTTGAAGGACTAAGTCGCCATTTGATATGTAATTTCGAAACCTAATACCGTGTATGTTTTTACCTCATATCTTATACTAGTCGTGGCATGTGTCGGAGTGGAACCTCTAATGGGAACTAGTAATTTCTAGTTTGTCGGGCGTTTTAGAACGTAGTCCTCTGTATTTCTTTTTTTTTTTACCCCCTTTGCACAAACAAAAACACTTCCTTTCGTGCCCGAGTGGATCAAATTTTCCAAAGTAGTGAACACGTTCGTGTGGTATGAACACGTTCTCCCATGTCATCACCTAATAAAACATTGCGAAAGTCGTGATCCATCTCTTTTCCGATAGGCATATGCCCACTTTCCGAGGACCAACCAAAAGGAGATAACATTGGTGTCAATTTGATGATGTTTGCCGAACAGAGGAGCTAACCCTCAACCGGATCAGACCGAAAGAAACAGGCCGAGGTTAGATAGTGACTGATTATGGACAATCAGAGTGCATGATTGGCCAAGATTTTTCTTCTTCTTTCTTTTTTTGATAGATTAATAGTTTTGGAAGCATTGTGGGTACAAGTTCAGATGCTTCCTCTATCTCTCTGTTTTCTTGTTTATATTAAACAAGAGCTGATTCTTTCAACTAACTTAGTATCAGGACATCACTCTTGCCATGAAACAATGGTAACTTTCTGTCAATTGGATTTTTGTGTTGATCCACTCAATTGATAGAAGCAACAGTGCAATTTCCAACCAACTTTTTCCGGCCCTTTGTCGCTAAGCAATTCCTCAGTAGCCACACCACAAGTCTTACAGGAACTATTCAGTCAATGATGTACACCAAATTTAAAACTGAGATTGATCTGATCTAAGATTTTCAGCTTGACTTCTTCAACCCAATTCGGGTGTTTGCTCACTCATTTCGTATATAGTATCGTTAGCAGGAGATCCGATGTTAATTGGAATGAGGTACAAGAATTTTTTTTTTTATCTCATATATTGAACAATCTCAATTAACAAGATGTAACCTCAAGCATGTTTACAACAACTCTTAATCTTTACAAGCTCGGATCACCTGGAGATGGAAGGCTCTGTATCGGGAGCTTTGTACAGAGGAAAAAAAAATTATGTGAACAAGCCAAAAAATTAACATTGCTCTGTATGCTGCATGTACACTAAAGCTGTTCTAATTTTCAGTGCTCAAATAATAGCACTTGCCAATCGATATGTTTCAAAACTTATTGGCATGACCTGTATATCAGCAAGAGAAAGAGTACTTGTGTGAAAGCCACGGATGCTCCAATGCCTCGCTCGCAGTAGGACGCCTCTTGGGGTCGATCTCCAGCAAGTTCCTCAAGAAGTCGAGAAACCCAATATCAGAAACCTGTACATGTCCTTCCAACGACGACTCCTCGGGAATTATGTACTCCAATTGATTTGTCTCCTGCCAAGAAAATGGGAAATATAGAAAAGAGTGAGACAAGAATTATGATTAGTGGTCTTCATTGGATATTCAGTTCCGTGAGTCGACACAATTTAACCGTATGCACACACTTTCTTTTTCAAACCAATGTTAAAAGTTCCGCAAGCCTTCACTGAAACATAAAACCAAAATTGAGGTTAAACAGTCGAGGTACATGCAACTCACCTCGTTAATGTAGTAGAGATCATATTCCTCCGTGAAATACTTAGGTGTCTCCTGTCCTTGTTCGAGCATCTCCTGATCAATGGGACCGAGCATGCCGATCATGCGTGCTAGAATCATTACAATTGCATCATTTGGAAATAACACCTGAAAAAAATCAATCAGAGAAACAGCAATGGATCATGAACTTGTTTGCTTCAAGTACACATCCAAGAAAGGGGTAGCGACTGAACGAATAGGAGATGGCACAGAAGTCATTCATAGTCATTAGTCATAAAAGCATAGTCCACCATTAAAGTTAAATCCAACATCTAGACTGCGTATGACCGTGAAGGGAGAAAGTTGTACATACTTCGCCAGAGCAAAGTTCCGCCAAGATGCAGCCAAGGGACCAAATGTCGATCTTTTGGTCATAAGGAAGGCCCAGTATGACTTCGGGAGCTCTATAGGAACGAGACTGGACGTAGAGGCACAAGTTGTCTGATTTAAAGCAACTGCTTCCAAGATCAATGACTTTAATCTCAGATCTTCTATAACTTTTAATGAGAATGTTCTCGGGCTTTAGGTCACAGTGTATAATCCCCAGTTGATGCAAGTAGTCCAGTGCCTCTAAACACTGACGAGTTATAACCTGTAGGTACAAAGATTAAAATGCCCTAGTTACATTTTCCACAATTCCACTTCTATGGACAAAGGCCGTATAGGATTAAGAAAAACCAACTCCACGGATGAAGTCTCTTGGCCCATAAAGGAACTCGAATTTGGCAGAAAACAGTCAGACGGAAAGAACAAATGACAATAATAGATCGGAGAGAACTACTGAGTCAAGCTATACTGAAATCGACCTGCAATCTATTCAGGTTGAAATAAGCTTCCCCACCAGATTCTTGGTTATACTTCTGAAATTCATAAAGATTTGATCGAAGAAGTTCACAAACAATGAACAGATGCTCCTGCAAAGTTGTATCAACAGGTTAGGAAAATAAAAAAGGAAATAAGTGATATCAAACACAAGCGCCCATGTCCGGAGACAGGGGGTAAAAAATCGAACTCCTACCAATTGGGCTGTGCTATATGCATTAGTTCTATTCCATGGTAGTCCAATTTGTGCTTTGTCCTTGTGAGTAATCATGTTTCAATCTACAGACGGATATGACAAGGAGAATTCCTACCTTCTGAAAAACTATTCGTAATACAGTGCACTCTGTGTATTATCAACTCAAGCAATTCACTTTGTTCATAAAAGTAATAAGCACACTGTACGCATTAACAGCTCTGATGGCACTCATTTCGTTTGCAAAAGGGTTAGGCACATGCCCATGAATAGTGAATGATACTATTCAACCTAAATATCCTTTGTAAAACCTGTTCAAAGTATTACAGGAGAAACAGCTGATACACGGCGAAAAGGATTTTTTATTTCTTGTACCAATTGAAGTTCAAATGGGTGCAGAGGTACACCAACTATATACGATATTAATTAATTTCTCTAGTAACAAATGGCATAGTTTGCAAGAGACATTCATCATATCCATCAATGCCCTACCTGATGATAAAAGTAGTCGTAGAGGCGCAGTATGTGGCATTCGTCAGCAGGATCATGCTTATTTACCAGCTTCAAAAGTTTTATTTCATCCAAACTCTGATCGAAGAAATCTTTATCATTTTTTATGATCTTCAGACAGACATCCACGCCTGTATACAAATCGTGTGCTTGAACAACCTTACTGAAAGCAGCGGAGCCAAGGTACTCTGTAACATAATATCTCCCTGCGATTACAGTATTTAGCACGATGGGCAGATCCTTGTTTTCTTCAAATCCAGTCCTGTACATGGCATAACATGTGAGTGCAAGTGTCCGTACCAATCAAAATTGTACAAGCGAGCTTCAAACCTTGATTTAGTAGAATCTTAAGGCAAGGGCAAATGCGATTGTGGAATACAACATGAAAAGATAAACCACTATCTATATTCTTCTTGTGTTCGAGAAAATGAACTATATCAATAGAGGCTCTTCTACTGAGTAGAATTTGCTAAAATGGATCACAGAGTTACAAAGTGCGAATTCCCATTCGTTATTAATACATATATGGCTTTTAATAGGTCGATTCATCTGCTCCTAAAATATCCTGATGAAAATTAATATCACTAGTAAAACATGTGGATATACCTGTTTCTACGGTGTATGATCCTCAAGTCAAAGATTTCGTATTCATCTTCCCGATTTTCTTGCATTAAAATCTCATCAGCAAAAACACTCTCCTCCCCTTGGCCTCCAACAGCTTCAGGATTGCCGATATCTCCATTCTCTATTGGATCATCAACATCTTCATTTTCGTCGATATTTTCAAATATAAACTCTTCCCCGCGATCCCCTTTATGTAAATCAGAGCTACTTCGAGGCCGATCAACAGAATCATCAGGAGTGTGCTTCGTTGCGTATCTGTTAGAACTCGTATTTGCTATATGTTTGGTGCCAGAATGATCTTCAGAGCACACACCTTCTACATCCTTCAACTTGAAGCCGATTGTGTCATTGCTTTGAAGGTTCAAATAGCTTCCATACATGAGACCTCCCCCATATGGCGTGGAATCCTCTTCCTTACCTTTAAAGCGTTCGCACTGACCCTCTTCATCAAAATGACGACTTTCAAATACATGAAGCTTTTGTCCTTCATTTGCAAAGGCCATGTCATAGAGACTAGGCTTATCTGAGTAATCAACATTTGAATCCGATCGAAATATATCATGGGTGCCATTACAATTTTCTGAATTATCGAGATATTCCTGCGACTCTAAATTCGTAATGAACTTATCCTCAGTCGGGCAGCCAAAGGGCTCTGATCCTTGAAAGGATGGAGTCAAGAAGTGTCCTTCATCCTTGTCGTCGTACCAGTACAAGTCATTTTGCAGATCATAATCGTTGTATTCACATGCCGTGCCGAACTGAGACAGTCTATCAGAAGAAGCATCAGAATTGGCTCTAGATACAGATCGAACTCCATATGGATTGACGAACTCTGCAAACACAAAAGGAAACGACGTGCAAGATGTCTATAAGATTTTGTGAAACCACTGCAGCTGTTCTAAAAACTTAAGCCGTTAGATAATTATTAGCTTAAGCCGTTAGATAATTATTCTAACACTCCCCCTCACGCTTAGTCTGGTCTTTTTGCCTAGTACTGAGCGTGGACATATTTAATTGGAGAGGCAAATGGGGCTGGGTAAAATTTGAACTCAGGACCTCCAGCTCTGATACCGTATAAGATTTTGTGGGACTACTACCACCTATTCTAAAAGCTTAAGCTATTAGATGAAGGTGTCGTTTAGGGTGCGTTCGTTTCGTGGAAAATGGGTGATTTGGAAAACATTTTCCCAAAATGATCGCTTATATTGTTTAGAAAAACAAATTAATGAAAAAAAATTTCAATCGCCCAAGAAAATAGTTAGGCATAGATTGTTATCGTTGATGAAAATATTTTCTCTTGACTAATTTTTCTAAACGATATAAGCAACCATTTTTCGGAAAATGTTTTCCAAATCACTCATTTTCCACGAAACGAGCATAACCTTAATATTTAATTATTCTAACAATGTCACACCAACATAGGCTTTGGCCAAAAATCAGAAAGAGAAGTCGCGATTCATTCCGCGAAGTACATAATCACTACGAAAAATTAGCCAAAAAAAGGGGCAGAAACAGGGCAATGTGGCTGTCATACTCATGGTCACCCCTAAACCATATCGATGATGAGTCACAGAAATTGGCGGGAATCAATGGGGAAATCAAAATTCCCCGATTCAATGCCAACTTTACACGGCAATACAAACAAGGTTGATGATTATCACCCCTTAAAGAACACCAAAGGAAAGGAGTAAAAGAGAGAACATTTCTTCCAGTTCCAGTTCACCTCAAAGCCTAAAAAAGCAAAGAGGAAGCATTACTTGATCAAGCATTGGTCGCATTAGGATCAAAGTTTCCAAATTTAGCATGGATTTTTCGTTTTTATTTATCAGGGAAAAAAATTTACCACTTGGCAACAATCTTACACAAATTAAGCATTACTTGCCTGATGACCGACACCGGCGTCAGATATTCGACGCCCGGTGTCCTCTGTGGTGTCAGAAACACAGCCACCAAGAAAATCGACATGGCTCTAAATTACGATTCAGCGCTCAAGTAGTGGGAAGATTGGAACCTGAAGAGCAGACGTCGCTGGTCGAAGAGCCCACGCTCACGAACCGGTCATCGGAGGACGCGCCGCTCGACCCCGCGGAGCAACCGCCGCCGCCGCCCCCCCTGCCCCCGGGGGGCCCCGGCCACCGGGAGCACGCCGGGACCCTGAGCGGCGGCGGCGGGGGGGCCATGGGGAACAGGAACTTCTCGAAGTCGAGGGAGCCCAGATCGGCCTTCTCGACGATGTCCTCCCGGAGGGCGGACTCGGCCTCGGAGAAGCCGTTCTTCCTCAGGAACTCGAGGACGGCTTCCACGTCGGGGACGGCCATTCCGCTGTGGGGGCGCGAGGGAAAGTCGAGGCTGGACCGAGAGAGTCGAAGGGGGACGAAGGGGTCGGGGCATGTGAGTCGCAAGTGGGAAAGGAGGGAGGTTGTTGTGGTGGCGCTTGCATGCTTGGGAGGAGAGAGAAAAGAGAGAGAGAAGAGAGAGAGAGAGTGGCGTCGTCTACTGTAAAACTGAAGCTAAGCTATGGATGGATGGGTGGATGGGTCGAGCTGGGAGACTGCTCGTCTTACCAAACTTCGAAAAGCGAGAGGTTGTGGGAAGGGGTTTAGGGAAGGTTTTTGGGGTCGCCGTGGGACCCACCTCATGCCCCGATCGGCCGACACGTGGCGCTCCTTCTGGCCCCGAAAGCGCCCCCCCCTGATCTTGATCCTCGTGGGATCCGACGGTGAGCGAAATATCCCCACCGTTCGTTATGGAACCGAACTGTTTGTCCGAATGAAACCCGGTCGTGTCCGAATTTCCTTGTTTTTCCTCGTACTTTTTTTTTATGTTTTATTAATGTGTTTTCCTTATTATCATACAAGTGCATTCATCCGACCCAAAAAAAATAAAAGAAGCAAAACGGACCACCCAAATCGAGAACCAACTTGTGTGATCTGGTTCTCTAGAGTATCGATCCAGTTCCCGATTTCTAAAAATGGAACCAGTATCTAGAAGGTTCGGTTCCTTGTTCCAAAGGGAACCAAACTGAAATGGCTATACATACTTTTTTTTTTAATTTCTTAAAAAAATTAGTAAAATATGAACTAAACTCTAAGTGAAATATGAGTTTTCGTTTGTCTTTTCAATTTAAGGATCATTACTGATGTTTGATCATTCATGATTGCAAAATAATTATTATCTCTCGATAATTGATCGGTTTAGTTGTTTTAGTTTATTATTTTCGATATGCAATTTATAAATCTCTTTTTTAATTTTTGTTTATCGTATAAGATATATGAGCACATAGTTAGGGTCCTTTTATTCATATCCTTTTTTTTTAAAGTATTAGAGAAGATGAAGAGATGGCATCAAGTAGTTGGAAAAAAAATGTGACCGATTCCATTAGACCGAACCGGAACTGGATCCGGTCCCCTACTCGAGGATCAACCGATCTGGTCTCCGGTTCTCGATATTGAAAACCAGGAACAGATTACCCTTAATTCACACATTTGTCCTTTTGATATATATATTTTTATATACAATAAAATATGGTGGAATATTTCTTTGCTTTGTTGACTTTTTTAAGGGGAGCCAGCCAATTGTTGTTGCTGGACCATTTCATGCCCCCACAACGCTCTCTTTTTTTTTTTTATCAAATAAAAAAAAACGCTCTCCTTTTTTATTTTATTTTATTATCAACTTTAATCTTTATAATTGTTCACTTTCCAATCCAACGGTGGCGATCTCTTCGCTCTTTTTTTTTTTTTTTGCTTTTTTTCTTTTTATATTCTATGGTGGGTGGAGGGAAATGATTTCAATTCTCCAATACGTTGATGCCATCCGATTTCACCTTTCAAAGATGACGGGAGCAAGAATTTTTCTCCTCCTCCTCCTCTTCCTCCTCCTCTTGCGATTAACAACTAGCAAAAGCAAATCATACCCCTCGAAAAAAAAAGAGATGGAATTTGATTTTGTTCCAAGGAATATGCCTTCGTGGAAATTCTCCGGTTCTTCCAGAATTCCCATTTTAACTCGTACGGATGGAACATGTCCCAGGAGACTTTTCTTTTCCTAACAAAAAAAAAAAACATAGAAGTTAGAAAAGTTCCAGCCTCATCGACCCCCCACTTGGATATAGACAAGCACCCGAAACCAAATCCCAAACTTTCTTCTCGCTAGCTTACAAAGCATCCTCGGCAAAATATCAGAAATTTTAAATGAGAAGAAGTTCATAAAGATCAATTCGAGTATCTTTATTGAGGCAACGGATTACTAATTAAAATACAACTCGGGGAAAGCTCGAGCTCATGAAATAATGCCGAGATTATCTCTCGGACGGGTTCGGACCGGCTAATTAATCGAATTCAAGGATGCAATTAGAAAGGACATAGAGCGATTAAAAAAGAAGAGGAAAGAAATTCGTGGCGTGGGGTCACGGAAATGGTTGTGGATTTAGAGAATGTGAGGGGGCAGGATAGGAGGGTGGTGGGTGTATGATTGCTCGTTTTATGGGTGCGACCTGCTTTTCGTGCGGTTCATGAATGGGCAACACCACCCACCGATGCTCATCATGTCGTTTCCTCCTAATTTGCGTGACCCGGGAACAGCTTTAGTCCCTTCCCTTTTCATGTGACCCGTATACCCAAAAGAAAGTTACAATCGTGATCTCCGGGGTCCCGTCTCGAAGTTCGAATCGTCGTATCCCGTCGAGGCTTTCGGTTTTTAATTTTTCTTCTTATGCGGGACTGCGACGGACACGGGACGGAGCTCGGATCACGCGTCGACGGCGCGAGAGTCCGGTGGATTCGGCGGTTTCGACGTGTCGACGCGCGTGCCCCACCCTCTCGTGCGGGGTGGGGAACTCTCCGCCGAATCGAGGCTATTGAGTGTCCACGAAACAGTTTCAATTTAGCGGCTACTTGGAAAGGAATGGCAGGAGTGATTACTTCTTCTCGGAAGAGGAAAAGATTACCAAAAACAATTTCCAAATTTCGCCTTCAATTGAGTCAAAGGCAAAGTTTTTCCGCCAATTATGCCTTCTTGGTTTCTTCCTTTGGATTCAAAGTGGCGAGCTTTTGTATCTTTTTTTGGAGTAAATATTTAGGGTTTTCCCTCAATAGAAAACGCGTGTAAAAGGAGCATCTACGTCTCTTCGTGACTAGACATGGAGTGGGAATTCAAATGAAGTAAATGCGAGTGACTATCTTTTTTTTTTTTTTTTTGGGTCGGTCCTACTCTATCTCTCACTCACGATACACACTCAGATTTGCGCCCCACCTCTTGCAGGGCGTGGGCGTCGAAACCCACATCTTAAATTACGTGGTCCTACCCCTACCCCCTGCGAAGGTGGGGATTCGAACTCCCCACCTCCCCCTTCTCAAGTGAGAAGGGTGGCCACTGGGGTAAACCCCCAGTGGTTCGAGTGACTATCTAGATGCCTTAAATTCGCAGCGACAGGAGGAGAGAGAGAGAGAGAGAGAGAGAGAGAGAGAGAGAGAGAGAGAACCGTGGAAGAAACGAGGCCAAGATGATTATTCTCTACTCAAAGTGAAGGTGACTAGTCCATCATTCTAGAACGATTAACGACTTCTAGACCGTGGATTTGCACATTGAAAGAAGAAGCAAAAAAGACAAAACCAACGAACAAACTACCGACGATGTACGGTGTTGCTGCCCACAAGTTGAGCCTTACACTTAGAAACACGGGGATGTAGACGCAGCCATTTTGAATCGACCGAGTGAAGACACGAAAAAACAAGAGCGCATGACTACGAGAATAACGTGTGATATGATTAACGTGAGGAAGTGCCGGCATTTGAATCGCGATTTGCACTTCGATGCCTTGTTAAGCAAACCTTTTCTCCCAAAAGCTTGAACCGTTAGGAAGCGGGGGACAACGATATTCCTGGTAGGATCTGGAGTACTAGTAAAAGTCCTTTCTTTACTTTTAACACGTCTTGAGAGAGAGAGGAAAGTCTCGGTAATTAGAATTTAGATTATTAATAATAACTAAAATACATGCCCATAATAAAAAAATTTCATAAAAGAACTAATCATTCATTAGGCCCGATTGGCAGTTCCATGTTCATTCCGATATTTTCTCGGAAAAAGTACCAAAAAAGTCCTAAACCTATTGCATTGATACAAATTCAATCATAAAACCTTTTAATTGGACCAATTTAGTTCTAAATATTTTTACATTGGTACCAATTCAGTCTATATGGCCAATGTAGGCCGGAAATCGCTAATATGGACGTCGGTCATCCTATATGATATTGCTGGCGCTAACATAGATACTTTTTTTATAGGGCCAAGAGTAAAAAAATTTCATAAAAAAAATTAATCACTTGTTAGGCCTGAAACGATGAGCTCGACCCACCCAATGCCACACTTTTTTTTTGGGGCCAGACTCAAGCCCGCCCATCTATTTAGGCTTAATAAATTTAATAGAGAGCCAGCAAAATGAAGAGGTATGGTATGCATGACAAATTTCGCGGAATTGATCTGCATAAACAGCTAGTGGGCTCAATGGGTCAAGTCTAATTGGGTTGCATCTTCATTTTGATTTGGGTTAACGTCATTAAAAATCCCAAATTGGTACCCAGGAAATATTTGCCTTGAACTAATTTTTCTCTTACAAAAAATTCCAAACCGGTATTCTCACGATAAATTTACCCTCCATTAGCATTCCATCCAATATGCTCCGGTTGACCATCCTCGTTGTTGCACAGTGATTCGTAGTTGCTGATTTCTTTTGTGTAGCACTGTTTCATTTTTGTCATTCATGAAATATCTATTTCTTGCTTGGCCTGAACATTACACCCTTAACTTGGCTCAGCTTGTGAGGTATGCAAAGAAATGTTGGCTACTGGTATCTTGAAATTGATTCAGCCATCAAAACATTGAAGGGGAATTCTTTACTTAAGAGGTTTTTAAAGATGGCTTGGAATGGAGCCATTTATTGTATTTGGAAAGATAGGAACTTAGCAATGCATGAAGCCTCTACTCCTTCAATTAATAGAACTATTGGAGGTGTGGTGAAAGTGCAGATGGGGGCTAACAGTAGTGAAAGAGACTGACTCTGTCACTTGGGGATCATCAAGAGTCATGCAAGAAATGGAAATATCTTATGGTGTAATATGAGTTTTGTGTGTAGCTGTTGTGGGTGTTCTCTTCATTGGAGTTGTCGTATGACATCACATAGGAATGTAGAAGTGGTTCATAGAGGAAGTTGGGACATTCATTTAGGTGAGCTTGCAATGTCGGTTACTGATTTTTTGGTCATAGTTTGTTTATTTCATGTGTTTTCCTGGTTGATGACATCCTCTGGAAAAGAAGTTGGACTGAGCATTATCTCTCGTCTTTCTAACGTTTCCTTGATCATCCCATTGACAGGGTGGATTATTTCAATGGATTGATCCTACATGAGAATGCGGAAATTTGTGGATTGATGATTCAGAAAGGAATCTTGGATGAGAGAATTGAAGTGGTGGAAAGTCAATTGAAAGCATGTAAGGAAAAAATCCAGACTTTACAAATGCAGCAAGATCGGAATGTGCATGATTGGACACAACTAAAGCAACTCAATAACAACTTACGGGTGCGACTTGCAAAATTGGAAGCAAAGGATAATATCTATCACAGAGCCATGCTTCTAGTGATTGGAGTGATGTGTGTCCTGATGTTGTTCAAGTTGGATCGAAGGACACAACATTGCGTGCCTTAGTTTTGCAGCAATGTTGATGCAGGGATACCATCGTATATGTTATTGTTGTTTTTATAATCAATGACAACAATGTTGTGAAAGCAATGCGGATCTTGGGGGGAGGGGAGTTGTAGATCTTGTTGTGCTGTGTCGTAGATCTTGTTGTAGTAAATTATTCAATGCTGTGAAGGCAATGAAACTTGTGTATATCTCATTATTGATTTTGGGTCAATGAAAGGATTTTGGGTAAATCTCATCTTGAATGTGTGCTCATTCCATGTGTTGGTCTCTGATTCCTTCTTATGCACTATCATTTCTGATGCCGAGCATAAGACTGCTGTTTTCATCTGCAATCTTAAAAAGGTAATTATCTCAGCTGGGAAAGGTGGTCTGCCGATGTTTGCATAAGCATATAGCTTGTCCCTCATTAAGGAAATTATGCTAGAAAAAATAAGTGAACATGAAGAAAGGACTGCCAGTTTCTGGACGCGAGTCATATTGACGATCCCACAATTAGGGCTAATGAGTGGGGTAGTACAGTAGATAATTTTGTTTATCAGCACCAGAACATTGCTAGTCTTTTCTTGTAACAGTTCTGTCAAGAGCTGTCGCCTCTCTCTATTGATGCACACTCCAGGTTTTAGTATTACTTGAAACTGCTGTATTGTTGTATCCCAAACTGCAGTATTGGAGCAGCAACACAACACCAAATTGAGTTGAAATACAGCAGCAATACAAGCTTCATGAACACCATCTCTAACAGCAGCAATGCAATACTTAAATCAGCAATACAAGTGAACACCATCTCTAACAAGCTTCACGAGTTGAAACTCCATCTCTAACCGGGGAAAGAAAAAAGAAAAAATGTTCAAAACAATTTCACGAACACCATCTTTAACTTTCGTATAAAAAAGAAACGCCATCTTTAACCGCAGCAATACAACAGGAAAGACATTTACAACATCTCAAACAGCAGCAATACAAGCTTTATGAACATCGTCCCTAACATCACAATCAGCACCAACACATCCAACTCCAGTCATCATCCTAGTCCAATACTTCTAACTCCCACCGCAGATTCATTGCCTTGCTCCACTTTGAGATTCTTGCGTTTTAGGGGTCCAGAGACTTGGCTTTAAACATCCCTTGTATGGTCGGCACCACTCCGACGAATTTCTTGTACTGTGTTACTACCAGGCATTTAAAATACACGGCGGACAAAATGCTATTTTGCTAATCACAGTGGACTAAAAAATCCTCAAGAAAATAAAATATATTACTAAAGTATGAGTTTCCAGTGGTTTTAGATACATAATGGCCATACCTTGTAGAACTTGGAAGAAGATCAACTATATTAACATTTTACTGTGGCAAATTCAAAACCAAATGAACTGTACAAGTGGACTACTCACCCTCCTCTTCTTACATCTCACAACATATGATTGTGACCTTACAGATCTAGTTATGGTATCTTCACCTAGTTTGTTAGATGCCCCTCTTTCAGTGACTGGTTGCTTGGCACGCTTCCTCGGGCTACTTCTTTTGCCCCGCTGACAAAGGACATGTATAAGAAAGGTATTTTAAGGGCAAAGTTTGCTTGAATTCCATACAGTATAAGTGCTGGAGATTGGGCATGGTGTCTTGTTGGGTCCAATAACATGACAGGTGGAGCATGTCATGGTAACACCAGCTTTCGACATTTTATTAGGATCAATGTTAGTGACTTTTGGCTTCCTTATTCTTTTCCTTTTCTCAGCCTTCTTCTTCTCACCGATGGGTCTCTTCCTGTCTGTTTTGTGTCTCTTGGAAGCTTTCTAAATGGCGGAGGAAATAAAATCACCTCACTAATCCTAGCCATAATCATTTTTGTAGCACTTAATTAATTGATGAACGAGAGAGCATGACTACATGGTATCTCCAATGCCTGCAAGCACGTCTTCTCATTCGGATCAACCACAAACCTATCATCATTTACAAGGCAAGCTCAATACATATGTTGAATTAAACCTCAAAAGCCTTTAGGGCCCTTCCCCCTCAAGACGACGGGCTTCTCGGCCACGGCCAAGCGGTACTTGGCGATCCCCTGGTCCCAATTCGAAAATCTGCTAATTCCCCAATGATTGCCTTAATTCAGCCAATCTAATGCCCAAACGATTTCTCCCCATTTTAAAACCCAAAATGATGTCGTTTAGGGAGAATTTATGCTCAGTTTTCCACGTCATTCTCCATGGCAGATCGGACGAGACATTGTCCATCACGAGTATTACATGCGTGCATTTCAACGTACATATTGCACAAACTACCGATGAAGGGTAGAGACGTAACGGTTAGGGATTTTTTGTGAAACGAAAAATTTATAAATTGCATGAATACGGGTTTAGGATCTTTAATGGCATTAACTCATATTTTGTTATTGGACCATCTCATCAAAGCTTCATCAATTTCATTCCTTAGCGAAAGGTTAAGGACTAAAAAGGAACAACTCGCCCTGTTTGACAATCCAACAAAAAAAAAGTATCCCATTTGAATCTTCTTTTTCCATTTTTTGTTGGTAGAATAAATATCGGTTTTTCCCCACTCACACATGCAATGAAACCAAAACAATTATTAATATAACTTTTATGAAATTATCTCGAATGGCATGTATAAAACTTGTAATAAGATTAAATTATATATATATGCAAATAGTTGGTGCATTTTATCTTTTAGATATAATTCTTAAAAAGTTGTTCGATTGGAAGAATAATTGAGTGCAAATGTGCTAAAGCACCATGCTCTTCTCAACAACATTTTATAGAAATTTATGGATCGACTGACTTCGGCAGCCTATTTCATTCTCATTTCCCGAATATTTCAATACTCCATTTCACTTTTCAGCAAAAACAAAATTTCGAATTCAAAAGTTTTCCAATATTATGGAATAAAAAAAGAAGCTTTTTATGAAAGATGTATTCTCCGAGCAGTAGCAGTCATGAATGAATTTTCACTTTTACCCCAAAACACAAGAAAAAATTAATTTCAAAATATTGCTCCCGAGTCTGTCCGTTAAATCCACAATTTATTTTGGGAAAAAAGTCACAAAAAATCTCAAATTTTGCTTATTGTGACACATTTCCCTGAACTTTTTTGTGATATCTCCGACACATTTACGTTAATTTTTTTCTTATGACATAAAAAAAACCCTAAACTTGTACCTATGTGACACATTTATCTTCCATCAAGATTTTGATAGATGATTTAACAGCCAAAACAATATATATATTTTTTTATTTCAATCAACGCTGTTTGATTTATAGTGTCAATGCAAACAGATTTTTAACGGTTTTCATTGACAGAATTTTGACGAAAGGTGAATGTGTCACATTGATATAAGTTTGTGATTTTTTATGTAATAAATTTTTTTTCAGGGTAAATACGTTATAATGAGTATGGTTTAGGGTTTTTGGTTGCTTCTGCCCTTTCATTTTTGTAATCTAATTTCTTTTTTCCTCTTCTATTTACATCGTCTCAAAAAGTCAAAAGGAGGGTCAATTGCAATTTGGGACTGCAGAAAAGAAAACTGAAAAACTAAAAAAAAAAAACTCAAAACACCTGGAGCTGCATATAGCGCAATTTGTCTCCATTTCCGATTTCTCTCTCTCTCCGCCTCTCCATACTCTGCAGCTCTACATCGAGGATCGCAGTGCTCCGAGATATATATGTATGCGACCGTAGCCCTGAAGAGAGATCCATCTTCATCTCTCTGACTCTGGTGGGTATCTGGGCAAAAGAAGAAATCTTGGTCCATGTTATGATGGCCTCTTCGATCTCGTCATCCAGTCCTCGCACTGTAGAAGAGATCTTCAAGGACTACAGCGCCCGGCGCACTGCCCTCGTCCGCGCCCTCACCTACGGTACCGATCGTTGCGCCGTCGCCCCCCTCTTTGGATCTTCACATGCATGCGTTTTTTCCTCTTTTTTTTCCTGGGTCCGAGTTCGAATGCGTGCGCCTTCGGTGTTTCTTTTTAATTCTTTGTTTCTGGGTTGACGACGTTGTTGGTGTTGGGGTGAATTTGTTTCAGATGTGGATGAATTCTACTCGCTCTGCGATCCAGGTGAGGCTCGATGTTCTTTGGGTTTCTTGTTGGTTGTTGTTTTTCCTTCGAATTAAAGGGCAAATGCAAGATTGCTGCTTTACGCTTTTTAGAGAAAAAGGTTTTGACTTTAGCTTGTGCTGCAATTTTGGAGAAGCGGGATGAGGTATGTGGGAAATGGGTAACTGCTGTTAGGTGATTTTTCTATGGAACTGTGGTCAATTTGATTGGGGAAGTGGCTGTGATGGGTTGATAAGAAAGGGGGTAAGTGTGCTTTAGGTTATTGTTGGTTCTTTCATTCACGATCTGAAAGGAAATTCTTCTTCTTCTTTTTTCCTTTGATTTCTTAATGGGTATTTCAGTTGTGATTACGGACTCTAAATGTTAAAGCTCCATTTTTTTATCTTTTGGGGGGGGGGGGGGGGGTTCGGCGGTGAATCTAATGTTTTCTCCGTTTGAGACGAGTGATTAAACTGTTGTATCTGTGGATGGATATTTTGCATTTCAAGAAAAGGAGAATTTGTGTCTGTATGGTCACCCAAACGAATCATGGGAGGTGGCTCTGCCCGCCGAGGAAGTTCCTCCAGAGCTTCCTGAACCAGCCTTGGGCATTAACTTCGCTAGAGATGGAATGAAACGCAAGGACTGGCTGTCTTTGGTGGCTGTGCATAGTGACTGTTGGTTGCTCTCTGTGGCCTTCTACTTTGGTGCTCGACTTAACCGCAATGAAAGGTACTTTCTTTTTGCCTGCACTTGCTGAAGATTGTCATTGCATATGCGGCATACTGAAAGGGTCTGTTGAGGTCAGTATCGTGATTCTGGGTGCCCTACGTCCCAACTCAGCAAGGCAGCCAGTTAATCACGCAATTAAGAGATACCAACATAAATTTAATGGTGCTAGCTTATTCTAGTAAAAAAGCCATTCTGCAATCTTTCGCCCAAGTTTGGATTTTGAATTAGCTACAGCAACTTGAAGTGTTTTACACTATCAGATTGTTATAGTCGAAGTTGCACTATTGTTCATAGTTTGAGTAAACACCGTGTAATTAATATTGGTTCCATTACAATCAATGACTCCAAAGTGAATTCTTGATAATGTATTTTGACTCAAATCAACCTGGCTGAATTGCAGTTAAATTTGTTAAGCTTTTTGTCATCAATTGCAGTCTTGGCAAGTGGTCTGTGTTAAAATTAATACTTTTAAAAGTACCATGATCTACTTAACTATTGTTGAGGCGTGCTTTCACTAGAACTTGGGACTATGTGGGAACACCCCCGGATCATAGCAGAAATACTCAGAAAACCTGTGTTTAAAAACTTATAGCGACTCCTTGTTGGTTCAGAAACAGATATTAATGATGGGGAACTGATGTGCCAACATGTTGAAAGTTCTAATTTTGCTCGATTGCTTTATGGGAATGACTTTTCATTATTTGAAATACTCAGAAAACCTGTGTTTAAAAACTTATAGCGTCCCCTTGTTGGTTCAGAAACAGATATTAATGATGGGGAACTGATGTGCCAACATATTAAAAGTTATAATTTACTAGATTGCTTTATGGGATTGACTTTTCATTATGAAAACTATGTTATCACCTCTCTTTTGATATTGGTTCTGTCATTCAATTGACAATGGTTTTCATGACTACTTTTACCATACTGTCCTTTTGTATTCTCCCCTCATTCTGACTTCTATGAAAGATATGAAATTAAATTTTCATCTAGCTTCTTGCATGTATGTACTGATTGACATTAAGCGTTCTTGTGGAAGGTGTAATCGGGTCCTCTGTCATTTACTTGACATTGGTTTTCACGACTATAAGATACTGTCCTTTTGTTTTCTCCCATTATTCTGACTTCTATGAAAGATTTTTAAATTTAATTTAACTCTAGCTTCTTGCATGCATCTACTGATTGACCCTAACCCTTCTGTGGAAAAGGTAATTGGGTCCTTTTCTTTGGTATTCGTTGCAAGTTCTCTTACTGAGTATCTTGAGATTGTCACTTTATGATCATGCGTGTAATGAATATTTATCTTTCTTGCATGTATTTTTTTTTCCTGAACAATGCTTTCATGAAGCTTGTGTTTGATTGAATATATTGGGTATATGTTGTATTTAATGTGACAATAACAAGTTGAGTTGCTAGTTCCTTGTGTGGAGTGTGTTAATTTGATCACATCGTCAGAATGGTTTTTTTGTTCTATAAAGTATATTACTCGAGTTCTCAGAAGCTGGTATTACATTAGAGATGTCTTGTTTGTAGCTATACTACCAAGCATTAAAGTTACGAGAATGAGAGACTTTTACCCTTCCTTCCTCTCGTGGTGTATTTCTTCTGCTCTCAGAGGGTTCCTTCAACCACATGTAATCTCATCACATGCTCGAGCACAAACCATCCTGCCTTTCTCTTATCATATACTTTGGGTGGTTACAAAAAATCTGTATTATACACCTCATTGTGCAATTTGTGGGGATTTTTAACTAGAGGGCGCGAAGTGGTTTGAAACTAGAGGATGTAGGGTGTGGTTGAGGTAAAAGCTGGGGATGGTTTTTGGAATTTTATTTCCTTTTTGACCTTCTATATCGAAGTGTCATGTACAGTCACTTGTTTTTTTTTTGCCCCAGGGATGAGCAATAGTATGCGAGGCATCTAGTATAGAAAAAGCAAAGACAAGCAACCCAATTATAAGGAAAGATAATAAACAAAGTAACCCCGGGACATATAGACCAAAAATGACTCTGAGTCTCACAAGTCCTTCCAAAGATAAAATGGAAAAAAGAAATTACAACAGTTAAAGTCAACTTGCTTCACTGAAGGGGGATGAAAAGAAATTCAACTCCTTGGTTGGTTACTTTTATTTCCAATATTCTCTTGGCTTGGAGGAAAATGGTGTCTTAGGTCATGAATATCTGTCAACTAGATGTTTGTAAATATACTGAACTAATAAAACAGAAGTTGAGAGCCATTTACGCATTCCAACAATTATAGGACTTAGAGTCTTGGGTTTTCTCTAGTTTTCCTTCTTTACTTGCCAGTCTGCTATGTCCTTGAGGATTTTGTTTCTAAGTTGATCTTTAGGCAAACTTTAATTCAAGTGGCATTTTTGTTTTGTTGTAAAGGACGAAAATATGAGAAAGTATGCAACTCTGTGGTAGGAGATATCGAGATGTGAATTCTGAGGAGGAGAAATAAGTATGTAGTGAAAATTTTTGCATGTGGTTGACTTGCACCACCAGCATTAAGGAAACCTAATTGCTCTTTACGTGACAACCTAATAGAATTGACCGGTTTGACTTTCGCTAGTATCATGCTCTGAACATTTCATTGTTAAGAAAAGATTGATGATATGAAGTAAAATGAAGTCCTTAATGATATTTTACGAGAAAATGGTTGATGGAACTCATGATGATAAAATTACTGACAGTTTTAAGGAAACATTATGAGCAAATGCAGGCACTTTCTCCACTGTGCATGTAGATGGTAGTTGGTACTTCATTGAGGTCACTACACAAGTTGGTACTAGAATGGTCAAAGCAGGATCTAAGAAAACTCCAGTACACCTTATATTAGGACCTTGCGCTCCTGATCGAGCCTTCAATGAGGTCACTCTCTGTCTCTGTCACTGTCTCATGCAAGCACGCTCTCACAGAGACATGTATACACCCACACAAGCAGTCACACAGATTTACATTTGTCACTGTGTTGCATGAGTCATTGATTCTCCAATGTGCTGTCAAACAACTACAGTGTTTGCACTATCCTCTGCTCGTGCAAGTGTATTATCATGCCAGAGTTGTTGATTTTTAAGCTCCTCATACTTGATCTACTTCTGCCTGTATGGGGTTATTTCTTGTCCTGATACAAGGAATGAGAACTTCAATATTCCAAATTTTGCAGGAAGCGTTTATTTAGCCTGATAAATGACCTGCCAACCCTTTTTGAAGTTGTAACGGAGAGAAAGCCTATAAAAGACAAGCCTACCATGGACAGCGGGAGCAAGTCAAAAAACAGCACTAAGGTTAATCTCTCTCTCTCTCTCTCTCCCTCTCTCTCTCTCTCTTATATACTTACCTTTGCATTTTCAATCCAAGCTTATTTTCTTACTACTTCTTTATGATGACATCCACTCGATATGGAAGATTACTGACATTGAGCTACCCCTTTGTCCCTCGTCTTATTTCCGATTCACCTAACTAACAATCTGAGATTTAGCAAATTGGGACTGTTGTTCCAATTGGAGTGGCAATGTTGATCAACATGGTGGAGGTCCATATATGTCATAGTAAACTCAAGCGTCTCATGATAAAACATCTCTCTCTCTCTCTCTCTCTCTCTCTCTCTCTCTCTCTCTCTCTCTCTCTCTCTCTCTCTCTCTCTCTAAGCGCAACCTTAATTTTGTGTTGCAGAGATCCATCGATGGACCAACTAGAAGCACCCCAAAGCCATTCGAAGATAACTATGGCGAAGAGGAAGATGAACATAGCGAAACACTCTGTGGAAGCTGCGGCGGCAACTACAGTGCCGACGAGTTTTGGATCTGCTGTGACATCTGTGAAAGGTGGTTCCATGGGAAATGCGTGAAGATAACACCGGCCAAGGCCGAGAACATTAAGCAGTACAAATGCCCTTCTTGTAGCTCAAAAAGGAGCAGGCAGTAGTAGCTCTGGAGGCTAAACCAAGTGGAGGGGTTTAGTTGGGAGCATGACAGCTTTGGCGGTTTAACTACAGCATCATGGTAATTAATATCATCCAAAAGCATCAAATCTGAAGTTAGTCCTCTAATTAATACTACAATTCTTTTTGTTTTGCTGCTAAGTTATGTTTGAAGTGTTTAGCCGTAGAAAAGTCAGTACTTTGTCCTCGGGAAAGACTTCGGCTGCTTTGTGCACAAATCAGTCTCTCTATGGATGTTTGTATTGTAAGAAATGTCTTACCTTAATAGTAGTTTACAAGATTTGAGCTGATCGTTCAGCACAAACATGATATCCATATTTATGTAGGTTTCCTCATTTCTAAGACTGGAACATATGGACTTTCCTGGACTATGAACTTAAGAGCTTAGGGCATGCGAATGACAACAGCGACCAATCTCGTCTCGAGTTCCATTTTTCATTTCCGTTCTTGGGGTTTTTTTGTTTGGTCGAAATGTTCTAGGGATTTGCCTTGTAGAAAAGCAGGAGTCCATTAGCCTCCTGATAGTGTATGCAAGAGTCAGGCACTTGCAAAGCTCTACCTAACATGCGAGACCTGGCTCGAATAAGTAGACTAGGCCAAGGTTTTTCTTTCAAATCTATGTGTATGCTTCCATGGAAAAGTCTTCTTGGGTTGCGAGTGCCATCTTCTCTTAAGTTTTGTATACTTGAGTTTAGAGTTTGATCGTGGCGGGGCTCGGGTTTGGGCAAGTCGTTCCCCTTCTTGATTTCGGCCTGGGCGACAAGACTGAACTGGTCGGTCGCCGGTTAGTTTTTCGAAGAAAAGTTAATACTCCATGGAGAGGTACGAGAGAGATCATACTAAAAAATGCAGGCATTTAAGAAAGAGAGAAAAGAAGAAGGAACAGGTGCAAGTCGTGAAGGGCTTTTGAAAATCTGCGATGACATACTGGCTGAGGGATGCATGATCATGGCACTCGATTAAACGAAAAACGTACTTTGATGTTGAGATCGCGTGGTCTTTTCTTCATGACACTTGTCCCATGTCATGTCCATACCTCCCCAAATTACCTTCTTCGTTTTGATTTCACCACGTCGGGAAGATGGTGTCTCTCACCTCTCTCTCTCTCCCTCACCATAGTTGTCGATGAAAACGAATGGATACATCGCCATCATCAAATAGGAAGTACGCACGGGAAAGGAAATCGTAATCGCGAGTTGCGATTTTCGCACGTAGATGTCTTCGGTCGACGATAGCTTGACAAGGACAAGATTGCTTTTTCGCATGGCCTGTTCTCGGGATAACATGATTCGATTGGTCCATTAACGGTGTGATTCACATTAGATATTTTGCTTGAAAGGCAATTGTTCGGCATGTAATGACACATACGATAATATCTAGCGATGTCCACTGGATAAAGGATAGGTTCGAGTGCGGGAGAATTACTAAAAAGGTCATATACTTATTGCAATTGTGTCAATTCAATTCTAAACTTTTTTTTAACCAATTGAGTTATAAACCTTTTGTATTTGTGTTAAAATATTATTAAAAATTATTTACATCAGCGTCATCAGCGCTAGCCGCGCCACATAGGACGGACGGCGTCCATGTAAGCTATTTTCAACTAAAATTGGCTAGATAGAATTAGAGGTGAGCGGTTCCAGATTACTTACAGGTTTCAGATTCCTTACAGGTTTCACTTAGAACCTAGAACCTATCCTTGGGTACAGGTTCCTCATTTTTTGGAACCTGAAACCCATCCGTCTGAACTTGGAACGTGGAACTTACCCTATCACAGATTTCAAAGTAGGTACCAAGGTCTAACAGGTTCTCTTTTTTTATTTCATTTTTAATTAAACAAAACGAAAATGAATGCAACAATATCGAACACGCTTATCATTCACCAAAGAGAATACAAAAGACTAATTTTCCTGATATTACGGTTCAAATAAATACAATTAAAATGAAAAGTCATTGCGTGAATCAATATTAGGGGTAAATGGTTTCATGTTCTCTATAGGTTCCACCTGGAACAACCCATGAGAATAAGTTCCTCATTTTTTGGAATTTAGAATTTACCTTATCACAGATTCCAGGTTAGTTCCAGGGTCTACCCAGGTTCCACCACTTGCTATTTTGATCCATTGATCATAACTTATATTTAGACATACGAAAAATATGAAATATTAACAAGTCATAAAATGAAAGCTCAGATTAGTGGTTCCAGATTATACACTCATTATCTAACATCATGAAACACTACAGGATCACGTGAAGATATAGACCAAGAAAAAACATAAAAAACTTATTTAGGTTTCAGGTTCCACCTACCTAAAACCTGAAATTTATTCTGCATACCTTGAAACCTTGAACCTACAGGTTCTTACCGATCAAGTTCTCAGGTTTCAGGGTAGCACCTAGAATCATGCTCACCCCTAGATGGAATGCAAGTAATTTTGTTCATGCTCATTTGTACTTTCTCAATTACGGACGTAAGTTTCTTTATTTAGTTATTAGTAATAACTTCGGCAAATAATCAGCAAATCTTTTTGTTAAGGATCTTACTCAAAAGCCCGCATGGCAAAGTTATCATTTTCTTCGTGGATTCCCATTGCGCTCATTGTTTCCTTCATAATGAACAGTGAAGATACAGACCGAAAAAAAAGAACAGTGAAGATGGCTCAAGTATGAATATCCATAAAAAAAAAAAGTCAACAGGATCATAAAATTTGCCTAGATTTTTCCAAAGGTTTTCTCCAAAATGTTCCCAAACACACCCTTGCAGACTTCGATTAGGAAATCAGATGAATAGTAAGTGAAATTTATCAAAAGATGAATTAGAGGAGTGAGTTTGTGTAGTGACTATTGGATAATCCTCTTTTAATTGGTGAAAATAAGATTGGACGGCACCATCTGAGTTTGCAAAAATATTTGGTCATCTTCTTTGGAAAAATATATATCCCTTTCGGATATTTTGTGGAAAATGAATGGTTTTTGGAGAAGATTTTCCTAAAAATAATTGCTTTTATAGCCTACAAAAATGAATGAACGAAAAACATTTTCATCGTCCACCAAAATATTTTGACATAAATTATTGTCGATAATAAAAATACTTTTACATTGACTAATTATTTCAAACGACACAATCGATCATTATTAGGAAAAAAAACAAATAAAAAGTTTATCAAGGTTCCTTTGTGGTTTAAATTCGCCTTATCCTTTCTAAACATTTAGCTCTCATAGAAGGTGTTGGATAATGAATTGCTTAGCCAAAAAATAATTAAAACAAAAAGTTTTTTTTTTCAAAAAAAAGTGGTTTTGGAAGATGATCCATCCCTTTCGGATATTAATCTTGGGTTTTGGAGTAATCAAACTCACATACTGATGCAACAAAGAAAAGTAAACTTGTAGATTTTGCATACATGATTGATAGGCAAATACATCTGTCCCGTCATTTTCCATCAATATGAAAACGCAAATAGCTCAACTGGACCACCACGGACACATGCGCGACAAGTGGTGGACTAAATCACGCAAAAGTAAATTAATCAATTAATTAAATAAAAATAAAAGCGACCAAGTACATAATTGGTCTCTGTATTTTTCGTCCGAACAATTTTTGTTATTTTTTTTTATTTTTAATTTTTCTACAACAACACACGAATCTCAGCCTCAGCATATCAATTATTGTCTCATCCGAAATTTATAAAAGAGTGAGACCGATGTCGAACAACCATTCAAGAGTTCCACAAAATTCAAACCAACTAAACTACCCTCTGACGTGGACAACCGATTTATTTCAACCGATTTGCTTAATATTTTATTATAATCCGGGGCATTATTTCCACTTTGGGGAATATATATATCGTCACATTTCCAATATAATACAAGGTGCGGCACAGTAACCGGCATGTGGTGCATTACCCAAATTTTTTTATATTTTATAATTTTCCCAGAACCTGAACATAGTCGATATGTTGACTTTTGTAGATGGTTGATCCGCACACCGGAATCGGATCCACCACCAGGATGTGTCATTTTCTTTATATATATATATATATATACACAGACACGTACTCCTTAGTTTTTTTTTTATATAAATATATTCTTACATTATATATATATATAAGGAGGACCACCATATTTCATAACAGATTAAAAAGGCTAAGCAGAAGTAGATGTTCTGCAAGAAAAGAGAGGAACGCTGATCATGTTGGTCACGAAAATGTTTAGACATAAATTCATCGACTAATCATTTTTAGTGATACAAATGATTATTTTTAGAAAAATATTTTTCAAAATATTCATTTTTCGCGAAACAAACGAAACTTAAGCGGTGTTCTCTCTTGAAAGTTTGATTATCACCAACCCCCCCCCTTCATTTTACATAGGAGTGGTCCTTTTATGCACTTTACAAGCCATTTGCACAGATGCTGTGAATATTTTAGGGTTTTCTCTGACAAGAAGATGTGCACGCTGGAGAACTTAATTGAAGCGAATCGTTGAAAGTTTTGTGAAGATCTGCTTCCTCCATTAGGCATTCATAATGACAGTGTTGAAGCTTTGAAAGCTACTGCTGATCGTCAAGGGTACAGATGAATCTGATTGCGAGTGAATCTGATTCACATCCCATGTGTTTTTATTTAAATCCTGAAATCTAGGAATCTTGATTGTCTAAGCCACTAGATGCCTCAATCAACGGCGCCGGGTCGGATAATATTCTAAAATCAAAATGCGATTTATAATAACTATAGGCCCTTCAAACATTCCAGAGAGAACCAATCAGATGAATATGACACGAATCCACAACTTGGTTTTTATTTGTATCAATTTCTCTCTGTTCTTGTTTTTTTTTTGGTACGGTACCCTCATGATAAGAGCAAACTGAGAGAGCTACTAGCCAACAAAGTGATTGTTTATATGTGATTTCAATTAACAAGGAAATCAACGCTCGCTTGCTCTTCAGTCACCATCAACTCGGAGATTTTAAAGATTCAACTTGGGATTTTCCGCGCGGACCCCTCAATCTTATGAAGAGTCTGTATTCATCGAATGTCATGGGTTGGTACAGTGCAGGTCTTTCTGGGGTCACGAGGTCCTTTGCCGGCTCGATCGGTATGTCACTTTTCGGGTTGTAGAAGAAGGCTAGAGAGACGCGCTCAGCTGAGGGATTGACAATGACTCGGTGCTCCACGCTCTTGTAGATTGCATTGCTCAGTACCTAGTTGAAGCAAATGATTGGATCAGTCCACAAGTAATCCTCGACCAAGTTACTAGACAATGTGAAATAAGTATCTGTCTAGTTTGAAATTTCTGCACCATGTCGGCCAGATGGTTTCTTAGCAAAAGATTACTGCTTATTGCTATCCAATATTTTTCTAGGACGTCGACGTCGCTGAGATGGGTGATGAATCACCCAAAAAAAAAGCACTAGAGAACTTGACAATTAACCATCTAATGAATATTGTTTTGCGTCATCCACAGACCTTATCTCATAATCCTAGCCAAGTTCATCCAATATGAATGACAAAGCAATTCACGTCAACTGAAAGAAGACAATTTTTTTTTCTAAAACTTATAGGCTCACATAAGGACAGACAGTTAAAATAAAGTCTTCGCATAGAATTCACGGACTCTGCCTCCGTGAGCTAAGAAGGATTACAAGACAAAACAAAATAGACGGCATTAAGAAATCACATCATTTAGGAGATTGTCAATGTTTCTGCAAAGGACGAGTTCACATCAGGAATTAAATGTATTGCCACATACACATGGAGACACGTCAAGTAGATCAGACAAGACACCTATACAAGGTTTCTTAGATATTACTATTGGCATCGTGCTTGCTGTGATTTGAATCAAGAGAAGAGGAGAGAGTCCTTTTGTCCGTTAGTTGTGCAGCAAAAATCTAGGACACTATCTGTTCATGCACTAAAAAGAAACTTTGACAAAACAATGACCAAGAGAAAAGTAAGGTTTTTTTTAAAAGAAACGAGTGAAAGAGAACTCCTAGCAGACATCTTTTGCTAATGCACATTGACCCTGACTGGCTGAGATGGCCATGCTCACAATTCTCAGCCAAACACGTCTTGTAACAAGATATATACTTATCAAGAGCGGAGGGGGTAAAAAGAAAAAACATATAAAAGCACCTGAATTTGATCTCCGATGTTGACTATGAAGGCGTGACGGGCAGGCTTCACGGTGATCCAATTCCCGTCCTTGCGGACTTGAAGGCCCGGAACATGATTATCCGGCAGCAGCAAAGTCATGCCTCCCGGGTCTGAGTGGGAGGAGAGGCCGAGAGTCAAATCCGGCTGGGGGCATTTCGGGTAGAAGTTAACTCTCAGGCAAGCCCCGACATTCTCGCCGCCAAGCGCATTCTGAAGATACTCTTCGCTTAGTCCGAGGTTCACGGATAGCACTTTCATCAGCTTCCCCGCCAGTATCGCCAGCTGCTTCCCATACTCGTCGATCACTTCCCTGCACAAAACCGTATCGGTCCCATGGTTAGATATGGTGCATTGAGGAATAGCATATGATTTCTAGACGCGGTTAATTTATCATTAATCACAATCGTTGAATCAGTCAAATGTGTATCAATTATGTAATTTGCAACGTTTTATAGTAATTAAACAAGTTGACCAGTAACCAAGACAAAGTCCAGATTTCTACAACGAGGTGAAACAAAAAAACAATTTTTCAGGAAGAATTATTTTGCTAACTAGTTGGTAGAAATTAAATCAAAAGTTTACCTGCAATCAGATGGAAGAAGAGGCCACTTGTTATAGTCCTTCAATGAACAGGGAAGGTAATGGAGGAAATAGTAGTCGTTCCAATCGAGAATGGCGCCTTTCTCGACACCCAATCTGCTTCCATATCCTTCGTAAGTCCTCGGCGAGTTGGCGTGCTTTTGCTTGACCTCCATTGGCGAGTGGAAGAACTCGCGCCAGACTTCTCGTGCCCGGTCCATGAGCTCCGGGCTCACTCCGTGGTTCACGACTTGGAAGAATCCCCAATCTCGGCTAGCCTCGTTAATTTGGCTTATGGTATTGGCGCGAACACTGTCGACTTCACTGTGTACCCCTCCGAGGTTGATGATCGGAATGTCGACGTCAGCAGCAGAGGATACCAGGGATGGCCTGTCGCCTGGGGGCTTCACATAACGGTCCGGGATCGCATATAGGCCGCTGTCCGAGAGCGATTGGACGCGGACTATTGGTTCAGGCCAGTCTTGTTGGATGGAACTCATCCTGTGTGTCTTCCTGGTTAGGCTATGTTTCCGATGTTGATATTAAACTTCAGCACAAGGAATCAAACAAAACAATAATTCAACTAACTCAAACCTCAGAGAGAGAGAGAGAGAGAGAGAGAGAGAGAGAGAGAGAGAGGGTCGGGGGCTGTTCGTGGGTTGAGAATGCCAATGGTGGTTTAGAGGGTAGAGAAGAGGTGGGGACAACTGGGGGCAAAGATGGTGACATTTAGAGAACGTGAAAATAATGTGTTAAAAGTAGAGAGGGCTTGATTTTATAAAAGTGGTTTGCCTTTTGTTATTACTTCGTGTTTGGGCCAACTTCGGTGTTGTTGTGGAACACTCTCCAATGAGCATGACATGGCCGACATATCAGCATCCCAGAAAAAGCAAGCCATGACCACTTCAAATTCAATCACATTCGGCCATGTATCTCATTGGTGTGGTTTAGGGTTCCTGATAGGGATGGAGTGAATATTTCGGCGCCGTGATCGACTTGATCTGCGCTCTCCTTCACAAATAGAAAAGATCATACTCATGACCCTCTTGCAGTGTAAAAGCATACGATGGAAAAAGAGAACGTGAGCTGCAATGTCAGAGCGAAATCTTCTTTCCTTTTCTGGCCATTATAACTCTTGATAGCGATAAGGGGACAGCTCACAGCAAGAACAGGCCGTACCCTACCCTTGATGGTTATTATTTGAATCGTTCAAGAAAAGGAAAACCCATATCATGTTCTTGGTTTTTAACCCACTATATATTTACGGTCCCTGCAGTCTGATCTTTTTCTTCACGATTTACATGAAATCAACAGTAGGACCTAAAACCAGGGTTTAGCCAGAACTAGATGGAGAACTATCAGTCGACGATATGAACCAGCAAGAAGATTATGTCTGATATAAGCTGAAAAGAAAACGAGCATCGAGTTTCTATTGCTCTTCTATGAAAATGAAGAAAACACAAAAAAGGCAAATCTGCTATCCATAAAACTCCATTCACTGACCTGGAGTGCGTAGTTCCTGAGAAATTATCTTGCAGGGCGCTTCACTCCTCGAAAATCTGCAACTATATATCTCCCTCTCTAGCAAGAAATGAGTTGCGTGAGTACCATCCTCAAAAGTCAAACAAGATGACTGACCAAAAAAATAAAGATTTAATGCGATGCACAACTCAATATTCATTATCACAAATTGTGACTAGCAATATGAATTGGCTCTTTAGATTACGATTGCGTGATCATAATAAACTCATAGTGCTCGTGGCCAATACCATTATTATAATCCGAGAATTTTTATATCTCGAAAAATAAAAAAGAAACATATTCCAAAAAATAACATGCATCTAATAGAAATGTTCATATTTAAGGATTCTTGATAAGCGCATCGAGATACTCCTAATAATTTTCTCAATTATACTCCTTTATCGCTTTTGTAGTGCGAGACACGTGCGCATGAGGTGAATAATTAGGTCTTTTCGAAAAAGATTACTGAATCTCCACAAAAGATGAACCCACGAGGGAGGGTCTGGAAAGCAATTGAGTGTAAAACAATGGGAAAGATACAATAATTGGGCAGGAAATAAAGATAGATCGTGGATCTTTCTCACCCACATGCAGGACTAAAAGACGAATAATAATTTCTTGTGGAAAAGAAGAAGAAGAAAAGGACATAAAGGCAAGCCCGCACAAAAGACTTTGGTACGCCCCCACACAAAAGCCGAGAGGAAAAGGAAGGCAAAAAAAAGCCGTAGAGCAAGTTGGACCATGCCATGCAATCCTCGTCTAAAGCTTCCTTGATTTAAGGAAACATGACTGTCGTTAGATCCGAGTAATACCAGAATGACTCAGCTCTCCTACTAAATAGGAGGGAAAATCATTAGATATTCGAAAAGCGCGATTAGCTGCCCTTACGTGCTATATAAGTTTTATCTATATAGAGCTCCGCGATTCACTATTATGTAAGAAAATGAAATGTACTTTCCAAATCACGTAATAATTTTTCGTAAATAGAGTTTCTAGCTTTCATCGCCATTAAACGTCATACAATCTTGACCTTTTTTGTAATTTTAGGTTCGAGAGGCAAATTATAATGGAAAGAAATGTTGAAAAGGAAAGACAGCAAAACCATACTATTAACACGGGTTCTTTCATATTTTTTTTTGACCTAGTACGATAGGATTACAAGTGAACCATTCTAATTTCTCCGTTCTTGTACGACAGGATTATCAGTCGCTCATTGGGTTTATATAGGCTAGCAAATGAGGCCACTCGAAAAATTCCATTATATTTCTCCGATCATTTTTGCCATACATATAAGCTGTTTTATTTGGCTAGTTGCATCTAGAACATTCATTTAATATAGTTCTAAAATCCTTTTCAGAGGTAACAAACAAGGGAACCTAAATATTAATAAAAGAGAACCTTCAATTAAGCTGCGAAGCACTACTCGAAGCAAATTTACGTTAGTATTTTCCCCCCGGACATTAAAAAGGAAAATAGTGATTTTCATTTGTCAAGCTCGTACGAATAGTGACAGGTAGATTGTTTAGGGTCAGCCTTCGAAGTGGAAGCTCGCTTGTGCTCGAGTTCGCATGTAACATCAAAGGTCATAGTAAAACAAGAACAAGAAACGAAAAGGAAATTGGCAAAGGCATACCTGTCGCAGGAACTTCGTCGTCTCCGATTTTAGAACCCTAGCCCTGTAAGAGACAAGAGAGATAGACAGCACTCGTTTGGTAAAGACCGTATATACACACACACACACACACACACACACATATGCAAATACAAATTTTGCAAAGGGAAGAAGAGAGTAATGGCAGGTTGTATCTATATTTTTGGCCAAATCATAATTAACATGCCAAACATAGGAAAAAGGGCCATTATTGATAGGTTCTATCAATAAATTCAACAAGATTGTATTCATCATCTGTTTTTCTTCTCTATCAAACGAATTAAGTAACCTGTTCATTACTTACCAAATTTAGTGGATTGCTTACTTAATTGAACACTAAATTTATTCACGGTATCAAACAAGGTGAATCTCTTTAAATATGGAAAATTTTAATTTTCCAGCAATTAATTAGGTTACCAAATAGGCCGCTAATCTTATCTTACCACCCTTTAGTGAAAATTGGTGTAGAACACTCGAAGTTCAAATTATTTCCCGGTTGATATGGTGGGTCCAATATATTGACTAGATTCTTCTAATGATTATTTAGAAGATGTGAACAGACATTATATATAAACGATCAAATATATTAAGGATATTATTTAACCTAGGTACCATAAACTAAAATAAATCAAAGCCTCCTTTCATTGAGAGGGTATATATATACACGCGTATAGATACGACAAACAATCCAACATATAAATCTAATAATGATTGAGTTAGCAGGTATACCCTAGAAACTTCCTCTTGATCGTTTGGGAAAGGAACAAAGTTCTCTGAATGCAACAAGGATTGGAGTGGGCCAGTTGCCCAAAATAGTCTTTGCATGCGTGATATTTCAGATAATCAAATGAAAAAGAACAAAAGAAAAAAAGAAGAAGAGATTATACAAATAGAAGCTAGGTCTCCTGAGCGGTGGTCCGACATCAAATTAGAAAAATAATAATTAGGCGAAATTCCTAGCTCCTGGTCTGATTTCAATCTCTCTTTTTTGTTTAAAAAAATGTTAATTACAATTTAATAACTGAGTTCACATGCAGTGTGTACGTGAAATAAATGTAATGAATTAAAAGTTATTTATAAGACAATAACTCAGTTTCTGTACAATATTCTTGGCCCATCTATCCATGTGCCAGTTCAAATTATTTCATTCCGACCTTCGAAAACATTTCATTAATATTCAGTAGCATAGCTATTGTACCATCTTTTGACAAAACTTTGTGCAAAATATAAAGGGGAATCGAGATGGTAGAACAGACAGACCATAGAAAATGCGGTACGAATGCGCGAACAAATTCTCTTGGTTGTTGCATGGGTACGCATGCAATAGTTGAACAGAACACATTTCTCGAATCAATAATGCAAACCCATCAATTTATTTCATTTTTATGGGATTATTGACTCGACCACCTTGCGGAGAACGTGCGATGAACACCCGCCATTTTTTCGATCTAATTTTTTTTTTTTTTTTCATCGAGATCGACTCGATTATCGAACGGAAACTCGGAATGATGACTCGTCTTGTTTGAGTGACCGTAGGAGATGATAACGAGCTACTTACCTTGTCACTGTGCTATTGAGAGCGAAAGCTGGTGGTTCTTCACGTAGACAATTTCGATGAAACGAGAGATGGAAGAGTGTTTTTGACTGGAAGTACTGAGTCGAGAGGACCGATCTTCGCCTCTTCTTATAAGGGCCAAAGAGTTTGCCATTCGGTGTTCATTGCTGCCACATTGCAGAAATTGCATAATTTAAGGTCCAGATGGCCATTTGCATGGGCTGGTGCGGTTCACGTTTCTTGAATGCCTTATATTCAGACGGTTTCCCTCGATATCCGTGATAATAAATTCATGATTATCTTAACGTACGCGTATATCCCGTGTCTCTATTTTTCTTTCTTCCGTTTCGATGATAATTTGGTGCGGTTTTAATCAATTTACGAGGCTTGCAGAGTATTTTTTCAATCTCTATATAGCCGAATCTACGCGTCGTATCCCGAAATTATCCCCTAAAAGAAGAAGAAGAAGATTAGCCTTAATGGGTCCTTGCTCCCCATCCTTTACATTAATTACGACCACAAATTGATTTCCCTATGAAAATATTGTGACATTAATGTGCATGACCGATTGAGAAGTTTTACTTTTACACAGTTCATCATCCCCTCATCTAATCGGCAACTATACAAATATTACTATAAAAAAAAAGTTCATACAAATGCAATGTTTATTTATTTTTAGCGATTTTATCAGGTATATCATAATCTTCCAAAAATGTTTTAAATAAAAAAAATTTCAATGTTATTCTTCTTTGTGAAATGATAATTGCATTATCCTCTTCCTACCACTGTGAAAAGAAACAACAAATTTACCAAATCTGTTTCATCGACGGTGGAAATTTCATTCTTCTTATTTATAGTTGGATTATGGTTTATAGTTGGGCATAATTCCCTAAAAAATCTTCAACTTTAGGTCAACTCCCAATTCTGCCCCGAACTTTTTTTTGTTTGAAAAGAAAACCCAAACTTTAGGTCCAGTCTTAATTTTGCCTCGAATTTTTTTTTGTCTAAAAAAATTCACCAACTTTAACTCTAATATCAAATTTGCTCCCTTTAACCATCCGTCCAAAAATCACCAATAGTTGTTTGACACAGAATTTCCACGTGGGTAACAAACCCACATTGGTAAGGTGACGTGGAAAATCATTTCCAAAACGAAACCGTTTTTTGATATGAAAATTAGGGTAATTAGGGATGACTAATGGCGATTTTTGGATGGAGGGCTAACCAGGGCAAATTTGATACTAGAGTTAAATTTGGTAATTTTTTTAGACAAAAAAAAGTTTAGGGCAAATTTAGGACTGCACCTAAAGTTTAGGATTTTTTTTAATAAAAAAATTTCAGTGCAGAGTTGGACTAGATCTAACGTTTGAGGTTTCTTTTAGACAAAAAAAAAATTCGGGGAAGAATTAGGACTAAACTTAAAGTTGGGGGTTTTGTTAGGAACTTAGGCCTTTATAATTGAGTCAATAACGTAATTTATCATAAAAAGGGACAAACCATCTCCCTTTTTCCTCTCAGTTATTGAATCTTCTACGTTCAAGACCCATAAAAGATGCGAAGCGTAAGATAAAAGAAAGATAACCGTGTTTCTAACCATTGAATATTGAACAATATCTACAAGTTTCATATATATATATATATATATATATATATATATATATATATATATATATAATTTTTATCACATTAGCTATGATTTTATATAAAGAGCCGATCCGGAGCTACGGTGTAAGAACCATGAAAAGAAGTATTTAGTTCTTGATTTCAATGACCAATTTTCACATATATATGAATTCAAGATTTCTATCATTTCGTCTGAGATGTAATAACCAAATGACGATTTAATCCAACTGACCTATGAACAAATTGAGCGCTTATATGTGAAACTTGAAGCTAATGTTAGGAATCGATTTGAAGAGAAGAGTTTGTTATGAAGAAAAGAAAAGAAAAGGTGCAGAAGGTACCGAATGAGAGAGAGAGCGACAGAGTGTGGAAAACGAACTTGAAAAATCTAGAAGAAGAAGATCATTTTCCTCGATTTTTAACAGTGGTCGTTTTCCTCGACTGTAAAGTCTTTTTTGTCGGCGCGAGAATTTGGAAAAAATCATTTCATGGAGATCTCTTACGGGGAACGAACACTGCCCCCAATTTATGCAGGTTGCTATCATGGATTCACTACACAAGATGAGGCACAATTAGAAGTGAGTAGTTCCAGGGTCGATCTAGGCTTTATCTAAAACCTTGAACCTACCCGTCGGAGCCGATTTCCTAATTTTTGAAATCTGAAATTTACTTTACATAACTTGAAACCTGAAACTGGACCGGTTCCCACTAGCCCGATTTCTCAGTTTCCGATTCTACATCGAAACCATGTTCGCTCATGTGCCCTACTCCAACATACACTTTAGAAGGAAAGCCAACATACACTTTAGAAGGAAAGCCAAAACCAACGTCGTGACATGCGAAGGTGGTAACGCAGAGGACTGCTCTCGGGCCCATTTCCCAATGTGAAAGGGGCCACATTGCATGCATGCCGACCTGCACAAAAGAACATCATCAAAACGTGACGTTTCTTTCCGACTGAACAATTAAAAATCATCATCCGGTTGTTAGAACGCCCGTGTCTATCCCATAAAGGGCTCGATCGGTGGCTGTCGTTTCTCTGTACAATCTTGACTAGTGTCGAGCTTACTCAGCAACCCTCGTCAGTCTCCCCACTTCTCCTTCGCTTTTCCACCACTGTTTTTGCCTTCTCTTTCCCTCTCCATTTCTTTAATCCCTCCTCGTGCGAAACGTTGGCCCCCTTAGAAAAATCATCAGTTTATCTTTCCGATGTTAGTGAGGACAGATGGAGGTCGTTCTGCTCCTTTTGGACAGCGTGGGGGAACCGAAAGACAAAATGAGGATGCTCTCTTCCCTTCCCTTCTCTTCTATTTCTTTATTCTGTGCATTTCGTCCTTTTGTTGGCCCGAGGAGACATTTTTGTCTTCCCTAAGTAAATGGTCAAGTTAAAATATGAAGTGTTCTAGCCATCCACGGGTCGTTCTTTTTTTATGAATATTTTAGGGACTTCGTCCACCATTATGTGCGTAAAAATGTTTGTCGCTTACCATCCTATTGGCGCCGTGATTGCATGCTCACTGTGCTTCTCTTCGTCGATTGTTTGGTAGGGAAATTATTACGCAACTATACTGTATGGTACTGAATTTGGAGCGTAGGAAATGGAGGGCCCTGCCAAAACCGACGATTAAATTACAATTTAGGCTCTATTTGTTTGTGTAGAAAACGTGACATTTTTTGGAAAATGTTATGCGGGAAGTCGTTATCCAGGAAAACGACGGTATTTTTCGGTGTTTGGCTGCGATCTGAAAATGAACTGGAAAATATTTTATGTCGTTTGTAAAAGAAAGTCTCATTTAATTTTTCTAAATAGACATATATTATTCAGGGGAAAAATTACCAAAAAAATCATAAACATATTGTATTTGTGCCAATTCAATTCTAAATCTTTTGAGTGTGCCAATTGAGCCCTAAGCCTTTTGACAATTTGATAATTGAGTCCTTCCAGCCAATTTTGATCAGAAATTGCTTACGTGAACGTCGGTCATCTTAAGTGGCATTGTAGGCGCTGACGTGGACAGTTTTTGGAATTTCAAAAAAATCGAGTTTTTAATAATTTTTATTTTATTCTTTTCTTTCTTTTTCTTTTTCCTCCAATGGCCATTGGGCCTTGACGACGTCCAGCAACAGGCTATAGGCAAGGGCCAAGCCTCGCCGGCCTCGGGCAAAGTGGAGCCTCGCTAGCCTTGAGAGGGCTCAACCTCGCCGGAGGCTTGCAAGGCCGGCTCACATCTATGGCCGATCGCCAGCCATCGCCAAAGCCTGGTGATCATAGGAGGAAGAATGAAAACGAAAACGAAAAAAAAAAAAAGAAAAAAAATCAAATCGTTTACAAATATATTAAACAAAATTCCTGGGAGTCCCGAGTCAGACTTCGATGGACTCGCGCTCGAAAGTCGGCAACCCGAGCATGGGCTCTAGAGTCCGGGGCCTGGCCTCAATGGACCCAAGCACGAGCCACGAGGACCCGGGTTCGGCCTCGATATTACGGGACCTAGCGTCCCGGGCTCGGCCTCAATGGACCCGGGATGGCAGCCGGGGTCTCGGGCGCGGCCTAGATGGATCCTGGCCTAGCCTTGATGGACTTAAGCTTGGGCGCCGAGGAACTAATCCTGCTACCAAGGGCCGGAGAACGAGCGTTGGGGTTCCCGTTGTTGGCTAGGTCCGCTTCTATGGGACCCAACTAACATTAAAAAAAAAAGTCAAAAAGCAAAAAACAAAAAGAAGAAAAGAAAGAGCTTCTTCGTGCGAGAGAGGAGAGACCCCACCGAGAAGAAGACGAGAAGAAGAAAAGAGGGCTGCGGTTTTTGTGGTCTTGATTCGAAGGCCAAACATTATTAGAATTGGCTCAAATTTTAATATGTTGTTCATAAAACCGAGGACTACGAGTTGATTTGTTTTGTTTGTTGAGAACCTTCTCTAAGCCGTCTCTCATTTTCTCCAATCTCAATTAGGGTTCTTCCTCCATATGTGTTAATCCAGTTTCGTGGTGTTGAAATACTATTATATTGTTGATGTTGTGTCTCTAGTATGTGACTAGAAAAGAACCCTTTCTGCATCCAACTATTCTTCGTAATTAGTAAAAGTTTTTAAGCCGTCTGTTGTTTTTCCCAAATTGGGTTTTTCATGCAAAATCTCAGTGTCGTTGTTGCCTTTGTTCCATTATCATTTCGGCATTAAATTTACATATTGCAAAGGTTGTATTGTTCGAATATATTGCTAGTTGTTGCTGGGGTTAAAGTCGGTTTTGGTCGATTTGGTTTTGGGGATGAATTTGATTATACATTGGATTAGCTCTTGGTGAATTATTGTCCGGTTCTCCTTAACACCCATGCCCAAGCACAGAGTTTCTAATCCAAACATCAATACCTAGTCATATTTTGGAAAATGATTTTCAATTTTTTAAAGAGAAAATGATTTTTTTATAATTGTTCCGTTGACTCATTCTCCTAAGTAATCCAAACATCAGAAAATGAGGAAAATATTTTTTTAAAAATGTTTTTCAGCGAAACAAACAGGGCCTTAGTTCTCACACAAATTTCAAATCCTCCTTTATTTTTCACGCTCGTTTATATTCCCCTTCTTCCTTTACCTGAAAGCCACCAAACTCAAGTGTTACTCGAGTGGTTAAATATATATGTGTCCACTTTTCTCTCTCAAGATTTGAGTTTCGATTGTCACGTTTGGACATTCTCTTGAAGGCGCCACCAAAAGGTATGAACTCGTCTTTTCGGGTAATTACGGATGTATACATAGAAAACCGTCATATTTAGAGGAATTTTGTATTGAAAATGTTTCAAGCATCCTATATAGTAGAATATGTGTGCCCAATTCACATGCATTGTGTAATAGGGTGGGGGGCTGTCCTCGTCGGACGATGCATGGGAAAGCGAGCGGGTAAGATTATTACTTTTCCTCTTTTTTTTGTCGAAAGAAAATAGTATTCATTGCTCAAAAGGATACATGAAAAGTACATAGACTTCCATGACAATGCAAATCGAAAGCAAAGTCCAAAATACAACAAAACAATGTCAAATCCAGAAAATAAGGAAAATCAACAGAGCAACGGCAGGGATGCATCACGCACACACTCATTTCATAAAAGCGGATTTGTCAAGCAAAATAATGGGCAGCTAATCACTGAATCTCCTATCATCATCAGTGATGAGCACTTTGAATTTTAGACACAGGTCCAAGACATGATGGGCTTTTCCTGCGAGGAAGTCCTCAAAGCACCGTGGGCCAGGCCCATGATGTCCGTGAGTGAACGAAGGCCCAATAAGGAGTGTTAGACTGAAAGCAGCCCAATCCCTTCGTCCTAGATTTTCCTCTTTCTTTTTTTTGTTCCTCCTAATTTTATCGGAGCCGGTTGGGATAAACTAATCACCTTTCTCTTGCATCGCCACGCCCCCCGGAAATGCGCGATTCTTGTAATTGCTCGATGCGATCGGGACGAGGAAATTCTTATGGTCGATGCAAATTAGTCGATTCTCGACTCGCACCATATCCGACACCTTCAAAACATTCGCACACTTGAGTGTAGAACTATTGACACCAACATAATCCCATCATCGACAAGCACATGCTTAGCACATGAGTAAGAACAAGTATGTGTAAGGCACGTGGGCATCACTGCACACATACAAACTCATTGACAAACATAAAGATTAACATGTGTTAACCGATGTTGATACTCGTCACTGCCACATATCCAGTTATCGAAATATGGTAACTGATAGTCAATGGCCGCTAATGTGAGGCTCGGCAGTAAATGATTGACGGAGGGATGTTGAAACACCATCTTGAAATTGAAATCGACAAGAGAGTTGGGCCGAAAGACATGCGTTTTGGAAGGAACAGTTTTTATTTGAAAATGACCGTCATGGAACGATCTACATACAACAAGGACAACCATTCAAAAACATGGGTTTGAAGTTGGTGAAGATAAAAGAACGTGAAAGTTTTCGACGGAAGTTATTCTAAAAGATACAATCGTTGGAAACCGTCAAAAGATGGTTACCTCAAAACTATTATAAATACCGCCAGTCACCCATCGAAGAGCCCCGCACAAATCAAACAAAATGTTATCTTTCAATTATCTTTCCTACATTGCACTTAAATTTCCTTTAGCTGTAACTTTTAGATCCGCGTTGTCGATTAAATTCTGGTATAGCAGCTTTATATTTTCAGGTTATGTCATCGATTAAATTCCAACATAATTTACCCGTATCTTGTTACATCATCGAGTCTGTAATTCCAGGCCGCATCGTCGATTAAATGATGGCTTGGTTTGGTACTGTATGGTACTATTTGAATCAAAGAGTTGATTCCCTTTCGCATGTGATATTCTCTATCTGGAATTGGCCCAGGACGCCAACTTCTGGGATAAAAGCCGAAAAACTACATTCGGTAAAAGATATTTCATCGCGGGAACAATTCCGGCGAAACAAGAATCCATACATATGCATCCGGTTAGCTTCTTATCTTCTATCCAGTCTTCATGGAGAGAACCCGATTATTATTATTTATTATTTTTCTTCATTTTCTAAAAAACACCAGAGACTAATTCTAACGGAATAAACAAAAAATTAGGAGAATTGGTAATGTTGGCCGTCCTATACACATAAAATACTACATGAACATGGGAGTGTAGGTTAACTGTAATTTCAAGACAAAGTCAAACAACGCAAAAAAATAATAATAATAATAAAGAATTTTTAGCATGATTTTCTGCATTTGTTTTTTATTTATTTTTTGGAATCCGATAATATTTTCTATGGTCCACGACTCAACATCAGCCGGAAATGTTGACCGTCTGACCCTCTCTTTGAATTCCCCAAAAGTCAATCCTCCACAGTCCACCCGATATTTCCTTCTTTTTCCCTTCAATAATTATTGTAATGACTAGCGAATAGTTTTTTTTAATCAATAATTAGTAATAAATACTCGTCATAAAATAAAATAAATTAAATAAATGATAAGTATGGATAGGCTCAAGACCAAGTCCAATAAATGTGTCATCGATGAAATTGACGTGCGAATATATATATATATATATATATATATATATATATATATATATATTTCCAACCGACAACATAAACGATGACGAAGTCTTGGGTCCCAATAGTAATAATAATAATATTAATAATAATAAATAAATGAATCAATAAGTGGAAAATGCCAAGAAGATGAAGCTGAATCTCATGGTACTTTCTTCTCTCAATCAGCAAAGATGCCTCTATTAAAAAAAAAAAAACCCCTAGAACCCCTTTTGGCACGCCTTGGGCCTCTTTTTTTTTTTTTTTTTTTTTGCACTTCGTCCCGGTCCTTCGAGTTTGTGAACTAGTCTTCATGATTGAAAAGAATTTATCCATACTTCGTCACTTACTAAAGAAAAGGGAGGGCTATTGGCAGAGACGAAGTCTCGCGCCCCTTTAGTAAAAGTGGCGCTTCCTATTTTGTCTTTTTTCCATGAAAGGCGAGACCGTTTAAACCTTCTTTTTTGACATGCCTCGGGATCTCATGTGCATTTCACTCATGTCCCTCAACTCCATGAGTTAGTCTCGTGGATACTTTAGAAATTTTCTCAAGTTTATCGCTTATAACAAAAGTTAGTGATAAAAAAAAGAGTTAATCTACTCGGTGGGAAGCAACAAGTTCGCCTTTCTTTCTCTATTTTTATATTTTTATATTTAAAGTTTATATTCTGTGCGGGCATGAACCATGTCAAAGGATTTAAAGAAAGAAAATGTTTAAACAAATGAATCGATCATTTTCGGACCCTGTTGCGTATCGAGCTGTCCTATTGATCATATTGGCTGAATGACGAGGACCAACATAATCGTCAGATTCGCAAGAAGATCTCGTCAAAGTCAGTTATTTGCTACTTTGCACTCGCCTCCAGCCTCATACCTACGTTTGTTTCACAAAAAAATAAATAATTTAAAAAAAATTCTAAAAGCGATAACTTGTATCACTTATAAATATTAATAAATAAGAAATATCCTTATCATCTACAAAAATATTTAGTTACAAATCGCTGTCGATAATAAATTTTTTTCTATTGACTAATTATTTTAAGCGATCAATTTTAATAAAATAATTTTCAAATCATTTATTTTCTGCGAAATAAACAGAGTCTGAATCATACTCATTACCCATGGCTTGGTCCTAAAATACCATACTCATGTATTTCTCAATCTCTCTGTCTCTCTCCTTCTTTTTTTTTTTTCTTTTTGGTGATTTTTGAACCCCGTCCTCACTCCAATGCCTCATGGCTCGAACTCCCCACCTCTCCCTCGATCACTAGGTCATGGACCTATCGTTATTTCATTACTTATGAGGTGAAATCCGCTGGACAACAAGAGATTTAAAACCGATTAATACTCATATGTCAATCGAGCGAAGGTAAATTACCTATTCCGTCATGTGATTTCATGCGCGGAGAAACTTCTAAACCGGATTTTAATGCATAATTTACGCGAATCCAACTCGCCATATCGAAAGTATGTGGATTTTTTTTTTTGGCCCCCTAAATTATATTTTGCATCTACGCAGTCGCAATTAAAGCAGGTGGGAGACTTTTGAGTTGGAGCTCCTTTGAACTTTCCTTGCCGTGGCTGGGCTAGTTCGGTCAACGACGACCTTCACGGGAGTTCATGTGGGCCCCGCATGGAAATTTTCTTTTTCTCCCCTTTTTTTTTTTTTTGGAAAAGTCGATTAAATAGAGCACCTTCGTTTCGAGTGATGATTGATCCTTACACGCCTCCTCTTTCCTTGCTTTTGCTTCCACTCTATTTTTATTACCGGAAAAAATTTGGAAATTATCAAAAGATCACGTGCTATTTTAAAATAAGCGACTTTATCGAAATTACTCAATTCTTTCATTTTCAAAACGCCCCGCAAGCTGTATGTAATTTTCACTCGGGTTTATTTTGCAGAAAATGTGATGCATTTTGAAAATATTTTTCAGGAAGTCATTTTTCAAAAAAATGATATAATTTTTCGATCTTATGCTGAAATCTGAAAAAAAATAAACTCGAAAAATATTTTCTACCGTTTAATATAGAAAATCTAATTAGATTTTTTTCCTTGTACTGCTTTCAATAATTTCTTTTATAATTCTTTATTTTTCTTAAAATCGATCTTCAATTTTCTTTTTTTTCCTTTTCTTCCCTTATTTCCCTTCTTATCGGCCTTGGGCGAGCTCGCCGCGACTCTGCGGCTCGTCGCCGGCCGTCGTCGTGGCCGGCGATAGTTTACCGGCTTGTTTCTGATACGCGGAGCATCGGAAAATTCGAAAAAAAATAATTTTTCTGGAAATTGTTTGCTCGAGAGTCTATATACTCGATATGCTCGGTGTCTTAGAGGTACTTGTTGATAAGATCCGGACATATTTTTCCAAGCATTTCTTATAATAAAAAAGAAGAAGAAGAAGAAGAAGAAGGAAGATGCCGAGCCTTTTTCACGTTGCAAGAGAAAGATTAAAATAGACACGCACAAGAAAATAAACATAGACCGACGATTCATATATATATATTGATAGAGAGAGAGAGAGAGAGGATAAGTGAAAGGCTGAGTCAGGCCAAAAACATCCTGGTCCTCTTGTCCCCCCACCACCACCACCACCACCACCACCACCACCTATCGTTAATGCCAACCGCGCATTAGCGTTTGCATCTCTCCCCCCTTTTCTTCTCCACTCTCGCTTGGAGCGAGTTGCACTTCACCTTGCCCCCTCCCCAATAAAGATGATGATGATGATACATTTTCCCTCTGTTTTTTCTTTCTCCTTTGGGAAATTGCCCGGAGCAAACTTCGGCTTCGAAAACCAATTCGTGTTAATCCGATGATTATCGGGCGGCGCGTTGTTAAAGCAGGCCCATTTCCAATGATCTGAAACCCTGTTCGCTTTTCGAATATCGAGTTTCGGTCATTAAGCACGGGAGAAATTGCAATCTTTACGGTTCTGTTCTGATTTGAAAAATAGTGGGTACTAGAGTGGGAAGGTTCTACTGAATGCTCAGATGAGCCCGCTTACAAATTAATTTAGTACGCTATTTCTCATACGGGAAAATAGTGCAATATGGTCCATGAACTTTAATAAAATGTATAATGTGGTCCGTGAACAATTAATTTTTCACCGTAGTCCCTAAATTTTAGCTCAATGCGCAATGCCATTATCGAACTTTCAACTTGTTCAATGTGGTCCCTGAACAATATTATCTCTGGATTACATGAAAAATCTGTAATGTTGTCCATAAATTTGAATTAATGGAAGGATGGCATTCGACATTTTCATATAATCCATATACGAACTTGAACATGTATTTAAAGTCCGAAAATCACATTGAATAAATTAACAATTTAAGAAGTATATTATATATTTGATTAAAATTTTTGAATTATTTACGTCATTATCCCTTTTAATATCTCTAACGCTGGTCTAAATTTTTTTTTTGGAAGCAAAAACCAGGAGAATGGTGGCAAGTGGGCGCGTGGGGGATGAGCGTCGGGTGGCAGTCGTCAAGGGTGACGGGAGACCCGTCAAGGCGGTAAACGACGGGACCGAAGTGGGGGGGGAGCAGCGGAGGAATGTGGCGGGGTTCGAAATTGCGACGCGCATTTGCGTTTCATTTGGGAGTTTTCATTTCACGGGGGCGAGGAAAACAGCAGGAATCCAGGGTTTGTTTGACAAGGGTTAAAGTGCAGCTAAGACTCCAGCTACTAATAAAAACCCTTCGCTTTGAAACTTTGACTTTGACCACACGCACCAAGAGGAAGAAGACGAAGACCGTGTGGGGGAGGGAGAAAGGAGGGAGGTGGGAAGGAAGGTTTCCTCTTTCCTCTCTCCTTCCTAACCTCCTCAAAGAGCTTACATAAAGACCCCGTCCGCGTTCCTCCCCTTCTTCACTTCATCCCTTCCCTTTCGAGTTCTTTCCTCCTCGATTTCGCTCTCTAGTCTGTTGTATCTTTGGTTTACTCGATCTTGGTTAGCTCGCTGACCAGCGAGGAGCGCTCGCTTAAAGGTACGTCCCTTTGGAAGAAACGTTTATCCGGGTCTTGTCTTTTGATGGGTCGGTCTTGCTTTGGATCACGGATCATTCGTTGCCGCCTTCGTTCTGGGTTGTGTGTCGTGTGTTCGTTTAGAAAGTCGGTTTCTTTTGGGGTTACGGTGCTGTACGTGGGGTGGGTGTTGCTCAAGATTATCTCTTTTCGGATGGACTTTTTCAGTAGTACGTGGTAGATTCCTGTGGGAACTTCTCGAATGCCGGTCGTTACTGCTTGTTTGGAGCTGTGCCGGTGCTCTAGATGAATTCTCGTTCGTTGTTCTTTAGGGGGTAGAAAACGACTTCTTGAGACTGGTCCGTGACTTGGCTTTTTACTCTCTGGAGAGTTGGTGTTTTCTTCTCCTTGTTTTCGGTTCACAAACCCTTTTGTGAGTTCCTGCAAAAGAGAATCTACGAGAAAAGAGGGAATTATTGGCCTTTGGATTTTCTTGATATCTAGTTCTCAGATACCTCAAGTTTGATCATCGGGGGTTCCTCTCTTATATTTTTGGGGAACTGGGACGCAGTTTTTCTACTTGTCATAAAACTGCAAGGATAATCACCTGCTGTTTTGTCTTTGTTTTTTTTTTTTCTAGTGAGTGGTGTATTAAATTGCTGTTGTTACAATATGCAGGATTTGGGTTTCTGCACTCGTTCAAGAAGTAAACTCTGCTCTGCCAATTTTCCCATGGAGGGGGAATCTTACTTCGAGAAAGATGGAGTATATTCTAGATGCTCAATCTTGCTCGAATTATCTGCTTCGGACAATCTCTTGGCCTTCAAAAACGAAGTGGAAGTGAAGGGTTGTAGCGTCGATGCGGCTAGCTTTTGGTATGGCAGAAGAATTGGCTCAAGGAAGATGGGTCTTGAAGAGAGAACTCCTCTCATGGTTGCTTCCTTGTTTGGAAGCTCTAGGGTCGCGAAGTACATCCTCGAATCCGGCAAAATCGATGTAAATCGGGCTTGTGGTTCGGACAAGGTGACTGCCCTTCACTGTGCTGTTGCTGGCGGCTCCACTTCTGCGGTGGAGGTTGTCAAGCTCTTGCTTCATGCATCAGCTGATGCTAATCGTGTTGATGGCAATGGAAAGAAGCCAATTGATGTGATAGCTCTTCCTCTAAAGTCGCGCGGCAATTCAAGGAGGAAGCTGATGGAGCTGTTGCTGAAAGGCGTCAATTCTGATGGGGAATTCGAATCCCATGAGGAGAAGCCGGTTGCCGTACCGCAAGCATCCAAAGAGGGAAGCGAAAAGAAAGAGTATCAATTTCCTGTTGATGTCTCTCTGCCTGACATAAACGATGGGATTTACGGTACTGACGAGTTCAGAATGTATGCTTTCAAAGTAAAGCCTTGCTCACGGGCGTACTCCCATGACTGGACAGAGTGCCCATTTGTTCATCCGGGCGAGAATGCGAGGAGGCGTGACCCTCGCAAGTACCCCTACAGCTGCGTCCCTTGCCCTGAATTTCGGAAGGGATCTTGCCCTAAGGGCGACTCCTGCGAGTACGCGCACGGCGTATTTGAGTCATGGCTTCATCCTGCACAGTATAGAACAAGACTATGCAAGGATGAGACTGGATGTGCTCGCAAAGTTTGTTTCTTTGCTCACAAGCCCGAAGAATTGAGGCCTGTCTATGCTTCGACGGGATCAGCTATGCCTTCCCCAAAATCGTACTCATCGAGTGGGCTGGACATGTCCACACTGAGTCCTGTCTCACTCGGTTCTCCGTCGGTGTCATTGCCCATTACTTCGACACCACCCATGTCTCCTCTTGCAGCCTCATCATCTCCGATGTCTGTGAACCTGTGGCAGAGCAAGGCTAACAAACTCTCCCCGCCAATGCTGCAGCTCCCAGGTAGTAGGCTGAAGACCACATTGAGCGCTAGGGACTTGGACCTGGAGATGGAATTGCTTGGTTTAGAAAGACAGGCTCAACAGCATCAATTGATGGAAGAGATATCTCGTCTCTCCTCACCATCATCCTGCTTTAGTAGTAGGATTGGGGAAGTGAAACCCACTAACCTTGATGACGTTTTTGGGTCCCTGGATCCTGCTTTGCTGCCTCAATTGCAGGGGCTTTCAAGACCTTCGACACCAAGCCAGTTGCAATCTCCAACTGGGCTTCAGATGCGCCAGAATGCGACCCAGTTTCGTGGGGCATACTCGAGCAATGCAAACGCATTGTCATCTCCAGTGAGGAAGCAGGCACCTTCTTATGGGTTCGACTCGTCAAGTGCAGTTGCAGCAGCGGTCATGAATTCCAGGTCAGCCGCTTTTGCGAAGCGGAGTCAGAGTTTTATTGACCGAGGATTGGGGAGCCCTGGAATCGCCAATTCTTCCCCTATGATGTCTTCAACAATGTCGAACTGGAGCTCCCCTGATGGGAAATTGGATTGGGGCGTCCAAGGAGACGAGTTGAATAAGCTGAGGAAAGCTGCTTCCTTCAAGATGAGAAGCAACACTGTCTCGACAGCAGCTATGGCTGATGAGCCAGATATTTCTTGGGTCAGTTCATTGGTTAAGGACGCGTCTTCTGTGGAGGACGCGATATTCGCCCCAGAGAAAGGACAACGCGCTTATGGGAAAGACATCCGCGAAATGGTTCCTCCATGGGTGGAGCAGCTGTACAGAGAAGTGCCACGGATGGCGGCATAAGATTGCTGACCACAAGTCGGCTTCCTGATTATGCTGACTAATTGATATTCTTTGCATTTGTTTTTGGAGTATTTGGTAGCCATTAGATATGAGAAGAGGCCAGGCAAGAGCTGGTGTCTTGGCAAGGAATAGGATGCACATATTATGGTATCAAATAGAGTAGACTTGGGGACAATGGTTATAGCCAATTGTTCAAGCATGATATTCTTTTTCCAATTCTTTCTCTTCCTCATAGTAGGTTTCCCACCAAGTCTTTTAAGTGAGAACCTGGGTGGGATGTACTATATCCTTCTCTACTGTAATGTCTCTTAGTGGAAAGAAATGGCTTATGATAGAATTGTCCTTTTTAATTATTAGCGTCACTTTTTTTAATTTGATCAGTTGTTACATTTTTCTGTAGTCTGATGCATTATCTACGCCGGTTAATTTGTAACAGATTCTTTCTTACTTGGACCCATCCAAATCTCCCTATGATGAACCGATTGAGTGGAATCTTCTCCTTTGAGGATGATCCAAAATGATAAGTGTTCCCTATGCCACACGATTGTTTCGCGCTTCGAAACAAAACAATTAGAATTAGGCTCAGTCAATTGGAAAATTCCAAATCAGTACTCAAAATGGTGCCAAATTCTCAAAAAAGGGTTCAAATTGGACACAGTCTCAAATAGGGGCCCGAAGTGCCCAATTAGTTTCAAATAAGGGCTCGAAGTACCTAATTAATCTCAAACAAAGGCCTGGGTTCGCCAGTCGGTCAAATGCTTATAGGCCGGTGAGCACGTTACTGTTCCGACGACCGGAATAAGGATAGTTTAGTCTTTTTCTTTTTCTATTTTTTTCTTTTCCTTTTCCTTTTCCTTTTCCTTTTCTTTTTTTTTTTTACTCTTTTCCCTTCGCCGGCCATAGCCGGGGCCGGTGGAGATTGCCGGCCTCAGGCGGAGGCCACTGATAAGATGCTACCATCTATGCTACCTCCTCTTCCTCTCAAGACATATTTTTGGAAAAATAGAAAGAAGCAAGATGAAGTGGCGTTAAAGGAGATAGTGGCTGAACAAGTCAAGCCATGTATGGGAGAAGTTAGAGAAAATCTTGGGAAATCAGCCCTACTTTCCCAAAGTGCTTCGTAGGTTTTAGTAGTGGGTTAGTCTTTCCTAGAATTTAGCAAGTTGTTTTGTTTATCTTTATTTAAATGCTTCGGTTATGCACAGTTGAAGATAGAGAAAATATTATTATCTATTGTTCCCTTTCAATCCCAATTCTCCTCTCTCTCTCTCTCTCTCTCTCTCTCTCTCTCTCTCTCTCTCTCTCTCTCTCTCTCTCTCTCTCTCTACTGTGGGTTGCTACCAGCCACCCTCGTCGGCGTCGGGCGAGGGCTGCCCTCGCCTGGGCTGGGCGGGCGAGGGCGGCCCTGGGTTTCCCTCGCCCGACGCCGGCAAGGGCGGCCCTAGGTTTCCACTCAACGGATCATGCTAATGTGTAGCATCATCCTTGTTCGCGAGGCGGCTCCTCTCGGTGCTGTGATTGGCGTCGCCAACTTCGACCCCGTCAAGAGAAGCTGAGAGTAGAGAGAGAGAGAGTGAGCAACCCAGGCGAGAGAAACCAGGGCCGCCCTCGCCGAGGGCGGGCGAGGGCGACCCTTGCCAAATCCGGCGAGAGCAACCTTGCTCTCGCCGGATCTAGTGAGGTTGCCCTCGCCGACCCAGCCCAGGCGAGGGCGGCCCTCGCCCGACATCGGCGAGGGTGGCCTCCGCCTGAGGCCGACAACCTCCGCGGGCCCTGGCTATGGCCGGCGGAGGGAAAAGAGTAAAAAAAAAAAACAGAAAAGGAAAAGGAAAAGAAAAAGAAAAAAACAGAAAAAGGAAAAAAAAAAAGACTAAACTATCCTTATTCCGGTCGCCTGAACAGTAAGGTGCTCGCCGGCCGGTGAGCATTTGACCGGCCGGCGAACCTAGGCCCTTGTTTGAAACTAATTAGGCACTTCGGGCCCTTATTTGAGACTAATTGGGCACTTCGGGCCCCTATTTAAGACTGGTTTTATTTTGAACCCTTTTTTGAGAATTTGGCACCACTTTGGGTACTGATTTGGAATTTTCCCGAAAATTTTTTGATCTAGAAAAACTTTATCCGCAATTAAAAAAATTATTATGGTGTCGAGAAAAAACGATAGAAATCTCCTAAGAAAGCACTTCCAGGGACCAGCTGCGGAAAACTATAAGAATTCTCAATAGTTGGTAATTTGCAGCGTTGAAACTCTTCGTAACTGACGTTTTTGTCTCTCGTCGAACAAAATTCGCGTCATTTCGTGAGACAACACCACACGGATTTTGACGGTGGCTTTGCATATCGGAGTCACGGGAAATTAGGATTTTGTATCATCCTCACTTTTAAAATTCTCTTTTCAGCGAAATAAACCCACCCTACTTGCAAATGTAGGCACCATGAAATTCCGCGTATTTTAGATTGAATATTAAGACAATTTACACTAAAACTTAGCGATAGAAAATCAATAGAAGAGACCGACCCAGATCTGCAACCTCTTGTCTGTTTTTGTCTCCATGTTACCACACTAAAAAGACATGAACAGCATGATTAGCTAGTAAAAGACATATCCAAAGTACACCGTTTGTTTGCTATCTCGGATATTCTGATTCTAACTGATGTGAAGTTAAAGTAAATAATGATATAAGTAACTCCGACTATTCATCTTCTTCAGCAGATGCAGATGTACGATGTGGGAAACTCAGACCGGACGTCGGACTAGGTCCTCTCACCGAGAATCAACTCGTTCACAACGAAGACCGCTTTCTCCGGATGTAATCGAACTTGATCTTGGCTGTCCCTCTCTCGAATGGTCGCACCAACTTGTGCATCGATAGTGTTTGCAAAGGGCACGCCAAGCTCATCGTTTATCGCTGACGGAAACAGATTCCTAAAACATAATACAAAAATTTGCGGAAAAACGTGCCCATTTTCATACTTGAATCACCGATCGTTTGAAGTATATTACATGAACGAACATACTTCTTTTGCCACAGATTAAATGCACCACTTGCAGGCTTCAGAGTTCTTGGCGGATTCCTCTGCGAAGCGGAACTTTGTTTGCACTTTGGGAGACCTTTTTTAGAACTACGTTCTACAGAGAAAATTTTTTAGATACACAATCACGTATCTTCTGAATATCTCCCAGTTCAATTTAAACTGCCCTTAGCAGTTACTACTTTATCCGTAACCGCCTTATCCGCAAGTAATCCCTCAATGGATGATGGGCCAGCATGATAGATCATGGACCGGTCTTTCCCAACATGGGCGGCCCACATAAGATCCACCATCTCCCACTCGCACATGGTGGGCTAATCATAACTCTCTCTTCTCTGCAATATTCATACTAGCAAATAATCCGTGCGACCAACATACTTCGAGAGCTCGTTGCGATGCATCTGTTAGGAATACATAGCAGCTCAAAATTGGGTACAACGTTTTCCGAGTAGATATAGTATGCAGTCCCCTAGATCAATCAGTCACATTTATATCCCTTTTGATCTCTTTTAGTATCTCGTATATTGTATTCACAACTATGATTTACTTAAAATCATAATTGGTCGACCTGTGAATACAAACATAGAATGTGACATCATAATAAATTGATCTTCCTCTTTCCTTCAATCTCTCTATTTCAGTCCAGCTCGCTTTTCTAGAAATGCCCCATTAGATCGAATCATTCATGACCATTGGCAACATCCTAAGATAGCGAACACTGAATAGAAACTTTGAGAATAAGTTAGAGTCATGAGGGCACTAAATGCGAAACTCATATTCTCAAGAGTCTCACACGGCATAAAGTTGAGATCAAAAACTTTTGCCACTCTTATCGGTCGTCTTATGCATACGTAGTATGAAATACGTATTACGGTATTAACTCCTTTCCCGTGGAGTGTATGTCTTTACATTCAATACCGTACAGATGATAGTTCAGACATACCTAATGTCTAAACTTGAGTTCACGTATCTACTCCTCTAAAGAATCCATTAGAACTCACATCTGGCATCAAAGACAGATAAAGTAAAATATGTGGGTTATTTTACTTTCGGACATAGTAAATGTTATGTCCTCATCTTGGCACTTAGCTAAGGCAACATTTTTATTTTAAGCTTGAGCTCTCGATTATCACCTAGATAATAAGCCTAAAAATTGTCTCATCTCTATTTATCGCACAGTAAATAGAGGCGATTACCCGTGTAAGTGGGCTAATCTCATCTGTCAGACATACTTTCTCGATATAATGCACTAAGCATTAAGATGCATAAATATTAAATAAATTCATAGGCATTAATAATGATATAACAATTTCATTTAAATGTGAACATTCAGGGAAATTACAATATTCAGTACATCAGCATCTACGCAATCCTAGAGATTTTACATGACCATTGAAAACATCTCTAGGAATTGGCTTCGTCATAGGATCTGCTATCATTCTATGCGTAGATATGTACTGCAAGTTCACATCCTTTCGTGTTACCATATCCTTGACAAAGTTATACTTGGTATCTATATGTTTGGTCTTGCCATGATATTTCGGATCCTTGGTGTATGCTATTGCTGCTTGACTATCACTATTGACTAACAATGAGTTTTCAGCACTCTTAGCAACACCTAAATGATCCAAAAATCTCTTAAGCCAAACACCTTCTTGTATCTTGCTCCGACAACGCCACGAACTCGGCTTCCATCGTGGACAATGCTATACATGTTTGTTTCTTCTTGCTCCAAGATATGGCGCCATTATTCAGTAAGTAAACAAAACCAGAGGTAGATTTCCTTTCATCTAAATCTCATCCCCAATCAGCATCTGAGTAGCCTTCAAGTCGCAGATCCTTGCCTTGATAACTCAGTGAATAATTAGCAGTACCCTTTAGATACCTCATGATTCTTTTTACGGCTTTCCAATGTGCTTGACCTGGATTGGATTGGTACCTACTTACCATCCCAACGCAAAACATATGTCGGGTCTTGTACACATCATAGCGTACATTAAACTTCCAATAGCACTAGCATAAGGAACGCGTTTCATTTGTTCCTTCTCTTGTGGAGTCTTAGGACACAACCTATGGCTCAATCCTTCACCTTTTGCAATAGGAGTATCCATGGGTTTACAGTCTTGCATACAAAATCGTTCAAGAACTTTATTTATATAAGTCTCTTGCGAAAGAGACAATAATCTCTTGGAACGATCTCTTGAAATCTTAACTCCAAGAATATATGCAGCCTCACCCATATCTTTCATCTCAAAATTGGACGATAACCAACTCTTAATAGTATTAACCAACTCCATATTGCTTCCGGCAATCAGTATGTCATCAACATATAATGATAAAATCACAAATTGATCTTTGGATCTTTTGATATACACACAATGATCTTCATCAATCATTGTAAAATCAAACGCCACTATGGCATTATGAAAACGTATATACCATTGTCTCGAAGACTGCTTAAGGCCATATATCGATCTTAGAAGTCGACATACTTTTTGTTCTTGGCCTTTCACAATGAAGTCTACTGGCTGCTCCATGTAAATTTCTTCTTCTAATTCTCCATTTAGAAAAGCAGTCTTTACATCCATTTGATGTAATTCAAGATCCATGCTTGTCACTATTGCCAGAATAAGGCGAATTGAGGTAAATCTCACTACGGGAGAGAAAGTTTCTTCATAATCAATTCCTTCCCTGTTGATTATACCCTTTCGCCACTAGGCGAGCCTTATATCTTTCTATTGAGCCATCGGATTTGCGTTTTATTTTGAGAACCCATTTATTCCCAATAGCTTTGCGTCCTTCTGGAAGATCAACCAGTTCCCAAACATGGTTTAACTTCATTGACTCCATTTCTTCTTTCATTGCAATCATCCATTTTTCTTTGTTAGGGCAATTTAGAGCCTCATTTACATTCCTTGGCTCGTCTTCATTTTGTGGAGCGATCATGAAAGTTTCCCCTTCAATGTCAAAACGTCGTCGGGGAATACTTTTGCGACTTGTTCGCCGTATGGGAGATTGTACACGTGGTATATCATTCTCCATTATGCTCCAACTTGGATTAGATAATGACGAAATCGTCTCATTAAAAGGTTGCAATTGAGATTGAGTCGAATTCAATTTCTCATTTCTCACATTGCTTCCACTTGGACGAACTTTATCGATTTCACTATCAGGATCCAAGGTTTCAAATAGTGAGTAGTTCTCACCTATTTCGCCCTTCTTAGGAAACTCATTCTCTAAGAATGTGACATCTCGTGATTCAAATTCAGTTATACTCCCACTTTCTTGCTCACCTATAAATACATATCCTTTTGAGGTTTCCGAATACCTTATGAAGATACTCTTCTTACCTCTAGGACCTAATTTCCCATACTTATGAGAAGATTCATGTGTATAAGCGGCACAACCCCAAGGTTTCAGAAAACTCAAATCGGGTTTTCTACTTGTCCATAACTCATACGGAGTGGAAATAACTGATTTAGAAGGCACACGGTTAAGTATGTAGGCAGCAGTTAATAAAGCGTCACCCCAAAAGGTGATTGGTAAGTTAGCCTGCGCCATCATAGACCTAACCATTTCTAGTAGGGTTCTGTTTCTCCTTTCCGCAACACCATTTTGTTGAGGAGTATAGGGAATAGACAACTGTCTTTCTATTCCCTTTTCATCACACAAATTTCTGAACTCATCAGATAGATATTCTCGACCTCGATCGGATCTCAATGCTTTTATTTTCTTATCTAATTGATTTTCCACCAAGTTCATAAATATCTTGAAGCAACTAAAAGCCTCAGATTTATGAGAAATCAAATAGACATATCCGAATCGAGTATAATCATCAATAAATGTGATAAAATAAACAGCCCCATGTCTAGCCCTCACATTCATTGGACCACAAATGTCAGAATGGATTAACTGCAAAGGAAATTCAGCTCTTGTTCCTTTTCCAAATGGTTTCCTCGTTATTTTCCCAGCTAGGCAGTGTTCACAAGTGGGCAAATCGACTTTTTCAATATTGCCCATTAAGCCTTCTTTGGCTAATCTATTCATTCGTTGTTGGCCTATATGGCCAAGCCTAGCATGCCATACGTTCACATCATTATCACACGAAGTAGAAGACGTGAAGTGGGAATAACAAACATTGACATTTACAGAATCAACATCCAGTACAATAAAACCATCTAGAAAATAACCACAACCATAATAACTCGTACCTAAATACAAGTCAACACCATTGTTATGGAAGTTCAAATTAAAACCAAGCTTAATCAACACTAAAACAGACACTAAGTTCCGACGAATTCCCGGAGCATATAATACATCATGTAGGAACAAAGTGCGTCCACCACGCATAATTAACTGGCAGGTGCCAATTCCTTTAACCTCAGCTCTGGAGTTGTTCCCTACATAAATCCATTTAGTTCCCGTTGGAACTCGTCGGAATTCTATGAAGGCTTCTCTATCCTTCGCTACATGGTCTGTTGCTCCCGAATCTACGGTCCACAAAGGATTAGACTCAGTTAAAAATACAGAACTTGACACATAGACAAAGTTCTCAAGAATGCAAGGGGAGTTTACCTTCTTTGGCTCGCCGCAATCGCGAGCGAAGTGGCCATTCTTGCTACAGTTGTAGCATTTCACCCTCGACATCTTCTTAACAAAAGAACGTTTTCCTTTGTCATGTTAATTAAATTTTGGTTTCTTACCCGAAGAACTTGCTCCCTTGCCTTTCCACTTCATAAACCTTTCGACGCGCTTGCGCTTGGAGCTCGAAGCCCCATGTGAGCTAGAACCAGCATAATAGATGTCGGTTTCTGGTTTCGCCGCCAAGAGGCGATCCTCTTCTAACTCAAGATGGCGCATGACATCTTCAAAGGTCTTGATATTCTCATTATGGGTCAGGTGCACCTTCATGTGCTCCTAGCTTTGAGGCAAGGAACGGATCACTGCTTGCACTTGCTGTTCATCAGTCAGAATGTGTCCAGCATCTTTCAGCTCAGCGATCATGTTCGACATCTTTCTCAGGTGTTGTTTCATGGACTGACCATGAGGCTTCTTATACGAGTCAAACCTTATAGTGAGCTGTCTCAGCTTGGTCACCGATGTATGACCAAATCTCGCTGCTAATGCTTCCCACATCTCCTTGGCATTCTCAAAACGCCTGAACTCTCGCATGATATCATTCTCCATGCTACTCAGCAATGTGATGCGAGCAATGGAGTTCTTCCTTTTCCATACAGCAAATGCATCCTTATCTCTCTTATGTTGTGCAGTGTTTCCGTCTTCAGGCTCTACCATAACCAGGTTAAGAGCTTCAAGAGCCTCTTGCTCTTCCAGCACATATTGGATTTTCATATGCCAAATTTCATAATTATCACCGTTAAGCTTCTCTCCTTTGTTCAGTTCAGCAACTATATTCTTTGATGCTGAAGTCATGGTATCTGAACATTTCAGATATATACGCACGAATTATTAATGCCACTCATTTATGCATCAATTTTACAAAAACTGATTATATTAATGGATAATTTCACATAGGCTTTAGATTCGAAAGTTCACTATGTTCCCAATCATCATAAAAAATCCTAATGTGAAATTACCGTTAATGTAATCATTAAAGTAAAATTACGTTCTTTAAAGTTACTAAAACTTTTAGAACTCCCACTTTACCAGATAATATTAATAAGACAGATATTATAATAAAATAGTACCATAAACTATTCACAATAATAAATATCCATCAACATTCAATCACTAAGTACTATTTACATTAGGAAAGAAACTAGCATAGAAAAGAAACATCAACATCAACGTGAACAGAAATATCCACCTAGGATATCTTAAACCGAACTAAAATAACATAGAAGTCAACGATTCCTAACTATCCTAAGAATTAGGAAAAGACTTAAGAAAAACTTCATTGTCAAAACCCTTTGAAAGATCGATGGTCGTATCGGTTAGCCATGAAAAGACCGTCGGAAATCCCTTGGGTTTTCCCCATGGCGCATTTATTTTGCGCCAGGATGAGTTCATCCCAAGAGTTGACGTCTTCTTCGCCCCAATCCTTATGAATTCCTTTAGAAAATCCACAGCAAACTGTTTGTATTCTGGAATCCATAGATCACCCCCATCATCCCATCCACCATCCTCAAAAAATATTATCTCCGGACCCTTCCACAAATCATCAATCAGCATTTTCCACTCATACAGAAGAGTGGTTCTTAGGGCATCAATCTTTTCTGAATCCAACATATGGTATCCATTCGAGATGATATCCCGTATTATCTTGTTAACCTTCATAATGTGCATATCCATGTGACATCCATCCCAACGATAGGCAGCTAAATCAGCTTTTAATTTCGCAAGAGTATTCATTTGTTCATCCATCCTCACGACTATCGGTGTGTGTTAATGGTACGCCTTTGTTCCTGCAACAAATGCAGAACAATAAAGGATTAACATATAATCCATTGAACATCACAATAGACATTCCAATATGCACATATTGCCACCGAAAAAACGCTCCAATTCAAGCTTCCACGCAAATTTTTTTTTTTGGTGGTCAACGCCGATCAACGACGGTCAACGCATGTCAACGGTCAAACGGATGACCGGGTCAAGTCAACGGGTCACATGGGTCGGGTCACGGGTCGGATCGGGCTTCCGGGCCGGGTCTAAATCAACCGGGTTGGGCAACCGCGTGGCTGATGTCAGCGTGACGTCAGCCACGCCGCACACGCCCTCATGGCGCGTGCGGTGCACGCGCGTGGGGAGGAACCGCCACGCACGTGCCACGCACGTGCCGGCGAGACCGCCACTTGCGGCGGCGCGTGTGGGCGCGTGCGGCTCCTCCCGGCGGCGTGCCACCCATCAAAATGCTCGTTTCGACGAGTACTACGAACCTAAGCCTTCAAAAAATAATTTTGACTCACGGAAATCGAGAAACGACCTCGAATAGTACGGCCGGGTGTCGGTTTTTCGTACCCGAGCGTTCGTCGGCGCCGTTTCACGAATTCCGGCCAATATTCCGTGTTATGCACACTAGCAACGATCAGGAAACAAGAACACATGCTCTGATACCAATGATTAAATGCACCACTTGCAGGCTTCAGAGTTCTTGGCGGATTCCTCTGCGAAGCGGAACTTTGTTTGCACTTTGGGAGACCTTTTTTAGAACTACGTTCTACAGAGAAGATTTTTTTAGATACACAATCACGTATCTTTTGAATATCTCCCAGTTCAATTTAAACTGCCCTTAGCAGTTACTACTTTATCCGTAACCGCCTTATCCGCAAGTAATCCCTCAATGGATGATGGGCCGGCATGATAGATCATGGACCGGTCTTTCCCAACATGGGCGGCCCACATAAGATCCATCAATCGCATATCTCTCCCCTATGGTGCTGCCTGTAAACATAGCCAGGGCAAAGTAGCAGATGATCATCCAATGCAACTTTGGTGCTTTCACCGAGGATAAGAAGATAAATCTCGATCCAAATACACAGCTCCATAACAAAACAAGTCCTCATACAAGATATTTCTGTATCACTCGGATTTGCAAACCTAACACGAACCTTAGAAATTTCCACAAATCATAGCTTAGATTTTAACAAGGAAAGACGAGAAGGTACCCATTCATTCTAGAGCTGACAGTAGCATTAGGATAAAAGAACTCGATCTTAGAAAAATAGGCATTCAAACCCCTCTAGAAAATCCCCTTACATTGTGAATCGGACAAAAAGAAGAGGGATCAACATATAGTATTCACGTAAACACATACGAAAAGAAAAACGCTTCCGAAATCATAGCACCGTTTTAAGAAAGAAAAAGCAAAGGGAAACAAGATGTCAGTCAACCTTGGGAGCCGATCCTAGCATGATAAGTGAAAACAATTTCACGGAAACAGGCATTCACACCCCTCGATAAAATTCCCTTCTATGGTGAGTAAAGAAAAGATAGTGACCAAGATCTAAGCTTCATGTAATATATGTAGAGAAGAAACTCATTTTACGCAAGAAATTAAGAACCTAAATTCTATATTGGATATCTGACCAGAAAAACCAAAAAATATTCTATATTGGATAAGTACCTTCAGTCATGTCTACCCTGTTCTTGACACCAGCAACAGCTAGTGCTCCGCCAATAAGTTGAGCAACCACCGACTCTGGCTCCTTTATTATCAATGGGAAAACCGTACAATCGAAAGGCGCTGTGAGAGGAGGGAAACGGAACACATTTAGTCGTCCATCCCCCGCTTTGCCAGGCCTTGTATAGAAAGAATGCTCAAAAAGGCAGTATATTATGCGTCCAATGCCGAACGACGGTTCAATAACAGATGGTGCATACTCATGTTCCCTTATCTTCTGCTTAGAAATTTTGACCATGTCATGCTTGATTACTACTCTCTTCCTCACCGTGGGTCCACGGAATACAACCTCTCCTTTGGATTCTAAAGCAGCCTTCAACAGCAAAGCTTCCTCTTCACCCATTGCTTGGTAATAACAAAGACAAATGCAAGCATCAAGTAAAGGAAAAGATTCCGAACATACTTAGCGAAAGAGCAAAAACCAAGGAACCTCCGGCATATACCAAACGAGATTCAACCACCATCTTTTGATTTTCCTTCAAGGCGAGACCTAGTTCCTTCTCGTTTGGAGCAATTACTAGTTTCAACATTGATACTTCAATTAGTTAATCATGATAACAAACTCAAGCATCCACAAATAAAGGGCAGAAACCTGCTACATGCACTCCCAGAATAGCTAGCAAAATTAACCAGTCTGAAGAATTACCACTTCTCTGGGTTCAGCAAATTCTTCATTGGCAACAAGAGCAACTCCACTTTTCTCCTGTCAAATGATAATAATCATCACTCCAACTAGATGCCTCTATGATTAGCGGAACATATACATCTCTAAACTTTCTCTTATCCAGTTCTCAACCCCCTCTAAATGTGCCGGATAATGTTTTGCATCAAACTGTATATTAGACAAAAGACTATAAGTGTGCAACAACGGATACCATATGTCGTCCATCAAATGGTTGCCACACAAGACAGCTAAAAAGAGAACCTATGCAATGTAGCAAAACCACACCTTGCTTTACAGAGATCATTGAAGAAAGAAGTTATATGGATAAAATGAAAAATAAATTTTATTAATTTCTTAGGCATGTCGGAAGCTTATGAAGAGTTCTGGAAGGATTTCAAAAAGACTCAAGACGACCTTATGATAAAATCATTTCACTTATTGAGATAACAAAATGATGCAGCTGTTTCTTTCAGTATTCCTGACCGCGCGCCTTCTCAAGAAAAGAAAAAAAAGAAAAAGAAAAAGAAAAAGAAAAAGAAAAAGAAAAGAACTTGAAAGAAGGCAACGTAACTCTTACCTTATGTGCTCGTAATTCATATGCTGGTCTATATGCAATATCAACACACTCGATCCAACCATAGGAACACTCAATTTCAGCAACCCAACAATCTGCTGCATCGTGTGCCAATTTGCCCCCAAGACGTTGGCTAAACCGCAAGCGATCCTTGTCTATGCCGAGGCGAGTTAGAAATAGAAATGTTCTCCCAATGAAGTACCCAAGAGTCTCATTGTTAACAGTTCCCTAAAGTTAAACGTCGAAATTTGTGAGACTCAAAGTGAACAAGTTGGGGGAAGAAAACTCAAGTCCAAAAGATGATTCGAGCTAACCTTGAAAACTGCTTCACCAAGCCGAGTTCTAATAGCAGATTGGCCAGACATCTGTTGTTCCCCTGGGAACATAAGCAATTCCAGATCTACAACTTCAGAAAACTTTGGATGGGATTTATCTTCCGGATCGACAAAATGCTCGAACTCGGCGACGGTGAACTCATGGACGATCAGAAGACAATTTTGAGGCGAAATCTACGGGCGTGAAATGCATCAGAATCAATCGTAGATTAAAATATAAGGGCCGATGAAGATAATGACAATATCTCTAATGCAGCATTGGAGACCACGTTTTTGAGCCCATCGACTAACAAGACAATCAAATCTTACATGAAATGTGGTCTTGAGACAAGTTATGCTATGCAAGAGTATCAGCGCAAAAATCATGCATAAAAACCCAAGCACGTGAACACGCGCAATTTAGGATGGTATGAAAGAATGACGCACAACCTCTTCTCTGAAAGCCCGACTACCATGAGCGACAGCAAAGGGGAGTTTATTGCCCTTAAACTCATGCAGGTATTTGAAATCTGCAAAACAGCCTTGTGCAGGTTTTGGTCGCACGTATCTACAGTAGATAAACATTTTAGAAAAAGGAACATAATTTGCTTGAAGTCTACACCATTGGCATGACTGGTACTTACTCAGGGAGGAAACCAGATGGGCCTATATAATCTTGAAGCATCACGTTGAACGGATAGGGACCAGAGAGCTGATTTTCGGTATCTGGAGCTCTTGTGATACCATATTCTTTTATCTTGGCACACAATTCCACATCAGAGAGAGAAGACAAAGTCGCGAGTACTCGCTGGACTTCCTTAGCCTTCTCTGGACTAATGATCGAATCCTTTTGGTGGATCATCTCATTTAAAAAACCATTGAGCAGATGGTCAGCTCGAAAGCAAGTCCCAGTTTCCTCATCCATCATCATAACTACAGTACATTTGTCCAGATGCCCCACCCCTTTAAAGAGAATCGTCGGAGTGGGATAAGGCAAGCCAGCCGCCGACATGCGCTCTTTAAGAACAAAATGCTAACAATAGAAAGGAAAAAAAAAATTAACACATCTGCTACTATCCACGCCAATTCGACTCAATTCCATGACTAACCTTACGCCAGAACCTCAAGACTCTCGACTCGATGGCGCTGCCGGGCGGGCTGTATTCGTAGATCCCGTCGACACCCCGGTAACTCTTAGGCAAGGCAATGTAGAACTCGCGGCCCTTGATCGAGCTGTGCACCATCTCACGGAACGCCTCCCTGAGGGCGCCGTCGCGGTCGCCGGCGAGGGCTTCGTCCATGGCGGGAGAGGTCGGGAGAGTCGGGGAAGGAGAGGGAGAGGGAAGGGGAGATAGAGAGACGAGGTGGAGATACGAGAGCGAAGTTGAATTTTAGGGCTTTTGAGAGAGGTGTTTTCGACAAAATAAAAATTAAAAATTAAAAAAAGAAGACGGTACGCATTCACCGTCATTCAATATCATAATCAAATTACATAGTCGTGAATATCTTCATTTATATAAGACCGGAACGCGCGATCCAATATGAATTACATCTTAATCCACCATTTTCGAACAACAAAAAGCCGAACCTCTGAATTCATATCATACATAATAGTAAAATATAAGGACTTGATAACGGTCAGAAAGTTCCTTGATGTAGGAAAATTTTATGCGCAATTAATAAAATTATTGTTGTGTCGTGAAAAAATGATAGAAATCTCCCTAAGAAAGTACTTCAAGGGACCAGTTGCAGAAAAATATAGGAATTCTCCCTGAGGGTGCTGTCGCCGGTGAGGGCTTTGTGGAGCAAGCATTCGGCATGGTCCGTCGCTGGAGAGGTTGGGGGAGTCGGAGAGGGAGAGCGCGAGAAGTTGATTTTAGGGTTTTCGAGAGGGATATGAGTTGGGGCTATTTTGGGGATTCTTGCCAATTTCATGGAAATTATGATTCTTTTCATGTACGGTTTACACGTCTAATTAGAAAATAAAAGACATTGTTCATCGTTAATTTAATAAACAATTTACACGTCCCAATTAGATTAGTGACAGTTGTGCTTGAACTTAATTATCCATTAGAATGCTCTCACATATCAATAATTCACTGAAAATTATGTAAATTATTTGAATAGGCGTTCAAAAAGTCATAAATTTGTTGTTTGACGGCCAATTTGGGCAATTAAATACGGGTGATCTGATCTCTAGATTGACCTAATTATGAGCGGGCCTAGCTAAGGAAATAGGCCCGTACGGCACGCCTAAGTAGGAGAGTTCTAGCTCCGGCCCGGCCCCCACCCACTAGATTACTAGCACATTCCCCTCTCGCAAATTCACACCATCGTTCATTCTCTCTCTCTTCGAGTAGCCCGCGGATCCTCGGTGTCAACACAAAAATTGGTTTTGTCACAATCGTGCCAGGATTAGCCTATCCGGTCCGTTGACCCGGTCGAGGAACCGAACTCTCCCTTAGATTTGCTCGAGTTCCCGAAACAAGGTCTTTCTTCATCAGCTCAAGTTCTCCGCGAGCGTGTGTTTAACTTCAAATCGGGTGGGAGGAGATTATTCCAAATATTTGGGCGGGCTTGGACTAGTATGGGTTTTGACCCGCCTCACCTAGTGATCAGGCCGCACCGAGCCTAATGTGTTGCGAGATCCCCTATATTACCTAACATGTACATTGAAATGTTTGATATGTCGAGCCTTTCAATATAAAAATCGTCCAGACTCTCTGACCTTTGGGAGTGGAGGCCTCGCGGTCACTCGCCCATTCAACGTGTCTGATGATGATGATGGACACGTGGCTAATCATTCGGGTACAACATTATTATGGAGATGTAAATGGGTCGGGCAAGCCGGGCTTTTATCAGAAAGTGGGCTCGGCCCAAACAATGGGACCTAGAATTTCCGGGCCTAATCGAATGGCCTAGACCAAATGAACACGATTAGCCCAATGCGATTGTTCTGGGCCTATTCGGTTCAAGCGAGCCGAACAAATATATATTAAAAGATCTAGGGTTCATGATTGTGGAAGTCCTCCTAAAACTCTTTTCCATTCAATCAAATCATAAAATTTATCTGGAACATACGCTTCAAAACTTTTAGTTAAATCCGTCAGTTATTTTATGGACGGCGGATTTCACATAGCAATTATATTTTATCAGTTTTTTCAATTTCATAGGGCTGTTAGCACAACGAAGAAGCTTCTTCGTCTCAATATTGTCATGTTAGAAAAATTTAAATATTTTGAAAATCTGGAATTATAAGGAAAAACAAATCTAAAACTAGAAAACGATAAACAACCGTAGGGCTATGCCGCCCTTCGTGTTTTTAGGGCAAGGGCGATCCACCGATTAGTGTCACGGCCTCCCCAAGCATGTGAGGGGAGAAGGGATGCTTGCCCCCGTCGCCGAAACCTAGCAGGGGCTTGTCAGCTCTCGTCGGCACAAAGGAAAAAAAAAGTGAAAAAATCAAAGAGTCTCATTTTCATTTTCATTTCATTTAATCATGTTATTGAAAATAATGTGTAATGTCAAGCTTGGACACATGTTAGCATCAAACGCCGCTTGTAAGATGACTCCATATTTGTTCACATGTCAATTGAAAAATTTTTTGGGGTTGCATGCGAACTCTAAATGTGTTTTGACTTTGTACTCCTCTCAAAATATGTTCACTCTTTCCTTCTCTGTTTCTTTTAGGGCTTATTTTGTTTTTTTGGATAATGCTTGCATAACGGTCCGTTACTCGTGCAGAGAGTGACGGACCGTTACTGACCACAAAATTTGGACTTGGAACCTTATGACTTGTTTGTCCGGTTCCTGTGATGCAAACTAAGAAACAATTCTTTTATTCGTTATTTTTTCCCTTGAAGTCTGCAAACTTGTTAAGCAGAGAATGTGTAAACAAGTTATAAAAATGATTTTTTCATCTTTTTATTTGTTGACAAATTTTCAAAAACTAGTTTCCTTTAAAAAAATTCATGCCACATGAAAACACACAAAAATTTTACAATATGCATCTAGTGCAGGTATGTCTGCTTTTTACCTATTGACCCAACTCTAAAGAATTTTATGTAGTATTCCAATAAATCATTTGAATTTTGTGTTTAGAGACATTTGCAAATAAGATGTTATTTTAAACATATGATAAACGGCTGATATGCATTATTTAATGAGATATCACATTTGGATTGAGACGCATTATTTGGCAGATAATTAATGTATTATGCTCTAATTGATCAATCTAATGTGATTGATTATAGTAAGCACGCTTTAAAGGGCCTATTTTATTGTGAAAATATCATTTTTTGGGCGGAGGAGTACTTTTATAGAAGCAATATTTCTATCTGTTGCAAAATTATTTGCACCTAACCTGAACAAAAAACTCTAAGGAAAAAAAAAACGCTAAAATAAGACAGAGGACCAAACTTGACCTTTGGGTTGCCCGTCTCTCTGAATTTGGAATATGTGGCTGGGAGTTCACCGTTATTCTTGAAAATAACGGTGAATGTCAGCCTAGCGGCACCCTTTTTTTTTTTTTAGTATTGTCTTTTAGGGTTTATTCTCCCTCTTGCTTCCTGATTTTTCAGATAATAATTAACCTGACATCAGGGCGTTGCATCTGTCTTTCAACCTCAAGGCCGACGACCAGGGATACATCTATACGTCTAAGCGTACATGTAAGTATGTATGTATGTATCCTCTTCATGAACAAGCTTACTTTTTGTTCTTCTGATAAATCTTTTCTAAAGGGTATTGCTCATCTTCCCTTACCTTTTCTTTCTTCTTATAGCCCGGGGTACACGAACTTTCTTTCTTTGGCTTGTTATTTGTCCTCCTTTTGGTTGATTTGAAAATGGGGTGGTCCACAGGTTTTGTTTGAAGAAAGCTCGAGCGTAGGAAGGTGATACTGACTAGGCCCAAGAAACTGAACTGCATTACTTATGAAATGGTACTAAATCAGAAGTAAAGGATTGTCCTGAATCCTAGTAACATGTCTACGCATTTTCACCAACTTCATATGCATCGAAATCCCCAGTCAATGTGTGCACAGCAAAAAATATGAAAAGCGCATTTGTTTCGTACCGCAGCATACGTTCGAGTACAATTTGTGCGAAAAATGCGAATTAATGCATCAAATCTGTCAAATCTCCGGTGTCTTCAAATGCGGAACAGAAATGAACATGGCCATGAAACGATGATCCTGAATTAATAATTTTCAACCCACATTAACGTCCATCTATCGGTTTCCAAACCATGCCAACATCAGCAGCTTAGGAAATATAAAAACTGAAAAAATAGCAAAGGCTTCATGACTTCATGCGGCATACAGAGCCTTTCCGATCTGGAGCGCCACGAAAGCGTCCATGCACGCGTATCGGACCTGTGCACTCGTCAGCCACAGCTTGTTCCACTGGCTCACCGTGACCCGATTTCGCTTCTCCATCTTCCACCCTAGTATCAGCTTCGCTAGCACCTTCAGCCCGCAATCCTGTGGAACCTCTAGGCCTGCATTATTGGCCAGGGACCTCAGGTCCCTCGCGTTGCTGACGTTGAGGCCATAGTTGCGGACTAGCTTGTTGACGCTTTTAGCGATTTCGACGCCGACGAAGATGTGGCGGTCGTTGCTAAGGAAGTCTTTGAGGGCCTGGGGATCTCGGACGAGTGTAGGAGCTGGAAGATGAGGCAGTGAACACCCATCAAGAGCTGTAGAATGGCAGCAGGGTTACGAATGCCTTCCGGGCCTGCTAGCCACTCGATGTAAGGCCGACGACGAGGTGCTCGGAGCCGCGAGACGAGCCAACGACGAGCTACTCGGAGCTGTGGGACGAGAGCCAAGAGGAGGCGACGGAAGGGGAGTAGGTGAGGAGGGTATGGAGGGTATGGCCTTCAAAAGTGACCTCATATTCGTTGTGGTCGCTTTCGAGGACCTCGTGGTTGAGGATCGCAGGCGTGCTTGAAGACATGGCGTAGAGAAGAAGAAGAAGGAAAAGAAGAAGTGAGATCAGAGGAGAGTGAGAGAGTTGAGCCAGAATGCTCATTCAAGGAAATCCATTTATAAGAGAGTCATTTCCCAGAAACGAAGACTCGTCTTTCGCTCAAATCGTATTAACTAGAAGCCCATGTGCCGTCCTCGGTGGAAAGACGAGTCTTCGTTTATGGAAGAAGTGAGAGGATGAGTCGTAAACATGAAAATGTCAACAAATTTACAGCTGAGCTTCGGTTTGTACTCGCAAGCAGATGACCGAGAATGGCAAAACTCTCGGCCATTGTCATCTCAATTCCTCTGCAGAACATTAAATATTTCAGACCCGTACATGTACCATGCTGTGCTCTTTATATGTTAACATGTTTGTTTCTTACTTTGTCAAACCCGTGTACTCTGCAGAACATTAAATATTTCAGACCCGTACCTGTACCATGCTGTGCTCTTTATATGTTAGCATGTTTGTTTATTATTTTGTCAAACCCGTGTCTGTACCATGCTGTGCTCTTTATATGTTAGCATATGTACATGTACCGTGCTCTTTAAATGTTATCATGTGTTGTTTGTTCCTTTGTCAGACCCGTACCTCTATCATGCTGTGCTCTTTATATGTTAGCATGTTTGTTTCTTACTTTGTCGATTCTGTTTTCATTCAACCACATAATCACTCGAGTTGGTTGCAATATTTGGCCGAAAAAGGAGCCGCTTTCGGTAGATCTGTGACTTCTGTCCCGATGATTGTTCGAGGACTCGAACTCGCTCTAACCACGACTCAAATTGAATGTTCAAATTAATATGTTCTTAAACTTGTGATTCCACGTCTTGCGATGATTTTGGCATAGATCAGCTCAACCTTCTTTTTCTTTTTTGTGCGCTCGGTATGAAAGGTTCATATGTTCATTTTTTTGGTTTTTCCATTTGTCTCTCTCTACATTACGATGTTAAATATCTAAGTCCGTCTTTTAAGCCTGTTTTAGTTACTACTTGAATCGCATCTAGTAAATGGAGAAATTAATATGTACATCTTTGACTCTGTGTGATTGCTACACGATTTAGTCGTTGAATCTACTGTTAAGTGGCTATTTGGCAAGTGACAATCACTCCAAACACGAGCAACATATCATTTGAGCGTTTGAGCTGGTTTTCATCCGCAACTGCATGCAGAAATGCCTCCGAAGTTCCTGATGCATAATCAGAAGAGACGTGATGTAAGCATCTCCATGATGGCTGAGTCAGACAGTTTGCTTTTCGACGAACTTCAGTTTGCCACAGGACCAAATGAAATATTTCAATCGCTAGTTGAAAATCACACTGCACCATATGACATGATCTTATATAATCAACAAATATATAGTTGGATATCTCCTTTCTGCTCCGATATAAGCTGACAAAATATTTCAGGATTATGAAGCATCCTAATCTATACGGCGAATCGCGGGGAACCAAATATAGAGTGATTAAGTTGTAGAAACGTCAATTAATTGGTACTCTAATTTTGTGGTAACATGACCCATTCAACTAAGCTAGCAGTAAAATACCTAAAGGGAGAGGAGAGAGGAGTATGAGCACAAAGGAATTATCCTAAATGCCATCTCATATTATTTTCACTTGCTCTTCACAATGATTATATATGCAATAGCAGCAAATCTTAGATCCATATTTAAAGAAGAAACATCACTAACCATTCATAGCCAAGAAAAAGATGTAGATGCAGTAGTAGCGGAGGACTGTTGGTGCGTCTCCATCACTCCATTTTTTACCATATAACAACCTTATCAGGGAGTAAGAGTAACTTGGGCCAAAAGCAATAAATATAAGACCTACAAGGCATGTAATCATAGATAACATGAGAGAGAGAGAGAGAGAGAGAGAGAGAGAGAGAGAGAGAGAGAGAGAGAGAGAGAGAGAGAGAGAGAGAGAGAGCATATTCAAACAGGATATTGCCACAGGTTTTAACAGATGAAACTGGTTATAGTATTCCATTCACGCTGTGTCTAGTGAGGAACATGATAGGTATATTATAAAACCTGAATCCTCATTACTATCTTGCTCAGACACTCTTAAAGTTGAAAAAATGTGTGATAGTACAGCAAATCACGTTTGAGTTTCAAGTCAATGACCTTTTGTTGGTAACAGAAAAAATAGGAAGGCACAAGACAACTAGGTCGTAACATCTACTGGAATTCAAGTAAAAGATATGCCAAAACAGTCTACCTAACTCATCAAGGAGCATAAAGCAAGTGACTAATAGAAAAGTGTCATTGCTTTAATTAAGGTCTAATGTTTAATAAAGGAAAATTGCAGATAACAACAAAGCTAAGAGGTGTATAACTTTAGTTAGACACTGTTGTGCATCTATTCGATCGGCCAAAATATAGGTCAAGTAAAAGACTCAACCACTTAGAATAAGGCCAGGGGCATTATGCAAGTCCCATTTCAGTGTCTGCTTCATTGCGCATAGATTAGATAATAAAGCAATAAGAAATTCTTGATCATGCCTATAAATATACAGATAAATGGAACGAAATAACTTTTAAACAGCTTCACTCTTTAATAAGCACGATCTGGAGATTAAATTACATGCTAATTACAAAAGGATATAGAAATCATAGCTGCGAAGACATTGATAAGCAATTATCATTCAGAATGCTAAGTGATTGTATGTTTCTGGGGTTCCTCAGCCATGCACATAAAACAGCATTACATAGCAGCCCATATTGAGAGTTGTATGTTAAATGTGGAAACAGAGGGTTGAGAATAAGAAATTCTCAAATAAAACAAATTAAACTAAGTGAAACATACCTATCAACATGACAAGTTTAAGGGCCTCTGTAAGACTTCTTCCTATCTTCTGACTTCTGTCTGAACTTTGTCCTGTAAGGACATAAAAATATAAAATATAAATAAGTTGTTGAAACTAATGTAGATGATGCATATACACACGACAATTAAGAAATAGCATATGACTGGAGTGCAAGTTATGCCTATAACTCCAAGAATAAATAGATTGGAAAACTTTTGAACCATGTCAGCAATCATTCCTCATGATACAGAAAAGATAAAAAAGACGTAGTTTTACCACCAAACTATGCATGACTTGCTTGGGAGAGCGTTCCATAAAGCCTAAAGCAATCCAAACATGCATGCATGCACGTGCAGACAAATGTACTATTCATGCCTTCCAGGAAGATACCTTTAGACAAAGCTTAAAATATGTCTCTACGAGTTTGCCAGAAACATGCAAGGTCACATATGTCAAATCACCACTTCCATGGATTTCCAATAAGAAGTTCCTATTAACTTGTATCCACCCAATTGTTGCTATGTTTTGAAGGAAAAACTTCCCTCCATGGTTGGTCATGCCAGATCTCAATACACACACCAGATATTACAGTGGAAATGGGGGAAAAGATCCATGTCGCAATTAAAGGGAAAGCCTTGGTCATGGTTGTTAGGTGGTTGGTCATGTTGGATTGTAACAGAAGCAAAAGATCTCCCCGTAATAGCAACATCAATATTCTTTACTGTCCTCAATATGAAGTGTTAATCAACACAAGGTGAAATCGCAACAGATGCAACGAGTGTCGATTGACAGTACAGATAGCCAGACAGATATGTAGTCATGCTCTTTTTCTGCATGGCATGACAAATTATATTTACCCAGAGGCAGTGTTTCTTCATATTCTCACCAAAATTTGAAACCCCGTGGAATTTAAAAGACCATTTCAGTCACAGATTCTATAGAAACGAATTGCTATTCAGCTAGTCAGCTAGAGCAAAACCAAAAGGTGTCATGACTATACAGAGAAACATGGAACCAACATAAGATAGATATCTTTACATCTAAAGAAAAAGGACAAATAAAAAAAGAGAAATAAACCTGATGCGGACCTTGCAAATGCTGTATACGAACTTTCTTCAAAGGGAAGGAACACCAGCCTCACCACGAGGCTCCCTGATAGTCATTCAAACATAAAGCACAGGAAAAAGCAAGTTAAAAGCCCAATTCATGCGATTAGAGTATGACCATATCCATAACATCTAGTGCGTAGAAAGGTTACTAACTATACACAAGAACAATGTACCAAAAGCCTTACCTAGTTTGTCTACTAGGCCATATACAGCTTGATTATATGGTGTATCAAACCATACAAGAACCATCTTTTCTCCTTCTTGAAGGATCAACTTTCGAAATGACTGAAAAGTGAATATCATGGACATATTGGCAAGCTGACAATCAAAGTGTGCCATACCGCTCACTCTGCAAAAGCATAAGTTCCAGCTAAATTATCTTCACAGCATAAGAAGACAGAAGAGGAGCAAAGCAGAATATATGAAGGCAAACCAAATTGTATCTGGTATGAGAGTAACATGGACAGAAATGGATTTATACCTGAAAGGAAAAAGATCAGAACTCTTGAATGAACTTGAGAAAAGGTAAAAACCGCAGTAACCAAAGAAGAAGCAAGCTCCATATGCAACTTGTGACAATGCAAATACAATCCCCTTTTCCTGCAGAATCATTTAAAACGGCTCCTTTGAGTAAAGGACAAGCAACAATTATTGTGATATACTGAGAATCCACTGTTATGTCCACATACTGAAATCCACATTACCATTTGCTAAATCCAACGGAGAAAAGGCACAACTTAAATTTGGATCAACCTCCCTATCTGATTTTTATATTGCAGAGTTGATCAAACCAGAATGTAATATGTAAATAACTGCTCATTAAACTCATCGATCAAATGGGGTATTTCAACAGCAAAGCATCTTGAAAATTAAACGTTTGGACCAACTATCCACATTGAAGATGTAGGATAGGCAGAAGACACAAGAATTCACAAACTGAAGTATACTAAGTAGCATAACAAGCAGAACCAACCAGCCCAACAGCAAGGTAGATATCTTCTATTTCTTGTATAAGAGTTTTCATAACTAGTAGCCAGAAACTTTACCATGTTAGTTTGCTTAACAATGAGTATATACACTGTTAAGCAAAGTAAAAATGTTGCTGCTGTCTCCACCAATAACTGTAATTTGAGCAGGAGCAGGTCCTGGGAGAGGATATAAAAAGGCTCAGCCAAAAGTTCCAACATACATGCAAAACCTGCATAGCCAAATATTGTCATGGTGAGAACTGTTTAATGCATTAGATTACCAGAAAAGTACATACGACGAAAAGAAAACAAGAGATTAGAACAAATACTTCTGAAAAAGCGTCTTGCTGATGTGATCTGATTGGAAGAAATCATGTGGAAGCAAAAGTCTTGAAGCCTTTGACTAAGGCAGAGGGATCGTAATACAAGATACTTTCCACAGAATGGCTAGGGTTCATAGGCGATGCAATTTTGAATAGAATGGAAATTGATAGGAATACTTTTGAAGACATTAATCTGCTAAAGGAGGATATTGGGAACTACTATAGACTTGTGACGCTCGTCCTCGTCCCAAGGACTTGTCTTTTGAGCGCATTAGTGAAGACATGGCATCGAGTCTTGAGCTAGCTTTTGAAGAAGATATCAAGAATGCTATTATGCGTAGTAATAGGGATAAAGCACTCGGTTCAGATGGGTTTACTTTGGCTTTCTTAAAGGAGAATTGAGAAGTAGTGAAAGATGGTTTGGTGACAGTTTGTCATTAGTTTCAATCGAATGGTGTTTTGTCAAAGTATTAAGCTACTTTTATCCACTTATTCACTAATAAAGGTGGAAAACAACTGAGCTGGTTAACTACTTAAGCAAGTGTTATCCAATCTAAGGCCACAATATTCTAAATCAGCAAGCCAAAAGAGCAGAACAACCAAAGGATGCTTTAAGGAAATATTATAACAGGTTCTGCACATGTTATGCAGAAGGTTAAAGTGCTATTCAGAGGTGCCACTTAGAACCAAACACAATGAGTTCAATTTGCAAACCACTTACAAACAATCTGCAAACTTACTACTCAAAGTCTGATAAGGATGGAAGGTTACCATTTATAAGAATGGCTTGTGCATATGGGTCAGAATAACTTAGTTCCTGCCACCAGAAGATAAAAGAACAGGCCGCAGCAGTAATGGCTAGTCCAAGTGGTATAGTCATCCAAGCAACTTTCAATAGCTTTATAACATTTTCTCCTGCTGAAGCTCCATTGCTATAGCATCACAAGACATTATGGTAAGTATTTATCTATAACTTCAAAAAAACCTATGAGTCGGAAACAGAACCACAAAGCACAAACTCCTAAAAGTAATGCAGATGAACATCAAGGTCTACATTTTTTGACTTGTTACCTACATAAATTCCAGATATTAGTTCATGTGTACTACTACCACACACCAACAGCTGACTTCTTTTTCTTTGGATATATAGAGGATTAGATACAGGTAACAATGGACCCGGAGAAAGCTATAAAGGTTTTGATTGAGCACAAACTTATGAAAACACAGGTAGCAAAGACAAACTAAACAGCAGCCTCCAAAAGTCCGACAAGAGATGGAACTATATAAAACTAGCTCCAGTCACTAGACCAGCAAACAAGAGAAAACTTGATTGACAATTGTAAATGGCCATTAAATATGTGAATCTGACATGGGAATTTTTCAAAGGATATAACAATAGATAGCACTAGGTGGCATTCGTTATTTTTCAATAGATCCAAAACACCTAACCAGAAGAAGTTTGCTTATTTACTGATGCTGTCTCCCCTACAATATACAAACATAGACATAACTTAGCAAGTAAACACTAAACTTGAACACAGATCCAATAGTGCCAACTCATTCAAGCGCCAGTTAGTATATATGCTTCGACCAAAAAAAAATTAGTATATACACGACGTCAGAATGATAGAAAGTCTAACAGCACAACTGTCACCAATATGCATACATGAAAGAGCAAGGAGAAGCACCATTGAATGTCAGCTCGCATGCATGCTCGACGAAATCCCTCCCGACTGAGGAACAACACACAGGTGATGAACAGATGAAATTTTACCGCGTAGAGCTGCATTAATAATGACACAGAAATTTCAGTCTAATCTACAGAGACACAAAGCAGAAGATCATAACATGACATAACATAACAGATGAAAGACTTAATCTATGTAATATCGGAATACATCACAGATAGTACAGGATGCGAGATTAGAGAGACCCAGCATCAGGGGATAAGGATTAACCGCTAAAATTCCACCTTCATACGTCATAACAGGGTCTCTCGCTTATATGCAAACTCAGACATTCTAGAAGAATGAAGAATAGTTAGCCTGCAAGAAACTCCCGCGAACACTAATTTCCCATTCCATGATGCCGGAAGGCAAACTAAAAGTGTGCATATACTAAACGACTGCAAGTCCAAATTTTTACCGGCTAATAAACAACACCTGATAATGCAGCATCAGTGAACATTTCAACAATTAAGAAAGGAAAAAAAAAAGAAAAGGCCAGGACCATTCGAGTACCGCGTAATCATCTGCAGTGAGATGCCGCACTATCCACGTATTGAACAGAAAAGGCATTCCCCTGGCCAAAAACTGCGTAGCTGATTTCCACCATTGGGAAAACCAAGAGAAAGAAATCAACTTGCTCAGCAAAAGAAAAACGCACAAAACTACCAAAATCCGATCAAACAACACATCAAAAGCTACCAAATTGAGAAGAGATTAGAAGAGAAAAAGATCAAGGGATGCGGCACTGACCCAGTAAGTACTTGAAAGTATGAGAGAGACTACTCCGATCATCAGCCATCTCAAAAACCTGAACTGAAGCGAACTCAGGAGGATTAGCGTCGCATCAGTCGCATCATCATTTGTTTGTAACCTTCAAATTTCTATTTTCACTTCCATAATTGTCATCGAACAGCTGTTCGACAAGAACTTCCAGGCAGACGCACGGCGTCGCGAGTCGAGCAGCAACTTCCTGAAGGATCGGACAGGACGAGCGGATCTTTCCGCCGCGGATCTACGCGCTTCGCGCTCGGAGCAACAGCCTCGGCACGTCGCCGTCCACTGCCGAGCACGTCGACCAACAACAAGACTCGCTTAATCTACCCCCTCTGGAGCTTCGCAGTCGATTAGAGGCGCTTCGAATAGATGCTGAGAACCGCGGCCTCGCGGAGGCCGGGGGGAGCTCGTCGGCGTTCGCGGCGGAGTCTGCGTCGTCGCTCGTCGGAGGCGAGGCGCCACTGACTTCTGTTTTGTTTGCGCGACAGCAGGAGCTGATCGTTTTCGGGATCAATGAAAATGTATAAGGCTTACTGTTTCTTTATAAGGGGAAAATAACGCTAATAAGGCCCCCAACTTTTAATTTATTAAATATCATTATTAAAATATATATAATCCTTTTATTTTCTCAAATTATAAATTGGACGTTAATTTGATGACGTAGATTATTATTTATTGAGTTGAATTTTTAAAAATAACGAATTAATATATCCATCATTTTATCCATCTTTTAGATAAAAATTATATTAAATATTTACCGTTATTTGATGACATAGATTATTATATTCAGATTTGAAATGAATATCTTACAAAGACAATTCACGTGTAACTTTTTTTTTGGTCCACCGTCCAAATAGATTTCGTTAACTTGAATTAATAAAAGGACAATATTATACATTTTCATATAATCCAATTACTAAATTGAACATTTATCGATAATTTAGAGACCATAGTAAACAATTTGGGCCGGTTCCATTTTATACTTGAAACCCGAATCAAACCACTGAAAAATTACGGTTTTCTCCAAAGTTGAATGAAATTGAAGTTTGCCTAAAATTGATTTTGAAATTTGCTTGACCAATGAATCATGAAAAAAAAATCAAAATGTCGTATTAGGAAATTATCATTCTTTACTATTGATAATTGGTTATTAATGATTCTAGCCAACTTTCTAATTGAAAAGAAGTGGTTAGAGTCAAAAACAGAATTTTTTTACTTAATTGTCTAAGATCAAATTGAATAGAACCATGCCGTGTCGAAAATTAATACCCCTAACTAGATTTAAGGAGGATGTACTTTAATAATCTCAATAAGGCAGTGTCATAGTTAACCTTAAATTATGAGGCATGCCCGAAAGTGAAATGAAGAGAATGACATATAAAAAGAAGCCTCCGGTACCATTCATCAACCATGGAGTTGCATCAGATTAGAACATGAACTCGATACATCAAAACTATACATAGCAATTTCAACTTTCCTTTAGGAGGATAGAACGTCAGCCACTCCGTGAGGATGCATCGTGTAGGCCCCTGGAGCATCACAGATGGAGATCAACGAATGATTGTGTAAAAGAAATAGTTGCCTTTACTCTATTCCTAAGATCGGCCGCCATGCGATCAAAGCTAGGATCTCTGAACAGCAAGAACATTTCTTGCGTTTGGCGGAGCAATAGCCGTGACGGTGGCAGGGGCTTTGCATATCAGTCATGGGAAACTAGGGTTTTATATTATCCTCATTTTTAGAAATTATCTTTTCGATGAAATAAACATACCCTAACAACACATGTAAACATTGCGAAATTCCGCGTATTTTAGACTCAACATTAAGACAATTTCCATGAATATCTTCATCTATATAAGATCAGAATGTGAGTTCAAATATGAATTACCCGTCGAATTGCGTTATGAATCATTGAATCTACCCATTTTTTTTTTTTTGGTAAGGTTGAATCTACCCATTTTCAAACAACAAAAAATCAAAGTTTTGAGTTCATATCATATATAATAATAAAAAATAAGAACTTGATAACGGCCAGAAGGTTTTTTAATATAGGAAAATTTTATGTGCAGTTAACAAAATTATTGTGGTGTCGAGAGAAAATGATAAAAATCTTCCAAGGAAGTACTTCAAGGGACTAGTTGTGGAAAAATGTAGAAATTCTCACTAATTGGTAATTTGCAACATTCCAACATTGAAATTTAAACTTTTCACTCACCCCCGGGTACTGTTCATTGCAGATGCCCAAATTCTCTCTCGTTTCTGGTTCCCGAATTACTGTTCACCCGGTTGAATCGTCTGTGATTTTGGGTGTTTTGCTGGTCCGATTCTCCTGAAAATTGGAGGCTAGGGTTGCAAGATGCTCCTCCCAAACATCCTCTTTGGATTCTTCGTTTGGTGCTCTCTCTGGGCGTGTTGAGCAGATCTGGGTTGCTCGTTTGATGATACTATACACCCGATTGGATTTGTTGCGCTTATGGTGTTTTGCTGGTTCGTTTCCTCTGGAAATTGAAGGATAGTGTCACCAGGTCCTTATTTCTGATATGGCTGGTTTGGATTAACGTAATCCATGGCTAAGCATGATAAGTCCCGTTCGGCGCTTCCTCTATTGAAGCCGCCTGGTGCCTTGAACAAAGCTAAACAAGCTAAGCAAGATAAGCTGGTGAGGGAATCCCTTGGGAATGCCTCTACTGACAAGGCTGGCCCTTCCAAAGCCAACCCACGACCCACTACCCCTGTACAAGTCGTAACACATAATAGCGCACCTTCTTTTATAGACGTGGTGAATCCTGCTGAATTGGACCCGCAATCCCAGCGGAATGCTTCTCGTGGACGAAGCCTGCAAAGACAATCGTCCACCCTGCCTCATATTGATTCTGTTCAGCCTAGACAGAGCCGTAGCCATGGGCCAACAGCTGGGAAAAAACCCATTCAGGAATCGGTTCTAAACTCAGAACAGCGCTCTTGGGTAGCTGTAGTTAAATCAGCTGAGAAGGGGTTCTCTCTGTCATACATCCCCCCCACAGTTGTTGATGGGAGACCAAGTGTGCACATTTCGGAAGATATTCTTGAGAAAGCTGACCCAAAATGGAGTGAATGCATAGTGGGCTATTACGTTGGTAAGAAATTGCCATTCAAACTGACTGAATCTGTAGTAAAAAATGTCTGGGGACCTCATTTCTATGATGTTCTGGCAACTGCTGAAGGCTTCTACTTCTTCCACATTCCAGATGACTCCTTTCGGCGGAAGATACTGGATGGGGGGGCCAATCACCATCCTTCGGGTGCCCATGATATTGCAGCAATGGCACCCGGCTTTGAAGCTGCAGAAAATCCAGCATATATCTCTCCCCGTCTTGGTTAAATTGAGGGACATTCCTCTTGCTCTTTGGTCTGCCCCAGGAATAAGTGCTATTGCCAGTGCTCTTGGCAAACCACTCCACGTTGATATGCAAACTGAGCGGATGCGGATGATATCATATGCCAGGGTATGTATCGAAATCAAAGCCTCACAGCCCATGTTAGAGTCTATTGAAGTCTTTCTCAATAATGAAGCCTGGTCTGTCAAAGTTGAATATGAATGGCGACCTCTGACTTGTGCGAAGTGTGGCACTTTCGGCCACAATTGTGCTCCTCCGATAGCCTTGCCGATTCCTATTCGCAAGGACCCTAGTACAGGGGGCGCTACTGATGACTCTCCTATCCCTTCTGGTGACAAATGGGAAGTAGTCCAGAAACGTCATTCTGTGTTGCATCAGGATAATCTGGCCAAGTTGCCTTCCCACCCCACTCGGCTTAATCATTCTACGGATGATTTGGGCGACCAGACTTTGCCTGCTCCTGCTACCTCTCCTTTTGCTTCTCGATCTTCATCTGACGAAGATGATAGTGAGGACGACAAAACCAGCAGCATTGGTAGCTCTTCCGAGGAAGGCTCCCCTGTCCTGCCTTATACTCGTCCGCGAGATATGGAGCACTCTAAGGATAAGATCTCGGAGCCAGTTCGTTTACTTGCCATTCGAGACCCTTCCCCTGATCCGTTAGTGATCCCCAATAAGGTTAGCTCCTCTCCAGCAGCCAAGTTTGCCAACCCTAAAGCTAGGAAAAAGGGTGGCAAGAAAAAACGGTAATCGCTCTTCCGTTATGTGTTCATGTTTTTTGGAATATGGAATATTAGGGGCCTTAATGACCCCCTCAAGAAAGCTGAAATTAGATCTTTTGTTAGATCAAATAACCTCTCTTGTATAGGGATTCTCGAGACCAAGATCAATCAGTCCCTTTTTGAATCTACCTCTTCCGTGCTGTCGCCGGGTTGGGAATGGTCTTCGAACTACGAATTCTCCCCTCGGGGTAGAATATGGGTAGGCTGGAATCCGTAAGAAGTACAAATGCAGGTTCTGTCCATGTCTTCCCAGGCCATTCATGGTCAGATTAATTTGCAGGCCTTGAATAAGACTTGCTTTATATCGATTATATATGGAGAACACACTTTTGTGAATCGCCGATCCCTTTGGGCTGATCTGATTCATTCCAGCTCTATTTTTGCGTCTCACCCTTGGCTGGTTGTTGGAGATTTTAATGCCATCCGTCATCCTTATGATAGAACCGGAAGCTCAAACTCTTGGATCCCGGCTTTTAATGAACTTGGGGATTGCCTTGACCAAGCCGGCCTTGATGACCTCAGGTTTGTCGGTCATCGTTTTACTTGGTCGAACTCTGCTTCTGTTAATCGCAAACAAAGGAAAATTGACAGGGTCCTTATTAATGAACAATGGAGTAGTGACTTCTCCTTCTCCAAGGCTTCATTTCTTGCTCCTGGAATTTCTGATCATACTCCTATGATTGTTCGGGTTATGCCTCACCAACCGTAAAAAAAACCATTCAAGTTCTTCAACTTTTGGATGACACACCCATCCTTTGAGAGTACTGTTACCCAGGTTTGGGACTCGACCATCTTGGGTTCTCCTATGTTTGTTTGTTTTTTTTTTTTTTTAATGACCCAGGGAACCCCCGCACGGCCGACAGCCGAGAGGTAAACCCTGGGGGCGACACGTGCTAGCCACCACACACGTGCACCGGTTAAGTCACCCTGCGGCACCCGGGATTCGAACACTCAACCTTTTGCGAGAGGAAGAGTGCGCGCTCCAGCAGCGCCACCCAGGCGGGTGGTAGGGTTCTCCTATGTTTGTGTTATGTAGTAAACTCAAAATGTTGAAAGCGAGGCTTAAACTTCTCAATCGGGATTCTTTCTCCGGTATTCGACTCGCACTGCCTAGGCCAGGTTAGCTCTTACCTCTACGCAATATCTTCTTGTTACTGACCTTCTAATATGGCCCTGGCACGACTAGAAAGGGAACAATCCCGAGTGTTCTCGGCTCTTCGTCTTCAGGAAGAATGCTTCTTCAAGCAGAAATCTAGGATTAGATGGTTGACTGAAGGGGACAGCAACACTAAATATTTCCATCACTTTATCAATAAGAGACATCTTCAAAATCGTATATTATCAATCTCTGACAATGCTGGTGCTATCATTCGGGAACCGGCCCTCATTCAGCAACATATAGTCTCTTATTTTGAGACCCTTCTTGCTGTTGACACTACTACCATTCGGCCGGATGTCTCGACCATTCGTCCAATGCTTCAACATGTGTTGGATGATAACCAGAACCTTCTTTTATCCCGGCAGGTAACAGATATTGAGATCAAGAATTCCATGTTTTCCCTAGCCAAAGGAAAGGCCCCGGGTCCTGATGGCTTCAATGTGGATTTTTTCAAATCTAACTGGGATATTGTAGGCCCCTCTGTTAACTCCGCAGTCAGGGATTTCTTTCGGTCCGGGTCATTGCTAAGAGAACTAAACTCTACAATCCTCACACTTGTGCCGAAATCTCCCAATGCCTCATCTATGAAAGATTTTCGGCCCATAGCGTGTTGTAACACAATCTACAAATGCATATCCAAGATATTGGCAAACAGAATCTCTTTAGTCTTGCCTTCTCTAATCAATCACTCTCAGAACGCCTTTGTCAAGAAGAGAATGATTACTGATAATATCATGCTGGCCCAAGAATTATTTGCAGGCTTTCACCATCAACCTTACCTACCGAAATATGCTATCAAGGTGGATTTTCGTAAGGCTTATGATACCCTTGATTGGGATTTTCTGGAATTACTCCTCCAGGCATTTTGTTTCCCTCCACATATGGTCAATATGATTATGGCTTGTGTCACTACGCCAAAATTCTCTGTAGCTATTAATGGAGAGATGCATGGTTATTTTGCTAGTGGCCGAGGCATCCGTCGTGGGGATCCCCTCTCCCTTTATCTATTTACCCTTGTAATGGAAGTGTTCTCGGGCATCCTTGATGCTCAAACTCGGACTGCTCCCTTTAAATTTTTCTGGAGATGCAAGGCCACTAGACTTAGCCATCTCTTCTTTGCTAATGATGTCCTTCTTTTTTCTGAGGCAAACATGGCCTCCGTCACTCTTCTGAAGGACGGCTTAGGTACATTTTCCGATTGGACCGGCCTCAAGCCAAACGAAAGCAAAAGTGAGATTTTCTTATCGGGTGGGTCAGAGGAACTTCACAACCAGATTCTCAATTGCTTTGGATTCGCTCAAGGTATGCTGCCATTTAGATACCTTGGAGTTCCTGTTATTGCCTCTAGACTTTATAAGGCTGATTGTTGCTACTTAGTGAACACAATAACGGCTAAAGCCCGTTCTTGGTCTCAACGTTTCCTATCGTTTGCTGGACGCTTACAACTCATCAAGTCAGTACTCCATGCAACCCAGGTTTATTGGGCAAATGTCTTCACTCTCCCTAAGTCTGTCCTATCAAAGATCGAGATGGTTCTTCGGCAATTCCTATGGAAAGGACCAGACATGGGCATGGGTGGGGCGAAGGTTCCTTGGAATATCGTGTGCCTCCCTAAAGTAGAAGGGGGATTAGGAATTAGAAGACTCGCAGACTGTAACACAGCATTCATGCTCAAACATATATGGATACTCTTCTCTGATAAAGAGTCTCTTTGGTGTAAGTGGATCCATTCCAACTTTCTGAAGAACATAAATTTCTGGGTTTCCTCCAAGCCGACACTCTGTTCGTGGACATGGAAGAAAATACTGGATCTTCGCCACAACTTTCAGCTAAACTTCAAATGGAAAATTGGGAACGGTGCCTCCATTTCTTTCTGGTATGACTTATGGCATTCCAATGGGCCCCTTTATAAGTTGTTCTCTAATAGGGACATCTATAGATCTGGAATTCCGAGAGGTGCTTCCGTCAAAGACTTTTTCTCTTCTGTTTGGCAACAGTCCCACGTGTTGGACACTTTCCGCTCTTGGTCGAGCGATTTTCCTTGGTTGGCGGAGAGTAATGATCAGCTTACTTGGCAAGGTGCTCCCTCGGGTATTTTCTCCACTTCCTCAGCTTGAGACTTTATCCGGATTAGAGGCCCCCCAGTCGCCTGGCATTCGTTCGTTTGGGACCAACATATAGCGCCTAGACACGCTTTCTTGCTTTGGATTATTTCTCTCAAGAGGCTTCCCACCCAGGCTTTACTGTTAAGCTACCGCAGGATCTCCGAAGGGGCTTGTGCTTTCTGCCGTAGTGGCCCGGACTCTATTGACCACCTCTTCTTCGGCTGCGGTATCACTCACTCCCTTGCTCTCTTTTGGGCGTCTAATTGCAATCTCTCTGGGCGCAATGGCACTTGTCAAGATAATTTTCGATGGGCAGCTCGGTTCACTACCGGCCACTCCTTCCACCGTCGTATAGCTCGGTTTTCCTTTGCGGCCCTATCACATCTCATATGGACAGAAAGGAACCACATCCTTTTTAGGAATCAGTCCCTTTTTTTGCCTGCTATGCGTACTCACCTTTCTAAGGCCGTAAGGGACAAAGGGCTTTCCATCAAAACCGTGGAAGACAATCCCCGGAATAGAAGATTACAAGCCAAATGGCGTATCTCGGCGTCCATCTTTTTCTGATCCTTGTATAGCTGTGTTTTTTCCTTTCCTTCTTATGCTGGCCGGTTGTCTCAACCTTGCCTTTTAGTGCGCACTTGTTGCTCCTCTTTTAGTCGTAACACCTTTGCACCTGTCGGGACATCTTTTGTCTCCTCAAGTACGAGGATTTTGCGTTCGGCTTCACTCTTGTACTTTGTGAGTTGAAAAGTTATACCACTTGCCTTACCAAAAAAAAAACATTGCAACATTGAAACTCTTCGAAGCTGATGTTTTTCTCTCTTGTTAAACAAAATTCTCATCATTTCGTGAGATAACATACAAATTGTGGAAGGGGTTTTGCATATCGGAGTCACGGGAAACTAGGGTTTATGTTATCCTCACTTTTAGAAGTTATCTTTTCAACGAAATACCCAAAAACAAAAAACAGACATGTAAACAATGCAAAATTCCACTTATTTCAGACTCGATATTAAAACAATTTCTAAGAAAAATTAGCCATAGAAATCAAGAGAAGAGACCAAGGCAGATCTGCAACTTCCTATTTGTTTTTATCTCCGGGTTACCACACGAAAAAGACATGAACAGCATGTTTAGCCAGCAAAAGACGTATCAAAAGTACACCATTTGTTTGCTACCTCGGATGTCCCCCAAAATTGTGACAAAAATGTTTGATCCTAACTGATGCAAAGTTAAGTAAACAACGATATCAGCAACTGAACTATTCACGATGTGAGAAACTTGACCTTACGTCGGACCAGGTCCTCGACCCGTCAATCAAAGCCTTCACAACGGAGGCCACTATACCCATATTTACCCGAACTCCCTCTCTGCTGTCCCTCTCTCGAATGGTGGCATCAGCATCAGCAGCACTTGAAAGGACAGTGATTGAAAAGGGAACGTCGAGCTCATCGATTCTCGCATATCTCTTCCCTATGTTGCCGGCTGTAAGCATACCAAGGGCACAGTAGCATATGATCATCCAATGTAACTTTGGTGCTTTCACCGAGGATAAGAAGACAAATCTCGATCCAAATAGACAGCTCCATAGCAAAACAAGTCCTCATATAATAAATGTGTATCACTCATAAATGCAAACCTGACACGAACCTTAGAAATTTCCGCAAATCATAACAAGGAACAACGAGAAGATGCCAATTCATTTAGCAGAGAGTAGCGTCAGGATAAAAGAACTCGATCTTAGAAAAACAGGCATTCAAACCCCTCTAGAAAATCCCCTTACATCGTGAATAGGACAAAAATAAGTATTCACGTAAGCACGTACGAAAAGAAAAACGCTTCAGAAATCATAGCACCGTTTTAAGAAAGAAAAACCAAAGAGCAAAGAGATGTCAGTCAACCTTTGGAGCTGATCCTAACGTGATAAATGAAAACAATTTCACGGAAATAGGCATTCACACCCCTCGATAAAATCTGCTTCTATGGTGAGTAAAGAAAAGACAGTGACAAAGATATAAGCTTCATGTAAAATACGTACAAAAGAAAATTTTAAGCAAGATATTAAGAACTATATTAGATAGGTACCAGGAATCCTTTCACTCAGCTTGACATCAAAATCATTCGGTGATCTGCAAATTAAATCAGCAACCAACACAAGATCTTCGACAATTCTCAATGGGAGAACGGCACACTCAAAAGGTGCTACAAATCGAGTGAAGCGGAACACATTTAGTTTCCTTGCTTCAATAGGTCTTGTATAGAAAGAATGCTAAAAAAGGCAGTATATTATGTGTCCCAAGCAAAAGGACAATTCAATAATGATGGTGTAAAAACCCTATCCCGCTCCCATATCTCCCGCTTAGAAATTTTGACCATGTTATCCTTGATTTTTACTTTCCTTCGCACTGGGCGTACAAGAAATCCAGCCTCTCCTTTGGATTCTAAAGCACCCTTCAACCCCAAAGCTTCCTCTTCACCCATTGCCTGGTATTAACAAGACAAATGCAAGCATCAAGTAAAGGAACAGATTCCGAACATACTCAGCAAAAGAGCAAAAACCAAAGAACCTCCGGCATATACCAAAAGAGACTCAACCACCATCTTCTTATTTTCCTTAAAGGCGAGACCTAGTTCCTCCTCGTCTGGATCAATTACCAGTTTCTGCATTCATACTTCAATTAGTGAATCATGATAACCAACTCAAGCATTCACAAATAAAGGGCAGAAACCTGCTCAATGTACTCCAAGAATAGCTAGCAAAATTAACTAGTCTGAAGAATTACCACCACTTCTCTGGGTTTAGCAAATTGTTCACGGGCAACAAAAGCAACTCCACTTTTCTCCTGTCAAATGATAACAATCATCACTCCAACTGGATGCCTCTATGATTAGCGCAACATATACATCTCTAAACTTTCTCTTATCCAGTTCTCAACCCCCTCAAAATGTGCCGGAAAATGTTTTGCTTCAAACAGTATATTAGACAAAAGACCATAAGTGTGCAGCAACGGATAACATATGTCATCCATCAAATGGTTGCCACACAAGACAGCTAAAAAGAGAACCTATACAATGCAAGCAAACCACATCTTGCTTTACAGAGATCACTGAAGAAAGAAGTAATATGGATAAAATGAAAAATGTATATTATTAATTTCTTACGCATGTTGGCAGCTTATGATTCACATTCCAAAACTTTGCTTATGCTACCTAAAAATTAGAAACAGGAAGAAGAGTACTGGAAGGATTTCAAAAAGACTCAAGAGGACCTTATGATAAAATCATTTCACTTATCCAGATAACAAAATGATGCGGCTGTTTCTTTAAGTATTCCTGACCGTGCGCCTGCTCCAGAAAAAAAGAAAGAAAGAAGAAAAGTACTTGGAAGAAGACAACATGACTCTTACCATAAGTGCTCGTAAATCATATCCTGACCTCTCTGAAATATCAACACACTCCATCCAACCATAGGAACACTCAATTTCGGCAACCCAACAATCTGGCATAGTGTGTCATTTCGTTGGCAAGACGCCTGCCTAAGCGCAAGTGACGCTTGTCTATGCCAAGGCAAGTTAAAAACAGAAACGTTCTCCCAATGAAGTACCCAAGGGTCTTATTGTTAACAGTTCCCTAAAAATAAACATCGGAATTTGTGAGACTCAAAGTGAAAAAGTTAGGGCAAGAAAAATCGAGTCCAAAAGATGATTCAAGCTAACCTTTAATACTGCTTCATCAAGCGGAGTTTCAATAGCAGATTGGCCAGCTTGATGTTCCCCTGGGAACATAAGCAATTCCAGATCTGCAACTTCAGAAAACTTTGGATGGGATTTATCTTTCGGATCGACAAAATGCTCGATCTCGGCAACATTGAACTCATGGATAGTCAGAAGACGATGTTGAGGCGAAATCTACACGCGTGAAAAGCATTAGAATCAATTGTAGATTAAAATATAAGGGATAATCACAAAATCTCTAATGCAGCATTGGACACCACGTTTTGAACCCATTGACTAACAAGACAATCAAATCTAACATGTAATGCAGTATTAAGACAAGTTATGCTATGCAATAGTATCAGAGCAGAAATCATGCATAAAACCCAAGCATGTGAACAAGCATGATTTAGGGTGATCAGAAAGAATTAAGCACAACCTCTTCTCTGTAAGCCACACCATTGAGAGCAATAGCAAAGGGGAGTTCGTTAGTCTCATGCAGTATATCGAATTTTAGAAAATTGCCAGGTAAAGTTTCCGGTCGTATATACCACCTACAGCAAAAAAAAACTACAGTAAATCTCCAAGACGTAAAACAAAAGCTAAAACAACATTTGTGAGAAAGGAAATTAATTAGCTCAAATGTGAACTTACTCAGGGAGGTTTTTTGATGGAAATATATCCGTTCGCCGGATCACCTTAAAGGGATAGGGACCAGAGAGCTGATTTTCGGTGTCCGGAGCTCTTGTGATACCATATTCTTTTATCTTGGCACCCAATTCCTCATCAGAGAGAGAACGCAAAGTCTCGAGTACTCGCTGGACTTCCTTAGCCTTCTCTGGACAAATGATCGAATTCTTTTGGTGGATCATCTCATTTGAAAACACCATTGAGCACATGGTCAGCTCGATAGCAATTCCTAGTTTCATCATCCATCATCACAGGAACAGTACATTTGTCCAGATGCTCCGACCCTTTAAGGAGAATCTTCGGAGGGCTATAAGGGCGGGAAACCACCGACATGCCCTCCTCTAGAACAAAATGCCAACAATAGAAAGAAAAAAAAAATTAACACGTCTATACTATCCATGCCGATTCGACTCAATTCCATGACTAACCTCATGCCAGAACCCCAAGACTTTCGACTCGATGGCTCTGCCGATCGGGCCGTATTCGTAGATCCCGTCGACCCCCCGGTAATTCTTAGGCGAGGCAATGTAGAACTCGCGGCCCTTGATCGAGTTGTGCACTTCCGTACGGAACGCCTTCTTAAGCGCGTGGTCGCCGGCGAGGGCTTCGTCCATGGCGAGAGTGTTGGCCGGCCCGTATGGCCCGGCCGAGCGCCCTAGGATCACCATAGCGAGATATTAACGGTTCGGTAAAAGGATGGATAGAATTTGTGCACCTGATTTGGATTCCATCGTCCTGGATGCGGAAATGACGATGAACCGGTGCCGTAGGTCTTCTCCCCTGTCACCCCCGAAGTCCCGGCGCTATGAGACCGCCTCAGCTAGCTCACGGAAGCCTTAAGTGAGTTTGAGAGCGTTTGAGAGAGATTGGAGAGAGTTTTATGCAGAGGAGGGACATGCAGCTCTATTTATAGATTTTCCAGCCATGTCCTCTCATAACGGGCCGGGCCGAACTCGGCCCACACAAGCCGGGCCCATATCCGACTAATTAAGAAACCTTATATTCAACCTTATTAGACCAGACCCGTAAGCGGGTAATAACAATCTCAATTAATGTAACCCACATAAGGAAAATGTTACATTCTCCCACTTGGGCTATATTAATCGAAATCGTACCTTATGTGCACCTTCATTTGGTCTATGGATAATTCTTAATAGTCAATCCGATCCCATAAAGTTTGAAACATCGAATCATGGCGGTAACTGCATGTAATCACGCAGAGCCTTCCATGGTTACAAGTGTCTTAGACTTTACTGATATGGATTCGATATGGTTGTGTGGCAAACGGATGACACCTCATAAAGAGTGATACCTCATGTGTCATCCCCTTTGTCAGTCCTCGTTCTCTTTCCTTAAGTGTCACAAAAACCTGATGTGTCACTAGAGAATATCTTTATGGTTCCAATGAACCTACATATGTCTTATCCTTATTGTCAAGATAATTTTCGATGGGCAGCTCGGTTCACTACCGGCCACTCCTTCCACCGTCGTATAGCTCGGTTTTCCGTTGCGGCCCTATGCCATCTCATATGGACAGAAAGGAACCACATCCTTTTTACGAATCGGTCCCTTTTTTTGCCTGCTATGCGTACTCACCTTTCTAAGGTCGTAAGGGACAAAGGGCTTTCCCTCAGAACTGTGGAAGACAATCCCCGGAATAGAAGATTACAAGCCAAATGGGGTATCTCGGCGTCCATCTTTTTCGATCCTTGTATAGCCGTGTTTTTTCCTTTCCTTCTTATGCTGGCCGTTATCTCAACCTTGCCTTTTAGTGCGCACTTGTTGCTCCTCTTTTAGTCGTAACACCTTTGCACCTGTCGGGACATCTTTTGTCTCCTCAAGTACGAGGTTTTTGCGTTCGGCTTCACTCTTGTACTTTGTGCGTTGAAAAGTTATACCACTTGCCTTACCAAAAAAAAAACATTGCAACTTTGAAACTCTTCGAAGCTGATGTTTTTCTCTCTTGTTAAACAAAATTCTCATCATTTCGTGAGATAACATACAAATTGTGGAAGGGGTTTTGCATATCGGAGTCACGGGAAACTAGGGTTTATGTTATCCTCACTTTTAGAAGTTATCTTTTCAACGAAATACCCAAAAACAAAAAACAGACATGTAAACAATGCAAAATTCCACTTATTTCAGACTCGATATTAAAACAATTTCTAAGAAAAATTAGCCATAGAAATCAAGAGAAGAGACCAAGGCAGATCTGCAACTTCCTATTTGTTTTTATCTCCGGGTTACCACACGAAAAAGACATGAACAGCATGTTTAGCCAGCAAAAGACGTATCAAAAGTACACCATTTGTTTGCTACCTCGGATGTCCCCCAAAATTGTGACAAAAATGTTTGATCCTAACTGATGTAAAGTTAAGTAAACAACGATATCAGCAACTGAACTATTCACGATGTGGGAAACTTGACCTTACGTCGGACCAGGTCCTCGACCCGTCAATCAAAGCCTTCACAACGGAGGCCACTATACCCATATTTACCCGAACTCCCTCTCTGCTGTCCCTCTCTCGAATGGTGGCATCAGCATCAGCAGCACTTGAAAGGACAGTGATTGAAAAGGGAACGCCGAGCTCATCGATTCTCGCATATCTCTTCCCTATGTTGCCGGCTGTAAGCATACCAAGGGCACAGTGGCATATGATCATCCAATGTAACTTTGGTGCTTTCACCGAGGATAAGAAGACAAATCTCGATCCAAATAGACAGCTCCATAGCAAAACAAGTCCTCATATAATAAATGTGTATCACTCATAAATGCAAACCTGACACGAACCTTAGAAATTTCCGCAAATCATAACAAGGAACAACGAGAAGATGCCAATTCATTTAGCAGAGAGTAGCGTCAGGATAAAAGAACTCGATCTTAGAAAAACAGGCATTCAAACCCCTCTAGAAAATCCCCTTACATCGGAGAGAACGCAAAGTCTCGAGTACTCTTGGACTTCCTTAGCCTTCTCTGGACAAATGATCGAATTCTTTTGGTGGATCATCTCATTTGAAAACACCATTGAGCACATGGTCAGCTCGATAGCAATTCCTAGTTTCATCATCCATCATCACAGGAACAGTACATTTGTCCAGATGCTCCGACCCTTTAAGGAGAATCTTCGGAGGGCTATAAGGGCGGGAAACCACCGACATGCCCTCCTCTAGAGCAAAATGCTAACAATAGAAAGAAAAAAAAATTAACACGTCTATACTATCCATGCCGATTCGACTCAATTCCATGACTAACCTCATGCCAGAACCCCAAGACTTTCGACTCGATGGCTCTGCCGATCGGGCCGTATTCGTAGATCCCGTCGACCCCCCGGTAATTCTTAGGCGAGGCAATGTAGAACTCGCGGCCCTTGATCGAGTTGTGCACTTCCGTACGGAACGCCTTCTTAAGCGCGTGGTCGCCGGCGAGGGCTTCGTCCATGGCGAGAGTGTTGGCCGGCCCGTATGGCCCGGCCGAGCGCCCTAGGATCACCATAGCGAGATATTAACGGTTCGGTAAAAGGATGGATAGAATTTGTGCACCTGATTTGGATTCCATCGGCCTGGATGCGGAAATGACGATGAACCGGTGCCGTAGGTCTTCTCCCCTGTCACCCCGAAGTCCCGGCGCTATGAGACCGCCTCAGCTAGCTCACGGAAGCCTTAAGTGAGTTTGAGAGCGTTTGAGAGAGATTGGAGAGAGTTTTATGCAGAGGAGGGACATGCAGCTCTATTTATAGATTTTCCAGCCATGTCCTCTCATAACGGGCCGGGCCGAACTCGGCCCACACAAGCCGGGCCCATATCCGACTAATTAAGAAACCTTATATTCAACCTTATTAGACCAGACCCGTAAGCGGGTAATAACAATCTCAATTAATGTAACCCACATAAGGAAAATGTTACATTCTCCCACTTGGGCTATATTAATCGAAATCGTACCTTATGTGCACCTTCATTTGGTCTATGGATAATTCTTAATAGTCAATCCGATCCCATAAAGTTTGAAACATCGAATCATGGCGGTAACTGCATGTAATCACGCAGAGCCTTCCATGGTTACAAGTGTCTTAGACTTTACTGATATGGATTCGATATGGTTGTGTGGCAAACGGATGACACCTCATAAAGAGTGATACCTCATGTGTCATCCCCTTTGTCAGTCCTCGTTCTCTTTCCTTAAGTGTCACAAAAACCTGATGTGTCACTAGAGAATATCTTTATGGTTCCAATGAACCTACATATGTCTTATCCTTATTGTCAAGATAATTTTCGATGGGCAGCTCGGTTCACTACCGGCCACTCCTTCCACCGTCGTATAGCTCGGTTTTCCGTTGCGGCCCTATGCCATCTCATATGGACAGAAAGGAACCACATCCTTTTTACGAATCGGTCCCTTTTTTTGCCTGCTATGCGTACTCACCTTTCTAAGGTCGTAAGGGACAAAGGGCTTTCCCTCAGAACTGTGGAAGACAATCCCCGGAATAGAAGATTACAAGCCAAATGGGGTATCTCGGCGTCCATCTTTTTCTGATCCTTGTATAGCTGTGTTTTTTCCTTTCCTTCTTATGCTGGCCGGTTATCTCAACCTTGCCTTTTAGTGCGCACTTGTTGCTCCTCTTTTAGTCGTAACACCTTTGCACCTGTCGGGACATCTTTTGTCTCCTCAAGTACGAGGTTTTTGCGTTCGGCTTCACTCTTGTACTTTGTGCGTTGAAAAGTTATACCGCTTGCCTTACCAAAAAAAAAACATTGCAACGTTGAAACTCTTCGAAGCTGATGTTTTTCTCTCTTGTTAAACAAAATTCTCATCATTTCGTGAGATAACATACAAATTGTGGAAGGGGTTTTGCATATCGGAGTCACGGAAACTAGGGTTTATGTTATCCTCACTTTTAGAAGTTATCTTTTCAACGAAATACCCAAAAACAAAAACAGACATGTAAACAATGCAAAATTCCACTTATTTCAGACTCGATATTAAAACAATTTCTAAGAAAAATTAGCCATAGAAATCAAGAGAAGAGACCAAGGCAGATCTGCAACTTCCTATTTGTTTTTATCTCCGGGTTACCACACGAAAAAAGACATGAACAAGCATGTTTAGCCAAGAAAAGACGTATCAAAAGTACACCATTTGTTTGCTACCTCGGATGTCCCCCAAAATTGTGACAAAAATGTTTGATCCTAACTGATGTAAAGTTAAGTAAACAACGATATCAGCAACTGAACTATTCACGATGTGGGAAACTTGACCTTACGTCGGACCAGGTCCTCGACCCGTCAATCAAAGCCTTCACAACGGAGGCCACTATACCCATATTTACCCGAACTCCCTCTCTGCTGTCCCTCTCTCGAATGGTGGCATCAGCATCAGCAGCACTTGAAAGGACAGTGATTGAAAAGGGAACGCCGAGCTCATCGATTCTCGCATATCTCTTCCCTATGTTGCCGGCTGTAAGCATACCAAGGGCACAGTGGCATATGATCATCCAATGTAACTTTGGTGCTTTCACCGAGGATAAGAAGACAAATCTCGATCCAAATAGACAGCTCCATAGCAAAACAAGTCCTCATATAATAAATGTGTATCACTCATAAATGCAAACCTGACACGAACCTTAGAAATTTCCGCAAATCATAACAAGGAACAACGAGAAGATGCCAATTCATTTAGCAGAGAGTAGCGTCAGGATAAAAGAACTCGATCTTAGAAAAACAGGCATTCAAACCCCTCTAGAAAATCCCCTTACATCAGAGAGAGAACGCAAAGTCTCGAGTACTCGCTGGACTTCCTTAGCCTTCTCTGGACAAATGATCGAATTCTTTTGGTGGATCATCTCATTTGAAAACACCATTGAGCACATGGTCAGCTCGATAGCAATTCCTAGTTTCATCATCCATCATCACAGGAACAGTACATTTGTCCAGATGCTCCGACCCTTTAAGGAGAATCTTCGGAGGGCTATAAGGGCGGGAAACCACCGACATGCCCTCCTCTAGAGCAAAATGCTAACAATAGAAAGAAAAAAAAATTAACACGTCTATACTATCCATGCCGATTCGACTCAATTCCATGACTAACCTCATGCCATAACCCCAAGACTTTCGACTCGATGGCTCTGCCGATCGGGCCGTATTCGTAGATCCCGTCGACCCCCCGGTAATTCTTAGGCGAGGCAATGTAGAACTCGCGGCCCTTGATCGAGTTGTGCACTTCCGTACGGAACGCCTTCTTAAGCGCGTGGTCGCCGGCGAGGGCTTCGTCCATGGCGAGAGTGTTGGCCGGCCCGTATGGCCCGGCCGAGCCCTAGGATCACCATAGCGAGATATTAACGGTTCGGTAAAAGGATGGATAGAATTTGTGCACTGATTTGGATTCCATCGTCCGGATGCGGAAATGACGATGAACCGGTGCCGTAGGTCTTCTCCCTGTCACCCCGAAGTCCCGCGCTATGAGACCGCCTCGCCTAGCTCACGGAAGCCTTAAGTGAGTTTGAGAGCGTTTGAGAGAGATTGGAGAGAGTTTTATGCAGAGGAGGGACATGCAGCTCTATTTATAGATTTTCCAGCCATGTCCTCTCATAACGGGCCGGGCCGAACTCGGCCCACACAAGCCGGGCCCATATCCGACTAATTAAGAAACCTTATATTCAACCTTATTAGACCAGACCCGTAAGCGGGTAATAACAATCTCAATTAATGTAACCCACATAAGGAAAATGTTACATTCTCCCACTTGGGCTATATTAATCGAAATCGTACCTTATGTGCACCTTCATTTGGTCTATGGATAATTCTTAATAGTCAATCCGATCCCATAAAGTTTGAAACATCGAATCATGGCGGTAACTGCATGTAATCACGCAGAGCCTTCCATGGTTACAAGTGTCTTAGACTTTACTGATATGGATTCGATATGGTTGTGTGGCAAACGGATGACACCTCATAAAGAGTGATACCTCATGTGTCATCCCCTTTGTCAGTCCTCGTTCTCTTTCCTTAAGTGTCACAAAAACCTGATGTGTCACTAGAGAATATCTTTATGGTTCCAATGAACCTACATATGTCTTATCCTTATTGTCAAGATAATTTTCGATGGGCAGCTCGGTTCACTACCGGCCACTCCTTCCACCGTCGTATAGCTCGGTTTTCCGTTGCGGCCCTATGCCATCTCATATGGACAGAAAGGAACCACATCCTTTTTACGAATCGGTCCCTTTTTTTGCCTGCTATGCGTACTCACCTTTCTAAGGTCGTAAGGGACAAAGGGCTTTCCCTCAGAACTGTGGAAGACAATCCCCGGAATAGAAGATTACAAGCCAAATGGGGTATCTCGGCGTCCATCTTTTTCTGATCCTTGTATAGCTGTGTTTTTTCCTTTCCTTCTTATGCTGGCCGGTTATCTCAACCTTGCCTTTTAGTGCGCACTTGTTGCTCCTCTTTTAGTCGTAACACCTTTGCACTGTCGGGACATCTTTTGTCTCCTCAAGTACGAGGTTTTGCGTTCGGCTTCACTCTTGTACTTTGTGCGTTGAAAAGTTATACCGCTTGCCTTACAAAAAAAAAACATTGCAACGTTGAAACTCTTCGAAGCGATGTTTTCTCTCTTGTTAAACAAAATTCTCATCATTTCGTGAGATAACATACAAATTGTGGAAGGGGTTTTGCATATCGGAGTCACGGAAACTAGGGTTTATGTTATCCTCACTTTTAGAAGTTATCTTTTCAACGAAATACCCAAAAACAAAAAACGAGACATGTAAACAATGCAAAATTCCACTTATTTCGGACTCGATATTAAAACAATTTCTAAGAAAAATTAGCCATAGAAATCAAGAGAAGAGACCAAGGCAGATCTGCAACTTCCTATTTGTTTTTATCTCCGGGTTACCACACGAAAAAGACATGAACAGCATGTTTAGCCAGCAAAAGACGTATCAAAAGTACACCATTTGTTTGCTACCTCGGATGTCCCCCAAAATTGTGACAAAAATGTTTGATCCTAACTGATGTAAAGTTAAGTAAACAACGATATCAGCAACTGAACTATTCACGATGTGGGAAACTTGACCTTACGTCGGACCAGGTCCTCGACCCGTCAATCAAAGCCTTCACAACGGAGGCCACTATACCCATATTTACCCGAACTCCCTCTCTCTTGTCCCTCTCTCGAATGGTGGCATCAGCATCAGCAGCACTTGAAAGGACAGTGATTGAAAAGGGAACGCCGAGCTCATCGATTCTCGCATATCTCTTCCCTATGTTGCCGGCTGTAAGCATACCAAGGGCACAGTGGCATATGATCATCCAATGTAACTTTGGTGCTTTCACCGAGGATAAGAAGACAAATCTCGATCCAAATAGACAGCTCCATAGCAAAACAAGTCCTCATATAATAAATGTGTATCACTCATAAATGCAAACCTGACACGAACCTTAGAAATTTCCGCAAATCATAACAAGGAACAACGAGAAGATGCCAATTCATTTAGCAGAGAGTAGCGTCAGGATAAAAGAACTCGATCTTAGAAAAACAGGCATTCAAACCCCTCTAGAAAATCCCCTTACATCAGAGAGAGAACGCAAAGTCTCGAGTACTCGCTGGACTTCCTTAGCCTTCTCTGGACAAATGATCGAATTCTTTTGGTGGATCATCTCATTTGAAAACACCATTGAGCACATGGTCAGCTCGATAGCAATTCCTAGTTTCATCATCCATCATCACAGGAACAGTACATTTGTCCAGATGCTCCGACCCTTTAAGGAGAATCTTCGGAGGGCTATAAGGGCGGGAAACCACCGACATGCCCTCCTCTAGAGCAAAATGCTAACAATAGAAAGAAAAAAAAATTAACACGTCTATACTATCCATGCCGATTCGACTCAATTCCATGACTAACCTCATGCCAGAACCCCAAGACTTTCGACTCGATGGCTCTGCCGATCGGGCCGTATTCGTAGATCCCGTCGACCCCCCGGTAATTCTTAGGCGAGGCAATGTAGAACTCGCGGCCCTTGATCGAGTTGTGCACTTCCGTACGGAACGCCTTCTTAAGCGCGTGGTCGCCGGCGAGGGCTTCGTCCATGGCGAGAGTGTTGGCCGGCCCGTATGGCCCGGCCGAGCGCCCTAGGATCACCATAGCGAGATATTAACGGTTCGGTAAAAGGATGGATAGAATTTGTGCACCTGATTTGGATTCCATCGTCCTGGATGCGGAAATGACGATGAACCGGTGCCGTAGGTCTTCTCCCTGTCACCCCGAGAAGTCCCGCGCTATGAGACCGCCTCGGCCTAGCTCACGGAAGCCTTAAGTGAGTTTGAGAGCGTTTGAGAGAGATTGGAGAGAGTTTTATGCAGAGGAGGGACATGCGGCTCTATTTATAGATTTTCCAGCCATGTCCTCTCATAACGGGCCGGGCCGAACTCGGCCCACACAAGCCGGGCCCATATCCGACTAATTAAGAAACCTTATATTCAACCTTATTAGACCAGACCCGTAAGCGGGTAATAACAATCTCAATTAATGTAACCCACATAAGGAAAATGTTACATTCTCCCACTTGGGCTATATTAATCGAAATCGTACCTTATGTGCACCTTCATTTGGTCTATGGATAATTCTTAATAGTCAATCCGATCCCATAAAGTTTGAAACATCGAATCATGGCGGTAATCGCATGTAATCACGCAGAGCCTTCCATGGTTACAAGTGTCTTAGACTTTGCGATATGGATTCGATATGGTTGTGTGGCAAACGGATGACACCTCATAAAGAGTGATACCTCATGTGTCATCCCCTTTGTCAGTCCTCGTTCTCTTTCCTTAAGTGTCACAAAAACCTGATGTGTCACTAGAGAATATCTTTATGGTTCCAATGAACCTACATATGTCTTATCCTTATTGTCAAGATAATTTTCGATGGGCAGCTCGGTTCACTACCGGCCACTCCTTCCACCGTCGTATAGCTCGGTTTTCCGTTGCGGCCCTATGCCATCTCATATGGACAGAAAGGAACCACATCCTTTTTACGAATCGGTCCCTTTTTTTGCCTGCTATGCGTACTCACCTTTCTAAGGTCGTAAGGGACAAAGGGCTTTCCCTCAGAACTGTGGAAGACAATCCCCGGAATAGAAGATTACAAGCCAAATGGGGTATCTCGGCGTCCATCTTTTTCTGATCCTTGTATAGCTGTGTTTTTTCCTTTCCTTCTTATGCTGGCCGGTTATCTCAACCTTGCCTTTTAGTGCGCACTTGTTGCTCCTCTTTTAGTCGTAACACCTTTGCACCTGTCGGGACATCTTTTGTCTCCTCAAGTACGAGGTTTTTGCGTTCGGCTTCACTCTTGTACTTTGTGCGTTGAAAAGTTATACCGCTTGCCTTACCAAAAAAAAAACATTGCAACGTTGAAACTCTTCGAAGCTGATGTTTTTCTCTCTTGTTAAACAAAATTCTCATCATTTCGTGAGATAACATACAAATTGTGGAAGGGGTTTTGCATATCGGAGTCACGGGAAACTAGGGTTTATGTTATCCTCACTTTTAGAAGTTATCTTTTCAACGAAATACCCAAAAACAAAAAACAGACATGTAAACAATGCAAAATTCCACTTATTTCAGACTCGATATTAAAACAATTTCTAAGAAAAATTAGCCATAGAAATCAAGAGAAGAGACCAAGGCAGATCTGCAACTTCCTATTTGTTTTTATCTCCGGGTTACCACACGAAAAAGACATGAACAGCATGTTTAGCCAGCAAAAGACGTATCAAAAGTACACCATTTGTTTGCTACCTCGGATGTCCCCCAAAATTGTGACAAAAATGTTTGATCCTAACTGATGTAAAGTTAAGTAAACAACGATATCAGCAACTGAACTATTCACGATGTGGGAAACTTGACCTTACGTCGGACCAGGTCCTCGACCCGTCAATCAAAGCCTTCACAACGGAGGCCACTATACCCATATTTACCCGAACTCCCTCTCTGCTGTCCCTCTCTCGAATGGTGGCATCAGCATCAGCAGCACTTGAAAGGACAGTGATTGAAAAGGGAACGCCGAGCTCATCGATTCTCGCATATCTCTTCCCTATGTTGCCGGCTGTAAGCATACCAAGGGCACAGTGGCATATGATCATCCAATGTAACTTTGGTGCTTTCACCGAGGATAAGAAGACAAATCTCGATCCAAATAGACAGCTCCATAGCAAAACAAGTCCTCATATAATAAATGTGTATCACTCATAAATGCAAACCTGACACGAACCTTAGAAATTTCCGCAAATCATAACAAGGAACAACGAGAAGATGCCAATTCATTTAGCAGAGAGTAGCGTCAGGATAAAAGAACTCGATCTTAGAAAAACAGGCATTCAAACCCCTCTAGAAAATCCCCTTACATCGTGAATAGGACAAAAATAAGTATTCACGTAAGCACGTACGAAAAGAAAAACGCTTCAGAAATCATAGCACCGTTTTAAGAAAGAAAAACCAAAGAGCAAAGAGATGTCAGTCAACCTTCGGAGCTGATCCTAACGTGATAAATGAAAACAATTTCACGGAAATAGGCATTCACACCCCTCGATAAAATCTGCTTCTATGGTGAGTAAAGAAAAGACAGTGACAAAGATATAAGCTTCATGTAAAATACGTACAAAAGAAAATTTTAAGTAAGATATTAAGAACTATATTAGATAGGTACCAGGAATCCTTTCACTCAGCTTGACACCAAAATCATTCCGTGATCTGCAAATTAAATCAGCAACCAACACAAGATCTTCGACAATTCTCAATGGGAGAACGGCACACTCAAAAGGTGCTACAAATCGAGTGAAGCGGAACACATTTAGTTTCCTTGCTTCAATAGGTCTTGTATAGAAAGAATGCTAAAAAAGGCAGTATATTATGTGTCCCAAGCAAAAGGACAATTCAATAACAGATGGTGTAAAAACCCTATCCTGCTCCCATATCTCCTGCTTAGAAATTTTGACCATGTTATCCTTGATTTTTACTTTCCTTCGCACTGGGCGTACAAGAAATCCAGCCTCTCCTTTGGATTCTAAAGCACCCTTCAACCCCAAAGCTTCCTCTTCACCCATTGCCTGGTATTAACAAGACAAATGCAAGCATCAAGTAAAGGAACAGATTCCGAACATACTCAGCAAAAGAGCAAAAACCAAAGAACCTCCGGCATATACCAAAAGAGACTCAACCACCATCTTCTTATTTTCCTTAAAGGCGAGACCTAGTTCCTCCTCGTCTGGATCAATTACCAGTTTCTGCATTCATACTTCAATTAGTGAATCATGATAACCAACTCAAGCATTCACAAATAAAGGGCAGAAACCTGCTCAATGTACTCCAAGAATAGCTAGCAAAATTAACTAGTCTGAAGAATTACCACCACTTCTCTGGGTTTAGCAAATTGTTCACGGGCAACAAAAGCAACTCCACTTTTCTCCTGTCAAATGATAACAATCATCACTCCAACTGGATGCCTCTATGATTAGCGCAACATATACATCTCTAAACTTTCTCTTATCCAGTTCTCAACCCCCTCAAAATGTGCCGGAAAATGTTTTGCTTCAAACAGTATATTAGACAAAAGACCATAAGTGTGCAGCAACGGATAACATATGTCATCCATCAAATGGTTGCCACACAAGACAGCTAAAAAGAGAACCTATACAATGCAGCAAACCACATCTTGCTTTACAGAGATCACTGAAGAAAGAAGTAATATGGATAAAATGAAAAATGTATATTATTAATTTCTTACGCATGTTGGCAGCTTATGATTCACATTCCAAAACTTTGCTTATGCTACCTAAAAATTAGAAACAGGAAGAAGAGTACTGGAAGGATTTCAAAAAGACTCAAGAGGACCTTATGATAAAATCATTTCACTTATCCAGATAACAAAATGATGCGGCTGTTTCTTTAAGTATTCCTGACCGTGCGCCTGCTCCAGAAAAAAAGAAAGAAAGAAGAAAAGTACTTGGAAGAAGACAACATGACTCTTACCATAAGTGCTCGTAAATCATATCCTGACCTCTCTGAAATATCAACACACTCCATCCAACCATAGGAACACTCAATTTCGGCAACCCAACAATCTGCTGCATAGTGTGTCATTTCGTTGGCAAGACGCTGCCTAAACTGCAAGTGACGCTTGTCTATGCCAAGGCAAGTTAAAAACAGAAACGTTCTCCCAATGAAGTACCCAAGGGTCTTATTGTTAACAGTTCCCTAAAAATAAACATCGGAATTTGTGAGACTCAAAGTGAAAAAGTTAGGGCAAGAAAAATCGAGTCCAAAAGATGATTCAAGCTAACCTTTAATACTACTTCATCAAGCGGAGTTTCAATAGCAGATTGGCCAGCTTGATGTTCCCCTGGGAACATAAGCAATTCCAGATCTGCAACTTCAGAAAACTTTGGATGGGATTTATCTTTCGGATCGACAAAATGCTCGATCTCGGCGACATTGAACTCATGGATAGTCAGAAGACGATGTTGAGGCGAAATCTACACGCGTGAAAAGCATTAGAATCAATTGTAGATTAAAATATAAGGGATAATCACAAAATCTCTAATGCAGCATTGGACACCACGTTTTGAACCCATTGACTAACAAGACAATCAAATCTAACATGTAATGCAGTATTAAGACAAGTTATGCTATGCAATAGTATCAGAGCAGAAATCATGCATAAAACCCAAGCATGTGAACAAGCATGATTTAGGGTGATCAGAAAGAATTAAGCACAACCTCTTCTCTGTAAGCCACACCATTGAGAGCAATAGCAAAGGGGAGTTCGTTAGTCTCATGCAGTATATCGAATTTTAGAAAATTGCCAGGTAAAGTTTCCGGTCGTATATACCACCTACAGCAAAAAAAAACTACAGTAAATCTCCAAGACGTAAAACAAAAGCTAAAACAACATTTGTGAGAAAGGAAATTAATTAGCTCAAATGTGAACTTACTCAGGGAGGTTTTTTGATGGAAATATATCCGTTCGCCGGATCACCTTAAAGGGATAGGGACCAGAGAGCTGATTTTCGGTGTCCGGAGCTCTTGTGATACCATATTCTTTTATCTTGGCACCCAATTCCTCATCAGAGAGAGAACGCAAAGTCTCGAGTACTCGCTGGACTTCCTTAGCCTTCTCTGGACAAATGATCGAATTCTTTTGGTGGATCATCTCATTTGAAAACACCATTGAGCACATGGTCAGCTCGATAGCAATTCCTAGTTTCATCATCCATCATCACAGGAACAGTACATTTGTCCAGATGCTCCGACCCTTTAAGGAGAATCTTCGGAGGGCTATAAGGGCGGGAAACCACCGACATGCCCTCCTCTAGAACAAAATGCTAACAATAGAAAAAAAAAAAATTAACACGTCTATACTATCCATGCCGATTCGACTCAATTCCATGACTAACCTCATGCCAGAACCCCAAGACTTTCGACTCAATGGCTCTGCCGATCGGGCCGTATTCGTAGATCCCGTCGACCCCCCGGTAATTCTTAGGCGAGGCAATGTAGAACTCGCGGCCCTTGATCGAGTTGTGCACTTCCGTACGGAACGCCTTCTTAAGCGCGTGGTCGCCGGCGAGGGCTTCGTCCATGGCGAGAGTGTTGGCCGGGCCGTATGGCCCGGCCGAGCGCCCTAGGATCACCATAGCGAGATATTAACGGTTCGGTAAAAGGATGGATAGAATTTGTGCACCTGATTTGGATTCCATCGTCCTGGATGCGGAAATGACGATGAACCGGTGCCGTAGGTCTTCTCCCCTGTCACCCCCGAAGTCCCGGCGCTATGAGACCGCCTCAGCTAGCTCACGGAAGCCTTAAGTGAGTTTGAGAGCGTTTGAGAGAGATTGGAGAGAGTTTTATGCAGAGGAGGGACATGCAGCTCTATTTATAGATTTTCCAGCCATGTCCTCTCATAACGGGCCGGGCCGAACTCGGCCCACACAAGCCGGGCCCATATCCGACTAATTAAGAAACCTTATATTCAACCTTATTAGACCAGACCCGTAAGCGGGTAATAACAATCTCAATTAATGTAACCCACATAAGGAAAATGTTACATTCTCCCACTTGGGCTATATTAATCGAAATCGTACCTTATGTGCACCTTCATTTGGTCTATGGATGATTCTTAATAGTCAATCTGATCCCATAAAGTTTGAAACATCGAATCATGACGGTAACTGCATGTAATCACGCAGAGCCTTCCATGGTTACAAGTGTCTTAGACTTTACTGATATGGATTCGATATGGTTGTGTGGCAAACGGATGACACCTCATAAAGAGTGATACCTCATGTGTCATCCCCTTTGTCAGTCCTCGTTCTCTTTCCTTAAGTGTCACAAAAATCTGATGTGTCAGTAGAGAATATATTTATGGTTCCAATGAACCTACATATGTCTTATCCTTATTGTTAACATTACTTTATGTGTAATACGACATATCCTGAAGGCTAATAACTGAATGCCCATAGTCTTTACTCAAGGTTTACACAGTACCTTAAGATTTTCACCTTATATGTGTATTTAACATGACAACAATACATTCAGAAACACCTTATTGAATGCAAATGAGTTGATACACATCCAAAATGTTACAATAAGTAACAAAACACAGATGTAAACTTTATTAGAGCATAAATAAAAGCAACTCCCACTAAACAATAGTATCCCATGATACTCCTAAGCCCATGTTAACGACATGTCGTTCAAAAATACAGGGACGAAGGCCTTTAGTTAGTGGATCTGCTACCATATCATCTGTGGAAATGTGCTCTACTGTAATGTCATCATCCCTGACTTTTTCCTTTATGGTCAAGTACTTGACCTCCATATGTTTAGACCCCTTGATATCCCTGTTGTTGTTAACAAACAACACTGCAGAGTTATTATCACAATACAACTGTATGGGCCGATCCACAAAATAAAAAACGGTCAACTCTCTAATAAGGTTCCGGAGCCAAATTGCCTGAGTAGCGGCCGAAAAGCATGCTACAAACTCCGCTTGCATGGTAGAGGATGTCATTGATTTCTATTTCTCACTTTTTCATGATACTGCACCTCCTGATAACTTGAAGACGTAACCCGTTGTCGACTTTTTTTCATCCTGACAGCCAGCAAAGTCTGAATCCGAATACCCTACCAGCCGTAGGTCTTGAACATGTCTGTAGATCAGCATATAGTCTTTTGTCCTCTTTAAGTACCTCAAAACCTTCTTGGCAGCAATCCAGTGATCGTGTCCTGGATTTAACTGATATCTGCCTAGAAGTCCTGTTGCAAAAGCAACATCTGGTCTAGTGCAAACTTGAGCATACATGATACTTCCAAGTGCACTAGCATAAGGTATATCCTTCATTTGGGTTTTCTCAACATGCGTACGAGGACACCTGTGACGGACTCGGTTTATCACCCTTTACGACGGGAGCAATTCCTGGCTGCTGATCTTGCATCTTGAATCTTTCTAGAATACGATCAACATATGTCCTCTGAGACAAACCTAATACTCGGCGAGAACGATCCCTATGGATCTCAATGCCTAGGACAAAAGACGCCTCATCAAGGTCCTTCATGTCAAAATTCTTCGACAGCATTCGCTTTGTCTTATGTAGTAAAAAAATATCACTATTCGCAAGCAAGATGTCATCTACATAGAGTATGAGAAAAATAAATTTCCTCCCACTGACCTTGCTGTATATACACTGATCCAACTTGTTCTCAACAAAACCTAATGAAGTGACAACACTATGAAACTTCAAATACCATTGTCTAGAAGCTTGCTTGAGGCCATAAATAGACTTCTTCAATCTACACACAAGCTCACCCGAATCATCAGCTGCAAAACCTTCGGGTTGCACCATATAGACTTCCTCATCAAGGTCTCCATTCAGAAAGGCAGTCTTAACATCCATCTAGGGTAACTCCATGTCAAAATGAGCTACTAATGTCATAATCACTCTGAAAGAATCTTTAGAAGAGACTGGAGAAAAAGTTGCCTCATAGTCTACTCCTTCTTTCTGAGTAAAACCTTTGGCTACTAGTCTGGCTTTGAACTTCTCAATCTTTCCTTTGGAGTCTCTTTTAGTCTTATATACCCATTTGCAACTGATGAGCTTGTAACCTTTAAGCAATTCAACAAGCTCCTAAACACCATTATATTTCATAGACTGTATCTCGTCTTTCATTGCATCCACCCACATATCTGATTCAGGACAAGAAATAGCATTTGAATGAGTTATTGGATCAACCACGCAGCCTATATCATAGTCATGCTCTCCCAGATAGACCATATAATCTGGTAGTATAGCCGATCGTCTCTGCCTAATAGATCTCTTTAGTGGAGCTATTACAACCTCATCCTGCACCTGAGGGGCTTGAAGTACTTCATCAGGAGCTGTTTCAATAACAGGATCCTGAACCACAACAGGCTCAGTCTGTGGTGTAGGGGTCTCCATTATCGTCTGTATAGGTAGAGAGAAAGACACACTAGTACCTACCATATCATTATCCTTAATAGTCTGAGAGCAACTACCTCCTTCGGCCACATCAAATTCCAGAAACTTCGCTGTCTGTAATTCCACAATTCTTGTGCCTCCATGGGGATTATAAAACCTATACCCCTTCGAATGATCTGGGTAAGATATAAAGTAACATCGAGTGGTTCTGGATTCCAACTTGCTCAATGTTGAATTGTATAACCTTACTTCTGAATGACACCCCCAAACTTTAAGATGATTTAGGCTAGGTTTACGTCCAGTCCATAATTCAAAAGGAGTCTTTGGAACAGCCTTGGAAGGAACACGATTTAGAATGTAGAGAGCTGTTCTCAAGGCTTCACCCCACAGAAAATCAGGTAAGTTCGTCTTGCTAATCATACTCCTCATCATATGTCCATAAGGGTGCGATTCCGCCTTTCGGCCACACCGTTTTGTTCAGGACTCCCGGGCATAGTAAATTAAGCCACTATTCCAGAATCCTCCAAGTATTTGGCAAATGGCCCTTTCAGTTGTCCAGCATCGCCATGCCTGCCATAATATTCACCACCTCGATCAGATCTGACAACCTTTATGACTTTTCTCAGCTGTTTCTCGACTTCAGTCCGAAAAATCTTGAACTTGTCAAGAGACTCAGACTTCTCTTTAATCAAGAACAGATAACCATATCGAGAATAGTCGTCTGTAAATGTGATGAAATAGAAATTTCTACACAATGTTGCCGTAGAGGGTCCACTGATGTCAGTGTGAATGACCTCCAACAGGTCAGAACTACGAACTACGGTTTTCTTCTTTATCTTGGTCATCTTACCCCTACAACAGTCTACGCAAGTATCTAGGTCACTTTCAAGAGTAGGCAAGATGTTTGTCTTTATTAGCCTTTCCACTCTTTTCTTAGAAATGTGACCAAGTCGTTTATGCCACAATGCATAAGACTGTTCCTTAGGTAGAGGTCTTTTGGAAACAACCCTTTCAGCTGTATAAGCGACGTATATATCATTGGGAGATAAACACAATCTGTACAATTCATTCGATATGTTGCAGCACCCAACCTTATTTGAATCAAAGAACATAAAAATCACATTGTTCTTTATTTCAAAAGAGTAGCCACAAACATCCAAACTTGATACGGAAACTAAGTTCCGTCTGAAGGAAGGTACATAAAAGGTGTTTCTTAACATCATATTAAAACCAGAATACAAAATTAATATGACATCTCCCACGAACTCGACGTCGACTCTCTTGTTGTTTCCTACAGTGAGCTTTAATTCATCCTGATTTGGCTTCCTTCTGTTTGTGAATCCCTGTATGGTATACGCAACATGATTAGTTACACCGCTATCTAGCCACCAAGAACTGGATGGGGCTTCTAATAAGTTGAATTCACAAATAAGTGCCAAAGAATCAATACCTGACTGCTCACGCTTGGACAATCAAGTTTTATATCTATTGCAGTCTTTCTTCATATGACCCTTCCTCCTACAAAAGTAGCAGTGAACATCATTCTTCTTCAAAGGTGTTTTCTCAGGACCCAGATTGTCTAAATGACCGGTGGTTTCAAGAGTTCCTTTCTGAGTACGATTCTTGAACTTACTACTCTTCCTGCTACTGGAACTAGAGGCATAGAAAGCAAGATTCCCTTTATCTTTCTTCAGTTTCTCTTCCTCTGTCACTCCCTAACTATCAAGTCATTGACCGACCACTTTTTATCTTGGGAATTATAGTTGGTCTTTATAATTCCATACTCAACAGGAAGTGTGTTCAGTGCTTGATGCACAATGAAAGCATCAGAAAGGATAATCTCATGAACCTTTAGTTTCGTCTGCAGGTCTACCATCCTAAGGACGTAATCCCTAACCCCACTTGAACCATCATACCTCATATTACTGAGTAACTGCATATATGTCACAGCATCAGCATTAGACGAGTCACGGTTCCTTGCTTGCAAGGTTTCCATCATTTCTTTAGCAGTGCAGTCAGCTGGTAAACTACTCTTCAAATGGTCCTTAATGGATCGCTTCATCAGTAACAAGCAAATCCTATTGCTCTTTGCCCAGGCGGCACTCAGTGCTTTTTCCATATCCGTACTATCAGCAGCGACATCTGCTGGCTTATCCTTAGTGAGAGCAATATGAATATCTGCCAGTTCCATACCAAACAGAAAATCCTCTTTCCATTTCTTAAAGTTTAAACCAATAAGAACCTCAATACTTATGGAGTTGCCGTTTATGGATAAGGTGACTGTTAAAAAACAAGCAATGTCTATAATCAGCATCATGTGAGTACTTTCCTGAGAGTTACACACATCATCATATAATCACCTTTGGGCAGAATACATGATATGCAATTGTATACCCTCTACATTACAACAGCCATGAGAATATATTCCAATCTTTTATGAATTCACCACCTTTGGGTGTATGAACTACTAGGATCAGTCATTCCTCACGCATGCTGTACATGCATCCCTCCATGAATCAATATATAATCACCTCCTTTGGGAGTATGACAACACATTAGAACATGAGACATCCTAACAATACGAGACTGATATTTCTCAAACTCAATCAAGTGTGCCACTTTGGCGGTCACTACCAAATTGAATCATTGAAACTCTCTCATACTAAGGATATAAACTTTATGTCTCATATATACTATATAGATGTAATTCTAGACTGGAAGACATGGGCAATGTCTCTAAAATTACATACCATACTAATTACATTGCTCTATACATTGATATATGTCGAACCTTATACATACTATCAATGAAACATGATATACACGTCCTTATGTCATCATATACATGTAAGCTTTAATCTGTATCTCTTAAACCATAGAGAAATACAGGAAAATACGAAAATATACCCTAAAAATACGCGTATATAGGGTTCCATATGTATTTTCACATCCTTAAAAGTATCAAACATGTAAAATAAATATACCACAGTGTAGAGAATCTTTATACGAGCACGCCGGTACCTTGCACGCTTCAAACGGAGGCCGAACGCGTCCTCACGCGCCTCCTGAAGGCGCGGCGCGTGGGCTTCACGCGCCGGCACTTCAGCCGGCAAAAAAAGCCGGTCCAACCGGTCTGACCACCGACCGGTCTGACCGCTTACCGGTCCGACCGGTTGACCGGTTCGGTCAACGGGTCGGGTCCGGGTCCGGACAATCCCTGGGTCGGGTCAACGGGTCAAACCCTGGGTCGGGTCGGACCCTGGGTCGAGTCAACGGGTTGGACCTAGGTCGAGTCAACGGGTCGGGTCCGGAGTCGAGTTGGGTCAGCCGGATCGACCCGGCTCGCGGAAACCTTAGCGCGTGCAACGCACGCGCTGGGAACATCCGCGCGTGTGTCGCCGGGGCTCTCCGACGCCCCGGCGCGAGCGGCCCCCAGTGGTCGGCGATCACTCATTTTACTCGTCTCGCGACGATCTATCCATCTATGTGATTTATTCTAACATTCAACGGATGAAAAAAATAAAAACACATACGAACAGTACCGGCCCGTTTCTCGACTATGGCGGCTTTGATACCACATGTTGGCCGGCCCGTATGGCTCGGCCGAGCGCCCTAGGATCACCATAGCGAGATATTAACGGTACGGTAAAAAGATGGATAGAATTTGTGCACCTGATTTGGATTCCATCGTCCTGGATGCGGAAATGACGATGAACTGGTGCCGTAGGTCTTCTCCCCTATCACTCCCGAAGTCCCGGCGCTATGAGACCGCCTCAGCTAGCTCACGGAAGCCTTAGGTGAGTTTGAGAGCGCTTGAGAGAGATTGGAGAGAGTTTTATGCAGAGGAGGAACCTGCAGCTCTATTTATAGAGTTTCCAACCAGGCCCTCTCATAACGGGTCGGGCCGAACTCGGCCCACACAAGCCGGGTCCATATCCGACTAATTAAGAAACCTTATATTCAACCTTATTAGACCAGACCCGTAAGCGGGTAATAACAATCTCAATTAATGTAACCTACATCAGAAAAACGTTACAGGGAGAGGTCGGGAGAGTTGGGGAAGGAGAGGGAGAGGGAGAGGGAGAGGGAGGGGGAGATAGAGACGAGGTGGAGATACGAGAGCGAAGTTGATTTTAGGGCTTTTGAGAGAGGTGTTTTCGACAAAATTAAATTAAAAATTAAAAAAGAAGACGGTACACATTCATCGCCATTCAATACCATAGTGAATTACGGAGTCATGAATATCTTCATCTATATAAGATAGAAATGCGCGTTTCAATATGAATTACCCGCCGAATTGGGTTATGTTTCATCTCAATCTACCATTTTCGAACAACAAAAAATCGAAACTCTGAATTCATATTTTTATAGCTGTCAGAAAATTTAGGAAAAATTCCAAATCAGTACCTAAAATGGTGCCAAATTCTCAAAAAAGGATCTAAAGTGGACACAGTCTCAAATAGGGGCCCGAAGTGCCCAATTAGTCTCAAATAAGGGCCCGAAGTGCCCAATTAATCTCAAATAAAAGGCCTGGGTTCGCCGGCCAGTCAAATGCTTACCGGCCGGCGAGCACGTTACTGTTCCGACGACCGAAATAAGGATAGTTTAGTCTTTTTCTTTTTTTTTCCTTTTTCTATTTTTTTATTTTCCTTTTCCTTTTCCTTTTCCTTTTCCTTTTCAGTTTTTTTTTACTCTTTTCCCTCTGCCGACCATAGCCGGGGCTGGCGGAAGCCGCCCTCGCCTGGGCTAGGCGGGCAAGGGCGGCCCAGGGTTTTCCTCACCCGATGCCGATGAGGGCGGCCCTAGGTTTCCACTCAACGGATCATGCTAATGTGTAGCATCATCCTTGTTCGCGAGGCGGCTCCTCTCAGTGCTGTGATTGGCGTCGCCAACTTCGATCCCGTCAAGAGAAGCTAAGAGTAGAGAGAGAGAGAGAGTGAGCAACCCAGGTGAGGGAAACCCAGGGCTGCCCTCGCCGGCGTCAGGCGAGGGCCGCCCTCGCCGGGGGCGGGCAAGGGCGACCCTCGCCAGATCCGGCAAGAGCAAGGGTTGCTCTCGCCGGATTTGGCGAGGTCGCCCTCACCCACCCAGCCCAGGCGAGGGCGGCCCTCGCCCGACGCCGGCAAGGGTGGCCTCCGCCTGAGCTCCGCCGGCCCCGGCTATGGCCGACGGAGGGAAAAGAGTAAAAAAAAAACAGAAAAGGAAAAGAAAAAGAAAAAAACAGAAAAACGAAAAAAGAAAAAGAAAGACTAAATTATTCTTATTCCGGTCGCTGTAACGAGAACGTGCTCTCGCTACGGTTAAGATTTGACCGGCCGGCGAACCCGAGACCTGTTTGAGACTAATTGGCACTTCGCGCCCTTATTTGAGATTAATTGGGCACTTCGGGTCCCGATTTAAGATTGTGTCTATTTTGAACCCTTTTTTGAGAATTTGGCACCACTTTGGGTACTGATTTGGAATTTTCCCATTTTTCATGTTATCATGACATTTCGTGAGTAGCCGCACGACAAAACCAGTTCTATATAGTCAAGAAGTCAAGGGAAGAAGCCAAAAAATTCCAAAAACAGCGAGATTATCTTTGCAAAGCTATAGCAACCCCCAAGTTTCTCAAAACACCACCCGAAGGAGGGCAGCTTTTAGATATCTTGCTATCATAACAATTTTTAGGCTTCTGGGCAGCTATGAATAACATGTTGTGAGCCGTGAATTCTTAAAGGCGTAAACCCCACAATAATTTATAATTATTTATTATTTATTATTTTTTGTAGCCTAGAAGAGATTGCTATTCTTACAGTAAATTAAGAAAAGTCACTTAATCAAAAGCAAGCATTGTTGGTTTTGGTAAGACTTATATTGCAATTTGGGAGAAGCGCCGTATCTCTCTATCTAACTGACTTCTTCACAATGAACTGGCATCAATTAATATAACATTAGACACCACATTTGATCCAACGAGCCATTGTTGAATTTTAACAGGGTACAAACGAGGTCCAAATGCAGTTCCCACAGTCAGGTTCTCTATAATCAGAGCCATGACCTTTTGTGACTGCAGAACCGACTGCCAGATAATCCAGGTTCAAAGAAAAGAAAAACGACTGCAATCTTCAAATACTCGGGCAACAATGTGGCTCTAAATTCGATATCTATAAAACATATAAGTTCCTCTAACTCCACATCAAGCATCTTATTTTTAACTACTCAGAGAGGGAGGAGATGAGGGCATCCATGCAGCGCTCCATGCCAATGAGCTTCTCACTAACACAAACCTTTTAGTGGTTTCTCCGTGACTGCAATAAGAGAATACAACACGAGTGGAAACTGAAAGCATAAAAAATCGCGATAATGCATTTCTTTGTTTCACCAATGACCATACCTCTATTTCCTCAGATAGATCCTTCACCTTGTCTGCAATTTCTCGTCTTTTTTGTGCAGCTATTCATATACGAGAAGCAAACAAGTTACAGTAAGCATTGTCTCTGTTAAATTAAATTAACATTGTCATATCGCAAATACTGCTAAAACAGATAGCCAGAAACATACCCATATTCGACACCTCCTCCAATCTCTTTGATGTCCTCACTGCAAATCTTTGAAAAGCAGGGCTTTGCAAAGACAACCAACGATAGTACAGAAATGAGATAAAGTCATTATTTTAGCCACCACATTGTTAAACCAGAAAATACATCACCAGATCTTATCGAAGCAAGAAGTCAGCGTTGGGGCCCGATAAGCACATTAGAGTACACAAGCAATAAGATTTCCCAACTCGTTCACATAGAATGTGCACACCATGAAAAGAGAATCAATGTTGTGGTCTTGCAGCATAGATCACACTCATGTCAAAATCAAATTGCACTGGAAGGGAAAATGCAGTTTTGCTGCAACACACTAACAACTTTAATGTATTACACATAAATTATATCAAATGACCATGAAAAATTTAACGCTATGAGACGTACCAAGACAACAAGGAGACCATAACAATAAGCAAAGATGGAATAAACCATGGTTACATTGAAGAAAAGTTGAGGTAGTTGCAATCACCAAAATACTACAGCTGTAAGGTGTGCTCTATAAATTAGAATATAATAAGTCTCTGGAACTCAATTTAACAAGGCAACGCAATTTTGTGTCTGACCATCAACAGCAAGCCACAGTTTTGTTCAGGGATTAAATTTATTGAGCAACTGGGTGAACCAACAGACAGAAGTTAAAAATGAAGAGGGGCAAAAGGATGGTACAGAACAGTAAGTACCTATTAGCCAGACCGTTCACAACGATCTCATTAGCAATATAGGAGATAACTCTGTGCATAAAGTTCCCTCCTGCCATTTTCCTGTACTTAATCTCCTTAGTTTTTTCAAAGCAGACGGCAAACACAAATCCTGCGCGACAAATCCAACACTCAGACATCAAACAAACTAGAACCATTTCGAAATTCAAAGCCACGGAGCAGCTCAAAACTCCTGCACTTCTCGAATCAAAGAATCGCGAATCCTTTCGTGCCCAATATCTCCAACATCCCCGTGACCCGCGACTAAAATAACCCTAATTCAATCTTTGCTCTCTCCTCAATCCAACCATCAAAATTTTAATGACCCTTTTTAAAAGAAAAGGATACCGAAAGCGAAAAACCCTAAATAAGAAAACGATGAAGGAAAAGCCGCCATTTTTAATAGCTACGGGACTACGATCAGCAACGTTTCATCTAAAGCCAACCCCTTTAGTTGACCCTTTTAGAAGTACCGCACCTGCGAAGGGAAAGAAAGGAGTTTCAAACGCACCCCCTATTCATCGACTCTTGCGACGAAATCAACGAGCCTGCAGATGAAGCGAGTGCGCAATCGCTCCGCGCAAGCTTTGCCCAACAGCCAAAGCTCGTGAATTTAGCTCAATCAACAAGGACACGTAAAAACCCTAATCCACCATCACAGACACACAGAGAGAGAGAGAGAGAGAGAGAGAGAGAGAGAGAGAGACCTGCTTGAATGGAGAAGGAAGACGGCGGACGTCGAAGCTCGACGCGGGCGATCAGGAGGTTGGGATCGTGGATAAGGAGGCCAAGGTGATGTCGATGAATGCGCTTAAAAAGGTTTGTTTCGTGGAAAAATATATGTTCCGTAGAAATTATTTTCGAGAAAAATTGAAATAGTTTTCAGTTATTTGGTAGTGCATAAAAAATCTTATTTTAGGTTAATATCCTGAAGAACCCTCCGTTAATTTTCATTTAATTGGATTAATACTACAAAAAATCATAAAGTGGTACACTTGTGACAAATGGAGAATAAAACCCTAAATTGATACACCCGCTAATTGTCACATATCGTCCAATTCTGCAATTTGACTGTAAAATTTAACGAAAACTAAATGAGGATAAATTTGTCACAAATGTACTAATTTAAAGTTTTTTGTGGTATTAACTCTATTTTTAAAGATTATTCTCTTAGCTATAATTATATTTTGTTCCTAGCATAAGATATTAAGATGGTATCGAAAACAATATTACTAACATGTGTGGTATGAATTTTAAATTTTCTTATTAACAAGATAAAGTAACCTAAAGAAAGATGTTAAAATAATATAAAATGTAAATAATCAACAAACTTAATTTTTTTGTGCTCATAAAACTTTACATGAGAATGATTTTCCATTCAGTGTGAGAGTGATATGGAAAAGAAGCTTGGGAAAACAATTTAGTCTTTTCAAAGTGAGAAATAACTTTCCTCAATTTTAAGTGCGATTGTTTTCTACGAGTGTGAAGCATTTCCATTAATTATTCATTTTTTGTACAAATTAAACATATGAAAGTTGGAAAATCATTTCAAGGAAACCGTTTTTCTTAAAAACCAAACACACTCTAAACATCGATATTGATAGTTCGATTTTACTTTACAAATTGGATTATCACAAAAAGGACATACTTTTCAAAATGTATTAACAAACGAAGCATAGCTTTCTAGTTCTTTCTTTCCCACTTTTTGGGCCAATGGCATAGCGCTCCGTTGAGAAAAGATATTTTACAATTAATGTATCAATAATGGATCATAACAACTTATAACAATATCATATTTGATTTAAAAAAATGGGTCTGACTTAGTAATTTCTGATCTAAAATGCAGGTAATAAAACTAAGTAACAGTTACAAAGACATATCATGTTTAACTCTGAGAATTTTCACGAAGTTCGCCACATTTTTCATGGACGCACAAATGCACAGCATTTACAGCATTTCTTAGGTTCATTCCCTTTGTATTTTGGCCCAAGAAATTGTTTTCTTTTCATCACCCATTTTGAATGAAATGCTGCAGATACTGCTAATATCACTGAATTAATCGCCAGGGTGTAAAATACAGTTCGGATTTTACAATCAGTATTAATTAAAAGCAGTAAAGCTGACTTCGCGTTTAAGTAAATGCATTAGGAACCTAATTCTGGCCATACAATCGTAGGAACTGAATGTACCCAAGATTTTGCTTTACTGAAATCTGTCAAATTACAAGTACATTTTTTAAGGTAGAATAAGTTATACATAAGAAACCGGAAAACTACGAGATTTTCCCTCATGTTCCTATACAAGCATCTGATAAAGCCAGTATCTTACAACAGGTGTGGCATGGATTGCCCGCTAAACTCCAGCGCAATGGGAACACCGGGGCTTCCTTTGCAGCCTTCCGATTTCGACTTTCCAAGAATGCACAAATGACAGAGACTGTCATTTACTTGCCTATGTATGAAGATGATTGTGGAATGCTGCACCGATGTGCTAAACCACAAAATGCAAAAGAGGCAACTCATGATGAGAACCCCTAGGCTTGATGAGAAATGCTCCAATCTCACTCGTCATGAGGAGCATAGAAGTCTCCCTATCTCACTGAGAGCACTGATGTGAGTACTTGGCAATAGTAGCCGCAGAAATGGAACCAAAAAAGACGATGATACCGACTTTGCATTCACTTTTTTCACGGCTTTCTCCACAACAGATGGAGAAGGCACGCCAAACCACTGGAGATACCAGGAAAGGATTATCGACCTTCTCTTTCCATCAGATCCGTCAGCGGGCCACCTTCCCAGTTTCAAGTAACTATGCAAATCATCACTCAAATGCCGAGAACATTGGAAGAGATCTTCCAACCGTTTCCGAAGTGAACCTATAAAAATGGACTGAACCACACTGCCTCTTGCGTTGGTGAGCTTTCCACCTAACGCTGCCTGAGTGTAGGCAAGAGCAAGCTGCGTGGAGAAGGCCAGTGAGAAACATTTGAAGTGCACATCACGATTGTGCAGGAGAGAACAGTACCTAGATTACACCAATAGGCCTACTGCCAGTACCAGAAATCAAAATTTTGTTTCACAAGATAAGCATGAAAAGGGATTTTAGCTTGACATACGTCAGTTTTTGGCTATACGGAGGATGTTTCAAGCCCCTGATTTGTTCTCATTTACTATTGGGCAGTCCACTTTCACAATGATACAAGCAAGCCAGTTTATGCATCACATGATACCCAGAGCTAACATGTGCACATGATCATTGGTGAATTCTTAAATCAGATATGCTTGCTGTCTGATTAATTTGCCTTTTGCCCTTCCCAAGATGAACCAGAACAATGAACCAGGAATTAAATGCCATACCTTTAAACTTGAGACAGAGACTGAGTCACATGAAACATCATTATTGTTCATAACCAGATCAGCCATTAATTCCATAGTTGTGTACAATGACAAATAGACCTGCGCAATGTTGAAAGCTAATTACAAAGCAATGAAAATCATTGAAAGCGGCAATAGTACAAGTAAAACGAGACGCTCATAACAAGAGTTCTGACACTGTAAGAATAATGCAAAAGCAACCTCTGTTCCACCTGAGGGAAGGAAAAAAACCTAATTTCCACGTCAAATATCGTACATACGATTTCCAAAAAGCTCTAAACACTGCTTTGAAACTACAACTATCGAATCAGACCAAAAAAAAATTAAAAAATACAGCTATCGAAGGCAAATCACATTTGCCCTCTGATGCACTCCATTTAACCCAGTCACGAAATCAACCATCTATGAATGTAGTCACAATTAACTTTTTCTTCTGAGGTAACTCTTTTTAAGGTGAATTTCCCAAGGTAAGTTACTACCTGCAAAAGGGCTGGTCTGTCCTTGCTCACACATTCAAATAGAACTTGCAGACAAAACTCTTGGAAATCAACATCTGGTCTGCAGAAGACATTGTAACTGATTAGAATAGATAAGACTAGTATGATGCATGGCTTAAGGATCAAACGCAGAATGGACTTTTGGGTGAACAATGCTGATCCCCAATTTACTATTGCCACCGTAACACCAAAGTCATATTACTGTTTTTCTCTTTTTGCTTTTTTGTTTTTAAAATTTGGGATCATCTGAATGGAAAGCCGCACACTTACCTGCTATTCCAAGATGGGTCACGGCAGAGCTGAGCAAAAGCAATCAAACTGGGCACTGATGAGAACGTACTGACTAACTGATCAACCAAGATATAATTTCCAGCAGTATTCCCGCTACTTGCTCTCAAATTGGTCATACCAAAAACCTACATCAGAAAAAGGCAGCTTGATGCCAGACAGAGCTCAATGCACGTGAAGGGAATGGAAGGGCAGAAAATGATTTGATGACCTTGTGCATTGCTTGAGATAACAGCGACTGACACCCTATGGGATCATCCACGTATGAACAAGCTCCAACCTTTCGTTTAATGTAGAGGGTCCCCGAATTGAACGGGTCATTCTTCGCACCATGAGTCCACCATGGTTTCTCTATAAGTTAATAGAAAATAAATCATGAGACACGAGAATTCACTAGAGAAAACAAACAAGAGAAATTACAGAGCAGTATTTGGCCACCTTCAGGTACAATGTTTATGACTTGAGTCCAATATCGAGGGCCACAAACACGGACAGATTTCAACTGCAATGAAAAAAGTTAAACAGACTGATAAGCTACGGATTTCCTAGATATGAATGAGCACAGAGGATCAGACAGAAATCACCTATTTTTCTATCCTTTTTTTGGGGGCGTTTTGAAGAAACAGACAGGAATCACAAATTATTTCAAGGCTTTCCAATGGTGTTTAGGAATTATAAACCTGCTCTACAGAAACTGCCACAATGATATCCACTATAACAATTGCAGCAAATGAAAAGCTTGGCAAACTATGCAATATTCATCTGATACTAGATGATACTAGACTCTAGGAAAAGTATAAGGCCACGAGAAGCATGAAGTGGCATGTTCGGCCCTAACATCATGTCTGATGAGGGAGAGCAAAAACAAAACAGTTACCTTTATTGAAGAGGTCAAGTTTTAGAACTACTTACAATAGAACGCTCTGGTAGAATACAAGGGGTAATTTCACAAAAACTAGTTTCCGAGTAATTTTCGCTCTCCTTTATAGTGACCTCAAGAGGAGCATAAACAGGCAAACCAGTGTCAACATCAATTGTCTGAATCCAGCGACCTTCTGTGGCTAGAACATAAAAATGCCTGAATGCCTGGAGAAGACCATCAATTCATGAAAAATCACTTGATAATGTGACAAACAGTAAAATTCACATTTTTCAGTCAAGAACAGCAGGAAAACTGGGGTTTAATGAAACGCTAAAAATAGCACCACAGATGGAAATTTGCAAGTCATATGCAAAAGTTGGGCCCGAAAGCTTTTGACACAAAATGCAATTTAACATGTACAAGTCTTCAAGTGACACAAAATGCAATTTAACGTGCACAGGTCTTCAAGTCAAGCATTTTTAGAGAAAAAATATACCATAACATGATTTTGTAATTTCTAGAGAATACTACGCAACTTCAGTAATAAACTACTCTAATTACCTGAAGATGGCAACGATTATCATTTGGTCCAGCAGGCAAACGTGGATACAGGGTAATCAGCAAAGCAGCAATTGAGCTGTTGCTAGTAGAAAATGTGCGCATACCTCCCCCAAGAAACAAGAAGCCAATAGCCAAGCTTATCTAAAATCAGGATGAAATTGGTCAAAGCAATAAGGTAAAATCTAGAGTGCAACAATATCAATCTGAAAAATTTCTCTACTTGACTTTCTTGGACAGACCATTGTGCCATTATAAGCATAAATCTATGGCAAGCAATTTTGGAAGAGATACCCGATCCAACTCATCCCAGAAAGAAAGATCAAATACACTTGCATCTAAAAAAGTAATGCAGAGATTCTTGAGGATTTTTGCCAAACAAATGCGAAATTTGATCATCAAAAGAGCACCAACCACCATATAGAAACATCGCGCATAAATCCACCATTATATCACGTATCAACAAACCAAAAGAGAGACGAAAGCTCAGCAGAAAATTTCAGAACCGTGCAAACTTCTTCATTTTTTGTTCCACCTCCTAATTTACTAATTTATAGACAAGGTAGTCCACTGATACATCGCCATATGATATTTTTACTAAGGATGTATGATTCAACATACCGCAATATGAAAACAATAATGCTTTGCTGATACACGAATCTGAATCACAGATTACCAACAATCAATTATACAATCTTCAACACAACTAACCAGGAGAAAAACTTACTGTCATTTGTGTTCCATAATTAGAATGACCATCAGCTGAATTTCGTCCTCGGAGAAATTTCAATAAGCGTAATGTTTGTAAATGTCCAGAACCTGCCATCACCTGGTCTTCCACCACGTCAGTAAGAGGGAAATGGCGAAATTCAGGAACAGAAGGTTACAGAACAATAAGCAAAATACCACAGAAAGGGAGAGCACAATAAGATGAAGACAAATCTCCAGTGTGCCCCTATCAACATAATTGGCCAGCCCCTTAGGAAAGTTGCTTCCACTAACAGCAGCAACAGGCTTCATCTGTAGCATTAAATATAAGTTATACACAATCGTAAACATAGTCCTCATGTGAGAGTACAGCCAAGCACAATTTCAAACCTCATTTAGGAAGTAGACTGCATATTCATACAGTAACTCCTGTGCATTTCCATCCATGGTACCCGCAAACTTGAGACCTGTCCACAGCGAAATCTAAAAGAAGTCAATGAAAAGATGTATTTGCTCGGGACTTTTATCTCTCTCCCTTTTTTTTTTTAAGCTTGGAAGCTGATGTGTATTAATTACTGCTGCAGACCCCAACTTAAGAAAGTACTTGAATAACAAAAATACTATAAGAAAGCAAGTAAACTGGAAAATGCAGACAAGGACCACAAGCCAGTCGAGCAAGACTTTTTAGAGATCTACTTTACAAGATACACAGCATAAAGAAACTGAAAACAGAGACACTGGACAAAACCGGAGAGAAGACATCATGACCTTACTAAACAATCAATAATCTAATTCAGCGTCCTTTGGCTGGTTTGGTTTCTCTAGGTCAAAGTTCATTATTTGTATATACTGCTTAAAGATCTGATAGCTGATTTTAATGTATTCCAGCAACAAAAATACAAAACTACATATCCAGAGAAGAATATATTACCCAGAGAAATACATGCTCCAGCTACTATATTTATATATGCCTGAACAAGTGCTTCTACATCAGTCTCCATGAGAATCCCAACATCCTCTCGAAGGCCTTCAACACCAATTTTCACTATTTCAGGCACATGAGACTCGATCCAGTTTTTGGAAGGATGAACCCTACACGAAAGATATTTATCACCATGATTATCTCTAGAGAAGAACTCTTGCAACTTCAACTCCAGAATTGCTTGTTTGAACAATGTTACCTGTTCCACATGATCATGTTCCGAGCAATAACTCGAAGCATTATGAAGTCAGGCCTCACATATTGCAAATCAAACTGTGTGCAAGGAATTGAAAGCCTAGACAAAACCACCTCGGATTCAGTCTGTTACAGAAATGCAAGAACTCCTTAGAAGCTACAAGGGAAATATAAACACTGATAAGCAAGATGTTATGTTGCCATATCCTAGCAACTAGGATTACTTCTACAACTTAACAGAAAGTACCTTTAAAAACATTAGAGCAAGGGCAACAATAGCCCCAGGTGCAGTCACATCAATATTGAATGCCGCCGTATCCATCATCTATGGAAACATCAGGAAACAAAAAAAAAAAGAAAAAAGCAAAGAGGAAGTGATAACAGCATTAGTTATCTTAAGACACCACTGTGAGCCTATATTATTCTATCATGAAGGCAGACTCTAATCTGGAGCTGACTTAACAGCTGAAGTAACCTGCCCAAATCCCCGATTGTGTTCCTCTGTTGAGGGTGTCAACAAATAAGATCTTTCCTGAAAAAAGCAAAACATTCAACTACTTATTGGGTAAATCATGGAGAAATATCTCGTGAAATACAAGGATCAAATTCATTGAAGATCTTTGCATCCATAATTTTATCTGACCATTCCACCGCGACAATAATTAATAACATAGGACAAAAGTATGTACATACATTGTGAAGTTCTTTGCCACCAATATAGTCAAACAGTCTATCAAGCAAAGTTTCCACAAATCCAAGCATGTCCAGCCCACGACCTTGAATTTAATGATAGAATGTTAGGTACATGGTGAAACCATCATTTGATTGATGTTGCAAAGAAAAAAGTAACTTGCTAATTTTGACATGAGATTGAGACACCACCACGTACCAAGCGCAACAAGACCTAATGAAAACCCTGCAGAGACGGCATAACCCTCTCTTTCAAGCACATTGTCTCCACCACTTCTTCGACCTATTTCACTCTGCATAATTTATGACAACCAGGTCATGCAATGATAGCAGATGCTTTGCAGGATTATCTTTTTGGTCACTAGCATAGGACAAAGCTCAGCCACATTTCAAAAGGACAGATCAAATCAAAGATTAACCATTTCACAGGTAGCAATGTACTACTTTCTAAGAGCATATAGCAAGAATATGCAACTGTCAACCAACATTTACAGCCAAAGCTCAAGCAAGCAATGGGAATTCGAGATACTGAGGGGCATCAACCTAGTGGGGGTCTATAAAACATGGTAGAAAATGTTCCCGCAACCATAGTCGAAGATATTGGTTTAACATAATCTTAGGTGACATACTTTTTTTTATATAAACATTAAGCAACAAAGAAAGACAAACAGTATTATATCCATAATTAGCTTTAACTCACTTATGTACACAATACTTGTGCAGTATGCTTGCTTGACGTCAAGCAACACTGGCTGAAAACACAATGCCATCATAACTATCTAGCTATAGCGATTAGAGGCCAAAATCACTCTGTTACAACGTACAATAGCAAGAGGCAGTAAAAACTTCAGTAAGACCATGCATAATTTATTGTTGATAGGCAATCTATGAACTTCAACATAGGCTAGCTAGATTATATAGATATATCGGTACTAAAACAAAACAAAACGACATACCAAGAGAATTTGCATTGTTTGTGGATGTGCTGAACCTTCATAAAGAAGCCCCACTGACATAAGTGCTGCTGACTTCAGAGTCAATTGAAGAGAATATGAAGTTCCAATTAGCATTTGAAATAATTATTTTGAGTAACAAATCTGAAACAGTTTGCTAGCAAGTCCTCATTACGTAGAAACAACCTTAAGATGGATCAGGAATGCCAAAATTACAACTGGCACTATACACGCAAATGCCAGAGAATGAAGGCACAGTCAAAACTTTAAGTCACAAAATGCCGGGATACACACATGGTGATAAATTATCTGATAGTAACTGCACCAAGGTGCATACCTGCAAAAGTGTCGGTAACTCTAACTCAGGAAAAGATGATGGATGCCGAGCAGGTATATGAACATAAAGAACCTGCAATACAAAAGTTCAGTCATATAGAGAATATAACACTTAACGAAAAGAGATTTGTAACCTGATAACCAATTGAACTGTAAATATAGGCTTAACAGACTTCTTTCCTTGTAAACTACAGTGTACTTTGTGATGCAGGAGCATAATCCTATTTTCTAGTATTTATAGTGTTTACTTTTTTTATTTAGTCTTTACATGGGCTATTAGGGTTAATAAGTGGTCACGTGGTAGTCATGTGAATTTTAATGAGCTCCTATGGTCGAAATCACAAATAAATTATGTTAGATCAAGGGTTGAGATTGTCTTACGTCTGTAACCCTTATATAGGCCTTTATGTCGCTTTGTCATTACATTTTCCTCATTCAATATATATCATCGGTTCTTATGAACCCCAGAATAAGATTTCTCTGTTCCAGCTTCTATAGTTCTTTTTGCTTTCTTTTTCTCCGACTACAATATCAGAGCCCCCATTAGGGCTTTCCCAACATCACTTTGCCTTTTTCCAAGAAGTAATAGCTCGAACTGTTCTAAAATCTCATAATAAATTGGGGATGGGAGAAAGACCTCAGAACCACCATGCAGCTATTGGCAACAATAACTCCCAAGATTGAGGAATACTTAGATTATAAATTCGAAACGGAGATGCACTTCAATGAATCCGATAGTCATCAATATGGGTGATGAAATAAGTAAGCAGCAGTAATATGGTACAAGGAAAAAGATTTCACCTTTGAAATTGCTGGATGCATTGTCCCTCTATAAGAAGCCGCCAAGCCAATCATTAGTCCCACAGTAGTGCTTTCATGTTCCTACGTGCATGAAGCATCACAACAGAAAAGAGAACTTAGCAGAATACATAATCAGACAACTACATACAGACAGATGACAAGGACCAACAGCATCGTCAGAAAAGTTGAAAATAGAAGACAGCTATACCAATATCAATCCTGAAGAAAATCATATCATACATAGTAGGTTGAACAAGAAAGAGATCAACCTTATGAATCATAGAAGTACTAGAGGAATTTCAAGAAAAAATGGAACAAAAAATCTGAAACCTTTGAAAGCACCAGCAACTTAGGTGACATATACAAATAAGCGCCCTACATAATGGAAGAATCCTGGGTCGGATATTGCCAATCCAAAAGAATTTCATAAAAAAAGAGTTGACAAGGTCGCTATCATAAGTTAAAGGAGAGATGTCCTATGTGATTAGATGGTTGAAATGCTTCCATAAGCAATTTATACTCTCTATACTCCATAATAGAATATTAAATGATCAGACAAAGTGGAGAACGATGGTTCTGTTGTCCAAGCAATTATCAAACAGAACTCTACAATGTTTAATTTTTCCACTAAAACTTTCCCAGAGTTTTGTTTTGTTGAGTCCAAACCCTTCAAAAATGAAACCATTAGTTTCCATTAATTTTACAAATTAGAAGTAACCTGCAGTGTGCCCAAAATACCCACATGAAACATTCCACCTCCACCATGCAAAAGTTCCTACAATGAGGTCCTATGAACTTCGCATGGAAATTCCACTACCTGGAAACCTCTGTAAGTCAAAAAAGCATTGGATCTGTATCAACAACCAGACCAACAAATCAACAATGGAGGCGAATGATTAAGGCAGCTATAACTTCAAGCAGGATGCCTAAATTGACAACTAAATAATGCTAGAAAGGCTTGTCAGGACCGTCATTGACAGGGTGATCCATCTCAGAGCCCATGGTGCCTGAATCATGTGGCGGCTTGAACAACCTTCTATCATGGGGAAAGAACGACTCTGCTGGTTTAGCTGAAGTTAATTAGCAAGGACAAAGCAAGTCTCTAGACAAATTGGCTCCGGGAATTTTTCTGTAGCAGTGGTGCCTGAGGGAAACATCTAAGTGACCGATTTAACTCGGCCAGAAGTGGTACCATCGGCCTCTAGTTGGTTCTGATGGCACTAAATGGTGATCAACATATATGTGTAAAATTTTTGTTAAGGTTAAAAGGTATGGGCACTAGGCATCAGGAAAAAAAAGCAACAAATCTAACTGCATCAGTGTAAGCATCTATAAGCCAAGCCTCGATAAGCATGAAAGTACATGACTCAAATCGAAACAGAATGATGAATATTGTTCTCAAAGACAGAATAGCAGAAGAATAAACCCTCGAAATTGAAATTACAGTGGATCATAATGAAGGGTGCAGAATATAGAATGTAGATGCTCACGAAGACCAACGTGAAAGTACAAGCAGTGAATGGTGATATAGAAGCAAGGAACTGATTAACTATGATGATTAGTCAGTTTGATGACTAATTTTTGTCTATAAACTAATTTCTTAACAAGGATTGTTTACCTAGGAAAGAAAAGAATAGATGCTACATGGTCTTCCATACTAAAAAAAAAGAACAACCATTTAAAATTAGTCAAGCGCTTCAATCCAAAGCGAAATAGGTAACAAGCATAAGAGTGAATAAATCTCAAGGAGCATGAACCTGTGAAAAATACTGGTATATGTCGGTGATACTTAAAACTCGTAGATAGCCATGCAGTCCCAAAGCAAGAAGAAGGCCTGCATGTACAGCATTTGGCTCTGCGGGCTTGTTATATATTATCCATGTTCTTGACACTTTTCCCTATTAGAAATAGAATACCCCTAATCAGATGCAGTAGAAACATAGACAGCATAATTGTTAAAGAAAAGGGTCAACGATTGCATTGCGATGCAGGACCAAAAAGCCACCATAGTAATTTAGAGATGCCTCATAAGCTACTTTAAATTATAATTCAGGAATAAGCTAGAAAACCAATTTAAAACATAAAAGAACTACTAGCCGATGTTTCATAACATATACAAGCAAATCAAATTTCAGGGGCAGATACCTGAAGCGGGGCCAGCCTTAGACCAGCAGCAACAGCATTATGAAACTCGGGCCAAGATTTAAGTTCTTGTATGTTCCTCATATTTGGATCCAGATTCACCTGCAAAATGTCAAAACATGCAAGAAGAGACAGCAGGGGCCTAAAATTCAGACACATGGCAAGGAAAGAAAGCCAGTCAGAAGTGGTCAAAATTTTAACTAGATACATCCTGCCAAGGAATCTTTCCTTTGTGTCATTAGGAAGGAAAAGACTCTAAAGCATGTCTCATTAAAAGAGTATAACAAGTACATACAGTTGCATTCTGCTGGGCAGGTAATCGACCAGCTAAAACAAGCTTTGGCACTGTAAAGGCCTACAAGAATGGTATAAACTTGTCTGAGGGGCAGAATCAAAACATTCATAAACTTCAACTAAAGCTGAAAAAAATGGAACATATAGTCGCCAGAAGAAATGTGCTGTACCTCAGTCAAGAGCGTATGTATAGTGGCAAGAGTGAATGCGCCACGACCAATGGGAAGAGCAGTGGTCCTCTGTGCAAGCTGCCATAACTGAGCCTTCAATGGGGAAGAAGAGCAGAAAATGAGCAATTTATCAGACTATATGCAATTTGTGATTCTAGGAGAACATGGACAACCACATTATAAAAGTTCCCCAGACCAAGACTTGGTGACAAATGTATAGCATACTCTAATGGCATTGATACAAGAAAGTGTCACGGGCCGACAGATTCTTGGCTGCGAAATAGCCCGTGCGGCATATAACATGTAAAAATGCGTGCTAGGGGTATCCTAGCACCAACATTCAGATTACTCAAGATTGAGCACTGGTGCAAACAAGTCAACAAGTCAAACAACCAATCAGCTAGGATAGATTAACAAGCTGTTTGGCCCTTAACCCAATTAATTTCCCAACTCAAGCAAGTCATAAGCCTAAGCAAGTAGGCAGGTTTAGAATATACTTTATCCAAACATCAATGCATCAAGCAATCTCATCCTTTACCCATTCCCCTCCCTCTCTCCTCGCTGTCTTTGAAACAAGCACACACTAGATGCCCAAATTAGTAACCACTTGAATCCCTTTCATTATTAAGATGCTGAATTACAACTAATTTTGGAGAATATATTTGTTTGTCTTGTGGATATTTGAACAACGTCTGTGGATCATTTTCCTCACATTGTCGCTCTCTCTGCAAAGGTCACGGGTTTGATTCAGGGAAATGGCCTGTGCAAAGTAGGGAAAGGCGCATACATCTAATCCTCCCCATACCTCACAATGTGGGAGCCTCATGATGCCCTTTCTATTGCTCTCTAATGGCATGTTTAATGCCCAGATCAGAGAGCCACAGCTTAATGCTTCCTAGATGAGCTTGCATATGAAAGGTTGCTAGATTTGCATTTGATTAGCCTTAGAGCTGCAGTCTGTGTATCTTTAGATTTTGAGTCAAAACCATTTGGATCATTATCCGGATAGTTCATGAAAACCGGGTGTTATTATCATAGAGGAATTTTGCTTGTATTTGAATGGCCAGTGTCTTGACTCGAGCCAATTTGGTCTTGATATGGTTTTTAACTATAGTTAGATGTAATTAAAGTGAGTCAAGTCTCAATCTGAATTCTAAAGTAAATTGGCCACCTTTCAAGCGTAGTTCGTATTCTGAAAATATATCTCAATCAAGATCAAACTGAGTTCTGAGCATTCAAGCAATTAGCTATATCTATTTGCCTCGATTACAATTCTAATTGATAGTAATCATTCATAAAACATATACAACACGGAAGTATTTCAAAAGAAGAAAGAATACCTGTTGGACGTCCTGATCAGAAGCACTAGGGTTGACAGATGTTTTAATTGCCACGGGCCTTGCAGAGCTGAGGAGACGTCTAACCTGATGGGAATAGAAGAAATATCAAGATCCCATCAGACCTAAGTTCCACCACATCTAGAATGGAAACACCATCCTAGCAAAAACAGTTAAAATGAAGAATTGCCAATAAACACTGTGAGAGCAAAGGTGCAATTAATGGACATGAACATAGCTGTCAGGAGCCATGTCATGTGCTACCATGCCACACTCTTCCTATATTTTAGATGGAAGACTGCAAAGCAGAGATGAAATGAAATTTCCAGATATGAGCAGGGGCACCTCTGCTTTCTTTTCACTCTTTTAATCTGTTTAGATATGTAGTGATGGCTCATCTGGCACTAGCCTTGGTTGAAATCTTACATCTCTTTTCTGACATTAGCTGATAACGTTACTATTTAACGAGCTTATTTACTTATCACATGAAAAAACATACAAGGCACTCTTATGGGTACTAACAAAAAGTACTTACGAAATATCGCACAAAATAACCAAAGGAAAGATTTTATTTTTGTTGAATGTAGCCAAACAGAAAACTACAAAAACACAAATTAAATAAACATTTAGATAAATTGCAAATGGGAGGAAACTAAATAGTCTAACAATGAGCATTGCCTATGAGGAATGTAATTGAGTTAGAGAAACTGTCCTACACTATTTGTGACTTCAACTGTAGTAATGACTAGCCTCCTTTGCCTTAACTCGAAGGAGAAAAAGGACAGACATACAATTCAACCCCAGGAGCTAGGTGACGTGCTTCATGGTATTCAAGTTATCAAAGCTGTTAATGACAATTCATACAAGAGTCAGGGTAAGCAATACAAACCCCCCCCCCCCTGCGGGGCGAAAGAGAAATCGCTACCATGTATTATAACAATGACATTCAAATTGACGAATTCACAACAACACTGGCTCAATCACTAAACAGTAAACTAACCTCATTCAGCCGCAAATCTCGGCCATACCGCAACTGAGTGCAAGAAGTAAAGATATGCTCCATACCATCTGTGACAGATCCGTCAGTTGAATCTGCATCCTCAAACTTAGCATTTTCTGAACCAAGTGAATCAAAAACGACACTTGGAATTGTCACAGGATGCAAATGAAGCATATAGGGAGTGGACATTTCAATCAAATTCTCGTTTGCCTGTGCTTCCTGTACACTCATTTTGCATGGCTGCTTTAAACGAGTAAGAGCGAGATCTTCCCGACCAAGAAGAACATAAGCAGCTGCAGGCCAGTCAGTAGGAGGAGATTCTCGACACTTGTCCAAAGCCTGAAGAGCACAAATTAAACGTCAGGAATCAGGGATAATACATGTCCAATGAATATGATCAATAGAAGTTCAGGGGATGTCAGTAACGACACCAACGTAAAGCTCCAAAAGGAGGATGAAGACTTGTTACAAGCCATCAATAAACCAAAAGTTCTACATCCATCTCACGATCAAATGCAGAAACTAGTGGCAATTGCCCATAGGGAATAGCATCATTAAAATTTCTGATGTTCTTCGTCGCAGCTTTTAGCACTGGGACATTAAAGGACGCTTGCCTGATAAGTAACTATACTATTTTCCGCACAAGGTTTTGCAAGCATGTTTATCTTACAAAAAACAGAGAAGATGCACTTAATAATAGAGAAGTGGGAAGTAATGATGCATAACTCACATGTCGCAAAGGAAGAGATATGCCGGGAGGTAGGCTGTCTAGCTGTTGCAGTCCAAATTTTTCACCAACCATTGCCAAGATGGTATGCTCCTCAGCAGTAGAATAGGATCCCATAGCAACATTACAGCAAACTCCACACGGAAGATTATCTCCTATCTGCTGGGCACCGAATAGTAAACTATAAAAAGAAACTATTTTTTTGGCTCGGCTTGCAGCAAAACTTCCCTCTTTACAAACTAAAGGTGGAAGATCATTCATATCAGCAGAGCTAAAACCATGTTGCAAGCAGTTTTCAAGCCATCTGAATAAATTGGATGGAGATCTTCCAGACAACGAAGAGTTACGCATCCCAAGATTATTGAACAGATAAGGAAAATCACGAACATAGTGATCTATATAGCACTCCTCACCCAAAAACTTGGCAATATTGCATAAAAGAACTGCCAAAAGCTCCAAATCCCTGCAAGGAACATCGCAATCAAGATTGCAGGTATAAAAATAGAATAAACTAATATTCAGACCCCGAAAGTGGAATTCATTTACTGAAGAAACAACAGGTGAAAAAGCTCAACATAGAAACTTTGGAGTTGATAATACTAAAAAACATTAGCAAAAGGTCAAGAGTATGATCCAAAATCTGGGCATTAATCATCACAGTTCAGGCAACATGCAGACAAAATTTTTTATAAGAAAAAGACATATATCCGACTGTTGCCTGAATGTGGAGTTGAATGCCACTAGTGCTTGGCAATAACAGAGACTGGCAATACCTACCTCTAATGCACACACAACAGAGATTTCTAAAGAAGTTGTTGATACTTAAGAATTAACGGATAAAAAACAGAATAGCTTCATAAGAATTTCTACTTGCCAAAATTATTTTCTTTGAACATAATTGGTACTAAGACCTACAAACACCCAATGAAACATAACAGTCAGCATTAAGCAAACCTTCTAACTGAGCTGTAAAATCCTGAGTTTAGCGCATCTTGTGAGACACAGGATTTTAAAGAACTTGAAAGCTGAAATCATTAGGGGAAAATGGCCTTTGTCATAATTTTTGACAACTGAAATGCTCTTGTGAGACCCTGATAGACCCTACAAATGCTAGTTTTTTCATATAAAGTTACGACTGCATTATATTGAAAAGAGCACCAGTTCTAGAAATGCCCTCGTTTCATCACATAGCAGGCTTCACTTCTTAACAAGCCACCCAAAACACAATTTACCACTTTAACCACATCATATTTGATGCAGCATGTGTAGCTGCAAAGAAGTAGGAAGGCTGCATAAAAACGAAGTGGCACTGGAACTATTAGTCTAAAACGAAAAATGCATGAGCAACAGACGCGGTTTGATTCAGCTTACAAAAAGCCATCTGACAAAAATAGGGCTCATACAATGTCGGAAGAAACTATTTTGGCCTTCCCACAGAAACAAAAAATCATTTTAAAAATTAAACAATAATGAAAATATCTTACATGACTTCGAATGATCAAATATTTAAGGTGATTAGTTTACTATTGTATTAAATGTCAAATCCCAAATGCCAAAAGAAAAAACGTAAGCAAAAAGCTAAAATCAGGTCGTTCCAAGTACACACCATGTGTTTATTGAGGACTGAACTTACAGCTTCCGCAGATAATCAAGTTTAAGGCTTTCATATACTGCATGTAAAGAATCCAAACTCTTCACCAGTAGCTCAGAGTAAAATGTGCTATCTCCAGAGGGCTTAACTTCTGTAGTCGATCTACTGCAACCTACTGCCTGACTCTCTAGTACATCTTGAGAGGAAGCTCCAGTAAAAGAGCTCAGCTTGCAGTAATTTTGATGGAATTGGCTATTCACAAGGAAATCCCACGATGACTGACAAGTTGAAACTGGAAGTTTCTCTGAAATGTATGTGGATCTTCTGCACATTTGCAACATTATGCTGCTAAATGAGACCCATTCTGAGTCAACACTTGAATCAGCCTTTGACAAGTAGGTTACGTCATTATCCCCCCAAAGAAGCCTGAGAAAATGATTATAGAGGCTAGAAATCATCCCCTCGGCCATTGCTTCCATGCAATCTTTTACCAATGAAGATGAAGGATTTTGACGTAATGCACAACGAAACATCTAAAGAACAAAAAAACATTGATCATCAGTGCATAGACAAATCCTAGAACTGTAATAGATAGCACCATTAAATTCTTAGACAGATAACATGATAGATGCAGTCCCCACAAAAGACTTTTAAGTGCTAGTGCTCAAAGTTACTTAATATACCGATGGCAAAAGCAGAAAAGATAATAACATAAAAAAGCCCTTGCACGCGTGCAGTGTAGTATCTCTTACAAAAGGAACTCTTAATAGGAATAGCCTCTGGATGGGATGGGTACCCTCCCCATCCCCGTCCCCCATATCTGCCCTGGCCCAGAGCCCGTGCAGGAACCAGGTTTTGATGCAGGGGACAAGTTACCCTATCCATTTAACCCACAATGGCTTTTTCAACCTAGTAGGTTCTTTTTCTTGAAGACAAATAGTGCAAACGGTAGTAGTAATAATTAGCGGAAAAAAGGATGAATCTAACAAAAGAAAAATAAACAAAAGGGTCTGTTGTTTACCTAATCAAGCACCAGCAACTACATATTTCCTTATAGGCAATATCAATATGCACATCATTCAATATTATTACCATAAAATAAAAAAGAAAAAAATTTAAATTGTGGGCATAAAATGACTATACCAATCATAAAGCACGTTATAAAAGCTTACTGATAATATATTTGATGAGAGATTGAACTTATTCCCATTTACATAGATCTATTTGATAAGTATGTATACAGCATTTTTTATACAAACAAGTAATCAAACTCTATTGTCCTTTCATCTAGAGTTTTGTTACCAAGTGCCCCCAAGGAACTTGTAACCATACTTAGGAAATGTTTTCATTGCCAACACACAAATTTGACAAACTTTTACAAATAGATGTTTGACAAGATCCTTTTATTTATATAACCAACTCTTCCAACTTAGTCACATATAGCAATTTGAAAAAAATAATAATAAATGTGATAATATAAGAAATGACAAAACATGTGTGGCTAACTTTTGTGTCGGTTGTGCACAGGGTTGGTTGGGGATAAGAGGACCCCATCACCCACCTGTGCTTGGCTTGTGCCACAATACCAGGCACACTTTTAGCCGCCATATCCAACCCAATATCAGCAAAAAGCTTCCCCCCCAAACCAAAAGAAAAGGTTAGAAAAAAAAAACAGGCGCCCCAACCCCACCTACCATAAAGTCGCAAGTATCCAGCCAGCACAGTTGTTTGCAATACCCATAGTCAACTTACAACTCAAGGACCTACAGAATGTGAATAAGATAGTTTTCCGTGCATGTTGATATACCTGCCCATTGTTGATAACTATATTAACACGCCCTTCAACAGCATCTGCTAATCCGACGATTTTTACATCGTGGGACACTGCTACATTTCCTGAGAACTCCATATTATGCAGATGCTGACACCTACTCAGACAAGAAGGCAACGAATACCTACATAGGCATAGCTTCCCTGACTGCAAATACCGTAAGTTTAAGTTAGGAATCTCACCGTATCACATAGAGCATGCAACGTCAAACTCCGGGACATACTACAGTTCCATTATGCTGGCCCAGAATTTCATGAAAATTAAATAAATTGTCCCAAGAGCAACACTTAAGTGCAGAGAGCATATAAGCCATAGACAATTTAAAGCCAGGGTAAAAACTGCAGCATAACGACGATATAAGAAAATCTCCATAAAAATCAAACAAGTGTGCATGATTTCTTAAATTAATTTTTCTATATCAGCAACCATACACGAGTTTGCTACGCAACCACTTTTCTCTGCTAAATAAGAAGTTAGCTATCCTGCTCTCTACACTACCTACTACGGTAATCTAGGATTATGGACAGACTACTGTCCTCCAGAGCTGAGAAAGAAATCACAACCAAGAACCAAAACCTATCAGGCAAAAGTATTCATTCTGATTGATTTATGCAAAAGCTCACTTCATTTATGACCATATCCTTCAGCTCTTAAGAAGACTCCCATGCACCGGGCATGTCAATTACAAAATACACAGGGAAAAAAGGCACTAAAATTCAGATAAACTACTTATGCATGAAGCTTACATAAAGAAGAAGCGTGTTTTCTGGTGCCAACACAATGATGTCCGTATGAGGAAGAAGTCCCACTTTTACTCTGTGAGTGATAATTAAAAAAGAGTTAAAATATTGTAGCATATAAGTTTCAAGATCTACTCACACATGCACGCACGCACTGGCAGCACGCTCCCCTCCCCCACCCTTCCCCCAACAAGCATGCATGCTCACATGCCCGCACACACACACACACAAACACTGAGGGAGAGAGTACTCCACCCTGGCTGTGTCACAACCACCGGGGCAGCTGATACAGCAGGTATGCTCCAGCTCATGTCGGGCTTGACATCAAAAAGGACGTCGCTGTTTGTTTCGTAAATTTGAAGCCTTAAGGATAACAACTTCTTCTGTCCTTGTAGAAGAAAACAAACTATTGGAGTTGCATCATCATCAATTGCCATAAAAACCTGTAATGTGGAGGCAGCAAGGTTCAATAAAAAGCACCATAGATGTCCAGGTATGTTCAGATTATAACTTGAAAATTGTGAAGGGATGGGAACTTTTGTCAATAGCTTATAGGATGCTCGGAGATCATAACAGAAAAACAACTGGAGACTATGTTTGAGTCAATGAATATTCCATTGCACATGAGCTCAAAGAGTACAATTTCAAGCATTAAGACCTCACGAAGATGGAATGAACAATAGATCACTCGGGGTGAAACTTAGAACCAAGAGATACACGGATGGACAACTTGATCAAGTTATAGAATTAAAGGCACATCAGATATCAATACTTCAACCTAAACCTACATTTTTTTGGTCGGATATACCTACATATAACCACTCCAGACATATATCAATATGCCTTGACTCGATTCTAGCTATTTTACCTGTGCCTAAGTATTCTTGCAACATGATGATCTCAGACAAGGACCAATACTGACCAAGGAAGCTAAAAAGGCAGCTAAGGCAAGGTACTGCATGGTCTTGAAAGCATTCCCAAGTTACTATATAAGCCAAATAAATTGACCAAGAAACAAGGATGCCGAAATTCTCAACAGAGAAGTTTAGATATTTTTGGGTAACCTCCACAAACTGAACAGAAGTTAGTCATTGATAAATGACTTCTTCAACTGATTTTCTTTTGTTAGTCTATCCTCCAATTTTTATTGTGTGATTTGTTCAAAGAAAAATATTGCTTAACATACCAAACTACCTCACCAATCATTTGTTCTGAAAAAAGATAAGGAAGAAATTGGCACCTTACAGGCAGCCGCATGAGCACCTTTTCCCTGCCAAATTCTGTGGAAGGAGAACTGTTTCAGCCGAACACCCATAGAATTTACATCTGGCAAACTAGACATCGCCTCATCTGCAGTGGGATTAACAACTTCTGCCACCCATAAAGAGTGTTGAGCTTTTCCTGCACAGTAGTTGATTATGATTAGCACAAGTGACCATGAACTTCCTATATCAACAAAGAGATAGATGCTAAAGAAACTAGTGCTGAAACCTTTATTATATGATGCCATCAAGGGTACTTGCTCGCTGGTCCATATTGTTCTTTCATTATAATCCTTCATTATGTTAAGTTTTCCTCTGTCTTCAACATACACAAACTAGATGATGCAAGTAAAGAGTAATTAGCAACAGAAAGAAGTACAATACAGCTATTGTTCAGAAAACTGAAATAATCAAATAAAGGAAACACAGTTTTCCACAATAAAAATTTTCAAGAGGAGAAATTCACGGCACATATCTTGAAGATCCAAAAAATAATGAAGTGATTGATTAAAGACAAGCACTGGCATACCTGTGGATCTTCCATTGGATCCTTGAGAATCAAATGTGAAGACAACAAAGTTGTATCTCCCTTCAGTACATTATCGAATGGACTCATGCAACTAAAATTACTTTGTGGACTATGTCCAATTTCTCTTCTAGGGTGCAAAGTGTCACAAGCACCAGATGAAAAGATTGATGATGAGAAATGAATGTTGCGTGGGAAGTCTCCTTCTGCAGCTTGCTCTAGCAGTAAACCAAATGGAAGAGGCCAAATTGAAGTGATGGACTGTGGAAGGGGGATCGTCACAACTTCACCTATCCAAAAAAGAATCCAAAGTGGATTTTAAAATGAAATAAGTCTTTAAGATCCATGGATGCAATCGAGCAAATTAAAAGGGGGGAAAACAAAGTTCGTAAAGCTTTCAAAAATGGGCTTAGTCACCGTCGATGAATCTCATAATGGCTTCATATGTGCACCATCATCTGCAAAATTAAGATTAAAACTTCTACTTTTGTCCATGATTGAGCAACGTCATTTATTGCCATCGCATACCCAGGACACATGGATCTTAAATGTACCACCACAATACCCTCTAAAGAAGTTGCTTTTTTATGTTGGCAGTCAATCCCGTAGAGAACCTAATACAGTATGGTATCGCTAGGAAAAATTAGTGAGTGTAAAATACTTTCATGATCAACAAAAGTCTATTCTTGAGTTCCTAATAATATTTTATGCTATAAAACCAGAATTCAATATCCAAAATCCAACTCTACCTCCTCTAAAGCCATGCTCATGCATGATGTCAATACCTGGAGCCTAGAGCTTGAACTGGAGACCCCTGAGGCCAAACTCAGGATCCCAACACCTGAATACAGGACCTAACCCATGACCCCAGGACCCGGTGCCAGATCCCTGACCCGAGTCCCGAGCTCTTGGACCCGGAATCCCCACGGCCAAAGCCAGTACCCTGCATCTAGCATCCCATGGCTAGACCCAAGACCCTGGCACCTAGACCCGAGACTCAAATAGCTAAATCTAAGACCCAATTTCAGGATTCAAGACCCTAGGCCATACAAACAAGGATTTGGGACCCCAACCCTCGGAACTGAGGGCCCTAGGGCCGCACTCAAGAGCCCATATTCAAGAATGAGCAGGCTGACCAAGCACGCCGGGCTGAATCCCAATGTCCTGGGTCCAGGGGCTAAGGCCCCTAACCCAGCCCCGGGGAGCCTGCGTCCAGGCACCAAGTTCCTAGGTCCTAGAGGTGGGGTTCCTTGGACCGTCCCCAATGGTCCTAATCCGGATGACTAGGTCCTAACTCCGAGGCTTGGTGTATCAAGCCCCGAGGGTCCTAGGTTGTGCGTAAACCCATATCTAATTGTCAAAAACATGTTACAAGGTCACCCTGTAGGCTGTAACAATAATAGGAAAATGAGTTCTAGCTCATTTGAAGAGTCCCACCAAACATGGAATGTTATACCATTCCCCCCAAAAATATTTTCATTGGAAAACACTTTCTAGCAATATCCAATGTCCGTAAAACAAACAGACCCCTGGAAATGCATTTACTGAACAGTGTTTCCTACTGACCTGAAGCATTATAGACTGTCAATGAATCGGCTTGCAAGACACAGAGGAGCGCCTCACCCATATCACCCAAGTGACACCAGCATGCCTAGAATTGAATAATACAAAAAATCACAGGAAATGCTTAGTGATAAAAAGCTAGTTCTCATAGAAACAGAGATAATAAAAATTAACTGTCAAATCACATCAATTCTGCAGATTCAATAAAGATCAAAACAAAAAACAATGGAATCCGTTAAAGATAAGGCAAAATTGAGCAAAAGAAAGTACGTGAGAGATCATGAGAAGGATTCAGACAGGGTATCTAAATAATTCATTACCCGGTCATATGTTTTCAACCTTTGATCCGACTCATAGAAACTCAAAATCATATGCAGAGAAAGTTAGCAGGGGGTTCAATAGGGAAGAAATGTAAAGCAAAATAAAGGAAACAATAGTTATCCTTCTCACGCACGGAGTAGAGTGAGAAGACGTGATCAATCATTTTCATTAGTGCAAACTTAGTGCAACGGAGACTTCACCTGAGTTGCTTTAATACAAGGTCTTTCCAGTGTCGAGTAGAACTTTTCGCATTAGAACTCTGATTAAGGACTTAAAGGACACATGATTTATAAGTGTGGAAACTTATATGGGCTTGATATTGTGTGTCTCTGACCATAAACTTTAAGAATGGATAGAAAGTTAAAACAACTAATGGAGCAACAAAAAGGTATCCTGAGTAAATAATTTCTAATGGAAAGAATAGAAGAATATTCATTTCCTTATGATAACAAGGATGACCACCCTATTATACCCAATTCAAAGGGTTGACTTGATTCGCTCATGGGTCTAAATAAAAGTAGGTTGTAGTTCAAGTTCAAGACTATCTAAAACCTTTGAAAGTTACTATCTTGAGAGCCTTAGTCATCTGAAGACACCTTATTGCACATTAGTAATGATGCCATCCATGTATACTAGTCTAGTCCAGACAGTCTGGCCTTTATGTAACAAAATGAATAACTACCAAACACCCTCTTCACATTTGGCCCCAATACCACTTTGCATCCTCTACTTTCAGAACTACCACTTTGCATCCCTCTCTGCCATGGTGAAAGATTACCAGCGCCGTCCATTTCATGACCTAACAGAACAAAGCAAAATCCTTGCCGAATTATTATGTGCTCTACATTTCTAGGTCCAAAACAATACTAACTTCTTTCAAGGGTTCTGCAAACTATGCAGTACATGAAAGGGTTTGGCAAAGTCAGAGAGTTGATATCATAGGCACACAGGAAAGTGGATTAATGATGTTGATTGCTTAGACAGCTGACTTACCATGATGACTGGAGAGGCAACTGTGAATCTTTTATAAACTCGTGAACCTGTAGTCCATATGATCCTGTTCACAGCAAGTTAGAAAAAGAAAACGAAGTAAGATTAGTGCTGCTCTACGTACTAGTGGTGGCAAAAATCAAGGAGTCCAATTCCCTTTTTAGCATTTGATTCAGTAGAACCACAAAATTGCACCGGCATTACTGCCAAAAAGTCGCCCTGTTCATAGCATTTAGAAAGACCAAAACAAAAGGCAGCACTACCTAAACACTTATAAAACGCAGAGTTTCGTTTTTTAACATTTGATTGGGTTGAAAAGTGTAATATCGTACCAGATTCCTATACAAACATTTTCAAACGAACATCGCAAAATGAGTATACGTTACTTAGTCATGTTCCTCCTTATACAGCACTCCTCCTCCGCTAAGATATATGAGTTCATCAATGTCAACGGATATTTAGTTAAATCTTTTAGGGAAAAAAAAGATTTTCTACTAGTAAATTCATCGAGCGTGATGCTGAGGATAGAGAAATGGAGTTACAAAGGGATGTGAACTTGCCAGAAAAACAAGCAAAATCAATGCAGTCAGTCCGTCAGAACCTTCACTTCAGGGGCCGGCCAGCGGGGACTCTCGCTCTCATAGACACACCAACAGCACTCCTAACTTCAATTTCTCCTAACATACGTACTTGCTTGATTTTCGATATACCTCCATCTCTTGCATGTTTTCTAAACTTGTGAAAAACTAACTATTTTTCTGTAGCAAATGATTTCAGCCTATACCTTACTTGAAAAATATTATGTTATATGCAAGTTATTTTTTACAATTACAATTCAATCGAGCAAACTCGAGGTAACATTCATTTTTGTCGCGTATATACATGTACTCGTCTATATTTTGCCCCGTTTAATACAATTCAACATTCAATCTCAATAGCATCATCACCGAGAGTGCCTAAAGCAACGGATGATCCGGCGAACGAACGACTGTTTACCTGTTCCCTCTTATGAAAATCTCGTGATCGCCGGCCCCGCTGGTCGAGGCGCCGGAACCGGCTTCTCGAGCGACACTGGAGTCGAAGAGGAAGTAATCGTACTTGTCGGCGGCGGCGTCCTGGGGCTTGCCGTCGAGCGCTTCGGCCACCAGGCCGAAGGGCTTGAACTCGCCTAGGACGTTGAGGTGGCGGACCCCGGGGGACATTGCGGCGGGAGCTGGATCACAAGCCCGAGGGTTCCGAAGTAAGGGCACGGATGATTGCGTCGTGAGAGACTGTGGAGTGACGCTCGTGATCTGCTGCTGTGTCCCGCCAATTTTTGGTGAAATTGGGGACATGGCGGGGTTTCAATCTTGAAACCCTACTGAAGTTGCCGTTTGGCTGGGATGACGAACGGGCCGGGCTACTGTGGCGAGCCGGCCCCTTTGTCACGCAGGCCGTTCCTGGGCCCTGGCCCATCATTCTTCGGGCCGGACCATGCCCAGTCCTGGGAACCGCTGGTGGGACAAAACTCGTAAACCAGGATCACGCACTTTACTAGATGAGAATAATCTTGGTAATTCGCGTCCATTAACGGGAAAATTATCAAAAAAGTCCTAAACCTTTTGCAATTATATCAATTCAGTCTTAAACTTTTTTTTTGGCCAATTCAGTCATAAACCTTTTGTAATTGTGCCAATTCAGCCCATCCAGCCACTTTTAGCCGGCCGGCGCTGACGTGGCAATATTTTAATAAATTTTTTTAATTATTTTTCGAATTTTTTTTATTTTTTTCTATTTCTTTTTTTTTTCCCCCATCTTCTTCCCCGGTCGCCGGTCTGGCGACCGGCGAGGTGGACCTCGCCGACCATGGGCGAGGGCCAACCTCGTCGTCGCAGGGTAAGGTCAACCTCGCCATGGCCAGGGCAAGGTCAACCTCGCCTAGCGACGGCGAGGTCTCGCCAAATCTGGACGAGGCCTCACCGTCGCTGGGCGAGCTCGACGTCGCCCGGCAACGGCGAGGCCGCCCAGATCTGGCGAGACCTCGTCGTTGCTAGGCGAGGTCGAGCCTCGCCATGGCCGGGCGAGGTCGAGCTCGCCGGATCTGGGCAACCTCACCCTGGCCATGGCAATGTCGACCTCGCCAGGCGACGGCGAGGTTGGCCCTCGCCAGCCTTAGCCTCTCGCCGGTCGCCGCACCGGCAACCAGGGAAGAAGATAGGGAAAAAAAAAAGAAAGAGAAAAAAATAATAAAATATTATTAAAATATTGCCACATTAGCCGCCCTGCTCCGGTCGGCGTTCACGTCAGCGCCAGCCGGCCAAAAGTGGCCCGATGGACTGAATTGGCACAATTGCAAAAGGTTTAAGACTGAATTGGTAATTTTCCCTCCATTAAAACATATTTGAGTACGTGGATTCCCGGTATTGTACAACTCTAGTCAATTAAGGCTGCGGTTTGTAGCATGGATAAAAGTCAGGATAAGTTAACTCATCCTGTATTTGGTTCCTATAATCGTGAGGCGGGACATTCATGCTGTAACCGTGAGGTACAACAGTTATGTGACATCTCAAATCATAATGTAGTTCGTGTAAGGGCATTAAACTGGTATCAAATGCATTGGACTGGAACAGGGCTCGCGCTTCATGGGCTATCCCTTTCAACCTGGGGTCAGTGCCAATCGTCGGTCGGCTGCTCTACAAATGGAACAGACCAGGCCGCCACGGTGCCAAGCACGATGGCTGTAAGCCCGAGCCCAGCCCATTTCATGTTCAATGTTCCATAGAAAAAGAGGGAAACATAATATAGGTCTAAATATGAACAAAATCAGTATGCTTATCCTGGCCAATACCCATTTTGCGAAGATGAAGTTGGATTGTCAATGGGTGCGTTTAGCAAGTTGCCAAATAGTAACTATTTCTATTCTTTCGTTCCCAGAATCAATTTTGAAACATAAATTCATTTGATAATTTTTTTGTTCCCGGACACAAATTTGCAAAAAATTGTTCCCAGAATCAGTTTTGGAACAGAATCAAGAAACAAAAAAAAAGTAGCTCCTTGATTCTGGAAACAAGAATTAGATAATATAAAAAATGCTCAACTTTGTTCTTCAAACTTAAAGAAATGCTCAAACTTTGTTGGAAAAATATTAGATAATATAAAAAATAATAATTATTGGAAATATTTTTTTTATTGTTTGATATCCGTTGAAAATGATAAAATAAAATAAAATCAATATAGCAAACCTTCTTTTTTATTTCGAACATAATAATATAAGGAATAAGAACAACTACATTGTGATTTGAAATTTAATGAAAAGAAAGAACCGTTCAGAAAATATTATAAAATAATTATAAATTGTTAAAATGATCGCCGTTCTAGAGTTGTTATAAAAGAAGGTTTAAGAAAAAATTAATCAAACGTTCCAGCTCGTTGCAAAGTCATTATACTGTTGAAATATCCAACGCAACTCATGGCGGACAAAAAAGAACAAGCACACATCAGCGACGACACCATCCAATTCTTTTATTCTGCCACACGAAACTTGTACTCTTGAAACTGATGTGACCATCTTTTTGATATTCCGATCATTCATGTTCTAAACCGAGCTTCGTAAAGCGAAGCGACTTTTTTTTCTCCGGTATTTAAGGACCTTAAGGACCTTCTTGTGTACCGCTGGCTTAGCCCTAGTTCCTTTTCATTTCACCTCCGGCATACACGTATAAGGCATGCAAGCAGGTGAGCAGTGAACGAGACAACTCCGACAAGTTCGGAAGCAAGAACAACCTTCATATCATATCACTGCAATAACGCAAGGTGAAAAGGAAGTACACAGAGTACCTACGCTGATTGCCCCACGCGATCAAGAAGCACAACTATACAAAGCCCAAAAACGCTTCGCTCCTCGAACAACGCACAAACAAATCCCAAGCACGGCTGTCTTACGGATATATCTCGACGGGCAATGCTTAGAGGGCGGTACCGTCACTTTATGAAAAGTTACGGTACCCTCCTGACCACATATCTCTAAATGTAGAATTTTTTTAAATTGATAATCAATTTAAAAAATATTCAAAAATGGAAATTTAACCCCATATACTTGGGTATGTGGGGGTGGTGAAGTGGATATGCAAATCGATCTTATCGACTGACTGACTATTCAAAGGAGCGGTGGGGGCCCCCTCCCCATCACGTGTTTTACGCTTAACCCACCCTCGTAAACGGTCAAACGCGAGGCTTGACTTGTTTATCTGGCTCGGCTTCTGTCATCTTCCCCCCCTTTTAAGCACTTGTTAGCACAGATTAGCTCAAATTTATGCGAGTAAATGATGTATCATTAACATTGATCACAGGGAAAATGTAGTTTTTGGCTGTCTTAGCAGCCAATAATAGCTATTCTTTTGTAGTAGAGTGCTACATTTCCATGTAGTTGTTTGTTGATAAAATTTCTGTCTAAATTTTGGGTTATTTCTGTTTGCAGATACAACCGAGAGTTCTTCAAGAAGTTATGATGAAAGATTAATAACAATCGACTCAATTTCATCCCTAATCACACACTCTTGAATGTATGCGCAGTTTCCATGTCTTCTAAAGCACTGGATTGATATGTTATATGTATATTATGCCTCGACTTGCAATCCAAGTGTGTACATTTATCATCATTGTCTCCTCAAAATGTGGACATAGCCGAGCTTGGAGAGGCAACGAAAATGAATAAAGTGGAACTTGAGCGGAGCAACCTAAGTTCGACTTTTCAATCTTAACTAAATTATTATTTGAATGACGGTATCTAGATGTCCATATGACACTCGCGTTCGTTAAGGGAAACATATGGTTCAAAGCTTCATATGAGAAATAAATATAGCTGCTTCTGACAAGAAAAATCGAAAAATCGAAGGAGAATTTGTTGTCATAGCATACATAAAAACTTTTGAACAATCCCAACTTCTGTTTGTTCGCGGAATTGGCAAATTACAATAAATTACTCGCTGGATGAGCACAATGTCAAATTGGGAGTGCAAAAGTGGATGCCAGAATAGTTAGCCACGGCATTAATATAAAGCAAATGCAAATTTAATATAGTCATTGACTAAGCAAAAGCAAAATGGAAAGAAAAAAGAAAAAGAAAACTTTCAAACAGCTCTGCAACCACGGCACTCATGAACAGAGCAATCGGCGAGCTCCGGCAACAGATTCTCGCACTTGAGACACCGAACCAGACGAACTTTCTCCGCGTTCTCCATTCAAAGACAAACCTCCGAGAACCAGAGCGGCTAGTCTAAGAAAAAAATAAAAAGCTTCTTTTATTATATGGAAAAGAATCAGGGGGACAAAAGGTCATTGAGCTGGATTCCTGAGGCCTGTGGTCTCTAATGTGAGCTTATTATATGGGATAAAATACAAAGCTTCTCCTCTAGATTTTCACCTTAGATCTTTCCGGCAATCTTCATGAAAGTGGAGGTCTTCAAAGCGGCCGTCCTCACGAAAATGGAGGTGGAGATCTTCGAGCGGCGGTTGTTGCTCTGCGTAAATAACTAGGAAAGAAAGAATCTCTGTGAAAGCTCACCTGCATAAATCTCTCCGAAGAGGGTTGTTGCTCTGCGTCCGCCACAAAAGACTGGAGGTCGTGAATGAGAAAATCTTGTGCCGAGGACAAAAAAGATATATAAAAAAAAAGCAACCAACCAGAAAGAAAGTTAAAATTCGATCTTCCACTCTCGTCATTTCCATTTCCAGAAAAACTAACTTCCCTTATGAAGTTTTTCTGATCTTGGAGTATTTTCTTTCTCTCCTCTGCGGCCAAACGGCTAAGAACAGAGAGGGGTCAACGAACCTGTGTAAATGCCGCGAAGAGCACAAACCATTCAACTTATTCTTTTGGGTATTCAATGGTAAAGATGGAGGAAATTTTGAAGTCTGCATCCTTTAACAGCATCTCAAGGACGAAGCACTTGAAAAATGAGCACGGATTGAAAAGAACACACAGAAATTTTTCGGCTCTGTTAATGGATTTGTTCTCGGGCCTTTTCCCTCATATTTGTCTACCAAGTTGGGTTTTTGATTCATATTGGTAACTTTGAAAAGGTAAAAAGTTCGAAACTAATGGCTAAGCTGACTCCTTCACCCCTCCATACATTTCTTATACTTTCATGCCTTGATCCTATTTTTGGTAATCTCAGTGCACTAGGATGAGTACTTCCCCATCCCCTTTACTTATATGCTTTAAAGTCATTTCCTCCCACTCCCTCAGTCTTGGCACCCCGTCCCTGTCCCCACTCGCTATCTGTCAATTGCCTACTAGCAGTCCCCATTTCTCTCACTTACTTTCCGAGGAATCCTCAGGGTGTTGAGGGACTCATTGGAGATGGTCCTTCATCCAGGTAGAGACTGTAGTACCCGATCTGCGCTTCAGAGCTTTCATTTCACTCCAGAGTCCTTCACCAACCACGTGCATGTTATGTTGCTGCTCTACCTATCTTGTTCACCTTAAAATATTAAACATCTTTTCCTAACCTCCACCCATCCTCATGCGAACCTTCACAGTCAAATAACAAAAACTCAATTTCATTTAAGGCCATCCAACAAGCTTAATAGCAAAACTCACCCATCCTGTGCGAGTTTAAGGCCGTCAACCATCCTTCACCAACCACATGCATGTTATTTTTTGCTCATGTCGGAGAGAGACGGCTCGGACAGGTGCGGGTCTTGATAGACTTCTATGATGGCGGAGGGGCCACGAATGTACTGGATCATGCATCCCATGGTGGGATTATCGATGGGCGATACAAGCCAATACTAATGAGCACATCAACGGTTTAAGTGGGGGAGTTTGTGACATCCTAAGTGCTATAGCCAATGAGCGAGGTCTTGCAAGCATTCCTTTTGAAATCTCGACCTACCTTAAACGGGCCCGGTTGTTACAAATCTCTATATTGTCGCCCCTCGACTCCCAATGTTGCCACCCATCACTATATCAAAAACCCTCTCTCTCTCTCTCTCTCTCTCTCTGCGCGCGCGTGCGAAGGTTATCGTGAGTTTAAGGGTAGATGTAGCATCTACTTATATGTGTTTATCCCTTGCATTGCTCAATCTGCGTCCAAAGTATATGATATCGATACTGGTTTCAATATTAAAATAATAAGTTACGCCAATATGAATAATATAGATTGAGATGAACTTAGCAATAGACGATTCCCTTACGCAAGTGGTGCATAAAAGACCATATAACTGGATATTCACCAAAAGGACCACGAGACAAAATTGAGTGTTATTCTTGATTTATCTCTCAAATCCATGATTTATTTGACCTATCAAGGTTCAATTCTCATGGATAGTGCATATAAAAAGCTTTAGAACTACTTGGCCGCCCCTCCAAACCGGGCCTTGCATTCGCTAAATAGTTGATCGACCGACCTTCCTAGCAGTAGCATGAAGAAGAAGTCGTCGCTATAGCCATCTCTCATCTTCTTGTTGAGCTCCGCCACAAACCCATTCCTCTGACTCTCGCAGTAATCCAAGAAGTAGGCCGTCACGGCGGAGCTCTCGCCCCAACTTTTTCCTGCCCCCCGCCTCGGCCAAGTCGCCGGTGTTGGGAATTCCTCCATAAATCTCCACAACCATCTCTCCGGAAGCAAAATGAAGGTCCCTCTCCTCTGCTTCCTCCTCCTCTCGCTCCTCCCTGTAAGTACCCATCTTCGGGCCGGCACCTCCGACAACCCGTTCACCCGTAGAGTGCCCGCGTTCCTGCTCTCCAGGGCCTCGCCGCTCGACGCCGTCGACGCCGCGGCCTTCGCCAAGCTCGCCGCCAAGGGCTCCCTCGCCGACCACCTCCCGGCTGCTTTGCTTCCTGGCCCTCGCCCCGAGCCTCGAGGAGCACCCGACCGACTCCAAGAACTACTTCGACGGCGAGAATGTCCCCGTCAGTGGTAGAGCCGTGAATAGGGGGTTGGAGCCGGGTACCTTCTTCAGGGAATCGATGCTGAAAAAAGGGACGGCAATGCCAATGCCGGACATTAGGGATAAAAAGCCCAAGAGGTCGTTTTTGCCCCGTACGATCTCGTCCAAATTACCCTTCTCAACCTGGAAGCTTGCGGAGCTGAAGCGGATCTTCCACGCACGAGACAACTCGTCAATGGAGGTGATGATGGCCCACGCGCTCGCAGCGTGCGAGCTGGCGCCCAGCACAGGGGAGATCAAGCGGTGCGTGGGGTCCATCGAGGACATGATGGACTTCACCACGTCGATCCTGGGCAGCAACGTCGCAGCCCGGTTCATGGAGAGCATGTCCGGGTCGAGGCACGAGGTCATGCTCGGGACAGTTAAGGGGATCGACGGTGGGAGGGTGACCAAGGCCGTGTCCTGCCACCAGATCCTCTTCCCCTACCTGCTCTACTACTGCCACTCGGTCCCCAAGGTCCGGGTCTACGAGGCAGATCTGCTCAATCCCAAGACCAAGGTCAAGATCAACCACGGCGCGGCCATTCTGCCACATCGACACGTCGGCGTGGAGCGCCACCCACGAGGCGTTCCTGGCCCTAGGGTCACGGCCGTGTCTGATCGAGGTCTGCCATTGGATCTTCGAGAACGACCTGATTTGGACAATCGCCGATTGAAACCTCCGGGCGATGAGGTTTGCGCGTGTGCAGTCAGTTTAAATTTTTTTAATGTATTGTAGTTATTTGATGTTATAGAATAGACAAGCTGTTGTTTGCTCGCCCGTCTTTTGATGTTTATAGTTTTTTGGATGGACTTTTTATGAGTACGAGAGCTAATACTAGTGGTCTCAGAGTCCATGCAAACAAGATTTTTATTCGTTAACAGTGGTGACTTTGTTTACAACCTTGCTTGCATAGTGCCGTGTACCCCAGAATCCTCAATTGATGTTTTTGGCTGATAATGTCTAGCTACATGTTCCTGCAATATCCCCTTTTGTAGCCCGCCCATATGTACAATGGAAATCGAGTTAAAATGCTCATTGTTTGAAAGATAATCTTGATCTGAAAAAATGGGAGTGATAATTGATTGTTCCTGCAATATCCCCTTTAGTGCTTATCTCTCCGGACAGAGAGAGCTAGGGGAGTCGGAGGGGGGCAGGTGGGGCTGGTGGAGGCGGCGGTGTATGGCGGAGGAGCGGCGGAGGCTAGAGAGATAAAGAGAGAGGGAGGAGAGAAGTTAGAGAGAGAGAGAGAGAGAGAGAGAGAGAGAGAGAGAGAGAGAGAATGAGGGAGCGCGGTGGTGGTGGGGGAACAGAAAATGCAAGCGGAGGGGAGAGGATGGCGAGCAAGAGGGAGGCGAGTTCGCTCCTTCGAGTTTCGAAGTTTCATTATTATTATTATTAAAATCCGTGGCTAAATCCGTGGCTAATTAGTCACGGATTTAGCCACGAAAATAAACTATCGCTTGACTTTGTCAACTTTTTTCATTTTCGTGGCTAATTAGCTACAGATTTAGCCACGAAAATAAACTCTCGCTTGTCTTGCCCAACTTTTTTTTATTTTTGTGGCTAAATCCGTGGCTAATTAGCCACGAACTAAAATCCGTGGCTAATTAGCCACGGATTTAGCCACGAAAATAAACTCTCGCTTGACTTACCCGACTTTTTTTATTTTCGTGGCTAAATCCGTGGCTAATTAGCCACGAATTTATCGCGTTAGTTTTTCTTTCAATGAGTAATTTTATACATAGTCATCATATGATATTCTCATGTTTAAGTAAAAATAGGAAATTATTATGTAACCAAATGGCCCCTAAACTTTCGTATTCAACATCTATTTTTGACTTTCGAAGACGTGAAAAAATTGCTGATTTTGAATTGATACTAGAAAAGATTGCTTTTCTTTTTGTGTTTGGATAAGATTTTGTCATGCAACCTTCAATTTAAATTGAAATAGTAGCAAACTGACTACGTGTAGATTGGAATTCTAAGTTTAAATTCAGAACTAGCATATAAATGCATATATGGGCAATGAAATAATTGTCAATAAAACTAATATATGCTTTGAAGATTATAGAATGTAATACTAACTAACTTTATAAGCAAAGAAACTATCATATGCAAAGTAAATTTCACTTAGCAGGAAATTCTCATTCTTAAAATTTCTTTATGGGTAACATTTCATATATATATTGAACATACGGGGTGCGTGCGCACGTGCATTGCATCTCAAGAATTTAAAATCGAGAATAATTTATAATTTATCATGTGAAGAGAATAAGAATATAAAATAATAAATGTTTTATTCCCAGCAATTCTCTTGAATTTCTACACATATCTTCCTAATCCAACATACAATTCTAATGAGCGTATAGATGCTGGTTAAAGAAAATTTTCAAGTTTTCTTGGTTGATATTGTTGATCAATGTCTAATTTAGATTGTTTTCTTTTGAATAATCGAAGAAGGAAGTTATGATCCATAAACTATTGTTTAACTTGTGCAACATCTCCCTATTTCCCCTCAGATTTGATTTATTCGTAAATAACGACCTAGCAAATATGCTTTTATGATAATATATTGTGTTAGCTTCTTCTTCTTTTTTATAATCCATTTTATCCATAGTCATTGATATGATGTTTTTTGTTCCTATGTATTTAATAAAAGAAGAAATTATTTACTTAACTAAACGGCTCCTAAACTTTCGTATTCAAAATTTATTTATGAGTTTTTAAAACGTAAAGAAAGGTTTCGTTCTTGTGAACAAACTAAGCAGTGAGCATCTCATCCATGGAAAAGTGATAGTTTAAGACAAACTATGGAAGACAAAAAAAATTAGCACAGAGGAAGTCTCATTCTCATAGATTTATACATTAATCGTTATCAAATTCTTTTAGAAAACCATAAGAAAGACGCACAAAGAACATAAATTCGTGGCTAATTAGCCAATAACTAAAAATTAGGCACGAATTTAGCCACGAAAATAAAGACTTTTTTCATTTTCGTGGCTAAATCTGCGGCTAAATTCGTGGCTAATTAGCCATGGATTTAGCCACGAAAATAAACTCTCGCTTGATTTGCACGACTTTTTTTTATTTTCGTGGCTAAATCCGTGGCTAAATTCTGGCTAATTAGCCACGGATTTAGCTGCGAAAATAAACTCTCGCTTGACTTGCCCGACTTTTTTTTTTATTTTCGTGGCTAAATCCGTGGCTAATTAGCCACGGATTTAGCCATGAAAATAAACTCTTGCTTGACTTTCCCGACTTTTGTTATTTTCGTCGCCAAATTTGCGACTAAAAAAAAATTCGTCTCTACTTCCGTCGCAAATTAGCCACTGAAAATTTTTCGTCGCAAATTAGCGACGAATTTTTTTTTTCGTCGCAAATTAGCAACGAATTTTTTTTTTGTCGCAATTAGCGACGAATTTAGTTTTCGTCGCAAATTAGCGATGAATAATTTTTCGTCGCTAATTTTCCGTGGCTAAATCCTTGTTTTTTTGTAGTGATTTCGTTGTTCGTTTGCCGCTCCAAATGCTGAGTACAAGCATGGGACGGGCTCTACTTGCATGAATCATGATTGTTCGATTTCTCAGGTGATGAAGCAGAACTTGATGTTTGAGATTCTCTGCAGGAAGCAACTCGTTAGGTGGTGTTTGGTACATCTTAACTCAAATGTTATTTCTCACTCAGATAATTGTCATAGGGCTCTTCATGTATGGACATGCTTTGGCACTGTTCACATGCTTGTGATTCAGCCAGGACCTCACTCTTATTGCTGTTGAATCCTCGAAACAGAAGAAATTAAGATTACCGTGAGGAATTTAAGGTTTCTATTCCTTAAATTGGACAATAAAATGCCACAAGTTTGCCCTTGGCAGCTGTGAACTACACCGTTTTAAACCGTTCGTGCTCCTGTGTATGTTCAAGACCTTTTGCGTTTCGATATTACTGGCTCTTATTCATATATCAAATTATTTCCATAAAATAATTATCTTTCAATGGATATTCGTCGATATGTTTCATTAAATTTAATAAGTCGATTCCATCTCTCTCTCTCTCTCTCTCTCTCTTTTTGTTTCTTTTCTTTCTTTATTTGCCAGTAAAATTTGTAGATTAGCAATATAGTGGATAAATCGATACCAAAAAAAAATCCTTTACTTAAAATGGGTTAAAATGTGTCGATCAACCCGTCTTATTTTTCCGCGGCGTCGAGAAATTTACGCCGTTCTAAACAAATTGTGCTCCGGTGATAAATTGTTTATTCATCCATACGCATCATTAATATTAGTAAGTCGGTCTTGTTTAGATTTCTCCATCTCTCCCCTCTTTTTCTTTCTTTATTAGCCAGTAAAATTGGTAAATTAGCAACATAAAACATAGCTTCGTAAACAATATTGTTAGCTTAAAAAGGGTTAGAATGTATTAACTCGCTTCCCTTTATTTTTCAAACGCGCCGAACAATTGACCCCTTGTATGTTTGACGGACAGACCCCGTGTTCGTATATAGATCGGGCCCACACGATAGATTCAATTCTCCACGCCAAACGAAGCCTTTGCTCGCCTTGAATTGCATAGCTCGTTGTTTTTCCTTGAATCATGAGATCAATGAGCTACCGTAAGAAGCAGGAAATGCTTGAAAAAAGAAACGTGTTGAAATGAAAGGGAAAAAAATAGGTAAAAAAAAGAAAAGAAAAAGAGAGAGAAAGAGAGATAAAAGACCTTGCTAAAGCGAGAGAAAATAGGGGAATGTGGTGGAAGTGGGGAGGTAACTATTTCCCTATAATGGCCCCTTTAAAAAATCCCACAGACAACACGAAACGATAGACGAGTGAGACAGACACGCGAGTGTGTTTGCACGGGAAGTACGAGGAAGAAGAAGAGCCACCTGCTTCATCGTTCAAGGAAAAACTCGGTTCTGTTGAACTAAGAATAGTATCCGTAGTATTCTCCAACATACTTTAGATTAAATTTAGAACGATTGCTGCTTGTACGATACTAACTTCGTGAATTTAAAGTACTGGCTTTTCGCTAATTGCCCGGCACCACAATCAACCGATCGTGATTTGTACATGAAGTAGATCTCTTGCTAACGTATTGCCTATAAATTATGTTAAATTATAATAGCTTGGCCACAAATCCTCTCTTAATCCGGTAAAAAAGGCAAATACATATCTTGAACCGTGTCCATATAGATTGACCCGATCGTAATCGTGTATTATATATGAAATTCACGTGTTGGAATCGTTACAAGGATGATGAGAGGGGATGACCTGGAGAACACCAGCAAAGCATCGAATTCATTCATGGTGCTGAAAGAACACTCTCAACAAAAATACGTGATGTAGGATTATACTCTTATAAACCTTATATGATTAATTTTCTGATGTATTCGTACAATCTTTTATTTTTTTAAACAATTTTATTAGCTTAGCCTTAGTGCATTTATTTAATGCTTTAGATTCCGTCTTTTTCTAGAAAAACGAATGATATAAAAAATATATTTTTAAAAGATATCTCTAAGTTTTGTTTTTGTAAAATATATACAAAATCTTGCACTTTAAGAACAAGTGGGCCCACTCCACCATTTCCTCGTACGAATCTCCGTCCCCATGTAAAGCTCTAAGAGTCAAATCTGTCATTTTATTTAAAAATAAAAAAGATAAAAAGAAGACGGAAAGGAAATCACATACTTTCAACGTCAATTATACATACACATTACACAGGGAGAAAAGCCCGCGATTTGCATCAGAAAAGCAATCAGAAAACGTTCGCCACTTCAATCTGCAGAGGGTTCTTTGACTGCTCATCAACACGAGTCTCTTCACTAGCTTGTTGGGTTGCGTCCCTTGTGTTGGGAAAGATCCACGTGCAGAGCAAGAAGAACGTGAGGAGCAAGTCTGGCAAGGCAGCTCCGATCCTGGTGACTTATTTCCCCCGTGGATCTCAACCATATCCTCTTTGAGACGGTGATTGCAGCATTGAAACCGGGCGATGGCAAACCCCGTGGCTAGGCCCAACTCGTGCGCCTGGAGTTAGTTTGAGGAGGAATACTAGTTAAATAAAATTTCTCCAAAGTTTGGGTTAGTGTGATGGTGTTCAGATGTTTTTCTTCTCTTTTTCGCATAATCAAAAGAATTGTGCCGTCTTGTAGGTCAAATTATTTCGGGTAAGAAGTAAATGTACGAACTTTGGTAGATATGTTTTTACTTCCACCTATCTACCTCATTTATACGAAGATGTTGTGGCATTAAAAGCCTGTATCGTATTAGCCCCAACCACTCCACCACCCACTCATATCAATAACTTGCCCCAACAACCACTCCATCACTCCACCACCCACTCATGTCAATAACTCGCCCCAACAACCACTCCACCATCGTGTGAATAATTTCATCCTCTGGAAGGATCCATATTAGGGCATAGGGCACGTAGGTCATGCGGAAGACCACCCCTGAGAAAATATTAGCTAGGACATGGGCGGGTACAAAAAAAAAAGATACTGACAAAAAAAAAAGCTAAAAAAAAAAAGGGAGGAGGAGCCTCCTCGACTGTCCTCCTTATTCCCTTTTCTTTCTAATTTTTAATTTTAACTAATTTTTAAAATTTAATTTAAATAAAATTAATATTTAAATAAGATAAGATTTGATTTTCCAAACTCAAAACAAAAAAATTTAAGACCATCAACCGTATGTCACCACTAACCAAAAAAACCAACTAGCTTTTAAATATTTTCACCCACCCCCACTAGCTTCATCTCTATTTAAACAGCCTTGACCTCTCCCACATCCCCATCCCACATCCCGACATCTATAATCATAAAATCCAGATATGGCCAAGAGATTTGCTGTGCTATTCTTCTTATTCTTGATGGCCACAGCTATCGCGGCAGCTGTAGCAAGTCGGGCCTTGACCTCTCCTCCATCGAAGTCCGGCGTCATTGAAGCGGGACCTATTATCTTTTACAATTACGGGTGGCATTCATCCCCTGGTTCATCCCCCAGGGGCTAGGTGCTTTTGGATATGGTTTGAGGAGGTAGTGGTATGATTAAATAATACCTCCTCATCTCCTCATCAAGGTTTGGATTTAGGTTTGGGTTTGAAGGACGATGTGTTGATGAGGAGATGAAGAGGTATTATTTAATCATACCACTACCTCCTCAAACCATATCCAAAAGCACCTAGCCCCTGGGGGTTGAACCAGGGGATGAGCGCCGCCCGTAATTGTAAAAGATAATAGGTCCCGCTTCAATGACGCCGGACTTCGATGGAGGAGAGGTCAAGGCCCGACTTGCTGTAGCTGCCGCGATAGCTACAGCCATCAAGAACAAGAAGAATAGCACAGCAAATCTCTTGGCCATATCTGGATTTTATGATTATAGATGTCGGGATGCGGGATGGGGATGTGGGAGAGGTCAAGGCTGTTTAAATAGAGATGAAGCTAGTGGGGTGGGTGAAAATATTTAAAAGCTAGTTGGTTTTTTTGGTCAGTGGTGACAGACGGTTGATGGTCTTAAATTTTTTTTGTTTTGAGTTTGGAAAATCAAATCTTATCTTATTTAAATATTAATTTTATTTAAATTAAATTTTAAAAATCAATTAAAATTAAAAATTAGAAAGAAAAGGGGATAAGGAGGACAATCGAGGAGGCTCCTCCTCCCTTTTTTTTTTAGCTTTTTTTTTTGTTAGTATCTTTTTTTTTTTTACCCGCCCATGTCCTAGCTAATATTTTCTCAGGGGTGGTCTTCCGCATGACCTACGTGCCCTATGCCCTAATATGGATCCTTCCAGAGGATGAAATTATTCACACGAGTGGGTGGTGATGGAGCGGTTGTTGGGGCGAGACATTTAGCACAAAGGGCTTTGGGGAAATGCAGATTGAAAAGTGCTTTGGGGAAATGCAAGCTGTTTGGCAAACATATATTTGGAAAGTCTTTTGGTGTAACCAATTTATGTTTTTTTAATTTTAATTGTTTAAAATTGAAGTAAAAAAAAAAATAACAGTAACTTTCATATTTTCGCGACGAGAATAACATAATTGCAAACTTTTAAGTTAGAGGCATTTAACTCAGACACTAGTATATTTGCAAACTTACCGATTCCTGCTACAAAAATCATTCAACAATAACATGCGATATGCAATGTAGATAAAATGAAATCTACCAGCAGAACAAATAACACCATAAGGACCAAAAAAACTATAACCTAAAGAGGAAAAACCCAATCGTATGCAGCACATTTTCCAGTTCACGAAAACAGGAACTAGCATTACTTCACAGGGGCCGAGAGTTGCCAAAAGAACGAAGACTCATGGATCTACAACTTTTATGTTTTGAGTTTACTCAGAAAATCACTGTAGAGTTTTCGACATTAAGAGGAAGTCGACGGTCGTGACTTCATCTTGTCGAGGACCTCAACGAAATTTCAGTTTTGTGCTAGTTCGGGAAAATGGTCATAACTTCTTCGAGACAGATCGGATTGACCTGATTCCAAAGCCAAAAAAACGAAGACTCTTGGATCTACAACCTTTTTTTTTTTTTGAGTTTACTCAGAAAATCACTGTAGAGTTTTCGACATTCATAGGAAGTCGACGGTCATGACTTCATCTTGTCGAGGACCTCGACGAAATTTCAGTTCTGTGCTAGTTCGGGAAAATGGTCATAACTTCTTCGAGACAGATTGGATTGACCTGATTCCAAAGCCAAAAGAACGAAGACTTCTGGATCTATAACTTTTATGTTTTGAGTTTACTCAGAAAATCACTGTAGAGTTTTCGACATTAAGAGGAAGTCGACGGTCGTGACTTCATCTTGTCGAGGACCTCGACGAAATTTCAGTTCTGTGCTAGTTCGGGAAAATGGTCATAACTTCTTCGAGACAGATCGGATTGACCTGATTCCAAAGCCAAAAGAACGAAGACTTCTGGATCTATAACTTTCATGTTTTGAGTTTACTCAGAAAATCACTGTAGAGTTTTCGAAATTAAGAGGAAGTCGACGGTCGTGACTTCATCTTGTCGAGGACCTCGACGAAATTTCAGTTCTGTGCTAGTTCGGAAAAATGGTCATAACTTCTTCGAGACAGATCGGATTGACCTGATTCCAAAGCCAAAAGATCGAAGGATCATGGATCTACAACTTTTATGTTTTGAGTTTACTCATAAAATCACTGTAGAGTTTTCGACATTAAGAGGAAGTCTACGGTCGTGACTTCATCTTGTCGAGGACCTCGACGAAATTTCAGTTCTGTGCTAGTTCGGGAAAATGGTCATAACTTCTTCGAGACAGATCGGATTGACCTGATTCCAAAGTCAAAAGAACGAAGACTCATGGATCTACAACTTTTATGTTTTGAGTTTACTCAGAAAATCACTGTAGAGTTTTCGACATTAAGAGGAAGTCGACGGTCGTGACTTCATCTTGTCGAGGACCTCAACGAAATTTCAGTTTTGTGCTAGTTCGGGAAAATGGTCATAACTTCTTCGAGACAGATCGGATTGACCTGATTCCAAAGCCAAAAAAACGAAGACTCTTGGATCTACAACCTTTTTTTTTTTTTGAGTTTACTCAGAAAATCACTGTAGAGTTTTTGACATTCATAGGAAGTCGACGGTCATGACTTCATCTTGTCGAGGACCTCGACGAAATTTCAGTTCTGTGCTAGTTCGGGAAAATGGTCATAACTTCTTCGAGACAGATTGGATTGACCTGATTCCAAAGCCAAAAGAACGAAGACTTCTGGATCTATAACTTTTATGTTTTGAGTTTACTCAGAAAATCACTGTAGAGTTTTCGACATTAAGAGGAAGTCGACGGTCGTGACTTCATCTTGTCGAGGACCTCGACGAAATTTCAGTTCTGTGCTAGTTCGGGAAAATGGTCATAACTTCTTCAAGACAGATCGGATTGACCTGATTCCAAAGTCAAAAGAATGAAGACTCATGGATCTACAACTTTTATGTAGTGAGTTTACTCAGAAAATCACTGTAGAGTTTTCGAAATTAAGAGGAAGTCGACGGTCGTGACTTCATCTTGTCGAGGACCTCGACGAAATTTCAGTTCTGTGCTAGTTCGGGAAAATGGTCATAACTTCTTCGAGACAGATCGGATTGACCTGATTCCAAATAAAAAAGAACGAAGACTCCTGGATCTATAACTTTTATGTTTTGAGTTTACTCAGGAAATCACTGTAGATTTTTCGACATTAAGAGGAAGTCGACGGTCGTGACTTCATCTTGTCGAGGACCTCGACGAAATTTCAGTTCTGTGCTAGTTCGGGAAAATGGTCATAACTTCTTCGAGACAGATCGGATTGACCTGATTCCAAATCCAAAAGAACGAAGGCTCATGGATCTACAACTTTTATGTTTTGAGATTACTCAAAAAATTACTGTAGAGTTTTCGACAATAAGAGGAATCGACGGTCGTGACTTCATCTTGTCGAGGACCTCGACGAAATTTCAGTTCTGTGCTAGTTCGGGAAAATGGTCATAACTTCTTCGAGACAGGTCGGATTGACCTGATTCCAAAGCCAAAAGAACGAAGACTCCTGGATCTACAACTTTTATGTTTTGAGTTTACTTAGAAAATCACTGTAGAGTTTTCGACATTAAGAGGAAGTCGACGGTCGTGACTTCATCTTGTCGAGGACCTTGACGAAAATAAACTCTCGCTTGACTTACCCGACTTTTTTTATTTTCGTGGCTAAATCCGTGGCTAATTAGCCACGGATTTATCGCGTTAGTTTTTCTTTCAATGAGTAATTTTATACATAGTCATCATATGATATTCTCATGTTTAAGTAAAAATAGGAAATTATTATGTAACCAAATGGCCCCTAAACTTTCGTATTCAACATCTATTTTTGACTTTCGAAGACGTGAAAAAATTGCTGATTTTGAATTGATACTAGAAAAGATTGCTTTTTTTTTTTTGCGTTTGGATAAGATTTTGTCATGCAACCTTCAATTTAAATTGAAATAGTAGCAAACTGACTACGTGTAGATTTGGAATTCTAAGTTTAAATTCAGAACTAGCATATAAATGCATATATGGGCAATGAAATAATTGTCAATAAAACTAATATATACTTTGAAGATTATAGAATGTAATACTAACTAACTTTATAAGCAAAGAAACTATCATATGCAAAGTAAATTTCACTTAGCAGGAAATTCTCATTCTTAAAATTTCTTTATGGGTAACATTTCTTATATATATTGAACATACGGGGTGCGTGCGCACGTGCATTGCATCTCAAGAATTTAAAATCGAGAATAATTTATAATTTATCAGGTGAAGAGAATAAGAATATGAAATAATAAATTTTTTATTCCCAGCAATTCTCTTGAATTTCTACACATATCTTCCTAATCCAACATACAATTCTAATGAGCGTATAGATGCTGGTTAAAGAAAATTTTCAAGTTTTCTTGGTTGATATTGTTGATCAATGTCTAATTTAGATTGTTTTCTTTTGAATAATCGAAGAAGGAAGTTATGATCCATAAACTATTGTTTAACTTGTGCAACATCTCCCTATTTCCCCTCAGATTTGATTTATTCGTAAATAACGACCTAGCAAATATGCTTTTATGATAATATATTGTGTTAGCTTCTTCTTCTTTTTTATAATCCATTTTACCCATAGTCATTGATATGATGTTCTTTGTTCCTATGTATTTAATAAAAGAAGAAATTATTTACTTAACTAAACGGCTCCTAAACTTTCGTATTCAAAATTTATTTATGAGTTTTCAACACTTAAAGAAAGGTTTTGTTCTTATGAACAAACTAAGCAGTGAGCATCTCATCCATGGAAAAGTGATAGTTTAAGACAAAATATGGAAGACAAAAAAAATTAGCACAGAGGAAGTCTCATTCTCATAGATTTATACATTAATCGTTATCAAATTCTTTTAGAAAACCATAAGAAAGACGCACAAAGAATATAAATTCGTGGCTAATTAGCCAAGAACTAAAAATTAGGCACGAATTTAGCCACGAAAATAAAGACTTTTTTATTTTTATTTTCGTGGCTAAATCCGCGGCTAAATTCGTGGCTAATTAGCCATGGATTTAGCCATGAAAATAAACTCTCGCTTGACTTGCCCGATTTTTTATTTATTTTCGTGGCTAAATCCGTGGAATAAACTCTGGCTTGACTTGCCCGACTATTTTTTTTATTTTCGTGGCTAAATCCGTGGCTAATTAGCCACGGATTTAGCCATGAAGATAAACTCTGGCTTGACTTTCCCGACTTTTGTTATTTTTGTCGCTAAATCTGTGGCTAATTTAGCCACGGATTTTTTTTCGTTGCAAATTTGTGACGAAAAAAAAATTCGTCTCTACTTCCGTCGCAAATTAGCCATTGAAAATTTTTTGTTGCAAATTAGCGATGAATTTTTTTTTCGTCGCTAATTTTCAGTGGCTAAATCCTTGTTTTTTTGTAGTGATTTCATCGTTCGTTTGCCGCTCCAAATGCTGAGTACAAGCATGGGACGGGCTCTACTTGCATGAATCATGATTGTTCGATTTCTCGGGTGATGAAGCAGAACTTGATGTTTGAGATTCTCTGCAGGGAGCAACTCGTTAGGTGGTGTTTGGTACATCTTAACTCAAATGTTATTTCTCACTCAGATAATTGTCATAGGGCTCTTCATGTATGGACATGCTTTGGCACTGTTCACATGCTTGTGATTCAGCTAGGACCTCACTCTTATTGCTGTTGAATCATCGAAACAGAAGAAATTAAGATTACCGTGAGGAATTTAAGGTTTCTATTCCTTAAATTGGACAATAAAATGCTACAAGTTTGCCCTTGGCAGCTGTGAACTACACCGTTTTAAACCGTTCGTGCTCCTGTGTATGTTCAAGACCTTTTGCGTTTCGATATTACTGGCTCTTATTCATATATCAAATTATTTCCATAAAATAATTATCTTTCAATGGATATTCGTCGATATGTTTCATTAAATTTAATAAGTCGATCTTTAAAATTTTCCCATCTCTCTCTCTCTCTCTCTTTTTGTTTCTTTTCTTTCTTTATTTGCCAGTAAAATTTGTAGATTAGCAATATAGTGGATAAATCGATACCAAAAAAAATCCTTTACTTAAAATGGGTTAAAAAACTTAAAATGTGTCGACCGACCCGTCTTATTTTCCCGCGGCGTCCATAAATTTACGCTGTTCTAAACAAATTGTGCTCCGGTGATAAATTGTTTATTCATCCATACGCATCATTAATATTAGTAAGTCGGTCTTGCTTATATTTCTCCATCTCTCCCCTCTTTTTCTTTCTTTATTAGCCAGTAAAATTGGTAAATTAGCAACATAAAACATAGCTTCGTAAACAATATTGTTAGCTTAAAAAGGGTTAGAATGTATTAACTCGCTTCCATTTGTTAGCTCCGATCCTGGTGACTTATTTCCCCTGTGGATCTCAACCATATCCTCTTTGAGACGGTGATTGCAGCATTGAAACCGGGCGATGGCAAACCCCGTGGCTAGGCCCAACTCATGCACCTGGAGTTAGTTTGAGGAGGAATACTAGTTAAATAAAATTTCTCCAAAGTTTGGGATTGTGCGATGGTGTTCAGATGTTTTTCTTCTCTTTTTTGAGTCAAGATGGTGTCGAGATATTTAATGATGTAAATATTTGCCTAGGTGAAAAAATCCACTCCGCAGCTCTATTTGCTTGGTGAAAAAGCTAGGAAAGGACGAAATGTTTAACTCGCCGTATTTTTCGAGTTCTTGGACCTATCATTATTCCCTTCTTCTTCATCTTCGCTTCTAGTAACAATATGCAACCCCACTTTATGAAGATGCCATTTTCGCATAATTAAAAGAATTGTGCCGTCTTGTAGGTCAAATTATTTCGGGTGAGAAGTAAATGTACGAACTTTGGTAGATATGTTTTTACTTTCACCTATCTACACCATTTATATGAAGATGTTGTGGCATTAAAAGCCTGTATCGTATTAGCCCCAACCACTCCACCACCCACTCATATCAATAACTCGCCCCAACAACCACTCCATCACTCCACCACCCACTCATGTCAATAACTCGCCCCAACAACCACTGCACCACCACCCACTCGTGTGAATAATTTCATCCTCTGGAAGGATCCATATTAGGGCATAGGGCACGTAGGTCATGCGGAAGACCACCCTTGAGAAAATATTAGCTAGGACATGGGCAGCTATCGCGGCAGCTGTAGCAAGTCGGGCCTTGACCTCTCCTCCATCGAAGTCCGGCGTCATTGAAGCGGGACCTATTATCTTTTACAATTACGGGCGGCGTTCATCCCCTGGTTCACCCCCAGGGGCTAGGTGCTTTTGGATATGGTTTGAGGAGGTAGTGGTATGATTAAATAATACCTCCTCATCTCCTCATCAAGGTTTGGATTTAGGTTTGGGTTTGAAGGACGATGTGTTGATGAGGAGATGAGGGGGTATTATTTAATCATACCACTACCTCTTCAAACCATATCCAAAAGCACCTAGCCCCTGGGGGGGTGAACCAAAGGATGAGCGCCGCCCGTAATTGTAAAAGATAATAGGTCCCGCTTCAATGACGCCGGACTTCGATAGAGGAGAGGTCAAGGCCCGACTTGCTGCAGCTGCCGCGATAGCTGCAGCCATCAAGAACAAGAAGAATAGCACAGCAAATCTCTTGGCCATATCTGGATTTTATGATTATAGATGTCGGGATGTGGGATGGGGATGTGGGACAGGTCAAGGCTGTTTAAATAGAGATGAAGCTAGTGGGGGTGAGTGAAAATATTTAAAAGCTAGTTGGTTTTTTTGGTCAGTGGTGACAGACGGTTGATGGTCTTAAATTTTTTTTGTTTTGAGTTTGGAAAATCAAATCTTATCTTATTTAAATATTAATTTTATTTAAATTAAATTTTAAAAATCAGTTAAAATTAAAAATTAGAAAGAAAAGGGGATAAGGAGGACAATCGAGGAGGCTCCTCCTCCCTTTTTTTTTAGCTTTTTTTTTTGTCAGTATCTTTTTTTTTTGTACCCGCCCATGTCCTAGCTAATATTTTCTCAGGGGTGGTCTTCCGCATGACCTACGTGCCCTATGCCCTAATATGGATCCTTCCAGAGGATGAAATTATTCACACGAGTGGGTGGTGATGGAGCGGTTGTTGGGGCGAGACATTTAGCACAAAGGGCTTTGGGGAAATGCAGATTGAAAAGTGCTTTTGGAAAATGCAAGCTGTTTGGTAAACATATATTTGGAAAGTCCTTTGGTATAACCAATTTATGTTTTTTTAATTTTAATTGTTTAAAATTGAAGTAAAAAAAATAATAACGGTAACTTTTATATTTTCGCGACGAGAATAACATAATTGCAAACTTTTAAGTTAGAGGCATTTAACTCAGACAACTAGTATATTTGCAAACTTACCGATTCCTGCTACAAAAATCATTCAACAATAACATGCGATATGCAATGTGTAGCAGAGATAAAATGAAATCTACCAGCAGAACAAATAACATCATAAGGACCAAAAAAACTATAACCTAAAGAGGAAAAACCCAATCGTATGCAGCACATTTTTCAGTTCACGAAAACAGGAACTAGCATTACTTCACAAGGGCCGAGAGTTGCCTCTCTACTTGGAGAGAAGCAACACCGACAGAGTTCGCAAGCCTCGCAAAATCTAAATCCAACCCAAAAAAAAAAGTTATGCAAAGCGGCGCATCAACCCAAAAAAACCCAAACAAATTCATGACTCTAACACGAATCTCGCAAACCCACAAACAAAACCAGGAGCTAAACAATCATCAGCCACCGAAATGCCCACACAAGCCAGCAGACTGCAGCACAGCACAACATTTCAACCCACACATCAGCACCAAACAGTGCCGAAGCAGCTAAAAAAACCCTCAAAACACACACCAAAAGGGCGACCAAGAAACGGACTCAGCCTCATCACATCGACCCCCGACCATGCACACCCACTTCGCCAAACGAAGCAACGAACCGACCCACGACAAACCCGAAGGCAAACGACCCACCCCCACTTCACTACCACCAGTAAGCAAGCCAAATAAAGCCTCAACAACCGCGGAACAGCACCAAATCCGCCGGAACAAGCGAGGAAACGACGCGCCGATCGGCTTCGCCGCGGTATTCCCGAGTAAAGGAACGATCTTTAGCTTCGATTTACCTGGAAAGAAGGCAGCGATTCGCGATTCCGAGCAACCTCGCTGGCTCGCACGCAGCTGAGAAGCAAAAAGGAAGAACTGTTCCTGAGTCGCGGCAAGCCGAACGATAGGGGTGTCAATGGGTCGGGTCGGGTCGGGCTTTCATGATACCCAACCCGACCCGAAATATATAGAGTCGCGCTTGACCCGACCCGAGACCCTGTTCAGCATATACTCCAAGAATAGGGTCGGGTCGGGTCGGTCCGGGTCGGGTTTAGGGTTTGTTCTCTACAGCTTGTTCTGTGCCTCCTCCTCCTCCTCCTTTGTCTCTCTCTCTCTTTGCATTTACGTATCAAAAACCACAAGATCTCCCCCCCAAAATCACAACGAACACAGATCAATCCCACCCCATCGGGATTCCGTTTTCTCATCCTCCCCAAAGAAACCGATCGTCACGAACCGCGTTGCTTGCCCTTCCCGATAGCCTGCATTCCCGTTCCACGATCACCGTGTTCGAATCGGTAGGTTTCCGATCATGGGTCTCCGATCCCTCTTCCGTCGGAAGAAACCCACCTTGGCGACGGCGGGGGGTCCGCATTGGCCACCCCGCTGGGGTCGCGATCCTCGTCAATGGGGTCCCGGTCCCAGATCGAGGAGCTGGAGCAGGTGTTCAAGAAGTTCGACGCCAACGGGGACGGCAAGATCTCAGCGTTGGAGCTGGGTCCCATCATGGGCTCCCTCGACCACCCGGAGACGGAGGAGGAGCTGGCCAAGATGATCCGCGAGGTGGACTCCGACGGGGACGGGTTCATCGACTTCGGGGAGTTCGTGGAGCTGAACACCAAGGGGGTCGACCCGGACGAGGCGATGGAGAACCTAAGGGACGCGTTCTCGGTGTATGACATCGACGGGGACGGGTCCATCACCGCGACGGCCGCTGCTTTGGCGGAAAGGATCGACGGGGAGATGGAGCTCGCCAGGGAGGTGGGTCTCGGCGCCAGGGCCTCGACCTGGGCGGTCACGGCGAGCGCCGTGACGGTGAGGACGGAGGCCACCACGACCATGTTCGCAAACTTCACAGCCGCCATTGCCACGAACCCGAACTCGAGCTTTTCGCACGCCTTTGAGAGGTTGTAAGTGAGAGGAGGAGCAGAGAGAGCGAAGGGAGCGAAGTTCACGGCTGCTCGCGCAGAGAGAGAAGAGAGCGAAGGGGAGAGAGAGGGGGAGGGGGGGTAGGGTTATATTTGGTACCATGTCAAAAAAGCCCGGCCCGTCCCTATCCTAACAAATACCCACATCTAAAATCCATACCCATAGAAAATAAGACCTGACCCCAAAATACCCTAAAATTTCGGGTCGGGTCAGGCCGGGCCGGGTCGGCTCGGGTTTTTTTTACACCCCTATCGAGCGAGGGAGGTCGACGAGCGAGGAGGCGACGCGAGGCCGGAGAGGAGGCAACGCGAGGCCGGAGAGTGAGGCGAGGTCGGCGAGCGAGGCGTAGCGAGTCGAGCAAGATCGATGAGCGAGGTGAGCAAGGGAGGTGAGCGTGACTGAGGGAAAGAAGAGAGAGTGAGGAGGTGAGGGGACGAGAAGACTAGGGTTTCTCTTTTTTAAGTGGGCAAAAGTGGGTTTTTAGAGAAATTTTGAGGGCAAAAAAGGCATCTAACATATTTTCATTAATTGGGGTATTAGCATTCCGAGAATGCTGAAAGCTCAAGGCACTCTAGTGCCTTGAGCTTTCAGCCTTGAGAAGGCCAACATTTGGCCAAAGAGTTCCAAAAATAATTTGCCAAACACTTCATAATTCTCCCAAAGGGCTTTGGAGGCTCAAAGCTCCTTCACAAAGCCGAACTAAATACCCCCTTAGTGCGATGGAGAGACTTCACCTGAGTTGCTTTAATACAAGGATCTTTCTAGTGTCAAGTAGAACTTTTCGCATTAGACCTTTGATTAAGGACTTAAAAGGACGAATGATCTATAATTGTGGAAACTTGTACAGGTTTGATTTTGCGTGTCTCTGACCACAAACTTTAAGAATGGATAGAAAGTTAAAAAAACTAACGGAGCAACAAAAACGTCCACCCTGAGTAAATAATTTCTAATGGAAAGAAAAGAAGAATATTCATTTGCTTATGATAACAAGGATGACCGCCCTATCATACCCAATTAAAAGGGTTGACTTGATTCGTTCGTGGGTAGAAATAAAAGTAGATTGTAGTTCAAGTTCAAGACTATCTAAAACCTGTGAAAGTTACTATCTTGAGAACCTTAGTCATCTGAAGACACCTTATTGCACATTAGTAATGATCTCATCCATGTATACTAGTCTAGTCCAGACAGTCTGGCCTTTATGGAATAAAATGAGGAACTACCAAACACCCTCTTCACATTTGGCCCCAATACCACTTTGCATCCTCTACTTTCAAAACTACCACTTTGCATGCCTCTCTGCCATGGTGAAAGAGTACCAGTGCCGTCCATTTCATGACCTAACAGCACAAAGCAAAATCCTTGCTGAATTATTATGTGCTCTACATTTCTAGGTCCAAAACCATACCAACTTCTTTCGAGGGATCTGCGAACTATGCAGTACATGAAAAGGGTCCGGCAACGTCAGGGAGCTGCATCATATGCACATAAGAAAGTGGATTGATGATATTGATTGCTTAGACAGCTGACTTACCGTGATGACTGGAGAGGCTACTGTGAATCTTTTATAAACTCGCGAACCTGTAGTCCATATGATCCTGTTCACAGCAAGTTAGAAAAAGAAGACCAAGTAAGATTAGAGCTGCTATATGTACTAGTGGTGGCAAAAATCAAGGAGTCCAATTCCCTTTTAGCATTTGATTCGGTAGAATCACAAAATTGCACCGGCATTACTGCCAAAAAGTCGCCCTGTTCATAGCGTTTAGAAAAACCAAAACAAAAGGCAGTACTACCTAAACACTTATAAAACGCGGAGTTTCGTTTTTTAACATTTGATTGGGTTGAAAAGTGTAATATCATACCAGATTCCTATACAAACATTTTCAAACGAATATCGCAAAATGAGCATACGTTACTTAGTCATGTTCCTCCTTATACAGCACTCCTCCCCCGCTAATATATGTGAGTTCATCAATGTCACCAGATATTTAGTTAAATCTTTTAAGGAAAAAAAGATTTTCTAATAGTAAATTCATCAAGCGTGATGCTGAGGATAGAGATCCGGGGTTATAAAGGGACGTGAACTCACCGGAGAAACAAGCAAAATCAATGCAGTCAGTCAGTCAGAACCTTCACTTCAGGGGCCGGCCAGTGGGGACTCTCGCCCTCATAAACACACCGACAGCACTCCTAACTTCACTTTCTCCTAACATATGTACTTGCATGATTTTCGATAAAATTCCATCTCTTGCATGTTTTTTGAACTTGAGAAAAAGTAACTATTTTTCTGTGGCAAATAATTTCAGCCTATACCTTACTTGAAAAATATTATGTTATATGCAAGTTATTTTTTTCAATTATAATTCAATCGAGCAAACTCGAGGTAACATTCATTTTTGTCGCCTATATACATGTACTCGTCTATAATTTGCCCCGTTTAATACAATTCAACATTCAATCCCAATAGCATCATCATCGAGAGTGCCGAAAGCAACGAATGATCCGGCGAATGAACGACTGCTTACCTGTTCCCTCTTATGAAAATCTCGTGATCGCTGGCCCTGCCGGTCGAGGCGCCTGAACTGGCTTCTCGAGCGACACTGGAGTCGAAGAGGAAGTAATCGTACTTGTCGGCGGCGGCGGTCCTGGGGCTTGCCGTCGAGCGCTTCGGCCACCAGGCCGAAGGGCTTGAACTCGCCTAGGACGTTGAGGTGGCGGACCCCGGGGGACATTGCGGCGGGAGCTGGATCACAAGGCCGTGGGTTCCGAAGTGAGGGCACGGATGATTGCGTCGCGAGAGACTGTGGAGTGTGAAGTGAAGCTCGTGATTTGCTGCTATGTCCCGCCAATTTTTGGTGAAATTGGGGACATGGCGGGGTTTCAGAGATTGAAACCCTACTGAAGTTGCTGTTTGTCAGGGATGATGAACGGGCCGGGCCACCGTGGCGGGCTGGACCGTTTGTCACGTGGGCCGTTCCTGGGCCCCGGCCCATCGTGATTCGGGTCGGACCATGCCCAGTCCCGGGAACCGCTGGTGGGCCAAAACTCGTAAACCACGATCACGCACTTTACTAGATGAGAATAATCTTGGTAATTCGCGTCTATTAAAACATATTTGAGTACGTGGATTCCTAGTATTGTACAACCCTGGTCAATTAAGGCCGCGGTTTGTAGCAAGGATAAAAGTCTGGATAAGTTAACTCATCCCGTATTTGGTTCCTATAATCATGAGGCGGGACATTTATGCCGTAACCGTAAGGTATGACAATTATATAGCATCTCAAATTATAATATAATTCATGTAAGGGCATTAAACTGGTATCAAATGAATCGGACTGGAACGGGGCTTGTGCTTCATGGACCGTCCCTTTCAACCTGGGGTCAGTGCCAAGCGCTGGTCGATCGCTCCGCAAATGGAACGGACTAGGCCACCACGGTGCCAAGCACGATGGCTGCAGGCTCGAGCCCAGCCCATTTCATGTTCAATGTTCCATAGAAAAAGAGGGAAACATAATATAGGTCTAATAAATATGAACAAAATCAGTAGATGCGTATCCTGGCCAAAACCCATTTTGTGAAGATGAAGTTCGATTGTCTATGGCTCCTTTGTTCTCCAAACTTAAAGAAATGCTAAGCATTTTTTGGAAAAATATTAGATAATATAAAAAATAATAATTATTGGAAATCTTTTTTTATTGTTTGAAATCTGTTGAAAATGATAAAAAAAATCAATATAACAAACCTTCTTTTTTATTCCGAACATAATAATAGAAGGAATAAGAACAACTTCATTGTGATTTGAAATTTAATGAAAAGAAAGAACCGTTCAGAAAATATTATAAAATAATTATAAATTGCTAAAACGATAACCGTTCTAGAGTTGTTATAAAAGAATAAAAGAAGGTTTAAGAAAAAATTAATCAAACGTTCCAAATCGTTACAAAATCATTATACTGTTGAAATATCCAACGCAACCCATGGCGGACTAAAAAGAACAAGCACACATCAGCGACGACACCATCCAATGGCGGACAAAAAAGAACAAGCACACATCAGCGACGACACCATCCAATTCTTTAATTTTGCCACACGAAACTTGTACTCTTGAAATTGATGTGACCATCTCTTTGATATTTCGATCTTTAATGTTCTAAACCGAGCTTCGTAAAGCGTACGACTTTTTTTCTCCGGTATTTAAGGACCTTAGGGACCTTCTTGTGTACCGCTGGCTTAGGCCTAGTTCCTTTTCATTTCAACTCCGGCATACACGTATAAGGCATGCAAGCAGGTGAGCAGGGAACGAGACAACTCCGACAAAGTTCCGAAGCAAGAACAACCTTCATATCATATCACTGCAACAACACAAGATGAAAAGGAAGTACACAAAGAGTACCGACGCTGATTGCCCCACGCGATCAAGAAGCACAAATATATAAAACCCAAAAACGCTGCGCTCCTTGAACAACGCACAAACAAATCCCAGGCACGGCTGTCTTACGGACATATCTCGACAGTAGCAAAACCCTAAACATCTCCCTATCTCTTTGCTAAACTTTTAACTCAGCTCCTGGTTCTGAACTTGGACTCGTCGATCGGGATGCCCTCGCGGCTCGCCCTCTCTCCGCCAGACTTGTCGGTGGTGCTCAGCCCGCCCTTCCGGCCCATCTCTTGGTACCCTTCCTTGCCCTATCCGCTGCTTCCTCGTTTCCCCTCCTTTGTGTCTCCCTACAAATATATTCCAGCCAACAAAAGAAAACTGAGGAGAAAAAACTAAATAAATCCGTTAAAAGGTGTGTGATTCCAATTTCAAAAGAACTTAATAACTCACGGGCTACGTCCGAGTGATTGAAACGGCAAAGAAATCGCAATAGTTATTCTTTTGGGGCGTGTTTGACCTATGTTTTGGAAAAAGGAAAATCAAATATCTTCCGTTTGAAAGAAGTCCAACGGGGGTCACAGAAACTATTCTGGTCAACGGGTCAAACGCATTTACCCTCGGCGAGGTGCTCCTGGGCCTCGAGGCTCTTGCCCCCGGTGCCGCCGGGGACCACCGTCTCGCCCTGCCGCGCGCGGCGGTCGAGCTCCTCCCTCTGCTGCTGGGACGACATCTTCCTGATCCCTCTCTTGTTGAACTCTCTGCAAGCTCTCGCTGTTCGCGTTACGTATCTTCGATACATGCAACGTCGGATCGCAACGGTCGACGATGGTCATTCAGCTCGGCGAGGTGTGGATTTATACGGAGGCCGAAGCGGCGAGCCAACCGAAGGCCACCGAACTGCCGCTGCCGCCTCGGAGCGGCGCCGACGCGTGGAGGGTGACGCGGCGGGCATGGGTCAGGGGAGGAGTGACAAGTTCGTTTCGCAGGGAATGTCGTGTGCAAGGAGATTGACACGAGTCGCATGGTTTCGCCGCCGGGAAGGCGAGGACGTCGCTGGTTGTCCGACACGTTCTACTTCTTCAGCCGGTGGAGCAATTTTAAAGACTTTCTTAAAATAGATACCAAAGTAATTATTTAAATGTTTTTGAGAGATAATTTGACTTTTTACGTACTTTTTTTCAACAAAATTGATGCCAAAGAAATTATTTAAATGCTGTCTATTTATTCTAGAAAAAAATAGTTTTTTTAAATTTATGGAAAAGTTCCATATCGATTCTACTTAATCGAGAAAATCTTTAACTTTTTTAGTACCTTCTGAAGATATAAAAATTGATTAGTAATAGAAGTAGACAAGTTATTCTATATTAAATAGGTGAATAGAGGTCGGCTAATTAATCAAGCTAGTTAAATGAAAGAGATGGGTTAATTCCCTTTTCCAAAGATATACCCAAATAGGATTAGTACTTCGTTAATCGTGTCGATTAGGTTACCACAATTGTGATATGGTCACGATTAATATGTACCAACATCCTCTAATTTCTTGTTCTTTTTAAGTCATTTTATTGAGCGGTGTTAGAGATAGCTAAATATTAAATAACGCGGTCAAAATTTTATTCATCATCTGAATAAATATCTATATGGCTTGCATTATCTAGTAGTCTCAATAACTTAAGGATCTTGAAATTCAGGCTCCACTAGCTTGGTGCAGGTAGAGTTTTTCCTGTTACTTAGGATACTAAAACTGTTGCATAAAATCGAGTTACGAATAATATCATACTTTACATGAACGTATTTGAGTCACGGAAAGTCGTATTGGAATCAACAAGAATGTAATGAAAGTCAATGAAAAACACAGGACCCAGTACTGTATCTCACTAAAAAAAACACATGCTTTCGTGCAGTTTCTTCACAATGATTCATTCTATTCGCCACTTTGCACATTAACTCTACATTGAAAAAAATATTGTATGATTTGTAGATCAAATCCATTTGGATTAGAGGTGATAAGTAGTAGCGTTGGGGTCTTTTGGTCCGGCTTAAATATTTATCCTAGCCCGTCTTTCATGAAATTTGTCTACATAAATCATGAGGTCTGGCCTAGCTTGGCTTGGTTCGAACCCCTCTGGCTGGCTAGGCTTTCTTATTGAATGTCATTGTCCACACCCGCCCAAAAACCTTTATGTTGTTAGGGCTTGAGTGAGCCCGGATAGGCTCTTGGTTGGCCAAGCTCGGCTCGACTCGACTCGAACCCCACTGGCTGGCCTGGCTTTCTTGCTAAATGTCATTGTCCATGCTTGTCCAAAAATCTTTATACTCTCAGACTGCGTTTGGTGAGCCAGATAAAACTCCGGATATGATAATTTTTATTCAATCCACCGTTTGGATTGACGCGAAATCCGAATATGACCGATATAGCCCAGTTAAAAAAATCTCGCTTAAGAGGTATGATGACCCATACAGGATATGTGAAATTTAGAAAACTAAAAAATAAGAGGGCATGCGTGCGGAATGCAATCCAGAGAAGCCTTTGCCAATGCGTTCACGAGGTAAGACCTACACTGCGATAGCCTAAGTAGACTCCATTGGCCACCGCTCCTCCCACCAGCAACGACCTGCTTCTTGCCTTTGGTCGTCGGGAAAAGATGCGTCGGAGCTCGCTGGCCTTGCCTCTTCCTTATGTCACTCAACTCCATCCTGGCAGGGAACTTCGTGATCCCAATCAGAGCCCGACACCTCCTTCACAAAGAAGATGATCCGATGAAGGCGGCAACCGAGGCAACAGAGCTCCTCGATCGCGTCACTCGAAGCGAGTAGGATCAGAAGAGCTACCCGCTCGCGAACCGAATCTGCACGTCGTCTCAACGGAAGCTGTTGAGGTAGCTAAACGAGTCGGAGCGCAGAAGCAAGGAATCAACACTGTTCTCGTGCTCGTCGAAGGGGATGGATTCAAATAAATATTATCTAAATGAATATTTGATAGATGCCTATAAATATTAGATGAAATATTTAAAATCTAATTTCGTCATTATTTTATTCAGCAAAAATATCCGAACGACAAGACTCGGCCTAAGGGCTCGAGCAAGCCTGGACAGGTCCTTGGTCGGCCATGATCAGGTCTAATATGATCAGGTCTAATATGGACTAGTGACTAGTAATCACGATGTCTCTCTCCGTGCTTCACAGAACATGTAATAATTGATCGCGTCGTATTTTCTGTTTGTGGGGGAAGGCCACCAGAAGGCCAGCACCCGCAACGCCCGCACGACACGTGTCGTGCGGGCATAGCAAGAAAACGAAAATCAGCGGTGGAACGTGAGGATCGCGACAACCAGAAAACAACCGGAAGAGATTAGGGCAAAGAATGAGTCTCACCTTAATCCACCCGCTTGACCGTCGACCGTCCGCTTTTTGACTCAGTTGCAGAAACTTCCACAATCCCTCTCTCAATCACCACGTTTTCTCAATTATAGTCATCATCTCTCCACAACTTCTCGTGCCTCATTATTATCTCTCCATTATCTCCGATCCATGGTTTATCCATCACTCGAGATAAGCAAGTCCTGCGCCATTAAAAATGACATCTTTACTTGCTTGTAATTTATCCGTTCATCTACCCGCCGTTGTACGGGTCGAAGCTGAAATTACGCGAGGACGTAATTATGGAGATAACAGGATTGTTACGGATGTCATGATAATGTGATTTGTGGGCGTGCATGGTTGTTTCGGGATTTTACAATGGGTATAGATAATGTGAGGTTTTGGTGGGATCACTATTTTTTTTTTTTTTTGATAATCGAGGTGTTCGCGCGGCCGGCGAGCTAGGGCTCAAACCAGCGGTGATGCCCGACTAGTCCTCGAGGGGGCTAGCGCAGCATCCCACCTGGGACCACTGTTAACTGTCGTAAAAGTTTAAATTTTTAGATGAATACATATTTAATATTTAATTATTCTAATAGATAATATTCGACTCTAATCGGACGGAGTTAAATTTTGAATAAGACCAACGAGCGTCTTATGTACGAGCGACTATTTTAGTCGTTTTTATGCAGTTTTAATTCATAATTTTTCTGCATATGACTTTTTTTTTAATAAAATTTCATGATAGTCGGCTACTCGTGTACGAGCCAAATAATTTCTTTCTCTTTTTTCTCCTCTCTCTTATATTTCAGTGCATGCATGCGTGCATGCAAAGATTTTTCATTCGTCGTAACCCACGAAAAACCGACCATCCATGGCATGCATGCAATGCAAAACCACAGGGTGCGGGTCAACTCTCCCGAGTCAAACCCGAGGCGGCAGGCGTCGTTGGAAGTGGTCGTCCAACTGCCGTTTCCCTCGGGCGCTGAAAGCGTCCTTTATATACCAACCGATGTCTCCATCCAGTCGTTCCTAAATAGACATAGAATCACATCATCATCACCATCATCATCTCCTATCTCTCTCTCTCCCTCGCTTAGAGGATCTTGAAATGGCTGTCGTGGCGATCGGGGTCAGCTCTCCGGCATTCTCGCCGTCGACGTTCTCCAAGGCGCCCTCCTTCTGCTCTCCTCTGAGCATCGCGCCGCCTCCGTCGCCCTTCCCTCCCCAGTCGCCGTCGCTGCCGGTGCCATCTCCGGGTGTAGAGTCGACGGCCGAGGAGAAGGAGAGCTCGGGGCTGAGCAGGAAGAGGCCCGCGAGGCTCTCGATCCCGATGATGGGATTGGCGGGATTCGGAGAGGCCGGGGCGCGCGAGGTCGGGGCGGAGGAGGTGGAGGTGCGAGAAAATACGTATGGAGTGTATTCCAAGAGAGGGAGGAGAGGTCGCCTGCAGGATCGCTTCTCCGCTGTTGTTGGAATTCAAGGCGATTCTAAGCAGGTAGTGTTTCATTATGGGAATTATGAAGAAAGTTGCGTAATTGTTAGCTATATATCCCATTAAAGATGCTCTGCTTCTAAAAGTTTGAAGCTTTTGGAATTTGGACGGAAACCCACGAATTTTCGTCATTCCAATAACACCGCACTTCTTTCTTCGATTGTGCTTTTATTGGTTGTTACTTGTTAGTATCACTGCTCCTTCTTCCTGGGTTGATTGGATCGATGCTGTTGCAGGCCTTCTTTGGGGTATTTGATGGTCATGGAGGAGCAAAAGCCGCTGAATTTGCAGCAAAAAACATGGACAAGAACATTCTGCAACACATGGCGGGAAAAAGCGATTCGAGTATCGAGGAGGCCGTGAGAGATGCTTACCTCAAAACAGATGCAGATTTCATGCTTGAAAATGCTGACGGTGGTACCTGCTGTATCTCTGCATGGATCCGGAAAGGTGAACTCGTTGTATCGAATGCTGGCGACTGTCGTGCTGTTATGAGCAGAGGAGGAACTGCAGAGGCCCTTACTACCGATCACCGTCCTTCGCTGGAAAGCGAAAGAGAGAGAATTGAAGCCCTGGTAAGTAAGGGGAGAAGTTTAAGTTAAAGCAAAGAACGAGCACTAATTTGTATTCCTAGAAATTTTTTAGTAAGCTTATGGCGATGAAAATTTCTTGCAGGGTGCCTATGTAGATTGCTGTCGCGGAGTTTGGAGAATACAAGGTTCGCTTGCCGTATCCAGAAGCATTGGAGATCAGCAACTTAAACGTTGGGTAATAGCAGACCCAGAAACGAAAACTCTACAAATAACGCCAGATTGTGAATTCATAGTCCTAGCTTCTGATGGCCTTTGGGACAAGGTAAATGTCGTTCTAAACGAGGATATAACATCATTTATGCAGTTTTGTGTATTCTGATACCGACATTGGTTCCTCCTTTTTTCTTGACCAGGTCACAAATCAGGAGGCTGTTGATTTAGTTCGCGCTATGAATGTCGATATCAATTTACGCGATCCCCTCTCGGCCTGTAAAAAGCTTGCCGAGTTGTCGATGAGGAGAGGCTCGACTGATGACATAACTGTGCTAGTAATTGATCTGCGTCGTTTTATCTCATGAGCAGTAGCCCGTGGAGAATGCACCTGGAGAAAGGGAAGACCCTCCCGCGCAAAGTTAGACTGTCATTCATCTGGGGACAAGTTCTTTATCTTTCAGACCGAGCCATCGGCTACTTACTCATTCTAGCCATCCCTGATTATGTAAATGGATCTGACAATTAGATAGAACTATAGAAATAGAATAGTTTGGACTCTGTTTAACTGCTATATAAGTGTTACCGATAGTTGATCCTATCCATCAGAAGTTGTGGATCTCTTGAATCACTCAAGTTGAATGTACTTGTAAATTGTGACCTTCCCCCTGCTAAGAATTCGCATACTTTGTATTTGGTTGGACTTGCCGCTGATCTGCCTGGTGTGCACATGGAAAGGCTTCAAAGCTACAGCGTTCTTTTTATTCTAAACAAAAGTGATGGAATCACACAGGAAAGTAAGATCTGCTAAGGTTAAGAAATTCTGTGGCATGCGGTGATGATGATGACTGATGAGAAGTGCTCGCGAGTCACTAGTCAATTAAAACCATGGAAGCTACTTCTCCTGGTTTGTAATTCTGATAGGAATCGAGAGAAGTTATTGACTAAGACAGAGATATTGAATGTTGATAATGAACCTGAAGTAATTCATCGAGCACGTCGCATGTTGCTTGTACAGTAAGCAATGTTGCGACGCGACTCATTCTAGAAACACCGCTCAAGGGTGGGGAAGAAAATAAAGAATTTTGTTTATCTAAAGTGGCTCCTAGCGTTGTCTTTTTCCTGTAGGATTTTATATAGTCATTGAATCGACTATATATTAATTTGCGAATTCGCGTCCTATCTTTCTTATTTAAAAAAACTTTTTGCCTCTCGATCGTTTTATATCGAAACGTGAGAATCTTTTCAACATCCGGACTTGTGGAATGTCCATTTGCTTCGAACCAAGGAAGAAAAACAAGAGCACTGAGCTTGTGAATTGCTTGGTGCTTTGCATAAGTTTGACCACGTCTCTCCATGAGCGATGATTGCACTAGGGAAGAATGATTCAAGTAGGATTGGTGGCCCTTGTTTGTTGTCTTGCTCTCCGTTGACCCCAATCAAACAAATCATCAAGTCCACCCAATATAAAAATTCACGTGCCTTTTACCAGGTCCTAGTTGGTCTTCTTTGGCAGCTAGGGTTTACATAATTTTCACAAGAACAAGGCCGAGTCAGACTTTGTTGATATGCTTCTAGATTCGCAACAATGGAATAATTCGCCAATTAAAGAGACAACGGTAAGCATCAAGCGCAAGAGTACGAATTCACTCAACTTGAAACGGTTGCAAGCGTTCGGCCAGCTTTCAAGTAAACGCCGGTGTACTCGTGGTAACCATACAAGGAACCAAAATCCTCTTTGGATGGTTGTGGCGTCAGTTGCCGGATTGCCAATAGTGTTCTTGCATGATAATACCCATTAAGTGGATGGAGAAAATTCTTGCGACGCGTCCTGGAAAGCTAAACTCACGAATGAATAATGCACACATAAAATCTCTCCAAATTCGATACCCAGCCGAGGTTGCGAAATTACAAATCGCTCCTGCAGTGTATAGCAGAAGCCCAACGAAAAAATGGACCAGCAAACATGTTGCATGGCGCTTTTCTAGAAATTACATTCGAGTTGGATCATCTGTTTGAGGAAGTGAGCTCGGACGCAGTCTGCACTCTAGCCCAAACTGAAATGAAACACATTCATCTCTGGTCCTTTCTTAAACCCTTCAGCCATGACAACAAAACGTCTGCACCTTTCTCCCACGAGCAATCTAGCATCATGTCATGAGCCACCCCTTCAACACAAATCGGTGGTACATCATAGTATTCGCCCGTTTCTCGTATCCCTTGAGCATCCTAAATATAAAACAGAGAAGAAATGTAAGTGGGAGTTCAGACCATAGAAACAGCTAGTGCAATGTCATTGATGGTTTATAGTAGAAGGATATGGTCTATGCAGACATTGGCCTGCAATAGCTCCGAGCAGAGCGTACCATTCCACATACTTATCCTTGAGAAGGATTTAGAGATACATGCTCATTTCTAGGCTACCCTTGGGTTACGTTGCAACAGCATCCATGGAATAGAATGACCAAGCACAGATGATGTAATTGGCAAAAACTCCAGAAGTTAGTAATTTACCACTATGAAATCATCAGTCGCACCCACTATGAGAAGTTCAACGGAAGATTTTGGCACAGAGGGAACTGGAAGAGAAGCATTCAGCTGCCTTAGATCAAACAACGGCATCTGCGAACTCTCCTTCATTAGTTCCTGATAACTAAAGGAAAGGAAAAAGTTTAGGCCCCCAGATTGTCAGATACCTTCGAGGATTACAATACATTAATAATTGTCTTCAAATATAAAAAGTATTCTGAAGAAAGTGGAAATTGAATTGCATTTGAAGCATTTGGGTGTAAGCAATTTCAAGATGTCAATGTCCTTATTGTCACTCTGGCTAGGTAAGAAATATTGTAAGAGCAACAAATTAATAGGCAAGAACAATGAAGAACGTTACATTAATGATTATATTGCTCAGTGTGATCCGGATTGCTTTCCTGAATAAGCATTCAGCAGCCATCCAAATTAATTTCCATTTCCTTTCTTGTCTCGAAATGCATCAAGGTTATTAAAGATTTTCTTATGCAGACATAATTGTCAACAGATGTTTAACATATGACAAAATGAATATTGAAGAAGATCCTCATCCAAACGTATAACCAGAGGAACCTACCGTTGCACCAGATGATCCTCCATTGCAGCAGAAAAAAATGTTTCCTTACAGAGAGGAAGAGAAGTTTGAAAGCCTTTAGCAGCTAAACTGCGAGTGACCTGTTACATTCGAAGGCATTATATTATCAAATTACATCACACTGGAATAGAAACAAGGAGGATAGTTTCTCTTAATGATAAGAAACTACCTTAAAAGCTGCTATAGGTTTGGTAAAGAGATATCGCCACACTATGCCACTGAACAAAAAGAAGAAAATATGAGTAAAGCCATTGTACTAATCAGTAAAGTAGATGAAGGGCATGTATTTCTTATGGGATCTGAAGTCACCTATTACCAGAAGGAGGTACAGAGCAAACAAGCACAGCTCCTGCCAACTCCGGGAACAAACCATCCCCCTCTAAAAAAAGAGAAAACACATAACAGGATGAACGCCAATTAAGTGTGCAAAGATTATATGAGTAAAAGGTCGAATACAGGTCAACCCAAGAGATTCCAATGAAAGAATAAGCACATCCAAGTAGCAATCAGGAAGAGATCCTAGCATTAAGTAGAACATTGGCACAAGTAGAAAGCTCAAAAGATTGAAGCCTCATGAGGTGTGTGCATTGTGATTTATGCTTGTGGCTCAGATTAAAAATTGAGATATACATCTCACTGAATACGGATCACATGAATTTAATTATTGTGTTCAAATATGCTAAAAGAGATGTCCAGATCCACAACGTACAAAGACTAGCTTAATGCATATGAGTAACGTGTTATTGAGAACTAAGATCATGGGAGCATTTTCCCACTCATCATATAAATGTCTGCATTTTAAATCCCTTGCCACTAGGAAGAAAGATTTTGACAAGAGCCTCATAGCTACTACCACATCAATGCAGGTATCCCAGAATGCAGACTAAAAACCAGCTAGAAGCTAACCTGCATATTGCTCGTCTCTTATGTTTGCAATGTAGTACTGGACAATAAGCCCTCCGAATGAATGTCCGAGCAGAACTGGAGGCGAGCTAAGTTTTTTGTCAATGAAGTCGGCAACATCAGCTGCATGTGTGTACTGCATGGTATCAGATAAGCATAAATAACGAAAGTGCCACTCACTCTATATATCTGCCTAGATCAACAGAAAAAAGTAAAAAAAAAATGCATTAGCCCCTTGAAGAGAATCTCAGGTCAAAGAGCCAAGATACCTGGAGTGAACCAGCAACAGGAGCGGAGGGTGCATCACTTTCACCCTGACAAGAAAAGGGAAAGTGTGGTTCAGCATCATTATTCCAAACCAAGAAAAGAGACTAGAAACAAATACTACTTTATGTTTAGAATATGGAGGCCGTTTTTTTTTTCGGAGAAGTAAGCCAGAGCCAGAGTAGACAGGAGAGAACAAAATCTATGCTGATCAATTTAAATCCAAAAGTTTCAAACTGCATGGAGAAATCACTTGTCAAGAAATCGCTAGGCCAAGCATTATTAACGCGTTACATTGTCAGGAAAATGTTAATGCCTCCTGTAACCCTGAAAGCAGCTTGTAATAAATTACTACCGGTCGTGTTAAAAGCTTTCGCGGGAAGGCAGACGCCCTTTTCCATTGCAACCTCGAAAAACTTCTCCAGGTTTCTCTAATTTGACAGAGGCATTAACTTTTTAATACCAAACATCCGCAGTCATAATTACCATATCTTTCAATCCAACCCTCTCATTTCATTTTAGATCATTTCGAGGACATATTTTTTCGCTTCGAAGCATTTCGTATCAGGATAAAAAAAGCTGTGCTTGTGAGGACCAAGTTCATCGCCAGCGAATGAGCCATCATGAACTTCGTAATTCCGAATTCCACGCAGATGATCATTCCAATTGCGTGAAATAGATGTGCATTGCCCTGCCTCCACCTCCAAGACGTCTCTCGCTCAGTAAATGTAAAAAAAAGAATTGAAAAACCAGCAACTATGCCTTCCAAATGCAGATCTTTCTTGAATTCGAGCTACAGATACAAGGATCGACCGAGACTAACCGTCAGCGAGAGATACATAGTACAGTTCTTGCTTTTGTTTACCTGACCGAGCAAGCTGACGGCGAAGCAATCGAACCCGCGGCCGGAGAAGAAAGGCAACCAGTGCTCGGCCCAGCACCAAGCGGCGTGGTAGCTCCCGTGCACGAACACCAGCGGCGGATTGAGGTCTCCACGGCTCTCGTCGGCGCCTTCCTGCGCGATGACCTCCATGGACAGGCCGGAGGAGAGCTCGTGGAGGAGGCGGTTCTGCCCCGGCCTCAGCTCGTACCGGACCGCCATCTTCGGCGCTCCGGCTCCGGCGGCTACGGCGCGTGGTTTGCTGCCCGTTCTGAGGCGGGAAGGAGCGCGCGTCGAGAGAGGATGAGCCCAGAGAGAGAGAGGAGTAGCCATTGACGAAAGCTTCATTGCTCTTCCCGGAAAATCTTGCTTTTTCAATTTGTACGGATTTCGATGGGGAGCGAGTTTCTCTCGCCTTCAATGAAAAATGATATTAAAGTTTTTAAAAAAATTATATAATTGTGCATGTCGTTTTGGGGATAAGTCCAAGTTTACCCTCCAACCTGCGAAATTTTTCAATGGAGTCCTCAACTTCTTTTGGTGCAAATTAAATCCTCTAACTTGCTTGATTTTTTCCAATCAATTTCTTTTTTGGGCGAATACCACCAAAAAATCCAAACCATACCCATTATGACAGAAATACTCCCAACTTTTTTTGTGCCATGAAAAAGTTTCAATTCCGTCTAGGGTATATTGTCACATTGATATAAGTTCAGAGTTTTTTATGACATAAAATAAAATTTTGGGGTATTTATATTACAATGAGCAAGCTTAGAGTTTTTAGTGACATGAAAAAGTTTGGGGAATATGTGTCGTAATAGGCATAATTTTTTCCAATCAATTTCTTTTTTGAGCAAATGCCACTAAAATATCCAAACTATACCCACTATGATACAAATACTCCCATTTTTTTTTTGTGCCACAAAAAACTTACAATTCAATCCAGGGTATATTTGTTACACTGATATTAGTTTGGGGTTTATTATGACATAAAATTTTTTCGGAGTATTTGTGTCATAGTGGACATAATTTAGAGTCTATTGTGGTATTAAACATTCTTTTTTCAATTATCAAATTTAATTATATTGATAAGACGTTAGATGTACTTTCTTTTACAAATGCGATCATAAAATCTCTTCATATTCGATACACATCAAAGTTTGCTAAGCAAACATGTTGCTTGGCGCTGTTCTTGAAATTACAACAGAGCCGGATCATCTGTTTGAGGAAGCGAGCTCAAACACAGTTTGCACTCTAGACCCAACGGAGACTAGACCAGACCAAACCGAAGAGAAACACAATTCATCTCTGGTCCTTCCCTAGACCCTTCAGCCACGACAAGATAACGCCCGCGCCTTTCTCCCAGGAGCAATCTAGCATCATGTCATGAGCCACCCCTTCGACACAAACTGGTGTCACACCATAGTATTTGCCGGTTTCGCGTATCCCTTGCGCATCCTACGTATAAAAACAGAGGATATGTGAGCGGGAGTCCAGACCATAGTAACAGCTAATGCAAACATATGGTCTATGCAGACATAAGCCTTCAATGGCTACGAGCAAGAGTGCGCCATTCCACATACTTATCCTCGAGAAGGATTTAGGGACACATGCTCATTTCGAGGCTACCCTAGGGTCACGTTGCGACGGCATCCGTTAAATAGAATTGCCGGCACAGATGATGAAAGCAGCAAAAGCTCCTCCGGAATTAAGTAACTTACCACTAAGAAATCATCGTTCGCGCCCACCACGAGAAATTGAATGGATGGTTTTGGTGCAGAGGGAGGTGGAAGAGAAGCATTCATCCGCCATACATCGATTACCGGCATCCTTGAGCTGCACTTCAACAGTTTCTGGTAACTGAAGGAAAGGGAAAGTTTTAGGCCCCCGAGATTGTCAGATACCTTTGAGGATGACAACACATGATTTGATGAAGTAGATAGTTAGTCACCCGACAATATAATTGTCTTCGAATATAAAAAGTATTCTGAAGAAAGTGGAGATTGAACACTTGCATTTAAAAAATTCGGGTGGAAGCAATTTCAAGATGTCAACGTCTTTATTACCACTATGGCAAGAGCAACTAGTTAATAAGCAAGAACGAGCAAGAAAGTTGACATTCATGGTTGTAATATAGGTTGGTGCAACCCGGCATGCTTTCTTGAATAAGCATTCAGCAGCCATCCGGGTCAATTTCCATCTACTTTCTTGTCTCGGAATGCATCAAGGTTATTAAAAATTTCCGTTATGCAGACGTAATTTTTTGAACAGATGTCTAACTTGACATTCGACAGAATGAATATCAAAGAAGATTCTCCTACATAAGTATAAGCATAGGAACCTACCGTTGCACCAGATGATCATCCATTGCAGCAGAAAAGAACGTTTCCTTGCAAAGTGGAAGAGAAGTTTGAAAACCTTTAGCAGCCAAACTGCGGGTGGCCTGTTAAATTCAAAGGCGCTTTAGTATCAAATTACGTCACACTGGATTTGAGAAGAGGAGAATAGTTTCTCTCGATGATAAGAAACTACCTTAAAAGCTGCTATAGGTTTGGTAAAGAGATACCGCCACGCCATGCGACTGAACGAAAAGAAGAAAGTATTAGTAGAGCCATCTTACTAATCAGCAAAGTAAGTAAAGGGCATATATTTCTTATGGGATCTGAAATCACCTATTGCCAGAAGGAGGTACGGAGCAAACAAGCACAGCTCCCTCGAGGTCTGGGAACAAACCATCCCTCTCTAAATAAAAAGAAAAAACACATAACAGGATGAACGCCGAATAATTATATGAGTAAAAGGTCGAATACAGATCAACCCAAGAGACTCCCACGAAAGAATCAGCACATCCAAGTAGCAATCAGGAATAGATCCAAGCATTAAGTACACATTAACACCAGTAGAAAGCTCAAAAGATTCAAGCCTTATGAGGATGCATGCATTGGGATTTCTGCCTCGGGGCTCAAATAAAAATTTGAGATATATCTCACTCAATACGGACCACAGAATTTTATTGTCCCATTCAAATATGCTGAAAGAGATGTCCAGATCCATATCGTACAAAGACTAGCTTGATGCATTTGAATTACATGTTATAGGGAAGCAAGATCGTGGAAGCATTTTTCCACTCAACATATGTATGTCCGCTTTCAAATCCTTTGCTGCTAGGAAGCAAGAGTTTGACAAGAACCTCAAAGCTGCCACCACATCGATGCAGGTATCTCAGAATGCAGGCTTAAACCGGCTAGAAGCTAAACCGGCTAGAAGCTAACCTGTACATTGCTGATTTCTCATGTTTGCGATGTAGTGCTGGACAACAAGCCCTCCGAATGAATGTCCAATCAGAACTGGAGGCAAGCTAAGTTTTATGTCAATGAAGTCGGCAACATCAGCTGCATGCGTCTATTGTTGCATAATATGTGATGAGCATAAATAAGGACACTGCCACTCGCTCTATAAGTCTAAAGAGTTAAGAGGAAAAAAGGAGAAAAAAATACCTGGAGGGAACCAGCAACAGGAGCGGAGGGTTCATCTCTTTCACCCTGACAAGAAAAGGGAAGGTGCGGTTCACATCATATGCCCAAACCAAGAACAGAGATTAGAAACGAATGCTACTTTATGTTTAGAACTTGGAGGAGGCCTTTGTTTTTGGAGAAGTAAGCTGGAGTCAAACTAGACATGACAGAACAAACTCCCACGCGTCTTTGTTACCTGACCTAGCAAACTGACGGCGTAGCAGTCGAACCCGTGGCTGGAGAAGAAAGGCAACCAGTGCTCGGCCCAGCACCAAGCGGCGTGGTAGCTTCCGTGCACGAACACCAGCGGTGGGTTGAGGTCTCCGTCGCTCTTTTTTGCGCTTTCTTGCACGATGACCTCCATGGACAGACCAGAGGGGAGCTCGTGGAGGAGACGATACTGCCCGGGCCTCAGTTCGTACTGGACCGCCATCTTCGGGGCGCCGACTCCGTCAACCAGGGCGGGTGGTTTGCTGCTCGTTCTGAGACGGGAAGGAGTGCACGTTGCGAGACGATAAGCCCAGAGAGAGAGAGCAGTAGCTATTGACGAAAACTTCATTCCTCTTCCCTGAATGTCCTTGTTTTTCAAATGGTACGTATTTCGATTTGGAGCTGAGTTTCTGACCTGACGAGGCTATATCCACCCCTATATAATTAAATCCACTCAGATAATTATGTATTAAATAAGATACTTCTTTTATCAGATTTGATCATGCTTTATTAGGACAGTGGCGATGTAATTTTGGGTTCCTACCCCCATTATCATCCAAAAAAGAAATCCACCCAATTTCCATCAAAAAAATATATAATTGCCCCCAATCATTCAATTGTAATTTAAGTGGTGGTCTCGAATTTATAAACTTTCCTTTTTCTAGTTTTTCTATTTCTAGGATTTAGTTATCATAATAAAGAATTTTACATATTTAGTTTTTCTTTATTGCAGGTATCCCGATTCCGAATATAGTAAAGGCACTATGTTTTTTTTTCATTGTTAGATTTTGCTTCCATGGAAATTAGTTTTGTCAAAAAAAAAATTACCAAGAAACCTAGTTCTTTTCTACGTTGTCGAGCAAATTTAAGGATAAATTGTCAAGTATAATCTAGAAAAAAATTATATAGACATTTTTTTACATGATTACTTATTTACAAATTTTCACTTTTGTTGTGCATATCACCATTCTCCATCGAAAAATAGGAAACTTATTTTAAAAATGCCTGCGAAATCTCGTTATTGAATTGACAAAATTACTATCATCCACGAAGTATGTACCAAAAAATATCAAGATGCCTCGTTGTGCAAATATTTTTAGGATATTCCTGGATATTTCATAACACCTTACATTTATATAGGAGCATCTCGGCAGTAGTAGGGAAAAAGATAAGTTCTTTAATATAGTAAGTAAAAAGACTTGATATATATTTCAAATTAATGAAATTAAAAAATAAAAAAATTCGCCAAAAAAGTGAGTTTTGAGATAATAGGGTTTGGCCAAAAACAAAAGATAAGTGGGAAAAAGAATAAATAAGTTTTCACAAGAGCAATGAAGAAGAGACTTTCAAGTTTTTTACGATATCATAAATGCACCAAAAGTCCTGAAATTTGTTATGAAAGTATAATTGAGTTTTTAAAGTTTCAAAAAGCGCAATTAAGTCGTTCAACCAAAAAACAAAATCAAGTCCTAAAGCTTATTATGAAAGTGCAATCAAGTCTTAAAACTTTTAATGAGTATAATCAATTCCTAAAACTTGTCATGAAAATGCAATCGAATCAAAATATTTTCAAAAGGTGTAATTAACGAAATGACTTGATTGAATCAATTTGATAACTTTTAGGACTTGATTGCACTTTTTGAAAGTTTTATGATTCAATTGCACTTTCACGACAAGTTTTAGAACTTTAAATGTACTTTTCACTTTTTTTCTTACTGGTGGCTTTTACATAGAGCATGTAGTATCTAAGAATACACTAAAACAATTCTTTAATACGCAAAAAAAAACATATAAAATGCATAATTATGGCAACTAAATCCTTAATTAAAATAAAAAAATAGGAAAAAGAAGGAATTGAGCGATCACTCTAAATTGCAATTAAATAATTGAGGGCAATTTAGTTTCTAGTATAAATGGGGTGGATTTAGTCATTTAAGGGTATAAATGATGCCACCCAAATTTAAAAAATTTATATAATTGTGCATATCGTTCCGGGATAAGTCCAAATTTACCCTCTAACTTGTGCAATTTTTCAATTGAGTCCTCAACTTCTTTTGGTGCGAATTAATCTTCTAAGTTGCTTGATTTTTTTCCAATCAATTTATTTTTACAATTATGAAATTCAATTATGTTAACAAGTTGTTTGATGTACCTTTTTTTAATATTATAAAAACAAAAGGGTGGAAAGAACCTTCAAAATTCTAAAATTCAGTGGAACGAAGAATAAAGTAGGCACATCAAACAATCACATCAAAATAATTAAGTGTGTTAATCAGAAAAAAGGACTTAGATTAAAAAAAAAAAGTTCGAAGACCTCATTTGCACCGAAAAAATGGGGGACCCAATTGTAACAATTGCTCAGATTAGATGACTAAATGAGAAGTATATGCTTTAGTCAACAAATATTGATGTGGGCTCCCAAAGCGCGAAGGGTGAAAGAGTTTGTATTTGTCGATAAGTGCATAATCATTTAGCTATGATCCTCATTATGCATCTTAATCGACTAGATCGTATCGATTTTGATTTGAATTTTGAAATAAAATTATGGGTATTCACTCTTTTCTTGAATTAGAAAGAAATTATGGGGAAGTAGAGTAGTTGGTACGAGTTAGTCTTGGCAAACAAGATCTCTTCATCGGGAAATTGAATTTGGACGCCTTGTAATTTGGCAATGAATCCTCATTATGTGTCTTAATCGACTAGATCGACTACTGCTCGGATAATAACCTAGTTTAACGGAAAGCGCTAATGTAGTTGTGTGGCGATGACGCGGCTAAAACATGAAACATAAAGTTTAAACCATGTCATTTTGGTTCAAATATAATTTTTTAATACAAAAATTATTTAACTTGTATTAAAAAATAAGCAAACTTAAAAAAAAAAAAGCACACAACACAGAAAAGAAAAAAAAGGGAAACTCGAGCTCTCGATCCTTGCTACTGCCGCCCCCCCACCATTGCCGGGAAGGACCAGCGAGGTGGGGGATAGCCGGCAACCCTGCCAAATCTGGTCGAGGGCCGCCATTATCACCAGCCATCCCCCACTATTGCGGGCCTTTCCCAAAGATGGGGGGTGGCAATGGTGAGGGCAGCCCTCGCTTGCATTTTTCTTCCTGTCTTTTTTGTTTTTATATATATAAGTTTTCTTTTTTTTATAACTTAAATAAAAATTTATATAAAAAAATCATATTTAGACCAAAACGACGTCGTTTTACCTATATCATCGCCATATAGAAGAGCAAAATAATAACAAAGGTCGTGTAAATATTTTTCATTAGCCAAGTTCGATGAAGTTAACGAAAAAACTTGATTGTCCCAATTTGACAAGTTTTAGGATTTAATTGAGCATTTTGAAAGTTTTAGAGCTTAATTGCACTTTCGTGATAAATTTTAGGCTTACGAGTGCACTTATCTCTATTTTCCTTTGCATTAGCATACTTATTTTCATTTTCTTTCTCTTTTGCATGCCTTTTCCTTCTCTGCATTCGAATTACGTACGATTCAAAATCTGCTTGTAGAACAATCTAATAACCATTTATGATCACACCATTACATCATTATTACTAGTTCACCTCATTTTAGTGATTACGATTTAGCCAAATCGAAACATGATTAATTTATCTTGTTTACATGCAACATCAGCAGAATAATGTATACATCACAGTGAGATGGTTAAATTGATATTCGGTACTCAAATAATGTTTAATAAAAAATTGTGAAAATTAAATAAAATATAGAAAAAAATTCCCAGTCAAAAGATTGTTAATACCACGAAAAACTCCAAATTCGTATGATTATGATAAATTTAGCCAAAACTAATTTTTTGACCACCAAAAACTTTAAATTGGTACATTTGTGAAAAATTTATTCAAAACTAATTTTTTGATCACAAAAAATCCCAAACTGGTACACTTTTGATAAATTTACTCAATACTAATTTTTCGATCACCAGAAACCCCAAATCGGTACACCCCTGACAAATTTAATCTTCGTTAATTTCCGTTAAATTAGATTAATACAACGAAAAATTCCAAATCGATACACCCGCGATAAATTTAGCCTTTGTTAATTTCCGTTAAATTTGATTAATACCACGAAAAAATCAATTCTAGTATACTTATGATAAATAACGAAAAAACTCTTTTATGATAAAAAAAATTAGTTTTTTGTTACGGGTGTATTTAGGGGTGAGCAAGATGGACCGCCCAAACCGGGACCGGACCGAACTGGACCGAACTGACCGGTTTGGTCTGGTTCTAGGGAATATCAATCCGGTTCCCGATTCCTAAAAGTGGAACCGGTTTCCGGGCGGTCCGGTTCCCGGTTCTAGAGTGAAAACCCGACCGGAATGGACCAATAAATATATATATATATATTTAATTTTTTCATATATATATTTATTTACTTTTTAAATATATATATTTAAATAACAAAAGAAGCATTTGATAGTTCATTTTTATTCGGTTCCAATGGGACCAACCCAAAAATGCTTTCATATATTGGTCCCAAAAATGCTTCCCGGTTCCCTGTTGCCTTTACCAATTGGTCCCATTAGAACCGGACCGGACCAGATAGCATCGACGGTTCGGTCCGATCCACGGTCTCAAGATTAGCCGGTCCGGTCCCCGATCCTAGAAACTGGGAATCGGTCCTCTCGATTCGATTTTCAATTCTTGAGTTGGATCGGACCGGACCGAAAACCACTCACCTTGGGTGTATTGGTTCGAGATTTTCCGGTGATGTTGGCCCAAGAAATAAAGAGCACTAAAGAAGTTTAGGGCATTAATGAATCGTCCTACTTTTCCACATCCACGTCAGACCAGACCTCTGCTTCGGTCCAAAGTCTCCACTCCTCCGGAATTCCATCATTTCATTTTCGTCCTTTTATAAAATAAAAAAATCCGCGATATATTGGTCTCTCCTCTCTCTCTTTCGCTTCTCTCTCTCCTCTCTCTCTCTCTCTCTCCTCGCTGAGGGTTCTGGCGAGCTCCGTTGCCGCAAGATCTCGCAGCGATTCATTTTCCGGCCGCGGGATCTGATCCGTCCGACTCGGCCGGCCGCCGATCCGATCAACCATGGCGGCTGCGAACGCTCCGATCACCATGAAGGAGGCCCTAACGGTCAGTTCAGCTTCCCGTCCTTGAAAATTCACTGACCATCGTCCCGTCCGACGTTGATCGGAGCATCTCCGAAGCGAAGCTCAATTCCAGCCGTGCGGGGTTGCGGAGACCGTCGCGGAACTCTAGACGCGTCCGTTGTTTGAGACCCCGTCGATGGCTTTTCGAGTGGTTTTAGATCACTGACAGCCGTCCAATTTGGGCGAATTCGTGTTATAGCTACTGTTTGTTAGGCTAGGCACGATAATTTGGTGCCCTAGTTTGGGTAGGGCAACTTCGGTTTCAGTTTAGATCAGCAGTTAAGACACTGTGATGATTTAGCTTGGGATTCAAGCAGTTTGGAAATTGTCGCATTACTGGCGGTCTTGGGAAATTTAGATGTGGTTTAATTTCTTCCTCCTATTAGAGCGAGTAATTGAGTTGTCTGCTGGTCTGATCTTGTTTTATTTGCAGCTTCCGAGCCTAGGGATCAGTCCGCAGTTCATCACCTTCACGCATGTCACGATGGAATCGGAGAAGTACATCTGCGTGCGTGAAACGGCGCCTCAAAATAGCGTTGTCATCATCGACATGAGTATGCCTATGCAACCTTTGAGGAGGCCTATTACTGCAGACTCAGCACTGATGAACCCAAATTCTAGAATTCTTGCTTTAAAAGGTGTGGACTCGTTTACGAGAACCACTTGATACTTATTTTAGCTTTTTGCGATTTTTATGGTGTTGCTACCTTTTGACACTCGTTTCCATCTAATTGTCTGTGCTCAGCATCATTTGGGGCGCATTTGATTTATATTTTGTTGAACTTTTTTGGCACATCATAATGAAAATGACATTTCAATCTGGTAGAATATGCGTGAAATGCTGTATTCATAGGTCGTGTTGCTATGATTGCTCAATTACTGTACACATTTATCTTCTTAAGTGGGAAGAAGGATAGCGATTGGGTAGCAAGGGCATAATCGACCTGTCCTTTCTTATTTTTTGTTGTGACGTATTTGCACCATGTTGGGTTTCTTGTTACCTGCTGATTGGTCATATAGTTAGCCACGGCAGGATGTTTAGTGTGTGTAAGATCTGCAATGTTATTGTAGCATTGATTCATTTATGTACAGATCATCGCGGATATTTGATTTAGTGAAGAATGGTTCTACACGTCTCATAATTTTTCTTAATATCATATGAATTTTCAAGTTTGGTCAAATTGACAAGTCTTAGCAAATAGGTCCCCTATTTAAGAGTAACTCGATAGTGGATGTTATATTTGCTTTTATGGTTAGTATTTCAGGCCAAGATGTGATGAATGAAACATTAGACGAACCACGTTTCTATGCCAATCTGGGTTTTTTGCCTCTTGATGTCTAGTCAGTGGAGATAGATTGTATAACAAGCATTGGGTTAGACACTGTTTCTCGGAAAGTTGGTCATTTGTTATAGCCATGAATGTATACTTCTGCCAAAATCTTGAAATGACAGCTTGCTGTGCAGCATCGGTGTGGTGAATTTCTCTCCAAGCATGGAGTTGAATTCACTTTAGTTACATAACTTCTGCAATTTTTTGTTTTGTACATTGTTAGTAGTCCTTGTTAATGAGCTGTTACATCCTTTTTGAAGCCCAACTTGCGGGAACCACTCAAGATCATTTGCAAATTTTCAACATTGAGATGAAAGCAAAAATGAAGTCTTATCAGATGCCAGAGCAGGTGCTGTCCACTTACTTTCCTTCCTCCTTTATCGGATGTTATCTTTTTCTCGAAAGGCTTGGAGGTTGACCTTATTCAGGTTCTTCCATTTATAGGTTGTCTTTTGGAAGTGGATTACTCCCAAAATGTTGGGTCTTGTCACCCAAACCTCGGTATATCATTGGACAATTGAAGGTTTCTGGCTTTTTTATACTACAATTACTTACAGTTGATGGTGCTTTACTTCTACTATTTGCCACCATCTTGTCTGATGTGTATTGTAGGTGTTGTACTGATGTGTGTGCTATCACGTATTCTACTTCAGAATGTTATCCATCGTACGTTTCTTAAAAATAACCTTTCTTCAGGTGATGCTGAGCCTGTAAAGATGTTTGAGAGAACAGCTAATCTCGTCAACAACCAGATAATAAATTATCGATGTGACCCTTCCGAGAAATGGTTGGTTTTGGTTGGGATTGCTCCCGGTTCGCCTGAGGTATGTAGTATGGATCGTGTTGTTTATCTGAATAAAGGTATTTAAAAGAATTTGCCTTTTGTGTTGGAGAATAATTATGAAGAAGAATCAGAGGAGAAGGTCTCTTGAGTGGCCACCTGTAGCTGTAGTTGAATATGGAAAAGGAGAATCTCCCATCTAATTGCTAATTACAAAAAAAAAAGAGAAGCATGTCTGTTATAGGTGCATGCGAGTCATGTGACAGTATGATTTGACTTGATTATCTTAAATTCAAGCCGCTCTAATTCTAGTGGAGATGGTTTCTCCAGCCTCAGTGGCCCATGAAATGTGTCCATGATTGCTATGGGTCTGCACTCTTGGGGTTCATACTTCCTCTGTCATCATGTTACTAATTCTTTCTGAAACTTTTTCTCTATGGAAGTGTAAAGTTTGTGGTCGGTGCATCATGGTTTCAGACTTTCTATAAAGCATGTGTGGTGTCAATATTTTTCGTGTTCCTAGAATTTAGAGTCACCTATGATGATCAAATAACTTTGATGTCAAAATCTGTCTTCTAGCGGCCACAACTGGTGAAGGGGAATATGCAACTTTTCTCTGTGGAGCAACAGCGTAGTCAAGCCCTCGAAGCACATGCTGCATCATTTGCAACTTATAAAGTGCAGTCACTTCACCTATCTTTTCAATCTTTTGGATCTTGTGCTTCGGTTGTCAACCCTGTTAATCTCTCTTCACCTGATGTACAGGTTCCTGGTAATGAAAATCCTTCAACTCTCATCTCCTTTGCAACGAAGACTGTTAATGCTGGTCAGGTTGCATCCAAGTTACATGTTATTGAGCTGGGTGCCCAACCAGGTGTCGTTGCATTCTAGTCTCTTCTTTTCATGTATTCATGGGTCTCAAGATTCCATCTGGATCTTATCTATTGCTTGTTCCTTCTAACAATGCGCTTATATTAGCAGGGAAGCCGTCTTTTACGAAGAAACAAGCGGATCTTTTCTTTCCTCCTGATTTTACTGATGATTTTCCAGTGGCAATGCAGGTATTAGGTGGTGATGTTTGATTCTCCTGAAAATGTTAGAAAATTGCTACGTATGAATTAGGTTTTGGATTTATTTGGTGCAGATATCCCACAAATACAGTTTGATATATGTGATCACCAAACTTGGGCTGCTATTTGTCTATGATTTGGAGACAGCTACTGCTGTATACAGAAACAGGATTAGTCCAGATCCGGTATTTCTAACTGCAGAAGCTTCATCAGTTGGCGGTTTTTATGCCGTTAACAGGCGTGGCCAGGTCTTATTGGCTACTGTAAATGAGGCAACAATTGTGCCTTTTGTTAGTGGCCAAGTATGTACTTCGGATTTGCGTATCTTCATAGTCTTCAAATTTCACCTTGGATGCTCATTTATCGTGTTAATAATTATTTGGTGATTCTGCAGCTGAACAACTTGGAGCTTGCTGTGAATCTGGCAAAGAGAGGAAATCTTCCTGGTGCAGAGCAGCTGGTAATGCAATATACTCATAATTCTGAATAATTTGTCTTTATACTGGATGATTGATGGTGTAGGAATTAGGTATTACATAACTTATGACCAAATGAGGGCAAAACTGATTGGTTTGGTTGTATTAGAATTTATCTTCTTATGTGGGTGGCCATTCTGTGCTTTATGTTATCTCTTTTCTATCTGTCAAAGGATCTCCTCTATGTTCATCTCTGTTCTGTCTTTCTTGGCACATACACGTGCTCACATAGGCCTATCTTTGAATTTCAGTTGCTTAGTTAAGGCAAGTGGAACAGTTGCACAATTTTAAACCTAGTGAGTTCGGTTCTCCTAGAATGAAGTAGACTAACAAAATTTGGTTCTTTGTTTGGTTGATCTGGAGGTTTTATCTTGGTTTTTTTTTTGTTCTCCAACTTTGAGATTTTATAGAAAATTATGCCCTGAAGCAGTTATAGTTTTCTTAATATAACCGTACTTATCATTTAAAATGATTTAGTAGTTCTACTGGATGTGGTCACTCTGAGAGCATGTGAAATGTGCTCTTGTAAATTTTTAATACCTCAGAGCAGATATATCTCGCATAATGAGATCAGAATACCTTTCCAAATTTATCAGGTTGTGCAACGTTTCCAAGAACTCTTTGCTCAAACTAAATACAAAGAAGCTGCTGAGCTTGCTGCTGAGTCTCCGCAAGGAATACTTCGCACCCCGGACACAGTTGCTAAATTTCAGGTGCTTGTTTTTCTGACATTTAGAATAGATTTTTCTGTGATCATACTGTTACTTATTTTTCTTGGATAAATACAATCCTGTTCCCTGGTCCTGACTGAAGTTGTTTGTGACAGTCATAGTATGAAAAATCTTGCTATATTTATTTATTATGAGATGATTCAGTTTTCAGATTCTGTTGTTCTTTCTTTTCCTTATTTGGAAATTAATCTGTGGTTTGAAGAATTGCCTGACCAATGGAGACTATCTTATTGATTATAGTTTCTATCAGGGACTGATTATATCTATGGTTTCTTTTCTGCAATAATAGAATTTGTAACAGCTCGCCTGGAATATTATTTGACAGAAGATATGAATTTTTTCATCCTTGCCAATACTGCAGAGTGTCCCAGTGCAATCTGGGCAAACACCACCTCTATTGCAATACTTTGGGACCCTTTTAACCAGGGGAAAGCTTAATGCATTTGAGTCACTGGAGCTATCACGCCTGGTTGTGAATCAAAACAAGAAAAACCTTCTCGAGAACTGGTTGGCTGAAGATAAGCTGGAATGTAGTGAGGAACTTGGGGATCTTGTGAAGGTAGGGTTTTTATTAACGTTCTTTCTTTCTTTCAACTTCTTTAGTTCTAAGTTCTACATTATCTTGAATAGTTCCCATGTATACGAATAGATTAGTCTGTATATATAGGTGTTTTTCTGCTTATAAACCTGGTCTTTTTATTGCAGACCGTTGATAATGACCTCGCATTGAAAATATATATCAAAGCCAGGGCAACTCCAAAAGTAGTTGCGGCTTTTGCTGAGCGGCGAGAGTTTGACAAAATTCTGATATACTCAAAGCAGGTCTGCAGAACTTTCCTATCGTTTTCTTTATGTAGAGCTTTGACTGCTATGTACATTTCTAGAGTCCTCTTGTTGCTATTTCTTCACTTCATTTTTTTTGGATCTTATTGCTGCTTTATTTCTTCTAGGTTGGGTACACGCCAGACTATCTCTTCCTTTTACAGACAATTCTGCGAACAGATCCTCAGGTGTGCTCTCTGTAGTCATATCTCATACTTGTGAAGATACTTCTCTTGCTGTGTCTCTGTCCTAGGCAAAGAAAAGCAGCTGCAGTATAGCTAACTAATACCCCAATGGCTATGCACAGGGGCAATTGCTCACATACACAGACATATTTTCACCAAAATTTGTTATGTGGCATGGGAAAGGGTGGTATAACTGGCGCGCTATATGAGTCATGTGACTATGATTCTTGTTTGCTCTTTCAACTCACTATAATTCTTATTGACCTACTTGGAAGATGACATAAAAATGTTGTTCTTACTGTAACTTTTACCCTATGGGTAATTTACCTTTCTGTCCTTACTCCTTATTGGACTGCCGAAGGGCATTGATGGCATTAGTTTGGTGAATCCCCTACGTTTTTCACTGCTTAAATTGACCTTGGAATAGCATAATATTTGGTTTTGCAGCTAGTTAGCCTAATGTTGGTTAGATATTGTTTCAGATGCATGCATAGTCCATTAAAAAACAGGTGCATGAAATAGCGAAGGTCAGGTGGTTGTTCTGTGAAGAGGGAGGTGGAAGGGGAGGATGACAGCTTCGACTTTATTATAAAGCCCCTTTTTTCGCCCAAGAACATTCTTATAAACTTATGTGGATTGCATCCCTGTTGGTGTGCTCTGTGGGCCGCACGCATGCTTGTGCGATCATTGAATATATAATGTTTTAACAAATTTTTCACGCCATCTTGACAAAGAAAATTTTCTGATTTCTTTACTTCAGGGAGCTGTCAATTTTGCATTAATGATGTCCCAAATGGAGGGAGGTTGTCCAGTGGATTACAACACTATAACGGATCTCTTTCTTCAGGTTTGTCTATGACATTGTTTCAGTTATTCTGTTATGGTTTTCAATTTTTCAGGTTAATTTGTTGCTCTTTATAGCAACGTACACATGATGCTACAAGGGCTTATCTAAGGTCGCTATTCATAATCATTTTTGTGCATAAGCATGTAATATGTCTGGTTCCATCTGGCACATGCAGAGGAATTTGATCCGAGAAGCAACTGCATTCTTGTTAGATGTACTAAAGCCAAATTTGCCAGAACATGGTTTTCTTCAGACAAAGGTAACTGATAATATCGGTATCAAGAATACTCTGTAGTTTTATATGAATATATGCATGATTTTTGTCACTAACAAGGCTTCAATATCATAGGTTCTTGAAATCAATCTGGTCACTTTTCCAAATGTAGCTGATGCCATCCTGGCTAATGGCATGTTCAGTCACTACGATCGTCCTCGAATTGCCCAACTTTGTGAAAAAGCTGGTCTTTTTGTTAGGGCCCTGCAGGTATATATCTTGAGATTTCTGGGTTAATCTCATACGGTACCATGTGAAATTCGGTTATTCTGACGTTGGCTATCTATTATCTTACAGCATTATACTGAGCTGCCAGATATCAAACGTGTCATTGTGAACACACATGCCATTGAGCCACAGGTTTGCATTTTTTTGTTGTTGTGTTTTTTCTCTTGTTTATGGTGGGTGTTCTGAAATTGGGCCTGAGATTTTGGGGTCACCTGCAGTCACTTGTTGAGTTTTTTGGTACACTATCACGAGAGTGGGCTTTGGAGTGCATGAAGGACCTTTTGCTGGTCAATCTGAGGGGCAATCTTCAAATTATTGTACAGGTGTGGTATCTTTCCTTTTCTTCTTAAGTTTCTCCGCTCCTATTTTCAGTAACTACATGAAAGATATGTGTACAGGTTGCGAAGGAATATTGTGAGCAGTTGGGTGTTGATGCATGCATAAAGATCTTTGAACAATTTAAGTCATATGAGGGGTTGTATTTTTTCCTTGGGTCGTACTTGAGCTCCAGGTTAGTGAGGGACATATTTCCCTGTTATTTGTTCAAAGTTCACTTAAAACTGCTGTGTTGGTAATTTGGATAAAGCTCTCTCCTTTCTTGTCAATTGTGCCAGTGAGGATCCTGACATTCACTTCAAGTACATTGAGGCCGCTGCTAAAACTGGACAAATTAAAGAGGTGGAACGTGTGACTAGGGAATCAAATTTCTATGACCCTGAAAAGACAAAGAATTTCCTGATGGAGGCCAAGCTTCCTGATGCACGGCCACTTATTAATGTTTGCGATCGTTTTGGCTTTGTGCCTGATCTCACACATTATCTTTACTCGAATAACATGCTTCGATATATTGAGGGTTATGTCCAGAAGGTACGAGGTCTTATGACTTCAAGCATCGACTTTCTGCATTCACTCTATATAAAGTTTCTAAGATTGTTTGCCTCTCTTGGTAGGTCAACCCTGGAAATGCTCCTTTGGTAGTGGGGCAGCTGATAGATGATGAATGCCCAGAAGATTTCATTAAAGGCTTAATTCTTTCTGTTCGATCTTTGCTACCGGTGGAGCCTCTTGTTGACGAGTGTGAAAAGAGGTGTGGTTTCCCCTCTTTCTTGCTCCTGGCCCTCTGATTCTTGCACCTGCTCTGTGATGATATGTCATCCTTATGAGCTTCTGATCAAATTAATGTTCTCATACCTGGGATCTGGTTTGCAGGAATCGACTCCGTTTGCTCACTCAGTTTTTGGAGCATCTTGTGAGTGAGGGAAGCCAAGATGTACATGTCCACAATGCTCTGGGTAAAATCATCATCGAAAGTAACAATAATCCGGAGCATTTTCTCACAACCAACCCATACTATGATTCACGTGTTGTGGGTAAATATTGTGAGAAGCGCGATCCTACTCTCGCGGTTGTGGCTTACAGGAGAGGCCAATGTGATGATGAACTTATCAATGTGACCAATAAAAATTCCCTATTCAAATTACAAGCCAGGTTTGACACATGCTTCATGTCACAATTTTGATTGTCATTGATAGAATCATCTGTTCCTTTGTTAACTTCATCTCGTTATTGTAGGTATGTAGTCGAAAGGATGGATGCTGATCTCTGGGAGAAAGCTCTGGACCCTGAGAACTCTTATAGGAGACAGCTAATTGATCAGGTTGTCTCTACGGCTTTGCCTGAGAGCAAGAGCCCAGAACAAGTTTCTGCAGCTGTTAAAGCTTTCATGACGGCTGATCTTCCTCATGAACTAATTGAACTTCTCGAGAAGATTGTGCTTCAGAATTCTGCTTTTAGTGGGAACTTCAACTTGCAGAACCTGCTTATCTTGACGGCCATCAAGGCAGATCCATCTAGAGTTATGGATTATGTCAATAGACTGGACAACTTTGACGGACCTGCAGTTGGGGAAGTAGCTGTGGAAGCCCAACTTTATGAGGAAGCTTTTGCAATTTTCAAGAAGTTCAATTTGAATGTCCAGGCTGTCAATGTCTTACTGGATAATATTCAAAGCATCGAACGAGCTGTTGAGTTTGCATTTAGGGTTGAAGAAGAGGCTGTTTGGAGTCAGGTAGCCAAGGCCCAACTAAGGGAGGGTCTTGTCAGCGATGCTATTGAGTCATTTATCCGTGCAGATGATGCCACTCAGTTTTTGGATGTTATTCGTGCTGCTGAGGATGCTAATGTCTATCATGACTTAGTGAAGTACCTTCTGATGGTGAGGCAGAAGACGAAAGAACCCAAGGTGGACGGTGAGCTCATATTTGCATATGCCAAGATTGATAGATTGGGTGAGATTGAGGAATTCATCCTTATGCCAAATGTCGCCAATCTTCAAAATGTTGGTGATCGCTTGTATGATGAAGCCTTATACGAAGCTGCCAAAATCATTTTTGCCTTTATATCTAACTGGGCCAAGTTGGCCAGCACACTTGTGAAGCTGAGACAATTCCAGGGAGCTGTTGATGCAGCTCGGAAAGCCAATAGTGCAAAGACATGGAAGGAAGTTTGCTTCGCCTGTGTTGATGCCGAGGAGTTCCGCTTGGCACAAATGTGTGGTCTCAACATCATTGTACAGGTGATTTATCAATTTCACATTCATTCTTAGACTACTTAGTCATGTTTCTATCTTCTTCTTCTTCTAGCTCTTCGGTTAGGACACTTTTGACAGGTAGAAACTAGGAGAGCTGGTAAACCGGAAATTTGCACTTGGGTTGCCTCTTTAAATGCTTTCCAGATGGACATTGAGTGTGCTTCTTGTTACTTCAGTTAACTGCATGATTCGTATCTCCCACACAATATTCACTTGACTTTGCCTATGTGAATGCTGTAGGTGGATGATTTGGAAGAAGTCAGTGAATATTACCAGAATAGAGGATACTTTAACGAGCTTATCTCTCTCATGGAGAGTGGTCTGGGTTTGGAACGTGCACATATGGGTATTTTTACCGAGTTAGGTGTCCTTTATGCAAGATACCGTCCGGAGAAGCTCATGGAGCACATTAAGCTGTTCGCCACTCGGCTCAATATTCCCAAGCTTATACGAGCTTGTGATGAGCAGCAGCACTGGCAAGAGCTCACATACTTATACATCCAATATGATGAGTTCGACAATGCAGCAACAACGATAATGAACCATTCTCCTGAAGCATGGGATCACATGCAGTTTAAAGATGTCATCGTCAAAGTTGCCAATGTTGAACTCTACTACAAGGCTGTGCACTTCTATTTGCAAGAACATCCTGATTTAATCAACGATGTTCTCAATGTGCTTGCACTTCGTGTGGATCATACACGTGTTGTTGACATTATGCGAAAGGTTTTACATGTGACTTTGAATTTGTATCTTGGCCTTGATTTTGTTTTGCCTGTTCTAACTTTGTGGGTAATGTTTGCGCACTCTCAATTTCAGGCTGGTCAACTGCGGCTTGTCAAGCCTTACATGGTTGCAGTACAGAGCAACAATGTTTCTGCTGTTAATGAAGCTCTGAACGAGATCTATGTAGAAGAGGAAGATTATGACAGATTGCGTGAATCTATTGATTTGCATGATAACTTTGATCAGATAGGCCTTGCGCAGAAGGTTATACAACATTCTTTTGCCATAGGCTTTTACTTTTGGGTATGTTTTATATATTTATCAGTACTGTTTTGAGCAGATTGAGAAACACGAGCTTCTTGAGATGAGACGTGTTGCTGCTTATATCTACAAGAAGGCTGGTAGATGGAAGCAATCAATTGCATTGTCCAAAAAAGATAACCTTTACAAAGATGCCATGGAAACAGCGTCTCAGTCTGGTGACCGTGAACTAGCAGAAGAGTTGCTTGTTTATTTCATTGAACAGGTACTTTTGTAAATAAATCCTCTGCTCTCTTAGTGAGAGTGCATTCTGCAGACAGAAATTAACTACCTAGAGATTCCTAACCTGCTGAGGTTAATTTGCCAGTTTATCTGAAACAATCTGTTAAGTTGAAATGCTTCGCTTGTATTAATTTATGGGATGTCTTCAAGTGCCGTCTTCTTTTGGAGTCTGCAGCAGAAGAATAGGAGGTTGTCATTTGTACATGTGCATTCATATACAGTTGTTTATTAGTCTAACGCTTTAGCACTGGTGGTGTGATGGCTTCGTGAATCTGAGACAGACATGGTTGAACAAGGTCTCTTTAGATAGGAAAGATGAACAGCATGTATCCAACTGAATATTCTTTGCTTTGATCTTTTCTTTTTGCATTATTGTATTTTAGTCCTGGTCTCCTCCCTTAATGTTTGGAAATGTGTGCATGTGTTTATCCGGTCCTGGTGCAATATTAATTTTTTCTCCTTGATCTGTGCAGGGAAAGAAGGAATGCTTTGCTTCGTGCCTCTTTGTCTGTTACGATTTAATCCGGGCAGACATTGTGCTTGAACTTGCCTGGATGAACAATATGATTGATTTTGCTTTCCCATATCTGCTTCAGGTGATAACTTTGTTGTACTGTTATAGTTACTCTGACAATGCATGAACAAATGTAGCTCACTATTGATATGTGAATTTATTCCTCTCGCAGTTCATCCGTGAGTACACTAGCAAAGTTGATGACCTTGTGAAGGACAAGATTGAAGCTCTCAAGGAAGTAAAGGCTAAAGAGAAGGAAGAGAAGGATGTCATTGCACAGCAGGTAATTAGTCTTCAGTCGTCGCATTCTATTGAATTAAAAAGTTCTTGGTGTGTGCCGTCTTGTGTAGTTCACTAGCTACATGTTAAAATCCTAGCGTGAGCTTTGCATATAGCAACCAGCTCTTTGTTTAACCACTCGGTTGTCACTTTTAAGACTACGATAGTTATTGCCCCAAATCCTTGTTAATTGTTTGTTACTTAGTCATATCAGCTGTCTTATGTTTTTTAGAACCAATTTTCCCAGTTTTTTATCAGCATCTATTACTAGAGAATACGACGAACAATTTATTTATTCGACTGCATTTTTTCCTTGGCAGAACATGTATGCTCAGTTGCTGCCTCTAGCTTTGCCTGCACCCCCGATACCTGGTATGGGAGGACCGGGGATGGGAGCAGGTTTTGCTCCCCCACCACCAATGGGTGGGATGGGGATGCCTCCTATGCCACCGTTTGGCATGCCGCCTATGGGAAGCTACTAAACTCATGGAAGATGGACCTTGCTATTCGTTTCTTTGATAGCTGTAGCTTCGCAAGACTTTGTGGACTCGAAGTTTTCGTTATTGCTTTGGGTGGACGGAGTTGGGGTGCTGCGCAATAACTGTCTCGAGTTTTTGTACCTTTCATAGGCTTGTGGGTAATTGTTGTAACACTCAATTGATTTCGGTTAGGAAGCGGCATTCTTTTGCTGTTGTAGAGTGTCAGGGGAAGAAGATCTGCTTGTATTCTAGTGATCTTATCGGTGTCTATTGAGGAAAACAATAGTAAGATACCTGAAGATATATAGACTGAATCCCAGTGCGAGGAGATATATGTTAGCATGTTTGTTTCTTACTTTGTCGATTCTGTTTTCATTGGAATTTGAACACGTCATCACTCGAGTCGGTTTTAGTATTTGGCCAAAAAAGGAGCTGCTTTCGGTAGATCTGAGACTTATGTTCTGATGATTGTTCAAGGACTTGAATGTGAATCAAGTATTAGAACTTGCTCTAACGTCTGAGGTTGAATGTTCAGATTACTATGTTCTTAAAGTTCCATGTGTTGCGATGATTTTGACGCTCAGCTCAACATTCTCTTTCTTTATTGTGCGCTTTGAATTAAAGGTCCATATGTTCATTTCTTGGGTTTTCTATTTGTCTATATTTGCGGTAATGATCCGGTCCGACAAGGACGGGGAGTGGTTGCTGGAGCTAGATAGCTCGAACAAGGAGCGGCTCTTGGCTGCAATGGCAAAGGGGAACAAGGAGCGGCTCTTGGCTGCGATGGCAAAGGGGAACAAGGAGCGGCTCTTGGCTGCAATGGCAAAGGGGCAAAATTGAACTGTATTGCATATTGTACCTGGATATATATATCTGAAAACTGGAATTAACTCACGGAAGCGCCTTTTGATGTAATGGATTATCGATGGGTTTGTAAATCGCACGATCAAATGTAATTATTCATCTGTTGAATTGGAACTGCGGGGAGTTAAGTAAGCTTGACAATATTAGGTGTAGACATTGCAGTTTTAATAGGTTATGTCAATTTGGAAACTAAAAATTTCAGTTTAACTGTGTGTCCATTGTTTTTTGCTATTGTACTTTCAGCATAAGGCTGAAATGATCTTATTGAGAGGGCTTAATTAAAAAAAAAAACACTAATTTTACCTTGAATGATAATTCTGGTCCGAGCTGTTTTTTTCTCGTAAAAAATCATCAACTTTCATTTAAATCCCAAATTTGGCATGAACAATTTGAAAATTTCTCATCAAGGGGGCTGGATTTGTGACTCAAATAAAAGTTGATGCCTTTTATTGAAATAAAAAAAAAATTCGGGCCATAATTATCACTCAACGTAAAGTTAGTGTTTTTTTTTGGAATTAGCCGGTTTGAGAGTGGCATATACTTCTTCTTGATTAATGCTTTTGCATTTCTTTTAATACTGGTCTGACCGAAGTTAACAAGTTCAAACCAGGTGTTTCGTTAATCTCTTCAATGTGTCGGGAGCTTCACAAGAACAAACTTTTATTGACATACAGGGAAATGGCAAGTAGACCCCTAGCTAATGTTGCCAAACTAAAATGTTGCATAAATTCTCAAGACCTCCAGCAGAAACCCCGGTTGCTTGGCTGGGGATGCACTTGTGGCTCTTACATGTCTAATTTCACACAAAGTAGACTCATTATTTTTTTAAAAACGGGCACGCGAGCGAGAAAAGCCTATACGAACTTGCCTAGGAGAGATCGGAGCCGCGGGGGATCGACGCCGACGAGGGCGGTTCAAAGCTGGGAAGGAGCACAGATGCCGAGAGGTAAGCGGGCGTGAGGTTCCGTTCGTGAGGACCCGAAGTGGAGTTGTTTTTTCAAATGAGGTCTCCGAGTGCACCTTGCGACATGAAGAGGCAAACCGGTCTGAATTAAGGGCCCGAGCTCGCCGGCCGGCGGGTCGTGCGATTATTCCAGCCGCCGGAGAAGGGACATTTTCGTCCAAAAAATTTTGGGTTGATTTTCTGTCTCTCGTTTTCGTTCCTGTATTACGTTGATTCGGCCGGCCCTCTCTGGCAACGCAAGCAGAACGAACGAAGAAATTTCTTGAATCCTCTCTTCCGCCCTCCTCGATGGCGATCGCCATCATCCTCGTCTGGACCCTGATCGTCGCGCTCCCATCGTCCCTCGCTCTCCTCTTCGCCTCGCGCGTCGTCTCCCGCCGCGCGGCCAGGAGGAGGGCCGTCGGGTTCTTCCATCCGTACACCAACGACGGCGGGGGAGGGGAGAGGGTGCTGTGGTGCGCCGTCAGGGCCGTGCAGGAGGAGCGTCCCGATCTCGACTGCGCCGTCTACACTGGCGATCAGGACGCGTCTCCCGATAGCTTGACGGCCCGTGCGATCGATCGATTTGGAGTCAAGCTGCTTCGTCCTCCTAAGGTTCAAAATTTCTTTCCATTTTCGTTGCTGAACTTATTGTCTGAGCTGCTACTATTCCTATTTTGGTCTACTTTTGTCGCACGCCAATCGAAGTTTTAGTTAGTATTACGTGCTGTGAATCAGTGAGTGGAGGATCTCAATTGATGTTTTTGATTGAGGAGCTGTGCTCTTGGTTCTTGAAATGTCTTGCCAATGTAAGCATGTGAGGTCGGAGTTGAATGTCAGATATTGCATTCGCCTTTTTCCCTTATACAGCTTTGCTAGGTCTTGTCGAGGATCGTAGACCGTAGACATAATGACTTCCCTTCGGTCTTTGAATGAAAAAAGCTTATAGCTTTACTTGAGGAATACGTCCCTAACTTACCTCATAACAAGACTAGTTCATAAATGGCGTGAAATGCATGAGGAATTTTGCGTAGGACGTCATTTGTGCGAGAGACACATCTTAAGAGTTGATGCTAGCAAATTTTAACCTTTTTTGTCACGAGGGTGTGAAGGGATTCTCCTAGCAATTTTCGAAATTGGTAAGCTCTAACAGTACGCTCTTGTTACTTATGCCCAACTCCTCAGGTTGTCCATCTGTGCAAGAGGAAGTGGGTCGAAGAAACTACTTACCCACGCTTTACTATGATCGGCCAAAGTCTTGGTTCCATGTATCTTTCGTGGGAAGCGTTATGCAAGTATACTCCGTCGTTCTATTTTGACACCAGTGGATATGCTTTCACTTATCCTGTCGCACGGATTTTTGGATGCAAAGTTATGTGCTACACTCATTACCCTACTATCAGCACGGACATGATATCTCGTGTTCGCCAGCGGACTTCTATCTATAATAACAAAGCTTCAATAGCTCAGAGGTATTGGATCTAATCTGATGGATTTTTATTTATCTGTGTGTGCTCCTGTCTAGATGTTCTATAGAACGTCTTAAACAGGACGGTTCTCCCATTGTCCCTTCGTCCATAACTCCATATCACCACCTTGTCTCCCTCAATTATGTGCACCTGCTCATCTTATCACTGGCACCATTCCTTCTAAAGTCTGACAGTCATGTAGTGGTCTATTGTGAGGTTTTGGATATCTGAATATTGGTGTAATTCATGCATACAAACATATGTGTGGTTTTGTATATTCTCTGTTGTTTTCAATTCTGACGTAACTCTCTCCTTTTGGGCAGTGTTTGGCTATCCAGATGTAAAATCATATATTACACAATTTTTAGCTGGATATACGGGTTTGTTGGGTCTTGCACACATCTTGCAATGGTTAATTCATCATGGACAAGGTCGCATATTGAGAAGCTTTGGAGAATTCCTGATCGAACTAAGCGAGTTTATCCTCCATGCGATACATCAGGACTGCAGGTTTGTTGTGCTGTTGTTGTTCTTTACCATATCTCTGGGACTTCTCTCTCTCTCTCTCTCTCTCGCACGCACGGGTGAGACTAGCATGGACACATGTATGCACACATTAACCATACACCAACACATCGACAAAGACACGCCAATGGAAAATGAGTTCTAGGGGAAAGAAGTTAGGTTGGTCTTGCTACAAATGGACAAACTGCAATTGTCACAATATGGACATCCGGCTGTTGTGCTCCCCTGCTCCTTTTCTTTCCTGCTTTTATTCTCAGCATGTCGTGTCCTCCTCTTATTGAATTGGGAAATGATGTACCCATTTTATTCAGACCACTTTTGTAACTACTTACTTGACCAGTTGACAGTTTAACTTTGCATTTTAATTTGTATGGTAGTCTATGTGTATGCTCTTATCTCTAGCTAGTTAATTCTTGTTTTTGTGTGTTCTACTTATGATCTATGTACATTTTCTATTATCAATAATCCGCTTTGGTTTATCTGCTGTTAAGTTTTCACCTTTTCAATTTACGTAACATGTTGTAGTGGATATTTCATTCCCTAGAACATTTTTGTCGAAGCAGGCGCTTCCCTTGGAAAGACCAGTTACTGCGCCAACTTTCATTTCTGTTGCCCAGTTTCGTCCAGAGAAGGTGGGAACATTTATACCAACCTCATAATGACGAGGTAGCTATCATTTGAGTGGCTCACATGGGCCTTTGCTAATGTAGTGCATATGCCTTAAGCTTGATTGTCATATCTCAGGCACATGTTCTTCAACTTGAGGCATTCGAGCTTTCTATCAGAAAATTAGAAGCAGACATGCCAAGACCTAAGCTCCAATTTGTGGGGAGTTGTCGGAATAGATCAGACGAAGATAGGTTGGAAAGTTTGAAAATCAGAGCAGTTGAACTGAAAGTGGAAAGGGATGTGGAGTTCCATAAGAACGTAATGTACAGGTCTGTGCCACTAAGACCCCAATTACACCTAACTTTTTTCATTGCTTTATTCTGGAGAATAGATTGACTTTGTCATATGGTGAGTTGTGTTTTTAGACCACAAACAACATCTGTAGGATATAACCAATATTTTGGCGGTGTCTTTACATAATGATATCTTATGAGGACTGCTATGAGCTTCTGGCTTAAGAACTTTTCATGTGGAACGGAATGTTGGTTCAAGTTCGCAGTAAGAAGCTATGATGTAAGATAAATGAAAGAAATTTGATGGATTTGATGTAATCATTGGCTCTTAGCGATAAGTAAAGTGAAGATGAGAGAGGACGGAAGTGTAAGTGGGCTTACCGGCTGAAGCCCACTCTAGCACACTAGATGGGCCAACAGCTTATAGAGCCCTCTCTCACCAATCTCTTTTGTATTTGTGAACCCAAGTTGAAAATTACTTTCGTTCTTGTGTGAATCAGTTGTTTACCATGGCTGAATTTGGATGTGTGTGCTCAACATGGAAAAAGATAAAATTGAGAGGCATACCCTAGAACTTCCTGCATTAAGTGACATTAAGAGAAATGTCCACACAACAAACGATGAGATTCTCTTGATATAACTCAATTTCTCTGTGATGGTGAGGAATATATTTTCTGATACTTGACTGATAGGCATTTTGCTAAAAAGTAGGGCTAATAACTGGTAAAAAGTTAAACGCTAAGTTTGTTGTCATCTGAATATTTCTTCTTTTGGGTTCAATTCATCATGTCCTCCATGTATGTAATTATTGATTTTGCTCATGTCTTATATGACAGTTGATAAGTATGAACTATCCACTAGACTTTGGTTTTGACAGCTTTCTTACTTGGCAGGGACTTGGTTAAACTTTTAGCAGGTGCAACTGCAGGACTGCATTCTATGACTGATGAGCATTTTGGAATCAGTGTAGTAGAGTATATGGCTGCCGGAGCCATCCCGATCGGTATACTTTTCAATCACTTTAGAACTAGAAACGAATTCCCTGGCCTGTCTTCATGCACATTGAATGTTTGCATTTTGTCCAGCTCATAAGTCTGCTGGCCCAAAAATGGACATTGTTTTAGAAGAAGATGGACAGCAAACTGGATTTCTTGCCCAAAATGTTGAGGAATATGCTGATGCCATCCTGAAAATCCTAAGGATGTCAGAATCCGAGAGAGTCAATATGGCTGCAGCCGCTAGGAAGCGTGCGTCCAGATTTTCTGAGCAAAGATTTTATGAAGACTTTAAGGCTGCAATCCGGCCAGTAATGGGTACTTCATCATCTTAAAACATGTTATCTTGTAACCGTGAGCGAGATGCCTAGTTGTAGCTTTAGTTGCAAAGAATACCTCTCGCTCGTGCTTACACTACCTTGTGGATAGTCTTGATGTACACCTTGTACTCCGGCATTTCATATTCTGTGCGCAATCAGCATGATCATAATCTCCTGTTTTATTCTGACACGTCATCTTGATAATTTATGATTAGCAAATATAGATTGCAAATTATAAGAATCTTCACTTTTGATTTTCCCATCTCACTTACACGCAAAGGTCCAACTTTTATTCCTTCGTCTTCCTCCTTAAACCCTAGGTTTCCTTTCAATCTACCCCTCTAATCTTTTCCTATTCTTTGTTCCATTTGCTTTCATGGCATCTCAATACTCTCCCGAAATTACATTGCCAACTTTGACAACTCGTAATGGGATGAGAATTCTTCAAACTGTTATTTCCGTCTATTGAATATGGCCGATGAATACTCTGAAAAACTTATTCTTGGTCCCTACTTTCGTAATCATCAACAAATTCTAACCTCACTCAGGCCATGTTTTCCTAAAAAACGAGAAGAATTGCTTCTTATTTGGAAGACTTCTATTATGGATATTTGGGCTACAGAACCTTCTTGATTTCGAGGTTTTCCTTCTTTCGAAGCAATTGTCCATAGGTGGTATGCATGTCTGAAAGGTATTTATCAGTTCGTCTTGCTTGGAAAAGAGCCGGGATTGACACTGCTTTAGAGGTTAGTATGCTGTCATACGACCTAAATCTAGAGCTTCTTCTTGTTAGTTTTGGTCTCCTTCAACCAACTGTTTCTTCTTCCCCAAATGACAATTACTCTTTTGGACATTTATGCCATAGTTGGCTTTTCTCCCAATGGTACACCGGTAGAAAATCTCTCCTTTCGACAGATGCCCCCACTACCAAAAGTTCTTCACCAACAAATCAAACTTTAGGAGAAGTAGAAGAAACAACGGTGGGTGCCATTGCTCCTCTAATCAAGAAGAAGAAATCCAACCTTTCGACTCCATTTGCTTCAACTATTATGGATGTTGTCAAGTCTATGAACATTCCTGAACCTCAAGCAGATTGAACCAATCCTGTCGACAATCATGATAGTAGAGATGACTCACTCTTGCATCTTGACCTCCGTCCATCTTTACTTTCAGGCTTATCAATAGTCTCTGCCCCCTCTCCTTTGGCAGCTTAGGGCTTGCATGATAACCATTATGTTTCTCTATTTTTCTATTTTCTGTTATCGGGAACAGGTTTGGAACAAAAATCCCTTTGGTAACGCAATTTCATTTTCTATCTTTAGAACAAATTTCTACTCTAGAAATAGGTTTGGAAGAGAAATTATAATAATTTTTTTTACTTTTCTATTTCTAGCACAGAAATGAGAAATAAAAACTCTTCTCATCGCTTGCCCTCACTACTAGCCGGCTGCCCACCCGCTGCTCCACCATCACCCCGGCCGCCTCCTATCGTAGCTGCCTAACTGTTGTCATCTGCCACCACCTACCGGCCGTCGTTTGTCGCCGTCCTTCACTGCCGGCCACCTCCTGCCGCCGTCTCCCGCCACTCGCTGGCCATCTCCCACCGTTGACCGCCGTGTCTCGCCGCCCGCCTCCCACTGCTACCCAACATCGGCCGCCGCCTGTCGTTGTCCTCCGCTTTCGGTCGTCCTCTGCCGCCGGCTGTCTCCCATCATTGTACTCCGCCTCTGACCGTCCTCCGCCGCCACCGCCCAACACTAGCCACCCCCCGCTGCCCACCCGCTCGTTCGCTTGCCCACCCACTGGCCGCCTCTCGTCACCATCCTCCGCCGCTGGCCGGCCAATCGCCCGCCGGCCGCCTCACGTAGTCGTCGTCCGCTGCTGGTCACCTCCCGCTGCTACCCAACGCTGGCCACCTCCCACCGCCACTTGCCTCCCGTCATCGGCCGCCTCTCGCCGTCCGTTGCCTCCTGCCCGCCGACCGCTTGGGAGGGGGAAATTTTGTGTCATTATCAAACGAATTTCTATTTCAAAAACAGAAATTTTGTATCGTTATCAAATGCGTATTTTAGCTAAGAAACTCATCAATGTAATAGAAATAGAAAAATCTATTTCTGAAACATAATGGTTATCATTCGCGCCCTTAACTTCCAGATAAGATTACGTGGAGGTGGAGCCAAAGAAAAAATTAAATGGCGAATGATAGGTGTAAACCAGAAATACGATTTCATCTCCAAAGCGGTAAATATGTATTTCCATCTCATTTTTTGGATTAGAAGTCTCTCTTTTAATCTAGATTTTTGTTAGCAAATGAAAAAGACAGAGAAAATTGGCAAAAATAAACTAACTAAAATACTATTATAATTCGACAAAAAATACTAGTATAAAAAGAAGATACCAATAATTATTTTGAAATTGAAATTGGTAAAAGTTGATGAAAAAATCTAATGGAAAAAGAAACACGACTACGTATCAATTAAAAGGGAAAAAGGCTCCAATAACAAAAATTGGATAATCATTATATATTTTTAAATAATCAATCAATGCAAAAAACATGATCGATCAATAACAAATATTAAAGAAAATCACCTTAAATATCATTTAATCATTTCCTTTTCCTTTTGTAATTATTTATAATATTTTTGTTAATCAATCACTTTTTACCTTAGTTAACCCTTTAGGTATACACGATGAGTAATCAATTTTTATCTTTTGAATTTTTTGCTACTTTGTGCTTTTTATTTAGGTTGTGTTTATTCTTTTTCTTAAAATATCATTTAACTCTATTAAAGTGGCTATATTTGTATAATTTTACAACATTTGATTATTTATTGTTCTTATTTATATTCATTTCTTCTGTTATTAGCAATTTTAGTTGATTGAGTTTTCTCTCATTCTCTATATTTTTATTTTCTTTAGAATAATTAGAGTAAAAAGAGTTTTTCTTCAAAAAATAAGATGAAATATACTCTTACCCCTTAAAGTCATGTGCACACATGTAGCAGAAAAAATAAATGAGGATTGGCAGCCGTAACAAATTAATGTTTAAGAGGTGTTGTTTAATAGTTGAAAACACAGGTGGAAACATGCATTGCCAGCAAAGTTCATAGGGGTTTTGTGTAATTTTCCTTAAAAAAAAACTAGAATAATAAAAAAAGAGAGATCTCTCTGCTTGCGCGGGCACACAGGCACACAACCTCACACGCACAAAATAGGATCAAGCAATCCATTCAGAGTATGGAGTCTGTCCCCACCATTGTCTTCATCTCCGCCAAGGAAGATAGATGAATTGATTGCCAAAAAGTAGAGAAAAAAAAAAGGAAATACAACTACTCAGTACAACTACTTGGTTTAGCCACGTCATCGCCATATAGGACAAAGAAAATAATAAAAAAAATCCACGGCAACACTTTCTGTTAACCAAGTTGGACGGAATTAACGGAATGACTCAATTTCACTGATTTGACAAATTCTAGGACTTGATTGCATTTTTTATAAGTTTTAGAACACAATTGCATTTTCGTGATAAGTTTAAGGGTTCACTTACCCCATATTTCTACAAGTATCCCTACTTTTCTCCAATCCAATCCAACACATAACAATACACAGGCAAATTCACGTTTGTTGCTAAAATTATTTGAGGATTGGACATACTATATCGCTAGGCATGGCATCGAAACATTCTCTTGCCTCATTTTTAGCAATCGACAATCTTAAGAGACAATCTTAAATGTTTTCTGCCGGCCCGGTGTGTCAAGTTCTGATGGGTGGAGTAATCAAATTTGTTATTCTTTCAATGGATATATTTCCTATAAAATCACGAAAAAACACTTTCTCTTTTCATCTCAATGTGGGATACTGGATCAGTGATGGGACTGAGCAAGAATGGTATATACAATGCTTGTTGGTCAGTGAACTGACTCCCCTTCTAATGCATTTGGGGAATAAGCATTCTGCATTTGCGGTGTGTCTCGATGTTTCGCCGCCGCAATTAAGATTTTGAAAGCCTAGCCTTTGTAGCGAGCAGAAAAATCCTAAAATCTACCATCCTCGACGGGGTACGAGACTCTTTGTCGTGGCGGTGACGTGGTCCCAGGGACTTGTGGGAAGCCAAATAGATAACAATTCTTTTAAATGAATTATGGAAACTTAAATTCTCAAATTTCAGAAAAGAAAGTTAAGCTGGCCCGGGTTGCTTCTTGATTTTTTTAAGGTGAGCACGTCGACTCACTGGAGTAAAAACTCATAATATTGCCGTTAGATCTTGTCACAATCATCGTCAAAATCTTTGCCTCCTGAGGCACCATTTACGCATATCCATGTCATCATTTATACAGAATGTCTTTTGCGAAGAGTTGAAGTGAATTTTGGTATTTATCTAATTGAGTGAATATAATGGGTATATTAGATATGTGTAAACACTTTTTCTTTTTTGGTCTTAAAGATATTTTTATTTATCTCATAATAAGTGCTTTTAGGCATTAGGTAAGTTATCTAAAAAGTGAAAATGACGATTTCCAAAAAAAACCTTGAAAATGGAAGAATCGCACGTTTTAATAAAGCCACTTACTTCACGCGGGTAAATTTTAAATTTCTAACGCAATTTAACGAGGCTCAACAAGTGCCCTACGAAACACTTTTTTTAACATTTTCTATGTGTGAATTTGATGATTAACTTTATATATTAGATAATTAAGTGGATGGTTACTTGATGAAAAGAATGGGAAGTTAGTTTTAACTTTTTTATATATTCTAAATATAAGGAAACTAATGATGAACTCGCACCATGCGAGCTCTCGAGCACACTCGACGGGCATGCGTGCTGCTTTTATGCTCTTTTTGTACAGTAGAAAATTGTGGATCGTTAACAATTAGCATCCGGTGACCGACGGTAACTATCCTAATGGACCGGAGATAATTACCAATCAATTCCAAACTTATCATATGATTGCTAATTCAATTCTAAACTTTTTAATTTGTCAATATAATCCTAAAACTTTGCGCAAACTTCCAATATAATCCTTTCGCGGCTAGTTATTGCCAGAGATTGCTAGCGTGGTGGCCGATTATCGCCAACCGTTTTACGCAGCATGCTGACTTGGGTAGTTTTACTCGATCCGACATCATACGTGAATCACCACACCAGCGTTTTCCAGCATTAATTAGTCGGGTGGACTGTATTTAAATTTCGCGCAAAAGTTTACAATTGTATTGGCGGAATTAGAGAGATTAGGACTGAATTGGCATTCGAACATTGAGTTATGATTGAATAGGTGATTTTTCCAACAAAAAAGTTAGTTATCTTCTTTTGTATTGAATGTATGACAAAGAATAATTGGAGAAAAAAAAATTGGGTGGTCATTATCATTTGAAGGAATTGAAAGTGATACAAAATGGCGTTTTGATTTATATATATGTGTGTATATAGAATAGACGATATAAATATTAAAATGTTCAAAGTCAAATAAGTACCTTTTTTCCATTATAGTATCAGATTTTTCATTACACTCCTCTTCTTCGTCTCTCGAGCTCATATTTTAAAAATATTTCATAATTTCTCATTAAAAACATTTTTCATCTTTTAGCTAAATTCGTAAATCTATTTAACACATGACTAAAAAAAGAACTTTTTTGCCTCACTTCTCGGGAATTCCATAATTACCCCCGCTTACCGAAAAGCAAAGCTAATAGATGAAGGTCAGGAATACATTTTGACTTTTCATCCTCTTCATGAAGAGCTCCGTTTATTTCTCGAAAAATGAATGAGTTGAAAAAAAATATTTTTCTGAAACTAATCGCTTGCAATGCTTAAAAAAATATTAACATATAACTTAAAAACATTTGGGTCTCACTTTTTAGGAATTATATAATTACCCCACATAAGATTATAAATGTAATTTGACTTTTACACTAACGTCTTTGGAAAATGTTTTTCGGCAAGTCAACAATATTTTCCGGTGTTCGGTCGAAACCTGAAAATGAACTGGAAAATATTTTCCGCCGTTCAATATCCGATTTGATTTTCTAGAAAAAAATTACAGATAAAGAAGGTTAAAAAAATAAAAATAAATAAATAAGATAATTAAAAATTAGAATTTTAAAAAATAAAAATAATTAATATGAATGGTGAAAGAAGGAGGAGGGAAAATTTTTTCCTCTTTCAAGAGGAAAACATTTTCCTCACTTTTGAAGGTGTTTTGTCCATTGAGGGAAAATGTTGTCCACAACTAATTTATTTCCCGTGAAACGAACGGAGCGTTTTCACGGAAGACAGACTTTTTGAAAAGAGAAACATTTTTCCCCTCCTCCTTTCATCATTCATTATAATTATAATTATTTTCTTTTTTTAAAATTCTAATATTTTTATTATTATTTTTTTTTTATTTTTCTTTCTCTTTTCTATCTTCTTCTCCGGTTGGTCGCCGGCCTCAAGGTGGCCGGCGACTGGCTGAGGATGAAAAAGAAGGAAGAAAAAAGAAAACGAAAAAAAAGAAAAAAATATTTTAAATTTTTTTTTCTTAAAAGTATTGCAATGAGGAAAGTCTTTTCCATACCGAACAATGGAAAACATTTTCAAAGAATTTTTCAGATTTCAGCCGAAAACTGAAAAATTGTGTCATTTTCTAGGAAAATGACTTTCTGGAAAACATTTTTCAGAAACGTAACATTTTCCGCGAAATGAACGGAGCCTAATGGTACGTTTGTTTCACGGAAAATGTACTGTTTTTGGAAAATATTTTCCAAGAAATCATTTTCCAGGAAAACGAGTTCATTTTTCGGTATTTGGCTAAAACCTAAAAAAGACTTGGAAAGTATTTTCAGTTGTTTGGTGAGGAAAATTTGATGGTAAAAATTATCAAAAAATTTTGTATTTTTTAAATTATTTCAATTTATTTTTTATTTTTAATTTACTTTTATTAAGAAAAGAAAATACATGAATGTTTTCCTTCTTAGAAAGAAAAGAAAAAGAAAAGAAAAGAAAAAAAAATTCACAAATTCAAAATGAGCAATTCCGGAAAGTGTTTTCACCTTCTTAAATAAGGAAATTCACTTTCCTCAAATTAAACATGGTATTTGTATTGACCGGAAAGTATTTTCCGTTGATCAAATCATTTTCAGAGAACCAAACGGATGAAAGTCCATAAAACACTTTATGGAAAAACACTTACACCAAAACAAACATCCTAATTTTTGCTTTGTTCTTCATTCTCCTTATCGCTATTCCTAGCAATGTCCTTCAGGTCAAAAAATCAGTATTATATGTAATGTATGGATGCATAAATAATGAATTGGTGGAATGGAAGTACAATAATAATTTCGCTGAGTTTATAAGTCATTTCGTTCTCTGTTTACAAATCACTGCAGTAACTCGTATGGTCAGTGCTAGTAGATCCATGAGATGTTTTTTAAAAGGAACCAACAATAGTCAACTTGTTCAATTTTCTGTTGGCTCAGAGGATTCAAATGACACTGGTGATGGTGGTGGAATCCCTGTATTCACTTTCTGGTCAATCTCTTCATTTGGTATGTCCAAACTTTGCGTCAATGTATTCCATAGGCTCTGCAAGAAGCTATTGTGCCTTGGACTGGATTATTCGAGATTCTAAATTTTGCTTTGTGTTGTAAACCTGCACATAGTGTTTTTAGTTTATCCAAAACTTATCCGGTGTCACTCGCCATAAAGAGCTAGTTTCATGGTTGATGTGCAGGATGGTCTATACTTGAATGGAATCAGGCATTAAGCAGTTCATTTCCATGAGAATAATGCTTACATGACAAGGAGCTTCAAGGAATAGCAAAATATAAGACTTATTTTAGGTACTGAAAAGATTTGTTCGAGGTAGATGCTTATGTAGAATTTCTGTGGAGCATTGTGCTTCACTCCTTTTTTTGTTAGGTTTTCAGACATCGAATTCGCCATTTGAAGTACAGGATTCATTTCTTTGTAGCATTCATTTCTTAAGGTTCAACTAAAGGAAAAATGAGTTCCGGCTGTTGGCTATCTCATGTATTCCTTCTCTCCACCTTTGTCTAGGCTTCAACCGGTTGTGTAAGGCAAATCTTACACAGGATTTTGAAGTTCTACCAAAAAATAAATACAAAATAATTATCGAGAATTTCCAATTAAATACCTTTGCCGTGAGAGGACAATGGACGTTTTCCTTTATGTATTGGTGAAAAAGCTGTCTGATTTTCGTCATAACCAACCAAGAAAGACTATCTGATCGACCGAAAACAAAATGTTTCCATTCTGGCAACATTTAAGTGAATGACATGTGATGATCATGATGCTAAATGATTTCAGGGAATCCGGCCCAAGCCCAAGAGCTTGTGGAGATGTTTGAATTGGAGTTAAGTTTGAAGGGGAGCTATGCAGTACTTTTGGATTCCCAAAGTCTTTACGAGGAGAGTTCGGTCAGACCAATATTAAAAGAAATGCAGAAGCATTAATTAAGAAGCATATGCCACTCTCAATAAGATCATTTCATCCTTTATTTTGGAGCAAAATTACTGAAAACAAAAGGACACACAATTGAATTATTTATTTTTTTTGGACACCTCAAAAAATTTAAATTTCACTCAAAGTGGCCGACAACAAGTATTCAAAACCATTCTGTGAAGTTTTGAAATTTTTTATATTTTGATTATTTTGAGAACCTCAAAAAATTTAAATTTCACTCAAAGTGAATGGCCACAGGTATTATAAGCCATTTTGTGAAGTTTTGAAATTATTTATTTATTTATTTTTAAAAAAATTCAACAAATTTCCTATTTTCCTGAAATCTGACTGTTTTTTATTTTTTGGAAATTTTCAATTTTTATAGATTTTTTTGAAATTTTTAGGAATTTTTCGGATTTTCTAATTTTTTTATTCAATTTCTAAAAAAAAAGGACTTATGTTCCAGGAAATAGAAATTTGTGTTGTTATCAAACGGGTTTATATTTCAGGAAATAGAAATTTTATGCTATTATCAAACGGGTTTCTATTCCAGAAATAGAAATTTTTGGTTGTTATCAAACGGGTTTCTTTTATCAGAAACTTGTCCTGGAAACAGAAATAGAAAAAATCTATTTCTGTTTCAGGAATTGTTTCTGGAACATAATGGTTATCATTCGCGCCACAACTATTGAGAATTCTTATATTTTTTTCGTAGCTGGTCCTGGAAGTACTTTCTTAGAAGATTTTTATTGTTTTTTCCCGACACCACAATAATTTTTTAAATTGCGGATAAAGTTTTTCTAGATCAAGAAACTTTCTGACAGTTATCAAAGTCGCTATATTTTACTTTTATATATGATATGAATTTAGAGTTTCGATTTTTTGTTGTTCGAAAATGGTAGATTGAGATGAAACATGACCCAACTCGACGGGTAATTCATATTGAAATGCGCATTTTGATCTTATATAAATGAAGATATTCATGACTCCGTAATTCACTATGGTATGTCTTCTTTTTTAATTTTTAATTTAATATTGTCGAAAACACCTCTCTCCAAAGCCCTAAAATCAACTTCGCTCTTGTATCTCCGACTTGTCTCCCACTCCCTCTCCCTCTCCTTCCCTGACTCTCCTGACCTCTCCCTCCATGGACGAAGCCCTCGCTGGCGACTGCAACCTTAAGAAGGTGTTCCGTACAGAAGTGCACAACTCGATCAAGGGCCACGAGTTCTACATTGCCTCGCCTAAGAGTTACCGGGGTGTCGACGGGATCTACAAATACAGCCCGCCTAGCAGAGCCATTGAGTCGAATGTCTTGGGGTTCTGAAATGAGGTTAGTCATGGAATTGAGTCGAATTGGCGTGGATAGTATCGGATGCTTTATAGCCAGTAACATTTAATATGTTTTTCCTTTTTGTCTTTGCTGAACAAGGGCCATGGATAGATAGGGTTTGTTTGCTGTGTGTTAATTTTTTTTTATCTTTCTATTGTTAGCATTTTGTTATAGAGGAGGGCATGTCGGTGGTTTCCCGCCCTTATAGACCTCCGAAGATTCTCCTTAAAGGGCATTTGGACAAATGTACTGTTCCTGTGATGATGGATGAGGAAACTAGGAATTGCTATCGAGTTGAGCATGTGCTCAATGGTTTTTTAAATGAGATGATCCACCAAAAGGATTCGATCATTAGTCCAAAGAAGGCTAAGGAAGTCGGGCGAGTACTCGCGATTTAGCCTTCTCTCTCTGATGAGGAATTGGGTGCCAAGATAAAAGAATATCATATCACAAGAGCTCCAGACACCGAAAATCAGCTCTCTGGTCCCTATCCGTTCAAGGTAGGGTTGTCAAAAAAGCCCAGCCCGACCCATACCGGATAGGCCCGACCTGACCTGGCCCGGAAATATAGGGCTTCTTCGGGGCGGTCCTCCTTTGGGTCGGGTAAGAGCTTTAAATCTCATATATATTATCCTTATTTCGGGCTGGGCCGGTTCGGATCAGACTTTTTTGACAGCCGGCACGTGACTTAAAAAACCCTAGAATGTATCGTTTCTTCCGTCTGATTCGTCTTCAAGCTCGCGCTCACCCCTTCCGTCCATTGCTCTTCGCCAATCCCTCCGCCTCCGCTGCTGCTGCGAGGCTCAACTCCGACAACGAGCCCGTCCCCGACGACCCTGTTCGTCGGCTCGTCAGCGGGCTGAGGGGCTCAGAAGCAGAGGGATTCGTCACTTCTCCCCACTTTGGGGCCGTCGTTTCCAAGTTGAGCCGGTTTCATGTCGACCAAGTGGTGGGTGCTTTGAACGTCGAGAGCCCCGCTTTGGCAGTTGCTTTTCTTCGATGTCTTGAGGAATGAGTATGGGTTTCGGCATTCGAGGTTCTCTTGGTTGCTGGTCTTGCATGGGAGCTGGGGCGATTGCGTTGGGTTCTCCAGCAAATGCTGGAGGAGGAAGGTAAATTTTGAGTAACCAGGACTTTCTCATGTTATAATAATCTCTGTTTGGGTTCTGCTGAGGCGGGGAGTGGGGCTGGTTTGCCTTAAACTAGGGTGTCAAAAGAATCCGCTCAAACACAACCCGATCCGATTTGACTTGAACAAGAATTTTTTGTATTGGATCGGATTGGGCCTTAATTTATTTGGATAACAGTAAAAATAAGGCCTCAACTAGTTTTGCACCTACCCGAGCCCGCCTGAAACAAGTCCATCCGAAACAAACAAGAACCATTTGTTCTTCTTGCGCCAAGCCCACCCGAAACCCTATCTTCTTATAGAAACTCAAACCAAGACTCCATTTTCAGACGCGAACGAGCAGCAACGTCTTCTCATTCTTCTTCTTCAGCGTGCTTGTATCGACGGCGATCGTCGGCGCTCACCCGTGACTCGAGCTTCGTCCTCTCCCTAAGGTTGCGCTATCCAGACTACCCGCGGAATCGCGGGGCCTTTGAGAGTATTTTTACCGGAATCACCGTCGGCTCCAACTAAAATCGAGTTCACCGGTTGCCTTTCATCATGGATGATTCTAGTTATTGAGGAGCACCGAACTTGCGGAGAGCCCTAATCCGCATACCCGCAACGACCCTTTAACTATAGAGCTACGAAATGGGCGAGGCGAGGCGACCCAGTACCGCAAAAGCGCCCAGGTAGCGCAGACCTGGGCTTGGGAGGTCCTCTTCGAAGCTTTGCTCGTTTCGAGGTATCCGGGAAGCTGAAAGCTCGGTGCCGAACCGTAAGCGAGGGGAACGCAGGCGATCGAGAAGGAAAACGTAGGAGGAGCGATGCGGTTCAGATCTGAAGAGATCTGAGGAAAATCACCGTCGGCTCCGAAGCTGATTCGCGGGCGTGACCAACCCAGAGAGGCCCAGGACCGGCTTTTCTTCAATCGGTGAGTGCTTAGTTGTTTTCCCTCGGTCAAGTTTTTGACCAGTTTCGCTTAAGCAGTTGTCTTCGTGTTCATCTCGGCTTTGTATACTCTTCAACGGTACCGTTTCGTGTGTGAGGGCTTTTGTTGTTCTGCCCTGTTTTCTTGATCTTCGGTGATGGTTCTTGTGTCCGCTTGGTGGGGTTTTTGTGGTTGAGTGATTGCGAGTTGGATTGTGAATTTTTTTGTTTCGAGGACAATGGTTCGTCTGTGTCTTGCTTGTTATATGGGTGGCCAATGGTTTTCATTTATTTTAATTGTTCTTCTGTTTTGGAGCTGGATTTTATGTTAACTTGCTCTGATTTAGGCGAAGTGAGGTATATGGAATCTGTATTACCTTGTGTTTCAAAGGTTGGTAACAGGGATGAATTCAAATATTTTTTTGGGGAAAGAATTACCTTCAGAATTTGCATTGCAGCTTGAATTTCGGATTCTACATCATGTATCTTCCCACTTCTTTGAATCGGCTAAGCAGGAACATATGGCTTATGTCGTCTGTTCTTCTATTAAGAATCGGAGGAAAAGTTTAATTTCTGATGCAAAAGTACCACATTTTGGAACAAATTTAGCAGTACGGTTGTGCATGAAATGTTAGGCGCAATTCTTTCAAGAAGATAGCAAACCTCTAAACATGAACCCGACCCAAATCTGACCCGACCCAACCCGATTGTACGACTATGTCATGTTCGGGTCTTGTTTCGGGTCGGGCCAAGCACACATATTCATTGTTTTCGGGTCGGGTCGGGTATCATGAAAACCCGACCCGACCCAACCCATTGACACCCCTACAAACCTCGAAACTTTGATCCGTCTTGGCCCTTCCTGCCTCGCATAAGAGTTACTGGGCGCGGCATCACCATCGAGTCGAAAGTCTTGGGCGTTCTGGCGTGAGGTTAGTCATGGAATTGAGTCAAGTTGGCGTGGATGGTATCAGATGCTTTATAGCCAGTAATATTTAACATGTTTTTCCTTTTTGTCTTTATTAACCTTGCTGAACAAGGGCCATGGATAGATAGGGTTTGTTTGCTGTGTGTTAATTTTTTTCTTTCTATTGATAGCATTTTGTTCTAGAGGAGGGCATGTCGGTGTCTGTCTTGCCTTATCCCCCTCCGAAGATTCTCTTTAAAGGGGCGGGGCATCTAGACGAATGGATTGTAGTTATGATGATGGATGAGGAAACTGGGACATGCTATCGAGCTGACCATCTGCGCAATGGTTTTTTAAATGAGATGATCCACCAAAAGGACGATCATTAGTCCAGAGAAGGCTAAGGAAGTGGAGCGAGTACTCGTGACGTTGTCTTCTCTCTATGATGAGGAATGGTTGCCATGATAAAAGAAAATGGTATCACAAGAGCTCCAGATATCGGAAATCAGCTCTCTCGGAACGTAATCATTTTAATATCTGCAATGGTCGGAAGATTATTTTGAGGATAAATCTACACTTGTGAAAAGCATCAGAATCCATCGTAGATTAAAATATGAGGGCCCGATGAAAATAATGACAATATCTCTAATGCAGCATTGGAGAGCACGTATCCCTTAAGGTGATCCGACAAATAGATGTATTCCCATCTAAAAACCTCCTTGAGTACGTACCAGTACCACCAATAGATGTCACTATCATGCCAATGGTGTTGACTTTGGGCTAATTAACTTGCTTTCTCAAAAATGTTATTTTAGCTTTTGGATTTACGTCTTTGAGATTTAGTTTTGTTTCCTCAATCTACTGTAGGTGGTACATACAACCTGAAACTGCACCAGGTAATTTTCTACATTTAATAGACTGTATGAGATTAACGGCAATAGCAAAGGATTGTTTATTGCCGTTAGTCTCATGCAGTCTATTGAAATGTAAAAATTGCATGGTGCAGTTTCTGGTCGTATGAACCACCTACAGCATATTGATGGAAAAAAACTACAGATAAATCTCAAAGATGTAAAACCAAAAGCTAAAATAACATTTCTGAGAAAGGAAGTTAATTAGTTCAAAGTCAACACCATTGGCATGACAATGGGACATCTATTGGTGGTACTGGTACTTACTCAGGGAGGTTTTTGGATGGGAATATATCTGTTTGTCGGATCACCTTAAAGGGATACATGCTCTCCAATGCTGCATTATAGATATTGTCATTATTTTTATCAAGCCCTTATATTTTAATCTGCGGTTGAATCTGATGCTTTTCACACGTGTAGATTTCTTCTTAAAATAATCTTCTGACCATCCATGAGTTCACTGTTGCTGAGATCGAGCATTTTGTCGATCCGGAAGATAAGTCCCATCCAAAGTTTTTTGAAGTTGCAGATATAAAAATTATTATGTTCCCAGGGGAACATCAAACTAGACAATCTGCTATAGAAACTCTGCTTGGTGAAGCAGTATCAAAGGTTAGCTTAAATCATCTTTTGGACTTGATTTTTCTTGCCCTAACTTTTTCACTTTGAGTCTCGCAAATTCCGATGTTTATTTGTAGGGAACTGCTAACAATGAGACCCTTGGGTACTTCATTGGGAGAATGTTTTTGTTTTTAACTTGCCTTGGCATAGACAAGCATCACTTGCAATTTAGGTAGCGTCTTGGCAATGAAATGACACACTATGCAGCAGATTGTTGGGTTGCTGAAATTGATTGTTCCTATGGTTGGATGGAGTGTGTTGATATTTCAGAGAGGTCGGGATATGATTTACGAGCACTTATGGTAAGAGTCATGTTGCCTTCTTCCAAGAACTTTTCTTCTTTCTTTTTTTTTTTTTTCTGGAGCAGGCGCACGATCAGGAATACTGAAAGAAACAGCAGCATCATTTTGTTATCTCAATAAGTGAAATGATTTTATCATAAGGTCCTCTTGAGTCTTTTTGAAATCCTTCCAAAACTATTCTTCATGTTTCTAACTTTAGGATAAACTGCCAACATGCGTAAGAAATTAATAATATACATTTTTCATTTTATCCATGTTACTTCTTTCTTCAGTGATCTTTGTAAAGCAAGATGCGGTTTTGCTGCATTATATAGGTTCTCTTTTTAGCTGTCTTGTGTGGCAACCATTTGATGGATGACATATGTTATCCGTTGTTGCACACTTAGTCTTTTGTCTAATATACTATTTGAAGCAAAACATTTTCCGGCATATTTTGAGTGGGTTGAGAGCTGGATAAGAGAAAGTTTAGAGATGTATATGTTCCGCTAATCATAGAGGCATCTAGTTGGAGTGATGATTGTTATCATTTGAACAGGAGAAAAGTGGAGTTGCTTTTGTTGCCTGTGAACAATCTGCTGAACCAGAGAAGTGGTGGTAATTCTTCAGACTAGTTAATTTTGCTAGCTATTCTTAGAGTACATTGAGCAGGTTTCTGCCCTTTATTTGTGAATACTTGAGTTGGTTATCATGATTAACTAATTGAAGTATGAATGCAGAAACTGGTAATTGATCCAGACGAGGAGCAACTAGGTCTCGCCTTTAAGGAAAATGAGAAGAAGATGGTGGTTGAGTCTCTTTTGGTATATGCTGGAGGTTCCTTGGTTTTTGCTCTTTTGCTTAGTATGCTCGGAATTTGTTCCTTTACTTGATGCTTGCATTTGTCTTGTTAATACCAGGCAATGGGTGAAGAGGAAGCTTTGGGGTTGAAGGGTGCTTTAGAATCCAAAGGAGAGGCTGGATTTCTTGTATAGCCAGTGCGGAGGAAAGTAAAAATCAAGGATAACATAGTCAAAATTTCTAAGCAGGAGATAAGGGAGTAGGAGAGGGTTTTTACACCATCTGTTATTGAATTGTCTTTTAGCTTTGGACACATAATATTCTGCCTTTTTTAGCATTCTTTCTATACAAGATCCATCGAAGCATCCGCTTCCCTCCATATGTAGCACTTTTTAATTGTGCAGTCCTCCCATTGAAAATTGTCAAAGAGCTTGTGTCGGTTGCTAATTTGATTTGCAAATCATTGAGTACTTTTGATGTCAAGCTGAGTGAAAATATTACTGGTACTTATCCAATATAGAATTTTGGTTCTTAATATTTTGCATAAATTTTTTTTTATATATATTTTACATGAAACTTACATCTTTATCACTATCTTTTCTTTACTCACCATAGAAGCAGATATTATCGAGGGGTGTGAATGCTTATTTTCGTGAAATTGTTTTCATTTATCACGTCAGGATCAGCTCCAAAGGTTGACGTTCTATCCTCCTAAAGGAAAGTTGAAATTGCTATGTATAGTTTTGATGTATCGAGTTCATGTTCCAATCTAATGCGACTCCATGGTTGATGAATGGTACTGGAGGCTTCTTTTTATGTGTCATTCTCTTCATTTCATTTTCGGGCATGACTCAGAGTTTAAGGTTAATTATGACACTGCCTTGTTGAGATGACTAAACTACATCCTCCTTAAATCTAGTTAGGGGTGTCAATTTTCGACACGACATGGTTCTATTCAATTTGATCTTAGACGATTAGGTAAAAAAATTCTACTTTTGACTCTAATCTCTTCTTTTCAATCAGAAAGTTGGCTAGAATCATTAATAACCAATTATCAGTAGTAAAGAATGATAATTTCTTAATACGACGTTTTGTTTTTTTTTTTTTCATGATTTGGTCAAGCAAATTCCAAAATCAATTTTAGGCAAACTTCAATTTCATTCAACTTTAGAGAAAATCATAATTTCAGTGGTTTGATTTGGGTTTCAAGTATAAAATGGAACCGGCCCAAAATTTTTAATATGGTCTCTAAATTATCAATAAATGTTCAATATAGTTTTTAGATTATATGAAAATATATAATATTGTCCTTTTGTTAATTCAAGTTAACGAAATCTGTTTGGACAGTGGACAAAAAAAAGTTACATGTGAATTATCTTTGTAAGATATTCATTTCAAATCTGAATATAATAATCTATAACATCAAATAACGGTAATTATTCATTATAATTTTTATCTAAAAGAGGGATAAAATGATAAATATATTAATTCATTATTTTTAATAATTGAACTCGGTAAATAATAATATGCATCATCAAAATAACGTCCGATTTATAATTTGAAAAAATAAAAAGATTATATATAATTTAGTGATGATATTTAATAAATTAAAAGTTATGATCTTATTTGTGTTATTTTCCCCTTATAAAAAAACCAGTAAGCCATATGCATTTTCATTGATCCCGAAAACGAACAGCTCCTGTAGCGCAAACAAAACAGAAGTCAGTGGCGCCCCGCCTCCGACGAGCGACGACGCCGACTCCGCCGCGAACGCCGACGAGCTCCTCCCGGCCTCCGCGAGGCCGCGGTTCTCCACCGCTATTCGAAGCGCCTCTAATCGACTGCGAAGCTCCGGAGGGGGGAAGATTAAGCGAGTCTTGTTGCCGGTCGACGTGCTTGGCAGTGGACGGCGACGTGCCGAGGCTGTTGCTCCGATCGCGAAGGGCGTAGATCCGCGGCGAAAAGATCCGCTCGTCCTGTCCGATCCTTCAGGAGGTTGCTACTCGACTCGTGACGCCGTCAGTCTGCTTGGAAGTTCTGTTCGATGACAATTATGGAAGTGAAAATAGAAATTTGAAGATTACAAACAAACAATGATGCGACTGATGCGACGCTAATCCTCCTGAGTTCGCTTCAATTCAGGTTTTTGAGATGGCTGATGATCGGAGTAGTCTCTCTCATACTTTCAAGTACTTACTGGGTCAGTGCCACATCCGTTGATCTTTTTTCTCTTCGAATCTCTTCTCAATTCGATAGCTTTTAATGTGTTGTTTGATCGGATTTGGGTAGTTTTGTGCGTTTTTCTTTTGCTGAGCTAGTTGGTTTCTTTCTCTTGGTTTTCCCAATGGTGGAAATCAGCTACGCAGTTTTTGGCCAGGGGAATCCCTTTTCTGTTCAATACGTGGATAGTGCGGCATCTCACTGCAGACGATTACGCGGTACTCGATTGGCCCTGGCCTTCTTTTTTTTTTTTTTCCTTTCTTAATTGTTGAAATGTTCACTGTTGCTGCATTATCAGGTGTTGTTTATTAGCTGGTAAAAATTTGGACTTGCAGTCGTTTAGTATATGCACACTTTTAGTTTGCCTTCCGGCATCATGGAATGGGAAATTAGTGTTTGCGGGAGTTTCTTGCAGGCTAACTATTCTTCATTCTTCTAGAATGTCTGAGTTTGCATATAAGCGAGAGACCCTGTTATGATGTATGAAGGTGGAATTTTAGCAGTTAATCCTTATCCCCTGATGTTGGGTCTCTCTAATCTCGCATCCTGTACTATCTGTGATGTATTCCGATATTACATAGATGAGATCTTTCAATATGTTATGTTATGTCATGTTATGATCTTCTGCCTGTGTCTCTGTAGATTAGACTGAAATTTCTGTGTCGTTATTAATGCAGCTCTACGCGGTAAAATTTCATCTGTTCGTCACCTGTGTGTTGTTCCTCAGTCGGGAAGGATTTCGTCGAGCATGCATGCGAGCTGACATTCAATGGTGCTTCTCCTTGCTCTTTCATGTATGCATATTGGTGACAGTTGTGCTGTTAGACTTTCTATCATTCTGACGTTGTGTATATACTAATTTTTTTTTGGTAAAAGCATATATACTAACTGGCGCTTGAAGGAGTTGGCACTATTGGATCTGTGTTCAAGTTTAGTGATTACTTGCTAAGTTATGTCTATGTTTGTATATTGTAGGGGAGACAGCATCAATAAATAAGCAAAATTCTTCTGGTTAGGTGTTTTGGATCTATTGAAAAATAACGAATGCCACCTAGCGCTATCTACTGTTATATCCTTCGAAAAATTCCCATGTCAGATTCACATATTTAATGTCCATTCACAATTGTCAATCAAGTTTTCTCTGGTTCGCTGGCCTAGTGACTGGAGCTAGTTTTTTGTTGGACTTTTGGAGGCCGCTGTTTAGTTTGTCTTTGCTACCTGTGTTTTCATAAGTTTGTGCTCAATCAAAACCTTTATAGCTTTCTTCGGGTCCATTGTTACCTGTATCTAATCCTCTATATACCCAAAGAAAAAGAAGTCGGCTGTAGGTGTGTGGCAGTAGTACACATGAACTAATATCTGGAATTTATGTTGGTAACAAGTCAAAAAATGTAGACCTTGATGTTCGTCTGCATTACTTTTAGGAGTTTGTGCTTTGTGGTTCTGTTTCCGACTCATAGTTTTTTTGAAGTTGTAGATATATACTTACCATAATGTCTTGTGATGCTATAGCAATGGAGCTTCAGCAGGAGAAAATGTTATAAAGCTATTGAAAGTTGCTTGGATGACTATACCTCTTGGACTAGCCATTACTGCTGCAGCCTGTTCTTTTATCTTCTGGTGGCAGGAACTAAGTTATTCTGACCCATATGCACAAGCTATTCTTATAAATGGTAACCTTCTATCCTTATCAGACTTTGAGTAGTAAGTTTGCAGATTGTTTGTAAGTGGTTTGCAAATTGAACTCATTGTGTTTGGTTCTAAGTGGCACTTCTGAATAGCACTTTGGCCTTCTGCATAACATGCTCTCCCTGGGAAAGGCATGTGCAGAACCTGTTATAATATTTCCTTAACGCATCCTTTGGTTGTTTTGCTCTTTTGGCTTGCTGAGTTAGAATATTATGGCCTTAGATGCGATAACACTTGCTTAAGTAGTTAACCAGCTCAGTTGTTTTCCACCTTTATTAGGGAATAAGTGGATAAAAGTAGCTTAATACTTTGACAAAATACCATTTGATTGAAACTAATGACAAACCATCTTTCACTACTTGTCAATTCTCCTTTAAGAAAGCCAAAGTAAACCCATCTGAACCCAGTGCTTTATCCCTATTACTACTCATAATAGCATTCTTGATCTCTTCTTCTTCAAAAGCTAGTTCAAGAGTCGATGCCATGTCTTCACTAATGCGCTCAAAAGACAAGTCCTCAGGACGAGGACGAGCGTCGCAAGTCTATAGTAGTTCCCAATCTCCTCCTTTAGCAGATTAATGTCTTCAAAAGTATTCCTATCAATTTCCATTCTATTCAAAATTGCATCGCCTATGAACCCTAGCCATTCTGTGGAAAGTATCTTGTAGTACGATCCCTCTGTCTTAGTCAAAGGCTTCAAGACTTTTGCTTCCACATGATTTCTTCCAATCAGATCACATCAGCAAGATGCTTTTTCAGAAGTATTTGTTCTAATCTCTTGTTTTCTTTTCATCTTATGTCTTTTCTGGTAATCTAATGCATTAAACAATTCTTGCCATGACAATATTTTGGCTATACAGGTTTTGCATGTATGTTGGAACTTTTGGCTGAGCCTTTTTACATCCTCTCCCAGAACCTGCTTCTGCTCAAATTACGGTTATTGGTGGAGACAGCAGCAACATTTTTACGTTGCTTCACATTGTATATACTCATTGTTAAGCAAACTAACATGGTAAAGTTTCTGGTTACTAGTTATGAAAACTCTTATACAAGAAATAGAAGATATCTACCTTGCTGTTGGGCTGGTTGGTTCTGCTTGTTATGCTATTGAGTATACTTCAGTTTGTGAATTCTTGTGTCTTCTGCCTATCCTACATCTTCAATGTGGATAGTTGGTCCAAACGTTTAATTTTCAAGATGCTTTGCTGTTGAAATACTCCATTTGATCGATGAGTTTAATGAGCAGTTATTTACGTATTACATTCTGGTTTGATCAACTCTGCAATAGAAAAATCAGATAGGGAGGTTGGTCCAAATTTAGGTTGTGCCTTTTCTCCCTTGGATTTAGCAAATGGTAATGTGGATTTCGGAATATGGACATAACAGTGGATTCTCTGTATATCACATAATTGTTGCTTGTCCTTTACTCAAAGGAGCTGTTTTAAATGATTCTGCAGGAAAAGGCGATTGTATTTGCATTGTCACAAGTTGCATATGGAGCTTGCTTCTTCTTTGGTTACTGGGGTTTTTACCTTTTCTCAAGTTCATTCAAGAGTTCTGATCTTTTTCCTTTCAGGTATAAATCCATTTCTGTCCATGTTACTCTCATATCAGATACAATTTGGTTTGCCTTCATATATTCTGCTTTGCTCCTCTTCTGTCTTCTTATGCTGTGAGGATAATTTAGCTGGAACTTATGCTTATGCAGAGTGAGTGGTATGGCACACTTTGATGGTCAGCTTGCCAATATGTCCATGATATTCACTTTTCAGTCCTTTCGAAAGTTGATCCTTCAAGAAGGAGAAAAGATGGTTCTTGTATGGTTTGATACACCATATAATCAAGCTGTATATGGCCTAGTAGACAAACTAGGTAAGGCTTTTGGTACATTGTTCTTGTGTATAGTTAGTAACCTTTCTACGCACTAGAATGTTATGGATATGGTCATACTCTAATCGCATGAATTGGGCTTTTAACTTGCTTTTTCCTGTGCGTTATGTTTGAGAATACTTAAGTTGTTGGTTGAATGACTGTCAGGGAGCCTCGTGGTGAGGCTGGTTTTCCTTCCCTTTGAAGAAAGTTCGTATACAGCATTTGCAAGGTCCGCATCAGGTTTATTTCTCTTTTTTTTTTGTCCTTTTTCTTTAGATGTAAAGATATCTATCTTATGTTGGTTCCATGTTTCTCTGTATAGTCATGACACCTTTTGGTTTTGCTCTAGCTGACTAGCTGACTAGCAATTCGTTTCTATAGAATCTGTGACTGAAAAGGTCTTTTAAATTCCATGGGGTTTCAAATTTTGGTGAGAATATGAAGAAACACTGCCTCTGGGTGAATATAATTTGTCATGCCATGCAGAAAAAGAGCATGACTACAGATCTATCTGGCTATCTGTCATGTCAATCAACACTCGTTGCATCTGTTGCGATTTCACCTTGTGTTGATTAACACTTCATATTGAGGAGAGTAAAGAATATTGATGTTGCTATTACGGGGAGATCTTTTGCTTCTGTTACAATCCAACATGACCAACCACCTAACAACCATGACCAAGGCTTTCCCTTTAATTGCGACATGGATCTTTTCCCGCATTTCCACTGTAATATCTGGTATGTGTATTGAGATCTGGCATGACCAACCATGGAGGGAAGTTTTCCTTCAAAATATAGCAACAATTGGGTGGATACAAGTTAATAGGAACTTCTTATTGGAAATCCATGGAAGTGGTGATTTGACAAATGTGACTTTGCATGTTTTTGGCAAACTCGTAGAGACATATTTTAAGCTTTGTCTTAAGGCATCTTCCTGGAAGGCATGAATAGTACATTTCTGTCTGCACGTGCGTGCATGCATGTTTGGATTACTTTAGGCTTTATGGAACACTCTCCCAAGCAAGTCATGCATAGTTTGGTGGTAGAACTACGTCTTTTTTATCTTTTCTGTATTATGAGGAATGATTGCTGACATGGTTCAAAAGTTTTCCAATCTATTTATTCTTGGAGTAATAGGCAGAACTTGTACTCCAGTCATGCGCTATTTCTTAATTGTCATGTGTATATGCATCATCTACATTATTTTCAACGACTTATTTATATTTTATATTTTTATGTCCTTACAGGACAAAGTTCAGACAGAAGTCGGAAGATAGGAAGAAGTCTTACAGAGGCCCTTAAACTTGTCATGTTGATAGGTATGTTTCACTTAGTTTAATTTGTTTTATTTGGGAATTTCTTATTCTCAACCCTCTGTTTCCACATTTAACATAGAACTCTCAATATAGGCTGCTATGTAATGCTGTTTTATGTGCATGGCTGAGGAAACCCAGAAACATACAATCACTTAGCATTCTGAATGATAATTGCTTATCAATGTCTTCGCAGCTATGATTTCTATTTCCTTTTGTAATTAGCATGTACTTTCATCTCCAGATCGTGCTTATTAAAGAGTGAAGATGTTTAAAAGTTACTTCGTTCCATTTATCTGTATATTTATAGACATGATCAAGAATTTCTTATTGCTTTATTATCTAATCTATACGCAATGAAGCAGACACTGAAATGGGACTTGCATAATGCCCCTGGCCTTATTCTAAGTGGTTGAATCTTTTACTTGACCTATATTTTGGCTGATCGAATTGATGCACAACAGTTTCTAACTAAAGTAATACACCTCTTAGCTTTGTTGTTATCTGCAATTTTCCTTTATTAAACATTAGACCTTAATTAAAGCAATGATACTTTTCTATTAGTCACTTGCTTTATGCTCCTTGATGAGTTAGGTAGACTCTTTTGGCATATCTTTTACTTGAATTCCAGTATATGTTAAACCTAGTTGTCTTGTGCCTTCCTATTTTTTCTGTTACCAACAAAAGGTCATTGACTTGAAACTCAAACAACATGATTTGCTGTACTATCATACATTTGTTCGACTTTAAGAGTGTCTGAACAAGATAGTAATGAGGATTCAGGTTTTATAATATGCTTATCATGTTCCTCACTAGACAGAGCGTAAATGGAATACTATAACCAGTTTCATCTGTTAAAGCCTGTGGCAATATCCTGTTTGAATATGCTCTCTCTCTCTCTCTCTCTCTCTCTCTCTCTCTCTCTCTCTCTCTCTCTCATGTTATCTATGATTACATGCCTTGTAGGTCTTATATTTATTGCTTTTGGCCCAAGTTACTCTTACTCCCTGATAAGGTTGTTATATGGTCAAAAATGGAGTGATGGAGAAGCACCAACAGTCCTCCGCTACTACTGCATCTACATCTTTTTCTTGGCTATGAATGGTTAGTGATGTTTATTCTTTAAATTTGGATCTAAGATTTGCTGCTATTGCATATATAATCATTGTGAAGAGCAAGTGAAAATAATATGAGATGGCATTTAGGATAATTCCTTTGTTCTCATACTCCTCTCTCCTCTCCCTTTAGGTATTTTACTGCTAGCTTAGTTGAATGGGTCATGTTACCACAAAATTAGAGTACCAATTAATTGACGTTTCTACTACTCAATCACTCTATATTTGGTTCCCCGCGAATCGCCGTATAGATTAGGATGCTTCATAATCCTGAAATATTTTGTCAGCTTATATCGGAGCAGAAAGGAGATATCCAACTATATATTTGTTGATTATATAAGATCATGTCATATGGTGCAGTGTGATTTTCAACTAGCGATTGAAATATTTCATTTGGTCCTGTGGCAAACTGAAGTTCGTCGAAAAGCAAACTGTCTGACTCAGCCATCATGGAAATGCTTACATCACGTCTCTTCTGATTATGCATCAGGAACTTCGGAGGCATTTCTGCATGCAGTTGCGGATGAAAACCAGCTCAAACACTCAAATGATATGTTGCTCGTGTTCTCATCCATATATGTGATGCTAAATATCATGTTAATAAAATCAACGGGCGCAGTTGGCTTACTTATGGCAAATTCTTTGAGTATCCTTTTTCCCCATCTCAACTGGTGTATTTTCTTGTCAGTCTTCCATAGTTCAGCCAGATTGCTTGGATAAAGAAGCGAATTGTAGATAAACTCTGACAACTTTGAAGTCAACGCATCAGCCTATGCTTCCTTTTTCTTCAAATTTATAGGAAACCCTATCTTTGTTTTCAGCCCTTCCTTCCCCTATGTTCTGATCCATTTTTGTTGTCGTTTATTAAGGAGTGCTGGTACTTGGTAACATCGTTATCTCTTAAGATCAGGAGTTGAGATTCTGGGAGACTATGTAGATGAGGTTCTCGATTTTTGACTTCCTTGATTGGGTTAAGACATGCTTTTGAGGATAATCTACTCTGCAACGTTCATAAAAAAGTATTTCCAGGTATGACATTGAATTTGGATCTTTTGCTTGTCTTTCTTGGCAAGTCATATCCTAATTTTAATGTTTGATTTGGTGGTTTGCACAGGATTCTTCATCCTTTTCATTTCACAAGTGCTTCCCTTCAGGGTCAACAGTTTTGCTGCTTTCTGGTTTAGCTACACTTACCTCGGAGAAAATTTTCTTGGACAAGGAAAAGTTTTGGCCCTCATTTTTAGTTCATTTTTTTGTTGGGTTGACTTGCTTCTGCACATCAGCCTTTGTCATGTAAGCGACGCCTTCTTCTCTTATTTCCTTTCGTCAACTATTTACCATGGTCTTTTACTGTTTGAGTGTGTTGATGTATTTATGCTAAGCTCGTATGATTCTGCTCCAACAGTTATGCCCATGAGAAGGCTTTTGTGAACAGAGTTATCCGCTTTCGTGATCATGGCGATTGATATACCAGAAATCATACAAATCCTCAACCAGGTGCGCTCATGTTTTCTAAGGCAAACAAGTTTATGTTTGTTTTAATTGCTTAGTTCAGTGAATGATATTACAAAAGAATGATTGTTTTGCAAGAAAGAACATGCCAAGTAAATAGAATAATGCTTGCAATGTTCGACATTCTTGGCAACACAGCACCCTACGATGCAAAAACTAGAAAAGTTACTGGCAGAAATATGAATTTTGGCAAGAGATGAGCACGATATACTGGACACTACCACAGTTAAAAGAGAAAAAGCAAGCGTTCATCATATTTTTAGTTTATATGTTAATCTAGCAAGCAATAACCTAAAAATGGCACGAATTACAGACGTGTACACGATGACATGAGATGATTGCCTCCCTTGGGTCAGACACCACAGCCATCTATCATTCAGCTTTTCAAAATTATCGTTGGCTGAGATGGGACTCAGGAGGATGCCACAGTATCGTTGGCTGAGATGGAACATTCCCTACTACAGATGACATGGTCAACCCCCTACTTTCAAGAACATTGGAATCTAACTTTGTAGTTTACTATTTGAAGGAATTACTCAAAGAATGGGTAAATTAGTATTACCCCTTGGCTTGACCTATTGCAGCTCGGTAATTGGTTTCACACGATTATTCTCACTCTCATTGTGATAATGAAATCTGCATCATCTCTGGCAGGTGGTAGCCGGTAGGCAAAAGTTTGATGATGAAAACTAGATTGACATAGATGAGGGGCACGAGGAAAGGAGGTGATGTTTTACAAGACACCAGCGCCGTGCTCAATCGTACTCCAGTCTGACTGTAAGAGACGAGCAATAGGTTCAATTGGTAGTCATGAGCTATGAGAACTTCAGATTGATTAGCAGCAAAAAATGGATTGATGATTATTATTCAGATGTAGACCAGGCATTCTTTCTAAAAACAGAATGGTGACATTTTTAATTTTGCATTTGAAGTAAGATCCTTGAACAGATATTTTCGCTGAGGCCTTTTGCTTCAAAATGCAGGGAGGCACGAGCTGCCACCTCCGCAATCTCACTCGCGTTTTAGCTGGTTTTTAAATGCATGTGCGAATTAAATTCATTAAATCTTCAGTAATTACATGCATTATCTCAGGGAAAAACATTGAATAATTCACTCGGTTCGGCCCAGTAAATACTTGTCTGGATCATATGTCAGGGTAGAGTCGAGTATGATAATGTAATTACATCGATAAATTTCATTATCATAATTATACGAGAAGATCCGAATAGTCAACACGAATACAATGTTAAAATACGGATCACCGCTTCGCGGTGGTTGGCGACAGAAACCATATTTTTTGGCATATCTCTAGTTTAAGGGTTTTGTTGAGACTAACTAAAACACATCCTCCTTAAATCCAGTCGCGACTGCAACCCTAACAAGAGGAAACCCAATGTAGCTTCTTGCATATGACCACAATGGCCAACAACACATGCTCCAGACAAAGTACATAACATGTCGCTTCTTTTTCCGTACCAACTTGTGGTCTCATGTGATTATATGCAACATTCCTTCGGAATTCAAATGTCGCTCCTAACATCTTGTTGCACTTAGTTTATACTGGCGAGTTCTTTCACTAGGGATGCCGCGTATTTGGCTTTCCAAGGTCAACATGTGCGAAATGCATACAAGAGGAGCGCCAAACCTCAATACATAATGAATGACTATCATTTGGCGTCGGCGCACGATCTCCAATGTCAGACTAATGGCCAGCAATGGTACACAAATGCGCGTTTCACCGTCCAACTGAGATGCACAATTGCGCCAATGCACGTACGCAAACTTGTGAGTAGATAGCATGCAAGTGCTTCCCTTGTTATCCAGCCGTTGCCTGAGCATTGTCTATCCTGTGCTGAGGACTACCGAAATCCTAAGACAGCAAGCAATACACGCTAATGGCGCCTCTTTACCTTATGAGATTCCCGCTATCGACAACAGGTCATCACCATAAGAGTAAATCCTCAAAAAGTCTCGACACAGCATGGACAAGTCAGAAGCTGGTAGATGCAAGACAAGCGTTTCATCACCTCTGACATTTGCCTTAGTTCAGGTCAATGAATGCCTTGATCTAGCAATGTCACAACGCTAGCAAAACAAAATGACAGATTTAATCGGCTTCTCTAGGGTTCGGAACTCAGTCGAGTACAATAGTCCATGTGGCCGAGTATCATCACTAAAAGCAGAATAATATGGGGTGCCTCAGCAAGCTAATCATCTGACAGTAAGTTCAATCATATGAAATTCGACGAAATCCTCGTCCCATTTACTAATACTGCCCAAGCATCGATGTCGGTCGCGCATTTCCAACCCACCCACAATCCTACATAACAGAAGGAACAATAATCTGCAATGCACAATCCTCTGACCAATCCTCAAACAGATTGCCCTGTGCAGACACCATATATAGAACCAGCCATTTCTACTGACCAAAACCAAAGTCTCCAGCATTCAGATACTTGCAATGGCACGCTCACGAACAGTCACAACACATCACGCATCATCAACAGGGAGAATCAAAGCAGAAGGGGCAGCGAGATTCAAAAGCAGGAATTTGATTCGGAGAAAGGTACCCAATATTTAGATTCAACATCCGACACTAATTCTTAAAAGAGTTCACAACTTTAAATTCAAGAAAGAAACCCAAAAACCCACAACGGAACCAGAGCACTCCGAGCACTCCGACGGTCCCTATCGCCGCCGACGAGGATCTACTTGGATCTCTGCCTCATCTTTCGGCGCTTCCTCTTCAACCTCCTCATGCGCTTCTTCTTCCACTGTCACGCCACCAAACAAAGCGAAAAAATGGCCAAAACAAAAACAATCAATCACCAAAATCCCACCTTTCTAATCGCAGTGAACCAGTGGCAGAAGATCGAAATTTATCGAAGTTCTAAATCGCATCGCATCTTACCTTGGCTCTCATGGTTGAAGCCGATGTGCTCCTTCGCTCCTACGCCGTCAAAAACCCTATCTCTCCCTCTCTCGTTGGCTACTGTGCAAGTACCCGATAAGATTGATATGAGAGTGCCTGTGGCGACATGATTGGTATTTATAGGAAACCCTAGCCGATTGCTTCCTGGGCTCGTGTGTTCTTCATTTGGGCCTTCGCTCAGCCCACGTTTGGCTATCTGGGTCAGGGCCTTTTGTATAGTAATTTGCAGTGACTTGCGTCGCGGCCAATTGCAATTAGCCTCTCTAGAGCTAGAGGGATCAAAATCCAGATAGACCCGTTAATTATTGGAACATTCCATCCACCCAATTCAGATCTTTTGGTGTAACATCTCTACTTGCTGTTGATTGTCTTGTTAACATTTTGGACCTGCACAGATGATTCCTCCATGCATTTCTACTCGTAGTAGCAGGTTGTCTGTCGGAAAAAGCAAGCAAGAGGCTTCTTTGATGACAGATCTCTGCGTATCGATCGCATGATTGATGCGCCGTAACATAACCCGGCATCATCCTATGCTTCTGTCATAAACTAGATCCGCCTAAATCCACACTAATGACGAAGATATGGCCACTAAAGATAAAGCCCGAATGTGCGCCACCGTCTTAATCCTGCTCGTGCGCTCGTCCTTTTCTTTTCGCAATGTATTATCATGGCAACCATAAGTGCAGGGGGGAAATGATGGAGCATCTTGTTTTGTTGCTTCTTTCTTTCTAATGTCCCATTGAAATTGTGGTGGAAAATTATGCTGCAGAAAAAATTGTTGTGGATTTGACAACCCTAGGCCACAGTAGAGCTTTCCCTTCTCAGACTTTTGGTCTTTGGATCCACATTGCATCAAATAAAGCAAAGTTAGAAATCGGTACGCTGTGGGGTTGGTCACATGATGGCCATTGCACCATAGCTTCCTGTCCTTGAGCATCATCCACATCATCCTCATCCTTACTTAGCTACTTCCTCTCCTTGGCTGGTCTTTATTTTAGGCCTCTCGTACGTTTTTGCACCAGACTGATAGTGCAAAGTACTAAATGTTGCTTGCAAAAGGGCAGATTTTTATTCCCAATTCCGGAGCAGAAATGGAAAAACATCATTCATGTGAAGAATGTAATCCAGAAACAAGAGTCCCTTCTTCAGCTATCCAATATACGAACTCGTCTGTCTCTATTATCCTATTAAACTGCACCTAGTTTTGCACTAACTGCAATTGCCCAAGATGGTTTGGCCGTACAAAGAGTCAAATCTTGAGTTGCAAGACATGGCTAAAACGAGATCAACACCAACAAACAAGCATTATCCCTCTAAATCCGATCGATTATATGAATTTTGTTATGCCGTTATGCTTGATCATGTATTAGAGGATTCGCGGTTTTATACGCATGAAGCATCGAACTTTCTTCGCGTTTCTCTCTCTCTCTAACTTTTACCTGGTCATTAACAAAGCTTTAAGCACAACTTCAACTTGATTGATGAACTTTTACAGGAAGTCCCCTCTTCCAGTTCCATCAATTGCTTTGCCTTTTTAACTCCGTACTAATGTCTGAAACACCTCCAATCCCACAAAACTTATTATATCTACTGAAGTGCCACCTGTAAGAATACACTTCCCAAATGACCAAGCAAGAAAAAAAAATCTGCATAATTGCACATGTGCAAGTACTGTCTTTCATAGGAGGACACAAATTGTAAGTAGCTATGATTGTTCTGAGTTCAGGCCATTACACAGAAAATCAGACAGAGAGAGAGAGAGAGGGAGGTTTTTCTGGGCTTGAAGAAATGGAACAGACCAACCAACCTCTCTTGCGGCATGAGTCAAAATACATAAGGGAACTGGCCAAAATCATTCATGGGTTGGATTTGGGTCAATTCTGACGAACTCTGGCCGAAACTCTCATTCACTCCACTGCAACAAGGCATGTCGTCGAAAGACACCATACCAACGTTCTCATCCATCAAGACACTTGGAGAACTCGAACTCACTGCGGGCACGGCATACCGAGCGAGACGGGCCCGAGCAATGGCTAGATCATGTTGCAGCTCGACCATCTTCCTCTGGAGCAGCGCTATGGCCCCGATGCACCCATAGACCGGGTCCCGCAGCCTCGCCTCGGCCTCGTAAGCGAGCGAATTCACCGTGTCCTCCCGCTGCTCCTCAGGGACCTCGACCAGGATCTTGCTCACATTGCTTGCCCCAAACACCTTGTGCACCTTGGCGAACTTCTTCGGCTCGTCCGACCTGAAGTACGGCGCGAAGATGCAATTCGACGTGCACTTCCTCTTCAACAGCTTGCAGGCTGCACAGGAAGAGCTCGAGCGAGGCTCATGACCCTTCATTGCTTGCTTCATTCGCATCCACTGGTCTTAATATGTCCTCATGCTTTCACTAGCGCATCACTTAAATAGCCTCTCAAATTAGTTGGACAGAGACAGAGATACATACACATACACATTACACAAACTGCTCGAGTATTTTCATCATCAACCATTCTTTTTTTATTTACTTTACGTATCGTCATGTCCTGTTAAAGTAGTTGGTTAGAGCGACACGTACGTCGCAGGCTCGAGACCTTCATGGGCCATGTTTCATTTGTCCGCTCGAGAAGCGACTTAACGATTTTTGGACTTTCGAGTGCTGACAAGACTAATCAAAACCAGCTGAAAACATTATTTGCAATTTTGATATTCTATCTGTGACCTTGCGAAGATTATTGTTGTTGTAGTTTGAAGAGGACCTCTCGTGGAAAGAGAGATTAAAAAAAGGACTAAGCGTTTTTATTGGTAGGAAGCAGGATGGGTCCAAATAATTGAGCATGGTAACATCATATGTGTACTGATAAGTTGGACAAGACATGATAGTTCATCAACCAAAGTCAAGATATTTTTTTTATTTTCCTTTTTTTCGCAAGAAAAGCAAAATTGCGTATTTTGTCATTAAAGTTGGATATATCTTTTAGAGGGATTTTTGGGAGGGAGAATCTGTTCCACTGAAAATGGAGCCAAAACTGAGGTGACATCTTTTGTGCTTATATATGCTTTCAGGTATGAACATTTTCTGTCTGCAATTTGAATATACATACGTGTATAAGATCATTATATAAACTGGTCACTGGGCAAAATTTGTACGTATACTAGTGTTTCTTAATATGTAATTGATTCGATCCAGTGAAATGGGTTTATGGTGTTTTTTTTTTTTCTCTCGATAAACGCAAGCAATATTTCAGTGAATTTCAATGGAATTGCTACACGTTGGATTGCTCTCGGCTCTCCATATATAGTAAGTTATGAGATATAAGATATCTACAAAGCTTTTTGAGGCCTGTGGATAGTCAATTGTTGTGCTCATCAAGCTCAAAAGCTACTCCCACTCCAATTAATGCGATGGGGAAAATTAGCAAACCATCCTTATCAGGGTACAGAATTACAATAAATTATTACGCAAGTCAACGAAGATAAATTATAGGAACACTACCAAAGGACATCCTCCATACACAAATAGCGCATTTCTTCGTACTTGAGAAAGCTCAACCCCCTTTTATCTTTTCGCCCTAGAATACCGACATGGCTCCGAGATCGTTAATATGAATTAACCATCATCTCTCTCGTTCGTACCCTATCAATCGATTGAAATCGACTCGATTGCTAGCTGGCTTGAGAGTAATCGATTGAAAAAGGAAAACGAGTTGGGCCGCATTGTATGAACGAGCACACGACCGAAAATTTACTTCGAATTTTCGAGAAAGGGGAAGCATTGGATAAGCGTAACTTGAAAAGAAAAAGAGGGGATGGAGAAAGAAAATCGTCACTTCAACGATTAGGTGGAAAGGGGGGGCAAATGCGGCTGAAATGATGAAATAAAAACCCTCTCATTCCCACCCCCACAAAAAAAATAAAAAAAGAAGATGAAGAAGAAGAAGAAAGGGGTTTGGCCCAATAGCCCACTTGCATCTTTTGCCTGTCGTTTTCCCCCAAAAACGAAGATCGGCTGAGGGGACACTTCCCCCACGCGCCCGGCGGGGCCCGCCCACGAGCGGATCGGAGGCACCCGATTGGGCCGTGGTGCACACGCGCCGCGGGATGCGCGAGTGAGGCGTCGCGTCGTTTGGGGGGGGGGGGGGTGGTGGTTGTGAGGAGGAGGAGGAGGAGGAGGAGGGGGAGGGCGAGATACATGATGGGCCGGCCCAATATCGCATGATTAGAAATCACACAAAGAGAGAGGGGGGTTCGAAGCATCGTGTTGGGTGGTGGTGGTGGTGGGGATGCGCTGTTGTAGCTTTGACAATGGTTGTTTCCCGCACTGTTCGTCCAACTTGAGAAGGGGAGAAGGCCGAAAAGATAGCTAAATATTAGGTACACGTTTCGACCTCTCATTGGTCACTTCTTTAAAAAAAAAAGAGAGATTGAAGAGATAGAGACGGAGACACAGAGACAGAGACAGAGACAGAGTGATTTGACTTTTCCATTTTTCCCCTTCTCTCTCTCTCTCGAAAAGGGGGAAAATATAATTCGGACGGAACGTAATAATAATAATAAGAATTAAGTGACCGAACCCCGTCGCGTCGCGTCGTCTCCTACCTTTGCCCCAACCATGGGGGCCGAGGACTTGATGACCGGCGCGACGTTCGTGCTGGCAGGGGTCGAGCGCATCGACGATGGGGATGTGGTTGGACGGGACTTTGGACTGGCGGTGAAGGGAATCGAGAGGAAGGCGGCGAGGGAGATAGCGTCGGCACGCGTTGTTCATAGTGAATGCGGGGACGATGAGGGGTTCCGTCTCCAATTGCCATGACGCTCTTTTGTAGAGGCTTCGATCGTACGTACATGTAGTCAAGTGTCATATTGCGATTTGAAGGTTTGACATCGCGTTGACACGCCATTTTCGAACGCGTGAAAGGAAGTAATATGGTTTGTGAACTTTTATTATTCGCATTCCAAAACTAAGCTCAGGAAACATCATATCATGAATTGAGAAAATCGTCCAAAAAATTTCAAACCTATTGCATTTTTTATTAATTCAGTTCTAAACCGTTTAGGTAGCGTATGATAACCATTCTGATTCTGTCCAGAACTGATTTTCTGTTCCCAGAAATAGCTTTGGACCAGAAACCCGTTTGGTAACGCAATTCCATTTTTCTATTTCCGGAACAACTTTTTGTTCCATAACCGATTCTGAACTAGAAATCAGAACCGAAAAAAGTAGGTTTTCTATTTCTAGACCAAAAATGAGAATCATTTCTAAGAGAACTCTTTCTTCAAAACACATGTTCATCTGGAAGTCACGATCTTTGAGGTGGGAAAAAAAATCAAAAAATCAAAAATTTCAAAACTTCACAGAATGGTTTAGAATCTGTGGCTACCCACTTTGAGCGAAATTTAAAATTTTTTAGGTGCCGAAAAAAATAAAAAAAAATCAAAAATTTCAAAATTTCACAAAATGGCTTAGAATACCTATGGCCACCCACTTTGAGCGAAATTTAATTTTTTTTAGATGCCAAAAAAAAATATAAAATAATCAAAAAATATATAATTTAAAAACTTCACAGAATGTCTTAGAATACCTGTGGCCACCCAATTTGAGCGAAATTTAATTTTTTTAGGTGTCGAAAAAAATAAAAAAAAGCAAAAAATAAAAAATTTCAAAACTTCACAGAATGGCTTAGAATTCCTGTGGCCACCCACTTTGAGCGAAATCTAATTTTTTTTAGATGCCAAAAAAAATAAAAATAAGCAAAAAAGCAAAAATTTCAAAACTTCATAGAATGGCTTAAAATACCTGTGGCCACCCATTTTGAGCGAATTTTTATTCTTTTTATGTGCCTAAAAAAATAAAAATAAAAACAAAAAAGCAAAATATTTAAAATTTCACAGAATGGCTTAGAATACTTGTGGCCATCCACTTTAAGCGAAATTTAAAATTTTTTAGCTGCCGAAAAAAGTAAAAAAATAAAAAATTTCAAAACTTCACATAATTGCTTAGAATACCCGTGACCACCCACTTTGAGCGAAATTTAATTTTTTTTAGGTGCCAAAAAAAAATAATCAAAAAAGCAAAAAATTCAAAAATTCACATAATGGCTTAGAATACCTGTGGCCATCAACTTTGAATGAAATTTTATTTTTTTTAGGTGCCGAAAAAAAGAAAAAAAATCAAAAAATCAAAAATTTCAAAACTTCACAAAATGGCTTAGAATACATATGGCCATCCACTTTGAGTGAAATTTAATTTTCTTTAGGTGCCGAAAAAAAATTTAAAAATAAAAAAATAAAAAATACCATTTGGGCACCTAAAAAAATTAAATTTCACTCAAAGTGGGTGGCTAGAGGCATTCTAAGTCATTCTGTGAAGTTTTAAAATTTTTTATTTTTTTATGTTTTTATTATTTTTCGGCATCTAAAAAATTTTAAATTTCACTCAAAGTGGGTGGCCACAGATATTATAAGTCATTTTGTGAAGTTTTGAAATTTTTGATTTTTTGCTTTTTTTTTCACCTCAAAAAATTAAAATTTCACTCAAAGTGGGTGGCCACAAGTATTCTAAGCAATTCTGTGAAGTTTTGAAATTTTTGAGTTTTTGAATTTTTTTGGGCACCTTAAAAAATTTAAATTTCACTCCAAGTGGGTGGCCACATGTATTCTAAACTATTCTGTGAAGTTTTGAAATTTTTGATTTTTTGATTTTTTTTGGGCACCTAAAAAAATTTAAATTTCACTAAAAAGTGGGTGGCCACAGGTATTCTAAGGGTGCGTTTGGTACAGCATTTGGAATGCTACTTTGGGAATGCAAATGCCTTTGGGTGGAAGCCCTTTAGGAAAAATGCAAATGGCGTTTGGTAAAAACTCATTTGCAAAGCTATTTTGACCCAAGTAGTGTTTGGTTAATTTTTTTTACAAATGGGCTTTGAGAGGGTTTTTTTTTAAAAAAGGCAAAAATACCCTTCGCCGGCTCCGGCGAAGGGCTACGGCTCCGGCGAAGGGCTACGGCCGCCGGCGGAAGGGCTACACCGCCGCCGGCGAGCCGGATCTGGCGCCGGGCGGCCGTCGCCCGTCAGCCGAGCGACCCCGGCGAGGGACGCCGACCTCGGGCGACGAGGCCCGAGGTCGCGCGACCTCGGGCCGACGGCCGCCCTGGGTCGCGCGACCCGGGCCGACGGCCGCCCGGGTCGCGCGACCCCAGCCGACGGCCGCCTGGGTCGCGCGACCCCAGCCGACGGCCGCTGGGTCGCGACCCAGGCCGACGGCCGCCTGGGTCGCGAGACCCCAGTGCCGACGGCCGCCCGGGTCGCGAGACCCAGGCCGACGGCCGCCCTGGGTCGCGAGACCCAGGCCGACGGCCGCCTGGGTCGCGAGACCCCAGCCGACGGCCGCCTGGGTCGCGACCCAGCCGACGGCCGCTGGGTCGCGACCCCAGCCGACGGTCGCTCGAGGTCGCGGGACCCGGCGGCCGCACTGGGCGTCGCCCGACCCCGAGCGGCCGCGCTGGGCGATCGCGACCCGGCGGCCGTCGCTGGGTCGGGCGACCTCGCCGGACCTTCGCCGTCGCCGGCCCTTTGCCTCGCCGGAGTCCCTTTGGTGAAGAAGATGAACAAGAACGAGAGGGCAAAGCTGGAATATTGAAATTTGAGTGAGGGTAGTTTGGGAAGTATAAAAATGATTTTGGCATTTGGTTCAAGGCTGAAAGTCCAAAGCTAGTCCTGATAGCATTGGGCTTTCAGCATTGAAAATGCTAGTTTTGAGCATTTTCAATGCTCAATGCTAACCGTTTGGTTCAGCATTTTTGGGAAGGGGCTTTCGGGGCTGAAAGCCCCTTCCCAATGCTGTACCAAACGCAACCTAAGTCATTCTATGAAGTTTTGAAATTTTTGATTTTTTTATTTTTTTTTAAAAAATTCAACAAATTTCCTATTTTCCCGAAATCTGAATTTTTTTATTTTTTGGAAATTATGATGAATTATTCTAGAATTTTTCAATTTTTTTGGATTTTTTGAATTTTTTTGAGATTTTTAGGAATTTTTTGGATTTTCTAATTATTTTTATTCCATTTCTAAAAAAATGGATTTTTGTTCCTGGAAATAGAATTTTGTGTTGTTTATCAAACGGGTTTTTGTTTCAGGAAATAGAAATTTTATGCTGTTATCAAACGGGTTTCTGTTCCAGAAATAGAAATTTTTTGTCGTTATCAAACGGGTTTCTTTTCTTATGAACTCATCCTGGAACCATAAATAGAAAAATCTATTTCTGTTTCAGGAACTCATTCTGGAACAGAATGGTTATCATTCGCTATCTTAGTTGTGCCAATTGAAACACAAATATTTTCACATTTTACCAATTTTGAGTCAATCCGTTCAATTTTCCAATTTTGATCGGAAATTGTTGACATGGACGCTGGCTGCCCTGCATGGTATGACTTGCTCTGACATAGATAAAATTTAATAATATTTTAATATTTTTTCAAATATATATTTTTTCTTTTTTCTTTTTTTTTCTTTTCTTCTCTTTTCCTTCTTTACTTTTTTTGTTTTTCCCTTTTTCCCTCCGCCACGGCTCATGGATGGCCGACATAGGGAAAAAGAAAAAAGAAAAGAAGAGAATAGGAAACAAAAGAGAAGAAAAGAAAAAAAGGAAAAAAATAATAAATATTATTAAAAATTGTCAATGTCAGCACCGATCGTGGCACGTAAGATGATTGGCGTTCACATCAGTGATTTCCTGCTAAAATTAGCCGGACGGACTCAATTGGCAAAACTTAAAAAGATTTAATACTCAATTGGTATAATTAAAAGGTTTAAGATTGAATTGGCAAAAGTATAATAGATGCAGGACTTTTTGTATAATTTTCCGGTCATTAATCTATACTTGTAATGCTAGTAGCACTAACCAAAGATATGAAGACCAATTATATATCGATAATTTATTAGTGACAACTTTAAGCAAGCAATCCTTCAAGTGTCCAATAGTCTCCATTCTCTTCACTTTATAAATCGATTCTATAAATAAGAACATATCCCTCCACTCATGTCACGAGTCGTTGTGTAATCACAGAGGATTTATGAGGCCAAGGGGCGTAAGATGGCGGCGGGAGGACTGCCGCCGGTGCACAGACGGAGGGGAAGCATATTGCCGAGCCGGCGGTTGCTGCAGCGGGCGGCTCTGCGAGGACCGGCAAAACCGCGACTCTCAGGCCTACAAGACCAACCTCACGTCCCTGGTCTCCAATTTGCAATCCACCCTCGACGACACCCCCGTCACAGACACGATCCAAAACCTACACAAATATGGTCAGTTGGGCACTTTTAAGGTCTTTGGTCTGAATCTACTACCATTAATCAAAACTTGTAATTGCAGAAATTTTGCCGAAACGCAGGTGGCTTCACCGCTAATCGACATTTACGTGTATATGGTGTAGGATTTGATGCTATGCTACGAGGATGCCGCGGCGCGGGGCCATTGGAGACGGGTTCTCTCTGCGGATGGACCCGTATTGCCGACATGCCCTGACGCTTCCAATTTCCTCTTCCGGGACTCTGTACACCTGACCGGAGCCGCTTACTCCTACCTTTTCAAGCATTCGCAACCAACCATGCTAATTTAGAAATTTAATTTGAATGAGCCAGATATTCTCTTGTTTCGCTGATAAATCTAAACAGTGCCATCTGCAAAAAAAAGAGTGCCGTCATGTTTACTGCATTACACGTTTCTTAGTACTTCGAACTCTGTATTTGGCAAGAAATCGAAGAAAAATGAAGAAATCAAAGGGAGCACATATGTAAGGATAGATAAATTTTCTTCCATATGTTTATAAAGAAACGTGTGTATGATTCGTTCAGTAATACAGCAGCCAAAACAGAAAAAAAAACAGAGCGCCTTGGGACACATCTCAATACACACTCGCATTTTGACCATAAGTAAAAGGCCAATCGAAAGAAAGTGATGATGAAAAGTCGTAGAGAAATAATGAGAGACGAACTAATGATGGAACTCTTGTGAGAAAAACCAACTCATTAATCGATTAAGCGTGTGTCCCTTCCGGAGGGCAATATGAGGGGCGGAAAGCCAACGGCCCTGCGGCGTAAACGACAGCGTTGTACTCCTTCCTGTACAGCGTCTTGTTCTCGTAGTGGAGCGGGGCCCCGTACATCCCATAGTTGATGTTGGACAAGAGGTTGCATTCCTCCTGGGGCGACGAGACGAGCTTGATGCGGCAAGCATGGAGCGGGTGGTCCAGGATGGGGTGGCTCATCTCATAGCCAGTGAGCTCGGCATAGAAGTAGCCGCTCTCCTCTGTCTGGAAGGTCTTGTAGTAGGTGACGCGGTTCTTGTAGTTCTTGCAGACGACGCTGACCTTTGCCGAGCCGAGGGGCTTCGCCTCCGACAGGGACCAGGTGCCGGAGTACTTGCAGCTCTGGCAGTAGACCATGCCCTCGACGATGACTTCCACGGGCTTGGGGACGGTCTTGCTGGGGACGTGCTTGTCGGTCGCCGAAGCGGAGGAGATCGACGCTAGTAGGAGGAGGATGAGGGAGGACAACATGATGGTGAGCTTGGTGTAAGCCATCCTTCTTTGTTAGAGAGGAGTTTCTTGTTTGTGTTATATTAAGAAGAGAAGTTGCCGAGATGAGTGAAGTGTCAAGGAAATTGGAGAGATTTATATAGTTTTTGCTAGTCGGCTGATTTAGGGGTCGTGGCAACCACAATGTCGTATTACATGGGATGCACTCCGCATTTTCTAAGCCATTACATGAAGCCCACCATCGAAAATAGTGTTGCTGTTATGGGTGTGGTTTGCATGTCAAGTTTCGGTCTCAAATACATGGAACCATATATTTGGTACATATGATAAAAGGAGTTTGGTCGCAAATGACTCGTATATCATATGTAGGTTCGACATTTGATCATTTACCCTAGTACCCGATTATGATCAAATGTTAAACATGAACTGTCAACTTATCTTCAAGTGTGATATTCGAATTTTGTAATCGTATTAAATTATGTCATTGAAGAATACTAAAGTTTTGCTCTTTATGCTATAAAACTTTTCTATATATGTTAAATGTGTTTGAGTTTGTGTTCCTCTCTGATTTGCCAAATAATCTCGTTCAATATCAGAAATTGCCAACCTAGAATGTCATGTGCTCTTTCAAAACTGCTTTGGAAAGCAGAATTTTTGCTTTTTCTAATTCAAATCGATTCATGACAGTGATTCAGGTCAGCCGAAAGAAATTTTACACAAATGGAACTTATAGCAACATAATTGATGGACTTCAAATCTAGGGTTTAGGTTGCGTTTGGCAATCACTTTGCCAAAGGCCCTTAGCCAAATGCTAAGGCGTCTAGCAAATTTTTTTGGAAAGTTTTGGTGAAATGCACTACATTTCTAAAGTCCTTTAGGTCCCTTAACTCAAGACAGCCTCGCCGCATCTTTACGCTTTAGCATTCTAATATATTTCTTTTCTTCCATTGTTGTCCTCGCCATATTTTTGAAATTTCGAAAATGGCCTCACCATTTTCCACCTCATACGACCTGCTAGAGACGCTAGGCAACCCCTTTATGAGGTTGCATGACCCCAAGCGATGGCCGTTGGTGCTAGATATGGCTCGTTGGCAGCTTGAGCCCTTTGTCATCATAGGGTGAAGGGTTTGAGTTCATTTTTTTTTTTAAATAACAAAAGTCATTTATAAGTGTGATTTTTCTAAACATCATTTAAACCTAAGTTGCTTCGCAATGCATTTTCAAATTACACTTCACCAAATCTTATTTGCATTTCGAAAAATCCCTTCCACGGCCGTGCGGACGATCTTGTTGGGGACGATCTTGTCGGCACCGATGCGAAGGAGATCAGCATCCGTACAATTGATTTAGAAGTTTTTCGGTAATTATCCCCTTTCATGGCCCCCCACGTGGAACTAGCATGATACTTTTAATCTGAAAGCAACGGGCATTGTTGCATTAGAATTGTGTTTGTCAACACAACACTAGCCTTATCCTTTTCATTGAACGAATGTCAACGAATGTTATGAAAGGATTTGAACTAGAAAAAGCAAACACGCTCCTCTCCAAAGTAGTTTTCGAAAGAGCACGACATTCTGGGCTGGTAATTTCTGATATTGAATGAGATTATTTGGCAAATCTGAGAGTGACCCAAACTCAAACACATTTAACATATATCCCTAAGTTTTATAGCATAAAGAGCAAAATTTTAGTATTATTCAATGACACGATTTAATACTATTACAAAATTCGAATATCACACGTGAAGATAAGTTGCTAGCTCATGTTTAACATTCGATCATAATCGGGTACTAGGGTAAATGATCAAATGTCGAACCTACATATGATATACGAGTCATTCGCGACCAAACTCCTTTTATCATATGTACCAAAAATATGGTTCCATGTATTTGAGACCCAAACTTGACATGCAAACCACACCCATAACAGCAACGGCTATCATCAATAGTGGGCTTCATGTAATGGCTTAGAAAATGCGGAGTGCTTCCCATGGTAATGCGACATTGTGGTTGCCACGACCCCTAAATCAACAGACTAGCAAAAACTATATAACTCTCTCCAATTTCCTTGACACTTCACTCATCTCGGCAACTTCTCTTCTTATCTAACACAAACAAGAAACTCCTCTCTAACAAAGAAGGATGGCTTACACCAAGCTCACCATCATGTTATCCTCCCTCATTCTCCTCCAACTAGCGTCGATCTCCTCCACATCGGCGACCGACAAGCACGTCCCCAGCAAGACCGTCCCCAAGCCCGTGGAAGTCATCGTCGAGGGCATGGTCTACTGCCAGAGCTGCAAGTACTCCGGCACCTGGTCCCTGTCGGAGGCGAAGCCCCTCGGCTCGGCAAAGGTCAGCGTCGTCTGCAAGAACTACAAGAACCGCGTCACCTACTACAAGACCTTCCAGACAGAGGAGAGCGGCTACTTCTATGCCGAGCTCACTGGCTATGAGATGAGCCACCCCATCCTGGACCACCCGCTCCATGCTTGCCGCATCAAGCTCGTCTCGTCGCCCCAGGAGGGATGCAACCTCTTGTCCAACATCAACTATGGGATGTACGGGGCCCCGCTCCACTACGAGAACAAGACGCTGTACAGGAAGGAGTACAACGCTGTCGTTTACGCCGCAGGGCCGTTGGCTTTCCGCCCCTCATATTGCCCTCCGGAAGGGACACACGCTTAATCGATTAATGAGTTGGTTTTTCTCACAAGAGTTCCATCATTAGTTCGTCTCTCATTATTTCTCTACGACTTTTCATCATCACTTTCTTTCGATTAGCCTTTTACTTATGGTCAAAATGCGAGTGTGTATTGAGATGTGTCCCAAGGCGCTCTGTTTTGTTCTGTTTTGGCTGCTGTATTACTGAACGAATCATACACATGTTTCTTTATAAACATATGGAAGAAAATTTATCTATCCTTACATATGTGCTCCCTTTGATTTCTCCAATTTTCTTCGCTTTCTTGCCAAATAGAGAGTTCGAAGTACTAAGAAACGGGGTAATACAGTAAACATGACGGCACTGTTTAGATATATCAGCGAAACAAGAGAATTTAGATACATACAAACTAATGAAGTAAAAAGGAATTAGGGCTCATTCTAATTAAATTTCTAAATAAGCATGGTCTGCTGCAAAAACTTGAAATGGTAGGAGTAAGCGGTTCCGGTCAGGTGTACAGAGTCCCAGAAGAGGAAATTGGAAGCATCGGGGCACGTCAGCGATACGGGTCCGCAGAGAGAACCCGTCTCCAATGGCATGGTTTGCATGAAGCCCACTGTCAATAATGTTTTGCTGTTATGGGTATGGTTTGCATGTCAGGGTTTCGGTTTTAGATACATAAATTATGTTTTTGGCTGAATATCAGAATTTTCTGGCATATGACTCGTATATGTAGGTTCAACATTTGATCATTTAGCCTAGTCCTGACTAATTTGAGGTTAAACGTGGGCAGGTAATTCATATTCACGTGTGATATTCGGAGTTTGTAATCCTATACAATTATATCATTGAACTATAGTTTTGTTAGCACTACCAGATTTGCCAATTAATCATGTCAAGTATCAAAAATTGCCAACCCAGAATGTCATGTGTGTTAGTGGTCTGCCCTAAGAATCAATCAAGGTTGATACTCTAATATTAGTTGTGGATTAGGTTGTGTCGGAAAACCGATCTTCACTATACTTAGGTAGTCATAATGTGTTGCTAGAGACCGCTTATGACTTGTGGGCCAAAAAGAGTTTTGAGTACACTGCTAATGTTTAGTGAACCTACATGGTCGCACACAATAGCGAACGGACTTAATATTGTCTGTGCGCCTTGATCTACTTAAGAAGTAGATTTTAATTTATTCTCCTATTTAAATTATCTATGCGGTCGTACGCGTTATGAGATAACGATTAAACATACGATTGAAGGTGGACAGTTTGGCGGGCCCAAATAGCCCGGCCCACTTCTTTTAATTCCGCTAGATAATGAGGCTGTATAAATAGATAGAGAATCGTTCTCTGTCTAGGGTTTTTCGATAGAGTATCGAAAATCAAAAAGCGTTCAAGAAAAGGAACTTCAAGATCTTTCGCTAGCACGTGGATCGTTGGAGAATTCCGTTCGTGTGTGTGGATACCGGTAGAGGCACAACACTTGGGGCGCTAATCCAGACACAATCGGTTGCCGATTTATCTTCGATTTGCAAAAGGTACGTATCGAACTTTCGTCTCGATTTCAATATACACATGGATCCTGTCTAGGGTTCTATATTCCGCTGCGTTGTTTTCGTTGATGAACCCTACAATGTGTTCTTTCGAAACTACTTTGGAAAGCAGAATTTGCTTTCTCAAATGCATGACATCCGCTCAGGACAGCTAAAACAAACTCCACACATATTGAGTGTACTGCATATAATTGATGCACTGTAACTGTAGCGTTTAGTATCTCACAGCTTGATCTATCTATTGGGTTAACCAAGATCATCCGTGATTGCCTGAATCAAGATGGCATTGAGTCATTCACAGGATGAAATGGGAACTGCTTGTTTTTCCAATCTCGTTCAGTGTTTCTTTACAAGCTTAAAAACTCAGAAATGTCTGAGAGATTAGTGAAAAGAGGAAGGCTCGTGTAATGCAACAATGCCTGTTGCTTTCAGGTTAAGAAATACGTGCTTACTAGTTACGGTGCAAATTTTCAAGCATTTTTCGTTTTGACCACCTCAAGTCCTAGGGCCGGAGATCATTTTTGGTGGTGATGATCCCACGATGTGATTCTAAATCAACGAAATTACAAAAGTTACTAATTGACACCGCGCTACAAAGTCCATTGGATTCCGCTTTAATTTTGCTTTCCAAGGTTTATAGCTTTGATGCGGTGACTGGTTGTTCCTCCATTCTTTGGGTCCAACCCCAGTTGAGACAACATAACCAGACACAAGTAAAAGGAAAGAATCAACACCAGCGTGGACCTCACAAGATCAGCAGCCACAGCTAAGTGAGAAGGCTAGAAAGAGAGCAATGCAGTGCTCAGAAAAAGGCAAAACTTTTTACTCAGGATTCTTCAGATCTTCGTGCTTCTGGTGTGTGCTTCAACAGATCCCTATGAAGAGCACGACCAACGAAAGAATAAGACAACTAACCTAATTTTTCTACATTCATACAAGGCGAGTGTTTCATCTGTCACCTGAATTTTCACAAGCCATCGATTATCCTGTTAACATCCCCTTCACTTCAATTACGTACATAGCCTAAGAATAACACACCACCCACTTGTAGATTTGAGCAAATCAACTCTTATTTATTGCACAAAAACTTCAAAATACTTTTCATGTCCTTACTAACACCTCAAGAAGGGGGAAAGTGTGAGAAAAGTTATAAACTTATTGTATTTGTGCCAATTTAGACATAAGCCTTTTTAATTATACAAATTTAGTCATAAATGACCAAGAGTCAATTTAGTCATTCCAGTTAATTTTGGCCGAATATTACTGATATGAACGCTGACCGATCTACGTGACACTGTCAATGATGACATGGAAAATTTTAATAATATTCTCCTTTTTTTCTTTATTTTTCTCTCTTGTTTCCTCATTTTTTTTGCGGTGGTCAGCACGACCATCGCTGGTGAGGTTGCTCTCACCAGATTTGGCAAGCCCAGGCGTCGCTTGGGTGAGGATTGGCCTCATTGGGCGTCACTTGGGCGAGGGTTGGCCTCGCCTTGCTTGGGCTCGCAAGATCTATCGAGGGCGGCCTTGCAAGCACTCACCCTAGTGAGGCTGACCCTTGCCGACCATGGTCGTGCCGGCCACCGAAGAGAGAGGAGGAAAAAAAGAGAGAGAAAAAAAAGAAAGGAAAAAAGAAAATTATTATTAAAAAATATCTACGTCAACACCAGTTGTGCCATTTAGGCTAGCCGACGTCCAAGTTAGCAATATCTGACCAAAATTAACTGAAATGACTGCATAGGTTTAGGATTAAATTAGCATCAATACAATATGTTTACGACTTTTCAAAACACTTTTCCCCCTCGAGAAGAGATTATTGGTCATTATTTCAATATAATGATCCTTGTCCTAGGTTTATTAAGAGAGTTAATTATCTCGTGGTGTTACCAAGTCAAAAGCCAATTATGACAACCATCATCCTGGAAAATGGTTCCTCTTCCCCGCGGTATACGAGAAGATGGACGAAATTCTTGTGATTTACTTTTGATAAGAGTGCCAATCCACAAGTATCATCAGAAGAAAAAGTCATTTGATCTGTTTAACTGGAAAGGCTATTACTAATACAGCAGCGAAAACAGAACGCCTTGGGACACATCTGAGGACACACTCGCATCTTCACCATAAGTAAAAGGCTGATTGAAAGAAAGTGATGCTGAAAAGTCGTAGAGAATAATGAGAGACGAACTGATGATCGAACTCTCTGAGAAAAACCGACTGATTAACTGATTAAGCGTGTCTCTTCCGGAGGGCAATAGGAGGGGCGGAAAGCCAACGGCCCCGCGGAGTAAACGACCGCCTCGTACTCCTTCCCATACAGCCTCTTGTCCTCGTAGCGGAGCGAGGCCCCGTACATCCCATAGTTGATATTGGACAGGAGGTTGCACCCCGCGAGAGGCGACGAGACGAGCTTGACGTGGCAAGCATGGAGCGGGTGGTCCAGGATGGAGTGGCTCATCTCGAAGCCCTTGAGCTCGGCGTAGAAGTAGCCGCTCTCCGAGGTCTGGAAGGACTTGTAGTAGGTGACGCGGTTCTTGTAGTTCTTGCAGACGACACTGACCTTGGCCGAACCGAGGGGATTCGCCTCCGCCAGGGACCACGTGCCGGAGTACTTGCAGCTCTGGCAGTAGACCATGCCCTCGACGACGACCTCCATGGCCTTGGGGACAGTCTTGCCGGGGACGTGCTTGTAGGTCGCCGAAGCGGAGGAGATCGACACTAGTAGGAGGAGGATGAGGGAGGACAGCATGATGGTGAGCTTGAAGTAAGCCATCCTTCTCTGTTAGAAAGGAGTTTCTTGTTTGTGTTAGACAAGAAGAGGAGTTGTCGAGATGAGTCAAGTGTCAAGGAAATTGGACAGATTAATATAGTTTTTGCTAGTCGGTTGATTGAGGGATCGTGGCAACCACAATGTCGTATTACATGGGAAGCACTTTGCATTTTTTAAGCCATTACATGAAGCCCATCATCATCGATGAAAGTGTTGCTGTTATGGATATGGCTTGCATGTCAGGGTTTCGGTCGTAGATAAATGGAACCATGTTTTTCGGTAAATTTGATAAAAGGAGTTTGCTCGGAAACGACTTGTCTATCATTTGTAGGTTCGGCATTCAATCATTTAGCTTAGTCCCCGACTAATAAAATGTTAAACATGGACCAGCAACTTAGGTTCACATACAATATTCGAATTTTGTAATCGGATTGAATCGTGTCATTGAAGAACGCTAAAGTCTTGCTCTTTATGCGGGAAAAGTGCTGAATAAGTCCTAAACCTTTTGAGAAAGTGTCAATTTAGTCATAAACCTATTTTTGGTGCCAATTGAGTCCTAAACCTTTTGATATAGTGCCAATCCAGTCCTTTTGGCCGGATTTTGCTGACGTGGACGTCGGCCGGCCAGCGACCGGTCACTGGAGCTGACTTGGACAAAATTTAATAATATTTTAATATTTTTTTGAATTTTTTTTTCTTTTTTTCTTCTCACTCTTCCTCCAGCCTGTCGCCGGAGCGGCGACCGGCCGGAGGGCGAGCCACGCCGGCCACTGGCGAGGCTCGCCCTCGCCGGCGACGGCGAAGGCGAGCCTCGCCATGGCTGGGCGAGGCTCGACCTCGCCCGAATCCCGGCGAGGTTGAGCCTCGCTGGCAGCTGGGCAAGGCCCGACCTCGCCAGATCCGACGAGGTCGAGCCTCGCCTAGTCATGGCGAGGCTCGCCGGCCCTCGCCATGGCGGGCGAGGGTCGACCTAGCCGAGATCCGGCGAGGTCGGGCCTCGCCCGCCCTCGCCCGGACCTCGCGACCTCGGCGAGGGGCCGAGCGAGGCTCGCCCGGCAGGCAGGCGAGGCAGGACTGGCCGGATGCGGCGAGGTCGACCCTCGCCCGGCCATGGCGAGGCCGGCGAGCCTCGCCGGCCAATGTGAGGCTCACCCTCGCCGGATCTCCGGCGAGGTCGGGCCTCGCCCGGCCGCCGGCGAGGCTCAACCTTGCCAAATCCGGCGAGGTCGAGCCTCGCCCAGCCATGGCGAGGCTCGCCTTCGCCGTCGCCGGCGAGGGCGAGCCTCGCCAGTGGCCGACGTGGCTCGCCCTCCGGCCGGCAAGGTTGCCTGGCCTCCGGCCGGTCGCCGCTCCGGCGACCGGCTGGAGGAAGAGGGAGAAGAAAAAAAAAAGAAGAAAAAAAGAAAAAAAAGAAAAAAAATATTAAAATATTATTAAATTTTGTCCACGTCAGCACCGGTGACCGGTCGCCGGCCGGCCGACGTCCACGTCAGCAAAATCCGGCCAAAAGGACTGAATTGGCACTATATCAAAAGGTTTAGGACTCAATTGGCACTAAAAATAGGTTTAGGACTAATTTGACACTACCCCAAAAGGTTTAGGATTTATTCGGCACTTTTCCCCTCTTTATGCTATAAGACTTTCGTACGCGCGTGTCCCTCTCTGATTTGCCAAATATATCAAGATATTACCAACCCAAAATGTCGTGTTCTCTTTCGAAAACTACTTTGGAAAGGAGAATTTTCGCCTTTTCTAATTCCAATGCATTCGTGACATTCTTTCAATGAATGAAAAGGATAAGGCAACTGTTGTGTTGACAAACACAATTCTAATGCAACAATGCCCGTTGCTTTCAGATTAAAAGTATCATGCTTACTAATTACAGGGAGTTCCACGTGGGGGCTATTAAAGAAGATAATTACCAAAAAAGTTATAAATATATTATACGAATGTCGATTCAATTATAAACTTTTTAATTTAGTCAATTTAATCCTAGACTTTTGATGATGATGCCAACCGTTCGACATGATCCGGCCGGGCCAGCACTGACATAGATAATTTCTTTATAAAATTTTTAAAATTTTGTCTTTTTTTTTTTATTTCCCTCCGCCAATCCGTGGCCTCGACAAAAGCCGTGACGCCCTCGCCTGGTCCAGGTCTTGTAAGGGTGTCATGGCCCTCGCTACGGCCGGCAAGGGCCTCAGCGAGGGCCACGAGGGCGTCCCAACCCTTGCCTTATTGCCGAGGCCGTGGACCGGCGAAGGGATATAGGAAAAACAGAAGGAAAGAAAAGAAATAAAGAAATAAATATTAACTTTTTAAAAACTTGTCCACATCAACGATTGCCGACCAAAATTGACTAGAAGGACTACATGCGCAAATCGTCAAAACATTTAGGACTAAATTGATCAAATTGAAAACTTTAATACTGAATTGGCATCTGTACAATACGTTTTAACCACGAAAAAGTCTCCAACATGGGACGAGGAGGTTAAGGAATGCTAGAAATCACCTTTTTTCTTATCAAAATGGAGCAACAGGTACATTAATCCGAGCATTTATCTTTTTGGCTATTGATCGCACGACGTAATTCTAATTCAACAAAATCACAGAAGTTAATTGACACCGCGCTATGAAGTTCATCGGTTCTACACTTCTAACTTCAATTTGCTTTCTAAAGTTCATAGCTTTTATGTGGTGGACCTGGTTGTTCCTCCATTTTCTGTGAATCCAACCCAAGTTGATACAATATAACCAGATACAAGTAAAAGGAAAGAACCAACACCAGCGTAGACCTCGCAAGATCAGCAGCCACAGCTAAACGAGAAGGCTAGAAACAGAGCAATGCAGAGCTCAGAAAAAGGCAAACTTTACTCAGAATTCTCCAGATCTTTGTGCTTCTGGTATGTGCTTCAACAGAGCCATATGAAAAGCACGACCAACGAAAAAATAAGACGGCGAACCTAAAATCTTCTACCTCATATATACAAGGCATGTGTTTCATCATCACCTTTCTTCAGATACAAAGCAAACAAGAAAAGCTTGAGCTCGTACTTACAGTTTTAGTTTGCATCAGTAGATAGAACCTCGAGTTCCGCCCACCAAACAGGTGAAATTTTCGGGATTGCCACGTCGCGCGTAATTCTGGTTATTTCCCACAACATTGCCACCACTTCTCTCATTGCTGGTCTAACTCTCGGGTCAGGGTGGACGCATGATTTTATCACTTGTCCAATTCTATCCACCTGTTCCTCTTGACAAGAATCAAGGCTTGGATCCACCATTCCCCTGAGAGGTTGCTCTCCTCTCAAATAATCCGAAGCCCAATCTTCAACGGAGCCGTTATCTACTGAATAAGGAAGCCTACCGGTTACCATTTCAAACAGTATTACGCCGAAGCTGTAAACATTGCTCCTGGGTCCTCGTGAGGTAGAAACGGTGTTTAAGAGGTCTATTCCAGATTGTTCAATCTTGGCTGCAGCCATGTGGTTCCAGAAATTGAAGTCACAGATCTTGGCGGCGTAATCTTCGGTGAGGGTGACGGCTGAAGAGTTCAAGTTCTTGTGCACCATTGGCGGGTTCATCAAATGCATGTGCTCGAGGCAATATGCCATGCCCATCGCAATTCTCAGCCGCATTCCCCAGTCTAGGTGCTCGGATTCTTTAACTGCAGAAAAAGGAAGAAAGAGGTGTAAGAGATGGATTGTATGCACTATTATGTATAATACTTGCATGTCATTGTCTTCAAGTATATAAAAGAATAGAAATCTGCTATGCATTAAACTGAGTAATGACTAAAAGCTGCTATTGTTTATGAACATCCTCCAAAAGAATTAGCATTCAGAAGTGATGCTTGAGGACCAGATATTGCAAATTCAGTTGGGCCTACAATCTAAACAAATCAAAATAGAATTTTTTTTATTTTATTTTTCAACTAGTTACATAGTCATTTCTAGATGAAAGAAATGGTCCTTCTGCGAAACCATCACTTGTGAAGCATGAATGAATGAATGATTCCTTAAATACAATGTGATATAATATGTCAGTACTTACTATGTAAATGCTCAAAGAGAGTCCCATTGGGAGCGTATTCAAAAACCATCATCCTCGTAAATGGTTCCTCTTCCTCGCAGTATCCGAGAAGATTGATGAAATTCTTATGATTTACTTTTGACAGAGTGCCAACCTACAAGCATCATCAGAAGAAAAAGTCATTTGATCAGTTTAACTGCAAAGGCAAATCGTACTCCCAAGTTCTCAACCGCGCTTCTAATTACCATATTTCTGAACTGCACTTCCAAATTCTTTGACCAATCCTTCGATGATTTTACTGCAACAGATGCCACGGCAATTTCCACACCGCTAGACAAAGTTCCTTTATAAATTGTGCCAATGGAGGAAGAGCCAACCACATTGCTGAAATCTTCACATGCTGCTTCAACCTCTGCTCTCTTCAGCTTTGGTAAACCTGGAATGCAGGTACAAATCTTTAGTTAACAACACTGAAACTAGCTCTAGCCAGGAGAAAACCATTGCACATACATAAAGCGGGGTGGAGTAGCTATAGGGATAAAATTTACAGATGAAAAACAATCAAGATCTGCCATCTTTTCAACTTAGAAGGAGCTTCCTGACAGTAAAATCCACATATTAAGGCAAAAGAAGGATGTCCTCGAGTGCTGGTAACTTAAGGTAACTTGCTCCAAGACCCCTTTGCTTGGGTTTGATTTCACAAACCCATTATTTCAGCTTGGCTCTTGTTTCTTTAACAATGGTGGAACGATGAACAATGGACTATATGGTGAGGTAGCTCACATTATCTATTGCTACTTTTCATCTTTAATTTATATTATTATGGGAGAAAATCTACATGTCACCTAAAAGTTCCACACGGGATTATAGAGTTTATCAATGCTCACTCTGCAAATCGTAGCAACTGAATATTATGAAAGGGCAAGATGTCCAGGCATTTCCATGAAAGGGGTTTCAGACCAATATCCCTTGACATTCAGTACAGTAAGCTAGAGGACTCTAAACAACACGAATAGAGCAGTAACATCACTCACAGCTACGACAATAGAAGAGACTCAAAAATACTTTGTAATCCGCAATGATAATTTAATTAAAGGTGAACCCAGACCATGACACTTTTGGCCCAAGTAAAGTCCTTTGAGGAGCTTATACCTTTGGGTTACCTGTGCTAAAACAACAGATTAAAGAAATTAAAGACTATTATTCTAGGCCATCTAAGTATAATCATTTCGAAGAACACAAGTGACAAACTGGGTTCGTCATCAAGCCCTAGAACATTTGAATACTTATGACTAAAAACTCGGTTCATCATTGAGCCCTAGGACAATTGATTACTTACACTAAAGAGCAAGCTAGGGATAATAAGACTCATCTACTAAATTGGTCCACCAAGTGATGTGGTACTTTGTAGGTGGTTATTTAAGTTAGTGGGCCATTTGAACATCCAACAGGTATCTGTTGGATCATTTAGTAAATTTATTTAGTAATTGAGTCTTAACAAGTCTAGCATTATTCAACAATAAAAGTAATCCCTGCACATCTCCAGCGTGCTCAGTATTCTCATATGCAAAGTGACAGTGAAAACAATCCATAGTTACCGGTAACAAATGCCTTCTGCAGCTGTCCGCTTAAACCTGTGGCCCAAGGTTTGACAGTGGCCACCTTATTGCTTCTGTATAGATACACGCCGAGGATTGTAATCAAAATAAGAAACGAGCCTCCAACCGCTCCACCTATGATTGCTGGAGTGTTTCTTACATTGGGTGCTAAAGATGCAGGTGAGTTTGAGGCTGAGGCTGGGGCTGGGGCTGAGGGTGTGCTGGGGGCAGGGGCTGGGGTTGAGGGTGTGCTGGGGGCAGGGGCTGGGGTTGAGGGTGTGCTGTGGGCAGGGGCTGGGGCTGGGGCTGGGGCTGAGGCTGGGGCTGGGGCTCTGGGGGCTGGGGCTCTGGCTGGATGATCCTGAGCAGCAAGAACTCTGCGATGAATGACATTGCTCGTTTGTTCCACTTTCCTGCCAAAAGCACAAAGCCTTTATGATCAAACTTATGGAAGCGCAGTCTATATATTCCTCTCAGCCTCGGCATTTTTACATGAACCACCAAAAGTTTCATATAATACAGAAGAAGTATTTTTTTCCATTATCTATCAATAAAAGCAATGAGATTTTAAATAGTCCTCTTTCCTTATGGATCTCTCAATTGTCGAGCCGCTTCCAAAATATAGTTGAATATCAGGAGAATCTTACTACATTTTCCCTCCCGCAACACAGGGAGTAGAGGAATTCTCAAAAAAGCTAAACCTTTTCATCCTTCGGAAGAAATTGCTTTTGACATTGGAAAGGCTTTGCTATGACACATTCACGTGGCTGGTCCAATTAAAATCTTTTATTTTGCAAAGTGTAATGAGATTAAGATTGACATATACTAGATATCCTCTAATTTTGACGCTACTCTCGCCTCACAAATAAACCTGAAATTGAGCTCAATTTTATACCAAGAAACTAAATTTTCAACTACGTACCATGCATTGCATCTCATTTTGCAAGCTAATTTGTTTGCAGCAATTGACAGATGGTTCTCATCTACTTGAGATTCAGACGCTAATGTGAGCTCTTGGATTTCAGGAGAGGATGCAGTTAGAAGCTCATTGTTGTCCACAAGGCTGCAAGCCAAACGGGAAATTAAGCTTTTGTGACTTCATTAGCAAAACAAAAGTTTGTACTTATTAGCAAAAAAAAAAAACAGAACATACAGGATTGCTAGTGAAAAATTATTTCCAAGCTTATATGGTAATGGCCCACTGAAGTTATTGTATCCCAAATCCAACACCTCCAGCTCCTTTAACTCACCAATTTCTTCTGGAATGACTCCAGAGAAAATGTTGTTACGCAGAATACTGCAATAGAATTAGAGAGAAGACATCACTTAAGACTAAAGAGAGATGAATGCAGGAAAACCCATAGAGGGATCAAAAATGATGATCATAAACTACCTCGTTACATGACTTTAACTTACATGGCTCTAATGTGAACCAGGTTTCCAATCTCAGGTGCCAGAGTTCCTCCGAGACAAAGATCTCTTAAGTTCCTACAAGTTTTATTGCATTGATAATCAGAAATGACAGGCATGTATACCAGTTCCAAACCTTTCAAAGCGTCACATAATTAAATGTAACAACAAAGAGAGTATTCTGACCAAAAAAAAAAAAAAAACAAAGAGAGTGTTACTCCAAAACGCAAAAGGGAACCAAGTAATCATCTGATCAAAGATAGATCATAGGGGATTACTTGAGTATTCTCATTAATGTAGTAAGCGGTGGAAACACATAAAACCTCTCCGAAAACGGATAGCTTGATTTTCCAAGACAGAGACTAAAGCAATATACATATGCCTTCATGCTTAAAGCAAAGTCAACCAAGTGAAAACCTCGTTCTTCAACACTAACTCGAGTTACAACAATTCTTGCAACTTAATGTCACGCTTAGGTTGATCAAGCTAGCCAACACGGATGCCACAAACTAATCGCTTGGCATAGCCATGATATATATCGATTGTGCTGCGTATTGGGCAAGTTCATGATGAATGATGGTAACAACATAGACTCCATAAGCAATTCTGAGAACAAGACTGGCATCCATCATTAACAGTATAATCCGGCATAGATACTTCACCCACAAACTTGGAAGATCTTTTTATTGGAGGTAGATCGGACCAGAACACGTGATAAAACCGAAAAGAACCGAGCAGCGACCTCTCTATAATCACATGGTGATCAAGAGTCAACGAGCACAATCAACGAACGTCAATGATCAAAGTAATTCCAACTGTCCCGAGTAAAGAAAAAATTCGAGCCCCGCAAAACCACATAGCCAAATGAAGATCTTCAGTCGAGAGAAGATGACTTACAAAGCCACAACTTTTCCATCGGAACACTCAACGCCAAACCACGAGCACGGATCAATCTCTCCATCATCTTCCTTCCAATTTCTCAAACTTCCAAAAGGGTCACTGACTACCTTATCCCTTACCCTCAACAGAGCCAAGCCTGCGAAAACAGCAAACCAGACAAGAACACTTTCCCTCACTTTCTTGACCAACAAACAACAGAACGACAAGGGTGGACCTGAATCTATCACCATGCAAGGTCGAAGCACATACCTTCTTCGTTTAAGCACCGGCAGATACCGAGATCTTGGCAAAACACGAAAACCATCAACAAGAATCCCACTCCTACACGATCCTTCAAGCGGTTCGCTTGCCGACCGTGCTTCATCCTCTCCCGCTTCAAACCAAGTGGACCTCAATCATGAACGAACTGAATAGGGGTTGGAGTATGCAGCTCAAAAAGCAGGAATTTGCAGGAAAAAAATAAACTTTCGAAAGGAATTGGGTAAAGCTGATAAGAAGAAGGAGGAGGAGAAGGAACAGAAGAAGAAGTCAGAGGGGAAAAATAATACAAAGAAGAAGCCGGTGTTCGCGTGCTTGTAGACTATTTTAGACTGAGATGCGTTTGAAAACGCGTACACTTGAATACTTGCATTTGTTACTACGACAGGCTTCATTTTTTTCCATTTTCCTTTTATGATATCTCTCTCGGATGTTCGTAGCAGATGCATCTGCATTACATGAAAAGTACTTCCTACGTAGGTTTGGACTTGATCGGGTCTTAAAAGGCAACACCAGGAAGGTGAAGAGTTCAAAAGAGATAGAGAAGTCTTATTTTTACCCTCTTGGGCCCCGGTAAGAATTTCCTTTTCGCGATAATGCGCTTTACCCCGTTACCACCTGACACGTTAATCGTTATTAATCCCGACCCGATAACTTCGATCTTATCGGCGAGATGTATGGAGTTCAGAAATGACCAAAATCTAAATGATCTCGGCACGATGAGCCGGATCCTAACCAGCAACAGGTATCGATACGAAAGTCTCGAGATACGGCCGTTTTGAGCGTTCGTCACTCGCGATTTCTAGTAATTACCCCTTGTTTTTTTATTTATCGGTTCGAACGCAAAGCGGGTTTCCGACTTATAGTCTACGGATATTTCCAAGAATATGATGTTTTTTGGTCCCGTCCAAAAGAGAGGTGAGGGGGGGGGGCGCGATGCCGGTGACATAATAAATAATTCCTCGTTGTTTCTTTTGCGACAATGACAAGCCGGTCGAATTAATGAGCGAGGACTAATGTCCTTGCATTTTTTTGCCAGGGACTTCACCGTTAGGTTCCCATCCGGCGCCGGCCACATCTTTTTGAACGGCACCCAGTCTCTCTCTCTCTCTCTCTCTCTCTATCTCTATCTCTAGCATTTTTATTTACTGGGGAAATTATTTTATTCATTTATTCATTTATTATTACCAAATTAATTCGACCATTCCAATCCCCAGCATTTAAGAATAGGGAGAGGGGTGGGGGGAGTTTCCTGGAAATTCACGGGAATGGAAAAGGACGACCATTCCAATCCCCCAGCATTTAAGAAACGGTCCGCGAGATTTTTGTTGAAATTATCAAAAAATTGGGGCGATGCTTTTTCGGGGTTACGTTTGCGCGTCGTTTTCTGTAAGTTCGGCCCCCTCCGAACATTTGAATGAGACGTCGTACTATCAGAGCACTCCCGTCGTTGGCGCGGGACCATTCCCTTCGCTCAAATTTTCATCTTAGACGGTAGAGAGCTAACCTTACCAACGTTCCCATCAATAGCATCTGCCTATGTATTTAGTCTATGTGTGTGTAATGACTTGATCCGATTTGCATGAATCGAACCCCTTTGAAAGGATTGCTCGAGATGATGATTGTTTGCAGATGGGTCTTGCCGGTCAATTACTTCGCGAGTCCGGTCATGCTCGATGCGGCGGCTTTTGTAGGTTCGAGAGGTAGCTTTTCGCCGTGTATCGCTGTGTCCCAGGCGAAATCCGAGAGGTAGCTCCCATGACGTAGCACACTATCCCTCGTGGCGCTTTTGACTCGTGCGCTGCTTCGATGTCAATCGTAATGACTCAACCTGTACACGTGGAATAAACTCCTATAAAGGGTGAACTGATGTGGCAACCCTATGAGGATGGGTTTTGCTTACGAATCACTTAATATATGTTCTCTATCATTTGATGTGAAACTGTGATGTTTCTATACACACGACGTAGTTTTTTAAAACAGTCTCTCTCACGTTGTCACCGTCAACTTCACAATATTCCTAGAAATGGGGTATATCGAGATGTGTATTTACCACGAGAAATGGGCTTTGTATTCCAAATCCGAGACCTTTTCGTTCCTCGGCAAGCCAAACAAATAATTCAATCCTATACCATGGAGGGTTAAATTGGGTTTAGACTCCGTTTATTTCGCGAAAAATTAATGATTTAAAAAATATCTCTCTAAAAATAATTACTTAAATCACTCGAAATAATTAATCTAGCGATAACGATGGCTCTTCCCTCTTCGACGGCCACGCCACAACCGCATCTCCTACCCCCTTTCATGCACGCATGGGCTCAATTTCACAAATCCATTCACATTTCAAACAAAATCTAAAATCAACAAAAGGAATTTTGCAAAGTTGCTTTGCATAATTAAGGGTAATTTCAGTTTCTTATTTCGCGGGCAAACAATAAAAAAAATAAAAAAGAGAGGAGGGCATCATGAGCTGGCGCTCGATAATTCTCAATTCAAGCAAATGAAACCACGTGCGATGTCGTGCGAGTTGGACCTCTTCAAACTTCCCCCACATTGCGTATGAACAGCTCCTATCTTGACGTCAACACATACCCGATTTCAACAAGAGCACGTCCCGTTACAATAATTAAATCTTATACCACGTAATCATCTAACAGTTTAAATTTTTAGAACCGTTGATAGTGATTTAATGAAATTTCACACCTCCAAGATCGTGCAACGCCAGCTATATCTGGTGCAACGGATGAGTCCTGTGCCGATTATTTTTATATGAACGTAAACTTTCATCGATAACCCTAGTCAATACGCCAAGAACTTGCTCTTATCTCTCGAACTGTGTGCTTGCATTTTTTCTGGCACTAGTCACCAACTTCTTGCACCCGGTAGCGCACTGGTAAGAGACAAAGACCGAGCAACCGATGCTGAAAGATCGGCCACCATCGTGAGGACACTTTGCGGTTATTGGGTCGCTCGAATTATGACTTCGTGCGCCCGACTTTATTTACCATCTTTACTAATTAGTTTTCTGATAAATAGAGTTACGTGTGATGTTAAGGACTCTCTAAACTTGAGGTGGGGGAATTGGTGAAGAGGCTTAATTACGTTTGTCGAATGCTTCTTTAATTTGCAATTGTACATGGTAATTAGGTACGATGGCTATACGGGATATCTATCGAGAAACCATATTGGCAAACTCCGTCGGCCCTTTCAGAAAGATGAAAATTGGGAAAGAATAAAAAAAAATTTAGAAATTTTAAAAAATATTTATGAAAATCGTCTACCTCAATAGTTTCCATCCAAAATTGACTAGGAGGACTACGTCGGGAAGTCGTCGAAAGGTTTACAACTAAATTAGCTAACGTGAAAAGTTTATGATTGAATTATCCGCTATACAATAATGGGTTGATACCATGAAAAATCCCAAACTGGTACACTTGTAATAAATTTATTACAAACTAATTTTTTGAATACAAAAAATTCCAAACTGGTACACCCATGACAAATTTACTTTCCGTCAATTTCTATTAAATTTTATCATCAAATTGCTAAGTCGGATGACACTTAACAATTGACGGGTGTACCATTTTGGGATTTTCATGGGTTTACCAATTTGTGATTTTTCGTAATATTAATCCAATTTTACGGAGGGTAAATTTATCACAAGTATATCGGTCTGGGATTTTTGGTGGTCAAAAAATTATTTAATGGTAAATTTATCACAAGTGTACTAATTTGAAGTTTTTTGTGGTCAAAAAATTAGTTCGGAGTAAATATGTCACAAATATACTAATTTAAGATTTTTCATAATATTAAATTTACAATAAATTCAAAACTTTTTAGACAATTTCCTCCTCGTCATCTACAACAACTTTTTGGCCAAACAGTAAAGGAGATTGAGTGGAAGAAAATTAAGGGAAGAGAGATACGAAAGACGGTGACATGCAAGAAGGAAAACATTATTGCATGAGGGAAAAGTCGGACCCACGAAAGGGACACGAAAGGGAAGAATGTCGCGACAATGTTAATGCAAATGGCTTCTTTTATCAAGTCCTTTGTGGCCCGCCCTTTGCCTCCCCCCGCCAAAGGAATCGAGCCCAGAAGACTCGGTCCGAGGCTCGTGTGATTTGACTCCCACGTCCACATTGGAGAAATGCAACGAAGAAGATGGTAGGAAACAGGCAGATCCTAACCTCAAATTAATGGCAATTAGAAAACAGAAATCTAAGCAATTCGCGGGGGCGACCGAATGCTCGATTCGGGACGATGCAAATTTGATGCGCGACTCGTGGTACCTCTTACTTAGAATAACTTCGAAAGTCTCATTCACCGTTTTGTATGCGATACTTCGTGCGGTGCATCGGGACGAGACATTTTGTGTGCGTTCGTGGTCGAATCGAAGACTTAGATACTCTATATTTAATAATAATAAAAAAAAAAGTGGGTCGAGGAAGATGTTGTAAAAATTTCAATCCTCATCCTTTTCTCAAATCGTCCTACTTCATATTTGGAACAAAAGGTACAGTACGAGGTATTGAGAATAATAATGTAATTTAGTTATCTATTTCTCCAAGCTACAAATCCCCCATAAAATAAGATTTTCTAGCCAGCCAGCATATATCTAGAAGGGAAAAAAAAAACTTTAATTCTTTTTTTAATGATGGGATTGCGGCCGCTATGAATTTTCCCCCTTTGATTTCCTTTTAACAAGTTCAACCCTTTCTCCTGACAATTCATGAACTTTTCCATTTTTTTTCAACCAAAAAAAAACCGAGTTTGAACAACAGCCATCGAGAGACATTTTCTCTGGCTCTAGAACTACTTCCTCCTCTTCGTCAACAACCCTATCCTTTAGAGAAAAAAGGTATCATGAACACGCGCAATTTCCCATTTAACCGTAGGAAGCGAAAGTTGATCGGACCTTATTAACGAGCGTTTCGAGACACTTGTTAATTACGTCCGTTAAAGAGATATTTTCATTTTCAAGGTACGAAATAGATGACGCATTGAAGATTACAAAAAATTTCTCCGATGAAGTGCTCAACGAACGTTTCGGGACTGTTTTTGACAAGACCTGAGCAACGATTTTTCGCTGATTTTTGATCCGTGACAAAAATGCTCAGCCTGGGCCATACAGTATCGTCGAACCGCCCGACGACTCCTGGAAGCGGAAGTTACTCTTTTAGCCCCCTCGGGGAAACCTTCCAGGGGCAGGTGGTAAGGAGTCAACGGTAAAGTCAGGGGTAGATAAAGCCGAGACAAGGACCAATCGTGCAAGTGGAAATTGGGGAAAAAAAAAAGCAAAAGGAAGAAAATGACAACCCCTTCTTTTTTTTGAATTTTTTAAATTTTTAAATTTTTTTGGGGGGTCCGAAAAGGACAACCTTTTTGACAAATCAAAAAGTTAGTTTTGGGCGCTGTACCACGTGGACGAAACACGTAAATAGAAAAACGAAAGGAAAAAAACGAAAGAGGCGTGGCCCCCAGTCGCCAGTCGCACCTGTCGGGATCGAGACGTCGTCCCAATCTTGACGCGGTCAGCGTTTTTATTCTTTGACCCCCTTTTTTTTTTATTTCGAGATATGCAATTTGCAAAATTCAAGTCAATGCTGGGGTAGAAACATTAGGGGACCTAATTATTTATATAATTAAAAAAAAAAAAAAAGTGACCCAAGCAATCGATCCCTGTCATCTCACGTCTAATCGAAATATACAACCAGCAACCTTTGAAGACTAAGGCTGTAACACCCAGGATCAACGGATAATTCAATAAACAAAAGTCCCTAATTTTCTTTAATTTTTGTTTGTCAAAATCGGCGCTGGCTTCTGATCTTTCTTCAATTGGGGCCGGTTCTTTGCACATGTTGCAGAGATTCCGCATTGGCGACACCTGGTGTCAGTTTGAGTAGGGATGGAAGATGCGTGTGTTCCGCAGCCTTCATGCTCTCTTTTCGCATGCGTGTTCCACGGCTTTTCATTAGGGTGTATGCTTGAACCGGACCTCGAGCCCAATCGAATATGACCCGAGACCAAAATCCGGTCCGGTCCGGTTTGGATATTTTTCGGTTCGGATGAGAAAGCCAGAGATTAGGGTTTCTCGGGGCGAGAAAGAGTGCGCGGTTTTTTTCTGAGAATTTCGGTTATGTTCCGTTAAATCGAGCCGAAATAACCTGAACCAGGAAAAAGAACGGTTATTTTTTTATTATTGAAATTAAAAAACGCACGAAATTTCGGTCTTGTTCTGATTTCGGTTCGGTTTTTGACGCCCCTAGGTGGGTGTCCGAGGCTCCCTCCCGTGCAAGACACAAGAGGGACCTCAAGGCGAGTTATCACAATCTCAGCGTACCATACGGCGCGACATTTATGGAGTTACTTGAACGTGAGATTCGATACCGTTCGAGGATTTTTGCCACGGAATAATAGAACCGGAAAAATTACAAGTCAATGGAGGTCCACGAGACCACCCATTCCGAGCCCCTTCTTCACGGTGTAAATGCTAGCCACTTCGTCTCTGACGTTCCCTTTTTTTTGGTCCTTTTGTCTGATATTTCGCGAGTCGTTCTCGCTCCGTAGTCGCTCTCGCTCCTCTGTTTTCTCTGCTCGAATTAAAAGGGAAAACGAAGGAATTCGAATCATTATTAGGACATATAAGATAAGAAAACGGAAGCATTCCCTAGTAATAGCATTTACGCACGATAATGAAAGGTGTAGTGTTGCGATAGATATCGTTTCGTGTATTATTTCGGGTCTCCATCCTTTCGATTTTCAAAGCATCGGTACACACGGTTTACAAGAACAATTAGAGTGCTAGAGATTGTGAACGTTTGCTAATGAGTTACTGGACACTTGTTAACAAAATTTTAATTTTGAATAGGGAGATTCCACTGATTAATAAATGGAAGGACAAAAAACAGAACGTCTTCCATTTGGGCTTCGTTATTGGGCCAGGATCTAGGGCCATGGATTTCTAAATGGGTCGGGTTTCGTCGTCCTCTGGGTTTCTAGTCAAGAGCCCAAAAGGGGGAAAAGGGTGGAATTCATTAGATGTCTTTGCTTTTTCTTTTTCCCTTTTGGATGAGTAAAAGGGTGGAATGCAGTGTTCTTAGTAGAGCTGGGCATAATTTTGTTCAAACCGCCGAACCGAATCGAACCGAACTGAAATTCTTAGTTCTGTTTAGTTTTGGAGGAGTGATTTCAAAAATCCGATTCGTAAAAAACCAAACCGGATTGAAATTGGGCAGTTCGGTTCGGTTTGGCTTTCTTCCAAACCGATCAAATGCCAAACCAAATTGTTTTTTTTATTTCGATTTTATAAGTATAATATTCATATTAATAGTATGAGAGAGATAAGAGTAGCTGAGAAATTCTTTTTTTTTTTAAAAATTCAGAGAGGGGAAGAAGAAAACTCAAAGAAAGAGACGTATAAAACGAAAGTCGAATCTAGTAAGGGGGAGAAAACATGAACATTCATTTTCGCAATTCTAAAAGATGTAGTACTTCAACTCTCTCGCCTACTTCATTTTTATTTACTTATTTATTATTATTATTTTTACCTTTCTTTTTTATTCATTTCCATCATTCCTTAATATATATTTTATCAAAGGGATAAGTGCATTGAAAGTTTTAAAACTTATCATGAAAATGCAATTAATTCCCAAAACTTTCAAAAAATGCAATTAAGTCCAAAAACTTTTAAAAAGTGCAATTAAATCCTAAAACTTATATAATTGATCTAATGAAGTCATTCAATTGATGGCACTTTTTGAAAGTTTTAAGACTCAATTGCACTTTCGTCACAATTTTTAGGACTCGATTGCACTTTTTGAAAGTTTTATGACTCGATTGCACTTTTGTGACAAGTTATAAGACTTGATTGCACTTTTTAAAAGTTTTAAAACTCAATTGCACATTCATGACAAGTTATATGATCTCTGGTAAACTTATCCCTTTATTAAATAATAAGCTATACTAATATGCGTAAGATACCGATATACCTAATATTTGAAATAAATACAAATAATATATATAATACACATTACAGAGTTGAAAAAAATTTAAATATATAAATAAAAATATGAATAAATAAAAATAAAAACCGATGTTATTATAACTTTTCTTTTTTTATTAGTGTAACGACTTGGTTTGACGGGGGCAGGGAGTGGTCGTTGGGGCCAGAGAGTTTGGATAAGGACTAGCTCCTAGCAGACTTCTAAGATAGCAAATGGAGCAAGAATGAATTGAATTATGCGCTAAATACGGGGAGAGTGATTATGAGATATGAGTGTGTGTGTGTGTGTGTGAAAATTGGAATTAACTCATAGAAGCGCATTTTGACGTAATGGCAACGCTCCAAAGTTAAGCGTACTCAGGTAGGAGCATTCATAGAATGGGTAATCTCCTAGGAAGGCTCCCACCTATACGGCAAAGGACAAAACTGTGAGGCTCGGTATGAGACGGGTCAAAGCGAATAATACCACAATGAATTTATCCATGGATGGCACAATGTGGTAATGAGAGCGGGACCCCCTCCAACAAGTGTATGGTTTGTATGCCAAAAGACAAAACCGTGAGGCTTAGTGTGGGATGAGACAAAGCAGACATTATCTTAATGAGTTAAATCCAAGAATGTCACAGTATGGTATCATAGCGGGATCTCCTCCAGTAGGTGTGTGGTCCTATATGAACCACGTGAAAATTGGTGGACTTGTAACGACCTGATCTGACGAAAGTAGGGAGTCGTCGCCGGACCAGAGGGCACTCTTAGCAGGCTTCTTGAATAGCGAAAGGGGCAGGAATGAACTGAACGACGCACCGAACATAAGAGAGGGATTCTAAGATATATATATATGAAAACTAAAATTAACTCATAGAGGCGTCTTTTGATTAACGGCAATACTTAGCTTTATAACTCCAAAGTTAAGCGTGCTCAGGTGGGAGCACTCCAACCAAAAGACAAAAATCATGAGACTTGGTCTAGAACGGATCAAAGCGGACAATACCTCGAGTGAATTAATCTATAGATGCTATTATTATTATTCAAAATTATTTATTTTTAATAATTATTGTAATTTATCAATTTAAAAGTTTGTTATTTGCAAAAAATAATTATTATACCGTGGATATAAGAAATCACGTTCACCTTTATCCTACCTCTCCAACCAAACATGGGATATGATAAAGTTTTATCCTATCCCGACTTCTATCCTGGCTATCAAACGTATCATTTATGCTTATGGTTAATTAGGTTTCAGTTTAATTTCAAACTCCTGTCTAGTTCAATTTGGTTTCATATTTTTTCAATCCATGCTATTTTAGTTCGATTATGTGTTTCATACAAATTGAATTGAACTTAATGGTGCTCACCCCTAATTCTTCGTAAGAGAGTACGCTATTTTTCTTTTCTTTTTCCAAAACGAAAAATAGCAACAAAAGGATACACCTATTAATTGGAGGCCATCAAAGCTCGTTGGTAAAGAGTTCCACATGGAGAAACAATTATCCGGTGCTAAAGTAGAAACTAATCTGAATGCTATCCGAAGTTTACTGTCCATTCAAGAATAGCCCATTTTAAGCGAACGAAAGAGGTTCCAGTCCGGCCTATTTTGGTATCACCTCGTTTCCTGATACTAGTTTCCTTATTTTAAGGAACACATATGGAAGTAATTTTATGTATCGGCCAATACCAAACCTCGAAGTTTCCAATTCGATTCGATTGTGATGGTTGCCTGTTGCTTGGCAACCATCGTCGATGACTGGTCGATGGAGTCAAACCAAATCAAAGGGTCGAAAAATCGTTTTTGGTCCGATTGAACTCGGGGAATCGATGGGTTCCAGAATGCACTGTTTCAATTGTTCATAAACTTGAACCAACAACCATTTGTAACATAAGCTCCTAGAGGATGTACAAATGAAAAGGGATAAATTGGAGAGCCCGCAGAGAATACAGCTTAAAAATTCGACCATTACCTTTCTCGTCTCTTCTAATAACAGGAACCATGGGTCACTCAATTTTGACTCACCACGTATAATATAATCTGGGCTAATCCAATCTCCTAGTTCCAGCTCCATTAGCGATTTCAGGTGTTACGGACTGATCAGTAAGAGGAGCAAGAGGAGCAAGAGGGGCATCTGATGAGGCCGTTGACGTTGCAGGCCTTGCAGCTCTTGAACCCGTGCTTGTCCGAGTAGATCTTGCAGCTCCCGCTGCACCTCTCGCACACCGCGTACCTCAGCCCTCCGCAAGGGTCGCACGCGCCGGGCCCCGCCTCGGGCGACGCGCGGCCGGCGACCAGCGACCTCAGCTCGCCGCTCTCGTGCAGCTTCCGGACCTCCTCGGCGCCGCCCACGAGCCGCCCGCCGACGAGGACGCAGGGGAGGGACAGCCTCCCGCGGCCCAGGATGCCCTGCAGCTCCGCCACGTACCTGGAGTCCATCGACAGGTCGCGCTCGTCCACGGGGACGCGGAGCCCGCGGAGGATCGACAGGACGGCGCGGCAGTCCTCGAAGGTCTTGCGGACCACGCGGAGGCTTGTGAAGTAGACAACGACGGCGGGCTTCTCCTCGTCGGAGGAGCCGGGGGGGTGCTTGGACTTGAGGGACGAGGCGGAGGAGCGACGGTGGTGGTGGAGGGTGGGTGGCGATGGCGGTGCCGCATTGCGGTGGGCCCAGCTGGAGATCCGGACCCGGTGGAAAATGGAGGGGGTCCTTGGGGAGTCGGGTTCGGGCTCGGACTCTTCGGTGCAGAGGTTCTGGATGTCCTTGAAGGACGAGCAGGAGAAGCTCCTTGATCTCGGTGCGGTTTTGATCCTCCTGAGTGGCCACATGACAGGGAAAGGAGAGGCTTTTGGGGAAATGAGGTTAAGGTTGAATTTGATGGGTGGAGAGAAGAAGGGAAAATAAGCCTAGGAAAAGAGGGAAGGGAAGAAAGAGGCAACAAAAGATGGCAAGGGTGGGAGGGAGAGTCACAGTGAGAAGGTAAGGTTGGGCTTTGCTGTCAATGATGATGATAGTAAATGCTTTTTTTTTTTTGCTAAATGATGATAGTAAATGCTTAGTATCTGCCTTAGGCGCTAATTATTTGGGCATGAAGCAATTGTGGGTCCACGTCATTTGGTGATATCCTCTGTCAAAGTGTCAATTCATTTACTTTCCCACAGTGATGATGATTATCGATTCTTTCCTTCTTCTGACAAATTCCTTTGACCGGGGTCGACCCTGTTCTGCTACTTGAAGTTGTTAGCGCTTCGGGATTTTGCCATCCCGTTCTGAACGCAGAACGAGCATCTGTCGGAGAATGCTTCCGTTTCGATTTCTTTATGCAACTGAAAACGATGACAATGTGGGTCGAAGCACAGATATTCGTGGGGGTCCGAGATTGGTTAATCCTATTCAGACGGTTTCCACTCTTTTCTGCCTTTACTGCGGCGAGGTCGCATTGAAGGAAATAGTCGATCTTAGTGCCTTTTTACATATTTGGAGTTAATGACCTAATTAAAATCATGACGTGTCAAGTAATAAGTCGGAGCTATACAAGAACTCCGAGAAAAGACCAGGATTAAATTCAGACAGGAAATAGATATCACCCCGAGAAAGAGTACCTCAGTCTAAGAGTTGCCTAGTGTCAACAGAATAGGCTGTCGTCCCGAAGCAAAATTTGGAAGGACATGTTTGGGTCCGCCTTGTTTTAATCTGTAGGAAAGAGAGAAGTTTTCTCAGTAAAGCTCTAGCATCACGTAAAGGCAGAAGAGCTAGAGAAATTTAGAGAGTTCTCACGTGGGAAATGCGGACCGTAAGCGGAGTCACATTTTTGCTCCTCGAGAAATGAGTATGTCTCCATAAGGCACCCTTTGTTCAACTCTGAGCATATCGCGAGTCGCAAGAACTGCACGAACAGATCAGCTGATTAATATTGGTTTTGCGAGTTGAAATCAGCGGTAAGCCAATGCAGTGTGAGTAGTTCATTGACCGTAAGCGATTGGAGCATTGCATGGATAAGTACCGCAAGTCTGATAGAAGAGCGTAGCTGCTCCTCTTCGGCTCATCCCAGTGGCGAGGTGGTTCAGAGATTCTTCCTTGGGGGCCCCAGGAGTCTCGAAATGCTCTTTCATCTGGCTGAAGCCACCAAGACAGGTACGGTGGGCTTCAATTATGCCAAGGAAATGTAAATTTTTAAGCAGATAGAATAAGAAGATTTTGCGACATACGTGCGGATGGTATCTGTAAGCTTGTCAACAGGAGGACTGCTGATTGGGCGTTGGGTTTGTGTTGGTCCAGTTTCCACCAGTAGTTCTGCAGGAGACACTCAATAAAGAGACCGTTTAGGGAATAAAGAAGCTCGCCCACTTGCCGTGCGTCTCTAAGTAATCGACAATTTGACATGACTATGCATTTTCTCTTTGATATCAATGAGATACCTACCTTGCTCAGGTGTTTGGCCGTCTTCAGGCAGCCTTGATAACTTGAAGTTGGGATCCACGTTTAACCATGAATTTTCCTCAGCTACAGGTTCGAGGCCACTATTGCTGTTTCTAGATGAAGATAAGGGTCGCTTCTTGCTGGATCTGTTAGATACAGTGATGTCAATCCATATGATCAATGATTTGTTTGATGAACAAGACAAGCTAATAAGATGCAAGATAAAACCAGCTAGTTCCACGATGGTTTTAATTGGCTCTCATGAGAAAATCTGATTCCTGCCTGTATATCTTTGTTCACTATCCAAAGCACTCTTAGGAAAGAAGCATATTCTCACTAACCGTCCAGAGTTGACTTCTGCATTGTGCGCTATGAAGTTGTGTCCAGAAGCTGAGCTTGGAATGGATCTTACATCATCCCCTGTAATACCATATACGAAGAGATTTTTGTTAGTTCTCTGCCGTATTATGTGATATATCCCAATACGTAAGTATTACCTGAATTTCCTGGAGTTACCATTGGGTCTGGATCTGCTACCGCTGTCTTATTGTGGATGAGATTGTTTCTTAAACCTTCCATGAAAATTTCCGGGGGCATTTCATGATTTTCAAAATTATTCCGCAGCTTCTCTATGGAGACATCTTGTGAATGCAGGTTGACCTCCATGTGTACATCTTTGAAAGGCTTCACAATCAAATATTTCATCAGAGGGAGGCCAGACGAACACATTGCAATCAGGTACTCCAGTAAAAAGATGTGAGCCGTACCCGTGCCCCTAAATCTTGATAATATGCTCTCTCTGGGGGGGATGACGACGAGGGTTCTGGTGGCAAGGGCAGGGATGTTCTTCCTGTGGAGAATGGTTATTATTTTGAACTGAGGTTGCACAATATCAAGCACGACAAATTGTTAAAAGAGGCTTGCCAGAGGCTGACCAGAAGGTGTGTCATGGGGAGGCTGGATACTTCTCATCCACAGCTCCATAAGAGGTTGAGGATAATAGACGCGTCTATTTTCGTTAAGTAAACCACATGCTAGCACTGTCGGCGGTAGCTCCATGAGATGAGCGATCTTCATGCTGGTCATCACACTCGTACGCTGCAACCAAATGTGTCTGGGAATTATGACATCATATTGTTTTTATTGTAACTGTTGTAGGCTGAAAGCTGAAACTCCTAACAAGGATGTCCCTCCAAATTTATGGTCATCTAAGCCTCCAAACACTCAGTGGAAGGGACAGGTTAGTTCATATGAATGGCTTGACTGGGTAGGATATTTTGGCAATGTGGAACTACATCGGACTGAACAGGAGAAGCACCAACCTTTCTCTTTCTCCCTCTTTTTGAGACAATGCTTGAAGAGTTTTGCAGCCATGATTGGTATGTATTTCCAGGGATGATCGTCTGTTCATAGTCCATGGCAAAAGGTTCTGCCCTTTTAGCTTTCCTCTTGGCTTGTCCCTGTCTCTGCTTATCCTGCTTCATTCGCACCTTTATCATTATCAGTGAACTCTCTAAATTGTCTTTACCTTTATAGAAGAAAAGGTTACTTCGGTAAGTTAACTGTGACCTGATGAGGAAACTTGAGATCATCAGTTTCCTGATTAATTTGGCTTTCTGGATGTTGATTTTGAACTTCATCTGTGCCAGAAGCGTAATAGTTAATTTATGGGAGGTGTTTTCACTAACAATTCAATTCTTAAATTTCCAAAAGAAATCCAAGTAGATCTATGTGCATCTTAATATATCTGTCTCTAACCCAGAAGGCCATCTGCAATGCATACTCAGTGCTTTATCAGAACGTGACTTCAGAAATAAAAGGAACCGAACTATGAATCCATTCGTATTGCTGTGTCAAATGCTTAAGGATAATAACATAGAGTGCTACTCATATGATCATATCGTGAAGCTATTAGCCACTTAATAATTCAGAGGAATATGCTACTTCAATGATCGCTATAGGTGGATGGGCAATAATGTGATACACCCCCAAAGGATCTCTGTCAAGTCAAGTATCTTTCACATAGATCTGAATTTGGTTCTCGGGTAGTAGAAACCAAATAATTCCTGAGCAGTTCTAGCTTGATGTACACTTTCCTCCATTTAGTAAACAGAAAATGAAGGAATGGTGCTGCAAACCTCTCTGAGCATCGTCTGGCAATGGTGGTGAGGGTACGAGAGTACTTGGTATGTGTGCATCCTCTCCTGAAGCAAAATTGGCCTGAGTCTCGTCCTCCCCCTCTATATCAAACCTGTCAGACCATTCAACAAGATACGCGGTATTGCAAATGGTCAAAATCTAAGATTAATGTGCATAGCATACGTTAAGAAAAGGCACAACTAGATGCTTGTCATAGTATGTTAAGCAAACGAGATATTCCATCACAAATACAATGTAACGTTTAGAAAATGAGATTCCATCTCAAGTGCAATATAGCCTTTCTCTTTGAAGTAGACCAAAGAAAGACGTAGATTGAATATTAGAGTTCTCATCCTTTGAGCTTAGAGTGCACGTATTACCTTTCAAAGTGATTAAATAGTTCTCTATCAGTCTGATAAGGATCAAAATGATCGAATAAGGTTATATTTGCTGCATCAGCTGTGAAAATAAAGCACTGATGATGTTAATCTAAAGGATACATATAAAAGAGGAAAAGCTGGACAAAAATCATGGGGTTGATGATGAACCTTGATGAAAGTTCTGATTTTGGTCCTCATTCTTTTCATTGTCATTCATGCAGGTCTCGTCAACATTGTCTAGTCGCTGCAAAACCGAAAATTAAGCAGAAGAGCCATGGCCATGAGAAATTGGGCATATTCAACATTCCACAAAAAGGTTGTGCACTTGGCTCGTGAAAAATACCCAAGGTTGCTAGGTAACTTCGACAATTTGTCATTAGCTAGGTGTTCCTCTAGCTGAATCCTCGCTTTATTTCAAATATGAGACTCAAAACACTGTCAAACTCAGGCACCTAACAGCTAAACCTACTTCTTACAAAGATCATCATCCAAACTTTAGACAGACTTAAACATAGAGTGAAGTATTCAAGGTATGGCATTCCCATTACTCAATGTACTCATCTTCCTGCTCAAGCTTTGATTGCTTTTAGTTGAGAGGGGGAAGTTCCAAATGAACTTGCTAAGCGACCAAAAGAAATTTGTGAATAGTATCTTTCATCGACATCTTGGCCATAGAAAAAAATGCCAATCCTTCAAATGCGCATGTGGTGGCAATTCTTGTGATATATCAGGCACAATTTCCTTTATTAGCACGCCGAGCACAGGGACTGCGTGAAAGACAGATGAACACCTGAAAGCAACTACTGTGACCCTGAAGCGGTGCTGGACAGGGAATGTCATAATACCCCAAACCAAAGACAGCTTTTGAGTTTTGACAATCGCAAAGTACCCCAACACATCGCCTCACTTTTCTTTTCCACGAACTGTTCTTCAAGATTATGCCTAAAAAAAGTGTGAAAATCGTGCTAGTAAAGAATATACCCATCTCTAGAATCATGGCATCAACTAGCTAGTATTTCCAAAACCGGTGACTGTTGAAGAGTCTATTTGTAAGGTGATTCACTTAGGCTCGCTATCACGCTCAAATATCAATAGGCCGCATACATCTCACTATTTTTATCCATCTCTGCTATTGCAAGAAAATCTTCCCTCAATATCCTCCCGAGTTATTGCCTTCCCTATTCTAGTTCTCCTGATGTTAACTGAAAACCAAATTTACCTGACATGATGTTTTTTATTTCAATCCGGTACTCTCCAAATCCTCTTGCAGATGATTTTGATAGTCCAACCACAAACGAACCACGGAGAGAAAAATGTAACCAGGACATTACAGAGGTGGAAATGCCAAACAATGTTCTGAGATCTTCATCAGATGAGATGGCCACAAAAAGAAAAAAAAAAAACCACCAAATCATACTTTCAGCTGCAACCATTCTACAAACAAAAGGCATCCTCAACATATTAAAATAGAATCAAAGAACATCAAATTGCGCGAATTACCATAGCAAAGTAAGCCGTGTGTTGGAAACCCATGGTGGCCGTCGCATCAGAGAAATTAAGGGGTTGCTCAATATCACCGATCTCTGTCTCCTGGTTGTCTGGCAGAGTAACAGCTTCTCTCCTACGCACATGTGAAACGCCATGAACTTCTCTCTTCCACAAATTAATTTGACCAGCTTGCCCTCCTTCCTCCCACTGTTTCTGCTTTAATCTTTTTTGGGGCTAGAAAAATCGTGCCGTCGGAAAAAAACAGCTTTCTAAAATGACAACGATTGACGCGGATTTGGACAAAATGCCGATCCTATAAACACTCTTTAGATTACACCAATGAAACGTGAAATGAACTAGTCTAGATTGAAGGGAGCTGGTCGGAGCAAAAATTACGCGGAGCAAACCTAACTCACTTGGCCTGAGTTTTTCCCTTGGGCAGGATTGTTGGATCTGGAGCAGATTTAACCTTCCAAGCCTCGTTTATCTCAACCTAATACCGCAAAAATTCATCGTCAGTCTACGAACACAAGGATAAGAAATGGAAAAAGCTTGTGAAGACGAGGTGGGTGTGGTTTTTGATCGGGCCATGTTCGTACCAGGAAACGAGTGACGTCGTCTGCAAATCATTCCCAAGAAACAGCATTACTCATTTTTCGAAATTACGAAGAAAATTCTTAGCAAAGCGGAAGAACTGGAAGCTTACCATAGAGGAGTTTCACTTTCCGCTCATAGACGATCACGACTCCACCTGAGAGAGATTACGAATCAGGCGTTCAAAATTCGACGGAACACGCAAACGGGGATGAAGAGGAAATCAGGAAACAACAGACGGAATCAAATACCCATCAGAATTCCGGAAAGTCTGAGCGCCATTGGGATCGATGGATTCAAGATTTCCTCACTGAAGAAGTAAAAAGAAGAAGAACGGACACGTCGGTGACTCGATGGAAGGCAATATCGACATGCCGAGAGTATGGAAGAGAAAAATGTCCGTACGTAGACGTACCATATCTTGATGATGTCGAGCTTGTCGAGCTTCCTTCGGTTGATCTTCGCGTGCATAGTCGCGGCCATCCTTCGTCAACACGCGAGAGCAACGCACGGCAGGCCAAACATTCATCAAATCACAGAATCAGAATGCCTGTTTTTTCTCAGCGAAAATTATCAGAGACTAAAACTATATGTTATCACGCTATTCATTCACCGGGGACAGAGTTATCCCGCTATTTCAGGACTCTCTGCATGAACAGGAGGATCAGGTATTTCGAAGTTGACGTAAAACAGAGCAAAGAACGTAACATCGCATATCAATCTTCGCATCCGCGTCGCTCTCCTTTCAAACAGAAAGAAAAACCGAAGATCACCGCAGAAGTTGTAAGAACAGAGCCATATCTTCCGGAAATGAAAAACCATCGCTCCTGACAGCAGCGGAGCGCAACGGAGACTCGACAACTCAAGAGAGCGAAAACCATTACGCGTTTCTCACGCGCATGCTATCCTGGGCGTTGCTAAACAGGCGATGAAGAAGATACACAGACCAGCTTCACGTCGCTCGCACGACGGCGCATGCACCGAGAGACGACGTCGAACGGAACGGGAAGCTCGTTCGCGAGGTTCCGGGGATCGAAAAACGGCGGCGGAATCGAAGGGAATCGAGGGGGAGGAGGGAGAAGGAAGGAGGATCAACCATATCTGGCCGAGCGGAGCTTTGCGGGCGAGAAGCTGGTGAGAGTAGAACATCCTCCTCGCTCGTGCTACTGCCTCGGACTTTCACACTCACAGAGAGAGAGAGAGAGCTTGAGCTGCAAGTTTACTGGAATGGAGAGAGGTGCGTTAATGGAGTTCAAGCGGAGTAGCAGCGAGCAAAATCAGCGCGGGGGAAGATGAGGAAGAGAACGTTCTTACGTGAGAGCGCACATGATGAGCGCGCGTGAGCGCGTGAGAGAGAGAGTGAGGGTCGAAAGCCTGCAAGTATGTTCACTCGCCGCGACTGTAACAGAAAATTGGCTAACGGCAAAAAAAAAAGGCGACTAATGTCGTGAGCCGAGAGAGAGTGTGCTAAAGCTACCCGCGGGTGTAGGTAACCGTGCTGCGTTGTCGACCACGGTGGACGAAGAGGAGGTGACGGCCCGTTTGGTGACCGTAAAGTTAAGAGAAAAATAAGAGATCGATTCATTTACGAAGGCCACGGTAGGATTTGGGGTTATAATCCTATGATCAAGCTGTTGATTTTTTGTTCGGATCAATCTTGAAAGGCTTCACGCGCATTTGACGAGTGCACCCGATTCGATCCTCCATCGACGTGCGCGAACCGGTCAGTCTCGTTTTGTGCTCCCCGGTGCTTGTTTGGCGTGCTTCCGTCTCTAAACTTTCGACTGATCGAAGCAGATCGGATCAAGACGGTCGATCCGAAGGGGGGTGGGCTTTAGTGGTCAGTGACTGAGGATCGGGGACTCTGGCCTGACCACAGTCACCAAACTCGGACCGGTTTCTCCATGTGTCCGCAACTTGTTCCAGTTTCCATCAATTAGCGAGCTTAAGTTAATAAATGAAGCACCGGTCTTCGAATAAATATGGCAGTCGGACGCCGGCGTCATGCCGCCTCGTTTGAAGTATATATCAGCAAACAAACACCCGACATTCTTTAGGAACATAATGTCTATATCCCATCGTTTTGGCCGAGCAAAATAAGCCACCATATCATGCTTTACTTGAAATGCCAATTCAACATCAGTGGCAATTTTTTAAATGCACTCTTCGAACAGAACTATATATAAGCTGTAATTATCTGTGTAAGCCGGTGTTATAGAAGTGAACTAAGGAGAAGATATTTCCAGCTTCAAATTACAAGCAATTGGAAAAAAAAAAAAAGGGGAACATTTTGCTGTTTCTATTGCTGTATAACATCAAGCTTTATATCTGTTGAACTCGAACTGAGATTCTGCAGCTCAAGATTTTCTTCTGCAGACTCAAAGAATCGATTTTCTGCTTCTTGTGCTCAAACGCTTGTATAACGAAAGAATCGTACCACAAAACTAGAAATCATATTCATACAGATGGGAAGCATGCTCATGTGCTGATGCTGCCATCTCCCGGTCGCCAAAATCCTTTCTTACCAACAAGAAACTGTTCTTGGTGAAGGGTCACCGACCAGTGAAGTGAGCGCAAAACTGGACCAAGTTTGTTTATAACTTCTGGGTTGTCTTGTACCAGAACATAACCACCCGGCCTCAATATGCGATCCATCTCCACAGCTATATCTACAACCTCACATCTGATGAAATTGCAGAAGATCAAGTCATGAGAAACCAATCATCTTGATTCAATTAAAAAAAGATTGAGGGACACCTCCAAGTGTATCATGGCAAAGACAATAACAGAGGATCCAATTTCCATTCCATCAGTGTTTGGTCAAAAAAATAAATCATCAATTGAAACATCAATGAGTAAATTAATAATACCTCTCCGGAAGATCTTTGAAGAGAAAACTGGAATGAAGCAGATCATATGTTCGAGGGTAGGTATTGAATGATTCGCACCAGTCATGATAGGTTCCAATCAACCCTCTGTCAAATATAACAGAGAGAGAATCTTGCACATGAATTGGGACAACATTCATAACCCAGAGTGGCATGTCAATGAGTGCTGCTGCGAATCTAAGAGAATAAAAGGTCACAGTGTCAGTGCAATTCCGAACATTGGAAGAAAATCAAATAGCCATCAAGTAACTAAATAGTGGAACAAGCCAAAAACATTAAATAAACCTGAAATCGCTTAGATAAAGCATTGATTAGGTGGACAAAGAGAGAAAAAAATACATAACATAATAAAGCAGAGATGTATCGCCACACAGCTAAGAGAAAAACCACTCCCACTATGAGTAAAGGAGAAAGTGATGTCCAATTAGCTGGTATTTTATACAATCTTAAACTTACCCTCCATAACCAGCATTCATATCCATCACATTCCTCATGCTTGACCAGTTTATACCAAGGCCTTCCAAATAAACATCTGAAACAAGGGCAGACCAATGTTTGCTATCTTCGTAGAACATTTGCTCGGTTTCAACTTCACTTGACAAGCTTAACGGTTTAGTCCTGAGCCTTGTAGGCCAGGGAGCAGGCCAACTACTATTGTCTGGAAGCCTGTTAAGGCAGCCACCAAGAGGCACATACCTGGATCACAATAATAAATGAGATCAGAAGGGCATACAAGCATGGCAAATAGAATTGTGACCAGAGATGATAAAACGATAACTGAAATAAGGTCAAAGATGGAGCACTGAAATAAGGTTGAAGATGGAGTAATCTTGGACTGAATTAGAAAATATACAAGCCAAGCAAATTCCCTTCTTTTGGAGGTCCCACATTTATTTATCAGATGGATAGCAAAAATGACACAAAGGTCGACTCATTTGTGAGATTGATCTCTGAGTTCGGAGCAATTGAGAAACCGGACTGAGGCAAAGGCTTCTGAACAAGACAAACTTAACCTGATTCACAACCACCCTCATTTGAGCTTCTCTCATAGAGAGCTAACCCATTTAGCTAGTGCTCAGTAGAGTCAACAGCTTTTAATTAGTCATCCGCCTCAAACTGAATCCGTTCCCATATCTACACACCTTTGCCCTTCCTTCTCTCTGTGTGTGCGCATGTACCCATGCATGGTCGTGCAGGCATGTATGGATCTTTGGGGTGGAATTAGGTAATGCTACATCCCAGCCTTGTGGTCGTGACACAACAGCATGTCCACAACAAAATATATTTTTTGAATGACCAATGCAATATGACATTAGTACCAAGAATGTTGCCGCTGATCTTGCTGTTCACATAAGGGGGGACTACTTTCTTCACGTTTCTGGTAGCAGGAAGGTGAAACAGGTTTTTGATATATCACCAGGCCAATCCCAGATGACTCCATAGCTTTAGCCACCACCTTCCAGCACATGGACTTCGTCAAATCAACCATAGCTGCAGAACAAGTGGATCATCAAGGCCCAGTTAAATCAACACCAGTTGTTGACATCTCCGAGCATTTTACTCGGAATTTACTGCAGACGTAATAACGTAAAACTCGCAGACTCGGCGAAGAGGTAAAAAGACAGGAGGAAGGAAGAAAATTATGTCAGCTTACACACCATTCCAGACGGTTTGATCCCTCTCATCATTGCGATAAACTGGGGTAGCCGACCATAGAAAGAAACCCCCAGGCCTAAGAATCCTGTTGAGCTCCAACAGTGGTTTCCCACCTACATTTTCCACAAAAACCAAATAAAGATGAACTCAAGACTTCACAAAACTTCTATAAAATGGCACATGTATGATTGATTGACAGGAAGTACCATCTGCATCCCAGTGAACCCTGCATCTTGCACAATGAATCAAGTCGTATGTGTTATCTGGAAAAGTCAGCATCTGTGTTCCAATAACGGAAAGAGTGGCAGGAATTCCTCGTTCTAGAGCAAATTGTATCTGAGCTTCATGCTCATCCTTTGGAGCCAATGACATGGTAATTACATCTTTGTCCAGCAAATAACCACCAAAGCTGGCAACTCCACAACCAACATCTAAAATAACCCTGACGTGTTTTCCCCATTCTATGGCTGGTAAAGTCTGAGTGAAATAAGCAAAATCAGTGAACCGCGAAAAAAAAAAAGGAAAAGAAATCCAACTACTCTGAAAGGTAACAGCCCAGTTCAGGATTACGTGATGAACAATTTGCAGCCAGTGCCAGTGCCGGATGCCAACATAATCAATGTGAAAGTTTTGACCCTTTTGCAACTCAAAAGACGACCAAGCGTGGTAATACATTTGGTACCTTTTCTACAAACTGAATATAATTATCGACTCCATCCTTAAATTGAGTTCCTCCTCCTGGAAAATGAAAATAATCGCCAGATTTCTGCACCCAGTTTTGGTCCCTCTTGTATTCAACAAGCTTTGGGTGAGGAACATTGTTGTACCAGATCTGCGGGGCATAAAGAAGATAACGGCCAGTATTAGTTTACTGGTAAACCACGTAACATGAAGAGATCTCATCTTGGTCCAACATTTTTATGGAATCAGCAGAAGAATTGATTTCAGAAAAGGCAGAAATTTCAATGCCAATACGACTGCAATTGCTTCTATAAGCTAATATGAGTAATACTCATCGATAAGAGGCAATTTTGTGAGAACACAAACTAGAGGGATTCAAAGAAGAAATCCTTCAGACAGAAATTGATGAATGGATGACAGCAACAGATTCACATCACACAACCTCATCGAATAATAATCCGTCAATCAAGTAATGAGGAACTAACACAAACATCACATTATCATAGCTGATAGTGATAGATCACACAAACCTCAGGAGATTGGGCAGCGACTGCATCGAGATTCAAGAGGAACTTATTTCTTGAATCAACAAACATCACATTACCGAACCAAACCCCGAAAAGGCAGTACGAAAACACTCCCAAGAAAAACTTATTTCTTGAATCAACAATCAACCAAAGAGATACGCATTTTGAACTAAAACCACAAATCTTACCAAAATCAACATATCAATCTCACCATGTCCCTGCTCTTGGGCCACGGAACAGGCGCCTTATACCCTTTCGGAAGCGGCACCAGACAACGCGGGCTCGGGCTCGGGCAATGCCGCTCGCGGTGCTCCATGTGCCGCCTCGAGTTCAACTGCTTGATCGCCTTGAAATTGTCCAGGCACGGTATGAAATCCACCGCGGTCGGTCCCTTGCACGCCTCCCACTTCAAGCTCGAATCGAGAGGCGGCGGCGGCGGCTGCTCTTCGATCGGGGCCGGGACTGACGAGCCTCTGGGCGGCGGGGGCGCCGGCGAGGAGATCCGCCGGAGATCGGATTGGGAGTAGAAGGAGAGTGAGGATTGGGAGCCGGCAGTGAGGACGAGGAGGGTGACGAAGAGCAGGAGCAAGATCGAGGACGCGAGGATGAAGGGGTACTTCCTCTCCTTGAAGAGGTTCTGCACTGCTGATAGCGCCATTGTCGATCTTGCTCGAGGTCGAATGTGATCCACAGATTGAAGAGAGAGAGAGAAGAGAGAGAGAGAGGGATCTTGAAAGGAAAGGAGACGATGATGATGTTGGACGCGGTAATTGACTGGGGGAAATTCGAAATGTCGTTATATATCCACTAGTAATAAATTAATAATATAATGCTAAAATAAAAAAAAATAATCAAACTCTTTAGTATTAGAAACGTAAAATCCGTATTTCGATGAAAATAGTACTTCTCGTTTTCTTTTTCTTTTTATCTTTTGCTAGATTAAAGAGAAGATCTTCCGTTCAAAATAAAAAGAAAATTGGGCATCCTTCCGCACCCTTTATTGCTAAGTCCTTGTTAATTACACATATGAACCATATGATTTTATATGCTCATCAAAATAAATCATGTAAATGATTGAATATTATCGTTCCCTGAAATATCACGTGTAATGCATGTGGATGCAGTGGCTATATGCAGGAGAAAGAATAAAGTAGTAGGGACTCGGGAGGTCTTGTTTCTTTTCTATAAACTTTTTTTCTTTATTAATATAGTAAGGAGTTATATTAGGCTTATTAATATAATAAGGAGTTATATTACTTGACGCAACAGAGTCCAGGAGAAAAGGATGTCGACGCAGCAACATGCGCAATTGCTAGATTGGCTGGATTTAGATTTGATCCGGTCCTCCAAATTACATTTCAAGTCGCCCACTGTTGCTCAGGAGATCACCCAATTCCTGTTTGCTGGAGATTGGAACTGCGGAAGTCGGATTTCACAAACTTAGCAACTCGGTGCAAAAAATCGGGCTATTCGACTCTTTTAGGATCAGTTTTTTTAGAAAAAGAAAAAGCTATCTCCGGAAAATTATTTTCCGACTTTTTAATGTTTGTATGACGGAAAGCTAATCGATTTACAGATAACCTTTTTCATAAGCTGAAAATAACAAGTATAGCTTAGAGGAAAACCGACATCTTCTTTTGATAAGAAGAAAATCACTTTCTTTGAATCACCAAGCAAATGAAAACTCATTATTTTCCTTGAAAATGATTTTCATAAAAAATATTTTCCTCAATCATGAAATTTTCGACAAAAATAAACGCATCCTTAAAATGAATTTCTAAGTTTAGGAGATGGTCCGTTATCAGCGGCCAAAATGATTTCAAACAAATAGAACAGGGGTCATTCAAAAAATAACACCTCCCTCCTTAACACACTCATTAGCTTAAGAACGAAGCTCTGCCTCCCGGAGAGGCTCTCGGGTGTCCCAGCGGCTGTTGCCGCTTCTCCGGTCGGCAGCGGAGCTGGTGATTTTGCCGATCCACAACGATGAGAGCATCCTTCGCAGACGTGCCCATCTATCTCAAACAGCCGCAATTCCAAAACGAAAAAGAACACTTCCCTCCTTAGTGTAAGTTCCGCACGTGCAGAAAACAAGTGCAAAACACTCACAAGCAGCTATACGACGCAGGAGCTTCCACCACCAAAAATGATCAGACATCGTCCAAATATAAACTAGCGCACGAACGCAATACTCCGCATCTTCCATGGAAAACATTCTTCACGTACATGATTAGTCTACTTTGACATCATTTTTGTTTAGTTTTGATGCGGACATGGCAACAGTTTTCGAAAGATTCTTGCTTACATCTCTAGGCAATCCTTCACTAAATCATGTTTTGCATTGAACACATTTCCATATCTAGTGCTCAAAGTCGCCAAACAATAAAGAATTTCCCTTCACGGACTTGACTGAATAAATCAGTACATACTGGGAACATCTGGTTTTCGGATACAAAGAAATTGATCTAAACGCATATTATCACCATTCCCTGAGTTTCTACACTCCTCATATAAAAAAAAAAGGTACATCGGGTTTTGCTAAACTTCCCTAAATCATCAATTCAGATTATCAAAGCCAACAGGCACAGACAAGGAGAAAAGCTCAATAGTACAATTTGAAACTCACTTTGTACAACCGCAAAAACCCCGTTCCAGAGGGAAAAAAATTGGTTTGGGATAATTTGTTACAAAAGGCTTGCTTCTCTTACTCCGTTATTCCGGAACCTGCATTTTCCACATCAATTGCTCCCATACCTGTATCTTCCTCTTCTTCACTATCTTCATCTCCACTAACCTCCTCGTTGTCCCGGTGCAACTGAAGCATGTGCTCAGCAAGTAATTTGTCATCCCGTTCACTCACCTGTTCAGATACATGCTTATTACAGTCTCAAAGAAGTGATTTTCAAGTGTTGCAGAAATGCTAAAGCAGATGAATATCTCGTTGAAGCGTGCAAGAGAAGGAAATTTGCAGGATCGCATCAAGTTCAGGATGCATAAAACGCGCACGAGATAATGTCACTAGTAAATAGAAGAAACTGCTCACCGCTCTAGGGGCCTCCTTCACAACGAGTTTCCCCTTTTGCTTCTCAATAGCTTCACTGCAGGCTGCAATAGCTTTATTAAGAATTGCCAATCCTTGCTCCTGCCAAATGCAGTACAAAAGCAGCCGAGGTTTCATGAGCTGACATACCACCAAAAACTTACCAATACATGATGACTTTCTCTCTCGACGGACATTAACATGTTCAAACAGTCTTAAGTAGAAGTTTCTTTAAAGAACAATTCAGAGCTTCTCAGAATAATCATGCCAGTGATGAGGAAAAATACGCATCCAAAAACTAACATTGGCATCTAAGAGCATTGATCCCAAAAAATTAGATCCCACAAAAATAGATCAAAGATCAACAAAGGAGTAATTTTACGTTGCAGCTTTTTGGACAAAACTTGCCATGAAAAAAAAAAATATATATATATATAAAAGAAGCCACGACGAAAAATTCATAGGAAATTTTAAATGATCAGATTAATAACAAGTTGGCAAAACCATATCCTTCTAAGGCCGATAAAATTAGGACAGGAACCTATCATCATAAAGCTTAGGTCAGACTCAACAGACTTCCACATAGTGGCTAGCTACAGAAGTGATAATACTCGAAAAGGTGGAAAGAAATGTTGATGACAATAACTAAATATGGACAAACGAAACCCAACACCCAACTCCCCACTGCAAGAGTTACCAAAGGCTTACAGTCTCAAAAATAGTTTATATTTGCCTCCAAAGAGACAAAAACTAGTAATGAAAATTAGAGAAAAGAAGTATGCACAGAGGGCACTTCTAGAAGCCCATAAAAGAACCAAAGTGAAAATGACGACTTTACAAGAAAAGGTCAAGTGAAGCACCGACCTTGTCCAGAGTCTGAGTAGTGAGGACATAAAGTGGAGGTGCAACCAGTTTGATTTTCACAGGACAATCATCGTTTCCAGCAGCTTCAGCTTTCCTCATAGCATCCTGCAGAATCAATTGTTAAACAATTAAACTAGAAGGGTAATGAGAGAATACCTTATAGATAAAATCACTACTCTCTTGAACAGATGTACTCTAGACAGAGTGAACATAACCAAAAACTAAGTAGAAAAACAAAGTAGGGACCTTAATGTGAAGAACACCATCAAGCTGGAAACATTTCATTTCAATATCAGCTCGTATCTTCAATGGTTGTGGGGTCATTCTTCTCCTAATATTCTTTACCAAAGAATCTTTCACTTCCTCCGACACAGCAGGGACCACTTTTGTCGCCTACATACCAATTAAAGCTGAATTGAGTAATAGGCTACAAGGACAGCTCACAATCAGTATGTCGTTGCGAAGTCTACCTCTTGTCCATTGGGACCAACTTCTTTGATCTCACGGGTTAGTGAATCAAGAACTGAATCGGGATCTGTCACAATTATCTTAAATGCCTGCACAAAGATATAGTTAGTAAACTCAAGACCCCAGGGCACCTGTACCACAGAACTCAAGAGCAAACCCCATAAATGGCCGAACAACTCACCTCAAACGCATGTCCGTATTTCCTGTACAGAGGCCAGCCAATACTGACGTACAGTTCCTGTGAAAGATCATTGCAATTCCCCTCTATCATCACGGACAACAAATAAGGCGAAAAAAAAGTCCCAAACTAAAGTTTCCAGCATGTGAGACTTTCATTTCTAATAAGCAATTCCCTGAAAGCAGCAGCAATTCAAATAACTTCTCTCCAATGAGTAACTCACAACCCTCAAACTTTTTACTACCAAGAACCTAACCGCCAAGCGTGGAGACATGGACTTGCTCTACCAGGAGGAACACTGCTGTTCTCTCAATCAGCAAGCAAGACCAATGGCAGAATACGATTCCTAAAACAATCTTCAGCAGAAATGCTTCGTCGGAACGACATCAGCAACATCCACGAGTTTCTCAAATTCACTTCAGAAACTCAAATCTCTGCCTCCAAGACCAGAGACTCTTTACCACAATTCACGAGGAAAAAAGAAGAAAAAACCAGCAATCGTACTCCGGCAACTCGCAGGGTAAGCATCCGAACAAACTTTCCTAACCATACCGACAAATCAAACCATCAAGCGATAACAACGAACGCAGCAGAAATTGGGCGAAACATAATCGACTAAGAACAAGAACTCCAATCCAATAACAACACACGCCCCAAATTGAATCACGCGTTCCACGCATATCAAAGCGCACAAAACTCCGACAGGTTTAACCAACCACGCACCTCCAGATCAATGCCCAGGGTCTCCGCCACGTGGCGCATGATGGAGTGGACGAGCTTGCTCTTGTTGTACCGCTCCTCGCACGCCTGGATGTCCTCCTCGGACACCCTCCGCTTGCTCAGGTCGATGTATCCCTTCTCCTTGTCGACCCGGAGCACCATGACGGGCTCGATCCGGCCGACCTTGATGAGGCTGCTGACGGAGCGGATCCGGCGGCGGGAGAGCTCGGAGAAGAGGATCATCCCCTCGATGTTGTTGTACTCGAGGAGGGAGACGTAGGCACCCATGTCGGCGATGTTCTTCACCTGGATCATCACCGCCATGTCCACCTCCGGGTACTTGGCCTCGTACATGCGGCACTCGAGGTTCGGGGCGTGGGACGCCATTGGAGGGGGCAGGGACTGTGGAGGAGGCTCTCTTCTTCTAGGGTTTTGGGAGTTCGGGAGAGAGCGTGCGGGGTGCGCCGAAGAGGACGATGGGGGGGCTGAACAAAACGATGGATGGGATGGCTTTGGGTGGAATTGTCATGTCGTCGCGGTTCGGGCCGCCGGGCGAAATGACCCCGGGCGAGCTATTCGGGTTTATACCCGCGTCCGATTGAGGGAGTGGGCTGCAGGCCCGTATCGCATGGTCCAGGCCCGTTTGGCGTCGTTTCTGGCTTTTTGGGCCGAAAATAGAGATTAAGAAAGGCCCACTCGATTGGATGGGCCAATGGCAGTGCGCGCGCAGTATCATGATTCGGGGGTCTTGTCGACGAATTGCACATTTAAATGTTGGGATAAGTATGCTGAAAATTCTAAAAGTTGTCACGAAAGTGCAATTTAGTTTTAAATTTTCAAAAAGTATAATCTAGTCCTAAAAGTTATCACGAAAGTGCAATGGAGTTCTAAAACTTTTAAAAAGTGCGATCAAGTCCTAAAACTTATCACGAAAGTGCTATTGAGTATTAAAACTTTGAAAAGTGTAATCAACGGAACGACTTGATTGAACCAATTTGACATATTTTAGGATCTGTTTGCACTTTTTCAAAGTTTTAGGATTCAATTGCACTTTCATGATAAGTTTTATGATTTAATTGCACATTTTGAAAGTTTTAAAACTCAATTACACTTTCATGACAAGTTTTAAGACTTCCAATATACTTATCCCTTTAATGTTAAGAGTTAAGTAAAAAGTTCATGTTTCCAAATATTAATAAATTACGAACATATTATATAATATACATGTGTCGATATTTAGGTATTATGAAAGTCTTGACTGTTTTGTCCAAAAGTGATTTCAGTTGAATTTTCTACTTCGGATTCTTGAAATTAAGGAAGTAAATTGGGTGGGCTCAGTCCGACGTTTAAGAAACTTTGGATTACCAATTGAAATAGGAATATAAGATCGAGAGACTAACGTAGAACGATTCGTGTTTTCTATTGATTTATAGCCAAAATTGGAGCAACGTTTGATCATACTTTTTGAATGTAGAAAATAAGAGGAATATCAAGAAAGCGACCCGACCCGAAATCAATTGCACCAGCACCTTTCTCTATCTCAATTATTCATATCATGGGGGGGCATGACGTCCACCAAGAAGCGCTTTCTCTACTTAGTTCCAAAGCAAAGCGAAAAAGAAGAATGGCCACTGTAATCACACCAACATCGAAAGCAAAGCAAGGCAAAGCAAAGCAACGATTAAGTAAAGAAAGCCAATGCTGACAAACTTCAAGAAACCAACACCTGGAAAATAAAAAAAAGCCACCTTAAACTCCTCGCTCGCTCACACGCTACTAGCGCTACCTTCGCTTTAGTTCGCTCTCCGTCTCTCTAGACCCTTCCCTTGCGTTCATGGCGACCTTGGCAGCGGAGGCGGCGAGCTGGCCGGACGCCTTAGCCCTCGCGAGCGCGATCGTGTCGTCGGCCGGGGACGTCCTCGCCCACCGGAGGAACTGCAAGCAGCTCGCCGGGCACGCGGAACTGGTACGAGCCTGGCTGGAGAAGGTGAGCGGTACCGACCTGGAGAGGGTGCCGGAGATCCGAGAGGGTCTGGGGGAACTGGCGGAGGCTCTGAGAGAAGCGCTCGAGTTGGTGGAGAGTTGCAGAGGGAAGAGCTGTATCTACATGGTGGCCACCGGCTGGAACGCCGTGTACGAGTTCCGTCGCGTGCAGGCGGAGATCGATCGGCGGGTGGAGATCCCTACGTTGACTTCGTTGGTGCATGAGTTTCGCATGGAGGTAATTAACGGGAGAACTCTCTCCCTATCCCTATCTTGTCGTGCTACTTGAGCTACTCAAAACTTGACTCGAAGACCACTCAATATTTAATCATCTTAGACTTATCAAGACGAAAACATGAACAAATGATACTATTTCTTTCGAAATTCTACATGTTCTAACTTACCCGCTCGACCTTATTATCAAGTCGATTAAGTCGAACTCGAGCTTATTGAACACATAGTCCAGTCGGGTTAGTATTCGAGAAGTCGAGCTCGAGTCAAATATTCAGCCTTACAAATTTGAGTCTAGCCCGAGATCCGACGTTAAAGAATGTTTGTTGAGCTTGATTAGACAGATGATTATGGATCTACTAAATATCCATGTCATTTGTTGACGAGATTTAGATATCTTTTATATATTTATATGCTCTGTTCTCGTTTGTAAATTTAAATTTTCAGGTTGGATTTTTTTAACATAATCCGTCCACAGATACATCTTCTCTTGTTTTGCCACTTCCACCGAATTTGCTGTCGGCGCTGTTGAGACGAAAAGTTGAAGAAGTGCGACTAAATAAGAATAAGACAATAAATCATTAAAGTCAGCACGTTTATTAGTTAAATAATACTTTTTGCGGCCAATAATTCTTCCTTACTTTAAGATTAAAATAAAGCTGGCGCACTTCATAGATGGGACTCGTCGCCTTTTCATTTTGTGAAAGATACATCACAAGAAATAATTGTTATTAGCAATATGATCAAGTAATGACGCAATCTGTTACTTCATCGCATCATGTAAAGTTCACAAAAAGGCGCTCAATGCGATTAAGCAAAGTTCTCATCTTTCTTATTACGCTCTGATCCTTCCTTGGGATTTCTCGTTCCAGCATTTGGAGCAAGCCTTGCGAGCCATCAGAGACGATCGCAGAGAGTACACGCTGGACGAGCTGGACATCGAAGCTCAGAACGCGATCCTGAAACCCAATCGGACCAAGAGAGATGCGGACATACTGGAGAAGTTCCTGTATCGAGCGTACCCCGACCTGCGATTCGACGAAGCTCTTCAAGAGGAGCGAGAGAAGCTGCACGTTGAGTTGCAGTGGCTGCGATCGAGGAATGACCCGAAGCAGTGTCGGGTGATCGAGCATCTCATCGGGGTCGCCGAGAACGCAACCAATGGGTTGCCGAGCAAGAGGGTCACGAAGCTGCTAGTGAATGAACCGGCATTCGTCATATCGGGGTAAGTATTAATAAGTCTAAACTGAATGCTCTTAGATTGGCTTCAATTCGATTTAGCAGGATCGGTTTGTGTAGTAGCTGGTGGGATTCTTTTCATGTGGCCAGGTATATAAACAATGTAAAGTCCATCACGGAGAGCTTTCAAGATCAAGGCCAAGATGACTGGCAGGCTGATCTTTTTGGTTGCTGCATGGAGCCCTGCTTGAGTGAGTCTTTGCTTACATAAACACTTCGAAGTGCTCTTTAAACGGACAAGTAATTGAATTATTCCAACAAAATCAAGCCAATCATGCACATGTCTTGTGTAAAGAAGAACGCAAAATCTGCGTAATTTGGATACAATGATTGGTTTTATCGGTCCCATTTACCATAAACGTGTTTACCAAGTCATTAGTTCCAATATAGCAGCAGAAGTATAGATTAATCGATGACTCGAGAAATTACCTGATGAATTGGCTGACTGTACAGTGGTTTAGCTTATGATTAACATCATTATCTTTGATTAATCTCCATGAAGAAATGTTGTTAGCTCTAATAGGAGGTTATCAGCTTACCTGTAGAGGGCACGTTCTTTGTAACAGGCTTCAAGACCTGCCTATATCCTTGTGGAATGTTTGCAAAGATCGCAAACGCAGTGTCCAGAGGAGAAATATGTAAGTCCTCATGCCAAAAATGATAGTCCATATGAGAGAGTGAGAAGGAGAGCGCGAGAGAGCATGCGTGCGTGCATGCATGCATGAGCTAATTCGTCTTGAATCCAATGGCCAGCTCGTGAAGCTGCCGCAAACAATGTTTTTGCATTCTCTCTCGTCGGCAGTTGCTGCTGCTACACTTGCTGCGTGAGAAGGAGGCTGAGAGAGCTTTTCAACATTCAGGTGCTTTCCTTTCTAATTGGTAGTTGACATTATGTTTCCTCGAATGATTTTGAAATTCATTAGAAAGAAGAAAGAAAATCTCACCGAACTCATGGTTTGCTGTGTAGGGAAGCTTATGTGATGACTTCCTAACGCACCTGATGTGTTGCTGCTGCGCAATGGTTCAAGAGTGGCGAGAGCTTGAACTAAGAGGCTTCGAGGGTACGTGTGTTTCCAGATGTAGCCTCCTCGTCGGCCAGTCTTGCTACTTATTTACCGCAAATTCATTCTTTACAGGGTGCCAGGGGAGAAAAATGATTCCTCCACCTTACCAATTCATGAAGCCTTAAACCGGTCAACTGGTGACTGATAGTATCAGTACTTCATTTTGTTTTACAATGCTACATAGTTTAGTGCAGAGAGAGAGAGAGAGAGAGAGAGAGAGAGAGTTTGTATGAATATGTTCTGTCCTTACACAGATTAGTTTCTTTGCATGCTTGATTAATAGAAACTCGATATACATTAGTTACTGCAGGATCAGCAGATCAAAGAAAAGAAGAAAGAACAGAAATTTATCTAAACAAGTCTGCTAAGCAGCCGGATAGAAACCTCTTACAGCTCATGAAATTGTCCAAACCTGAACATATCAAGTTCTTTAAGAACTTCTCAATAGATACAGTCACACTATCAGAGATGACCGAATTTGGAAAAGAAAAAAGGAGTTAGATAATAGTCGAAATTACTTGAATCATCACGCACGGCGAGAAAGCACCGGCGTCCGATTTACAAATGAGTAAATCATGACTCAAGTACTCTTCAGCTTGTTGAAAGAGGCACTATGGGCTATGGTTAAATGCACAGTTTGGAAGGTGCCTCCTAACCTGGAAATTAAACTGAAGGGAGTGTCAGCAGCTAAAAAGAAAGAACTTCCATCACCACGTTGGAAAAAGCGAAACTACAACTCATTTCCGTGGGAACCTGGCTCATTGATTCCCGACGGAAAAAGCCAATGGTACAACGCTGACAACTTACTATTCCCAGAACTCAGCTCCACCTGATCGGCCTTCACATTACATAATGCATCATAATCATGCTTCAAATGGGGAGCTGCGATCTTTTCCTGAGAAAAAATAATACTTCCATGAAATATGAGCGAATATTCTATCTCAGGGAGAAACTTCAAACCATGAATAGTACCTTGAAAACTTCAAACGGACAAGAATCAGCACCACCACAACCCTATAGAAGGAGGCAAATAATTGAGACAATCTTACTTATATGAATACAAAATAAGCCGCACAGTGAACTCCAATATGCTGAAAAGAGAAATATGACATTTATAATGAACGCAATAATGACAATCTGGCTTACTGTCTCATTTGTCTAAAATGAGGAGTCAATGAAAATTATGCCATGAACACAGACAAAAACAAGAAAAAAAAATTGAGCGAGGAGTTCAATGTTTATGATTGACAACATACCGGCATGGGAGTGGGATGTTCATTGTGTAATACTTGCACGTAGTACTTGTTTGAGAGATTAGCAGGACAGCTATAAAGTACCAGCATATTATTCCCACTGAAAGGTGCCACAATGCTCCCCATCCAATTTCTGTTATGAGGAGGTTTTGGAGGGAGCGGCAAGGGTTGCTCTCTCTGGATTTGCTGAAACTCTAAATTATCAAGATACAAAACCATTAAGAATAGTGACCACAAACCAGAAGAAGATGTAGGACAGTGCTAAACAAATTCAGCCTCGTGACATGCTTTGAAAGAAATTTAGTACAGATAACTCTTGGCCAAAAAACTAGAGATGATTTGCTCTTACTACAACCAAATAAAAAAGTTGAAAGGAGCTTACCAGATCCTTCAAGGAAAAGGCCTAGGAGACAGGAAAAAGGAACCACAGTTTCGGCATGCGCAAATCGAAGTCTAGCTTTCTCATAACTTCCTGGAGGATGCTTTTCTAGAGAGAGAAAAACACAAGAAGTTAAATTAGGACTAGGAACAAGTAAAGCCGGAAAGAGATAACAAGGCAAATCCACAATGAAGAAATTACAGTGACAAGAGGGAGATCGTAATTGCATGCAGTTGATAACCTATCCAGCCATGATGAAGAAACTACAGTTCAGTGCAGATGCCACTACTGGAGATAGGTCACAGTCTATTAACTGCCCCGTTAAGGGCTACGTTAAATATTCTAGATTAACTAAGAAAACATTAACTGCCCTGAAAGTGACACATGCAACGAAGAGATTGATCTGTTTACATACGGTTCCTTTCTACATTCTATGCATGAACAAAAATCTGTCAGTCTTTTGACACTGAAGTTGGTAACACCAAACAAAGTCTAATAGTGCAGGGGACCCTTGCCCAGATCCAGGAGTTCCAAAGGTTTTCTAGAATGGAGAAGTCAATATCCAATAAGAGACTCACTCAATTACCCAAATGTAGAGAGAAACTGACCAGCAGGATCCTCCTGATTATTGAAAACCCAGATTTTACGAATCGAGAATAAACAGATAAAAGGAAAACTGAATTGTGAAGTTTGATTTTTGAGAGTACTACATACTACATAGCAAGCCTAGGAACTGGGTTTATTTTTTAATTATCTAAAGGCACATACTGTCGACAATTCATGTGGAAAAGGTTAAGCTTATTTACTGACACACTTCCATTGTAAAATGATACAGAAAGGTCAAACAAGATGAGACTTGAAACATCTGCGTCACCTTCATTCGCCTGAATAGCTTCCTCCATGGATTGAACAACATCTTTCAGCAACGGTACGCCCATTCTGTAGTTCAGTGCTTTACCATATCCTTTCAGTATAAACACCTCCAAGTCATCGGTCCACTCCAGCAAAGCCATCTTACCAAACGAAGTACCAAGCAAAGTAAAGCATAAAATCGTCAGAGAAGAAAAGCTCCTCAAACTTCAAAAAATACTTAAGTTTGACAAATAAAGCATTCAATTTGTGACTGACACCACTAAAGTCATGGTTCCATAAACCTTAGACATTCACAAAAATCCACTACATGAATGATTAATTATTCAACATCAAGAACCTAATATTAAGCATGTTACCAAAATAGATGTTCAATATAAACAAAAACCAACAGTTCAACAAACTAAAAGTTGTGACCAGAGTTCAGAGTAGGCACCCACAAGATACCATCATTACTAAACCAAACTGCACGGAGATTGGTAAATAATAGGTCCAGGGGAAAGAAACAGTAGAAAGCGATTTACCTCATCAGGGTTGAAAAGAGCACATGCTTGATTAGTTATATCCAACAATGATGCCTCCTGCAAAGGGAGAAATGAAGAAAAATAGCCACACGGTCAGCTCTAAATGGAGAAAGAATAACCAGTCTTGAATTCAGCACAAGTTAAGCAGTTCTGTCAAGGGGAAAACAATCAAAAGGAGGATCAGATATTGTCACCTGTTTGCAGAGAAACCAGAGAGAAGATGTATCCTGCCTTGTAAAATTCAACTTATAGCGACTTGCTATGGCCCCAGTAATTTCGTCCAAAATGGGTTCCTTAAGCTTATCAACAGCAGGCTCCTGCTTTTTTCTAAAATTCTGCACCACAAATCAGAATGCCTTTATTTCGTTAATGTTTCTGTCCCATGAGTTCAAGAGTTATGCAGCAAACATGGGCACTCGATATTCTGTTACAATTTTTTTTTTGAAATGCTGTAATAAGAGCCTTGAACATTAGGCTTTGTGCAAACAGATATATTCCAGCTCTTAAATTAAAAGGTACTATAGACTCACATGAAAATACCTTGTAATTTTCACAACAATCATGAAATCTGAGCAATATATCACTTGCACGGCTTTCACTGGTGACAGCAAAAGCCCGATGCTTCCCCGGTCCAAGAGTTCCCTTTCCACTAAATAGCCCCATTCCAAAGGCCACAGCACTTGCTGCTGCCCTAGGGACCTAGTCTCATTGAAAAGGAGAATAATTAGGACAACTTCACAGAGGACAGAAAGAGAGATTCATTCCCAGACAATATGACCTCGCTGAATGCAATTCAGAATTCACGTTGATTTGTCAAAAGTTGTCAACAGATACTGAAGCTTAAGAGAGAACCACAGACCAATTTAAATTATCCAACTTTTTTTGCTTACCTGTGTTGCTTTCAGCGTATACATATCAGGGTGGTAGTCTTGACTAAACAATTCAGGAAATCTTTCACGGATCCTGATTCCAAGATCATACAACTCATCTTCTCCTTTGCTAATTAACTCTCCACCTTTCACTTTCCCTTTCCAAGGAGATGTCCATCCCCGCAACCAAGCAGGAACAATCTGCGCTAAATTCTTTTCTTCAGCATCTTTTACGAGTTCCTGTATGTGAGAAGCCAAATTTTCCAACTCTCTCATCCGTTTCTTTGTTGGAGAGCGAGTTCCATGCCTAGCCTACATATGCAAGACCAGGTGTTAGAAACACAAATGATGAGGATATTATAGCTCGCATATTTAGAAACAACCCGCAGCAACTGAAAGTACCAACACAACTACTGCTGATAACGCATGCAAGCCAGAGAATCACAAAGAAATCTTAACGTGTTGAACCTTGTGCCTGGGGGACCATCACCATGCTATCCAAAGGTTGACTTTGCAACCTTATCAACCTCGCAGTTTTTATAAGTCAAGTTGGGGAAATTTAAGATAGCTGATACCACAGGATACAAATTCCAGCAAGCAGGCAGTGCACATAATTAATCTACTGCATGCAATAAGGCAGGACCAAGTTGAGATAGCAAAAAACCAGCAAACTCCACAAACTTTACAGAGAAGCCTCTAAGTGTTACTCCCTAACGGGTCACCTAGACCAGTCATCAGTACTAAGAGTTCGATGAAGAACGATAAGATGGTCAGTCTAGTAATTAAATGTCAATCACTAATGCAACCATATATACAAAAAAATAATTAAGAACATAGAAAACAGAGATTACCACAAGATTTAAGTGAATAGGAGTACATCCATCGGGTACGCTCGACGGCACGTAGGCGTTGTTCGCGACATCTTTCCCCGCACCATACCTGACATCAGAACATAAAACAAGATGGGCAAACCCAGAAGACCGCGATCTGATTTCAGAAGAACTAATCGCATGCTTATGGGGGTTTGGGAGAGAATCAGCTAAAATGCACGAGAAAAGCTGAAGTCATCCCAGCGACTTCCTCATGGTTCCTTCGATGGAAAGCAAACTTTAAACAGTTCCGCTGAAGCGGAAATGCGAAGTGGGGATCGATTCGATTGTTCTGTACTTGTCGCCGACCAAAACGAGGGGGAGAGCATAGAACTCGTGTCCATTGGGGAAAACCATCAAACAGTTAAGAGGTTCAGATCAAGGACGAGGAGGAGTTACCTGGTCACAGTAGAGAGATGTTTCCGCACATCAAAAGCTTCTTCGGCCGCAGAACCAGCGCCGACGATCGCAGAAAGCATCAACAGAAGAGCAACCGCCGCCATATCCCTCGCCATTCCCATCTCCTTCTTCCTCTCTTTCGAAGGTTCACGTGAGAGAAGAACTCCGAAGAAGATCAAAGGGAATTTCTCTTTCTCTTCTCTCTATCTCTCTCCGGGCGTGAATATGTCGGGTCGGGCCGGTCCTGTTTTTATGCAAGCCCGACGCGAATGATTCGAACCGGTACCGGTACAGATCGACTCGGTACGGCAGGATCGGGTTGGTTCGGTGCAGAGTCCGAGTCCGAGTCAGAAAGCCATTTATATGTATATTTTTTACAAATACTTGTATTTTGTGTATTTATTTAATTTGAGCTTAATTGTAAGTGTATATTGCATATTGAAATATGGATTATCAGTGGAACTCGTATTAACATTGTCCACTTAAAATTACAATTAAGATTTTCATGATCAAAGTCTGCATTATATCAGGCGAATCAACTGCATTTAATTTTACATTAGTTATATAGTGCAATAAATTGACTACTCAACAGTTAAAGTGATATCTCTCCTATTATAATTTATATATATGCATGTAAGGAATCGCCCCCACGTTTCGTTAAATAGCAATTCTCACGATGAATTTCGTATTGCATAAAAAATAATAATATGCAAGGATGACAATTCGTATGTTATCTACAAATAAATTATCTTAGTTGCAAATTTATGAACAAATATTTATATTTAGGGTTGTAAATAGGTTTGCACGTTAAGGGTGCGAATGATAATCATTCTGTTTCTTATTTTTTTATTTTTTTGTTCCTGGAATTAGGTTTGAAACAAAAATTCGTTTGGTAAAATAATTTCATTTTTTTTATTTCTGGGACAAATTTTGGCCAAAAAATAGATTTGGAACAGAAATGAGAAGTTAAAATGTTTTACTTTTATATTTTTGGAACAGGAACAGAAATAACAAATCTCTTTTATTGCTCACCCTTGCCACCCACTTGCCAGCCGTCCGTCGCCCGCCGCCGCCACCGCCGTCGCCACCGCTCATCGATCGGTGGGAACATAAATTTTGTGTCTAATTTCTATTTCGGAAACAGAAATTTTGTGTCGTTATCAAATACTGTTTTTTGCTCAGGAACTCATCATGAAAAGAAAAATAGATTTTTCTATTTCTAGCCAGAAATAAATTCAGGGAAGAGAAATGTTGTCATTCGCGCCTTAAATATGCAAATAATTGATTTATCATTGGTCGTTTAAGCAATTATCATTGATTTGATAGATATAATAGATCTAGATATAAATAAATTATAGTTTTAAAATACAGCTCTCTTTTATATTCGGGGTTTTTGGTTGCTATGGATCTTTTTAACTTTTAGTTAATTTGCAATTTTTTGTGATTCATTGCTTAAATAACAAAAAAATTGAGATAGACTTGGAAAATTAACAAAAAAAACTCCATGGGGCGGCGGCACATCCCTCGTCCTCTCCCGGCCCATTGCCAATCCCTATTCAGGGTTATATTGTGGACCATAACATTTCTCGAAAGCACGTTTTGGATTGATTTTACGTATTTCTTTCGACTTAATTCTACTATCAGTGCTCACTAACTTTGACCTTTCTTTTGATTCAAAACGCTCGAAACACTCACAATACGGGAATAGTGCCAAAAAAGTCCTAAACCTTTTGCATTAGTGCCAATTAAGAGTGTTAGAACCGAACCGAAAAACCGAACCGAGATACGAACCGAACCGAACCGAAAATTTCGTGTATTTCGGTTCGGTTTCGGTTTCGGTTCGGATCATCAAAATTAACCATTTTTTTTTCAATTCGGTTTATTTCAGTTTGGTTCGGATCAGTTCGGATCGAACCGAACTGAAATAAACACTCTTCCTCTCGCTGAGACCATCCTCATTCCTCACGGTCCTCCACACTCTTCCTCCCGCCGCCGTCCCTGCTCTTCTTCTTCTTCCTCCCCATCGACTTGCCGCCCCCGCCCTCGCCGCCACCCCCGTCGCCGCCACCGCTGTTGCCGGTGACAACACTCATCTCTCTCGAACCCTAAACGCGGAAAACCCCCCAAATCATCAAACCCCACGAGGAGGCCCAGGAACCCCACCGCCCCCACTCCAATTCGGAACCGCGAGGATCACAACCGCCGGCCCTCGAGAGCGTCGAGCTTGTCGCCGCTGGCGCGGGGCACTCGGAGCGTCGCGCAACCGACCACAGAGCAGTGAACCCAACCGAACCGAACCGTGTACGTCGACCATTGTAAGGGCGTCAATGGCCTCGAGAAGGTTGTCCTCCGAGAAGTCTGTGGCTGTTCCGCCGAGGTATCCGATCGATTCGCCCCCCACCCCCCTCCACCCCATCGCTCGCGTCTCTGTGAACTCTCATTGTTTCCAGGAGTGGGGTTTTGGGTCGTTCTCCGTTTCTACTCGCGTTTTTTTCCCGTCGGAATCTTGTTTTTTGCGTTCTTGAGCTCTGGGAGCGCGGTGGAGTTTCGGGAGGTGGTCAGATCGAGCGCAATGGGCGTTGGATTTGGAGGCTTCAGATGTGGATTGGTCGGTTGGACGGGCCGATTCGTGTGTTCTCTCTCCATTTCTCGCAGATTGCGCGCGGTCGGGCCGTTCTTCTGTATGCATTTTCTCACTTGAGAGGCGCGGAGAAGGTGTTTGTCGAAATGGCCGAGAGGGACGTCATTTCATGGAATACTGTTATTAGAGTCTTTTCGGTGAATGGTTTGTATGAGGAGGCGTTTGTGTTTTTCAACAACATGAATTCGAGGTCTGGTATGAGGCCTAATACGCTGAGCGTTATTAGTGTTTTGCCGGTATGCGCCGGGCTCGAGGATGAAGTCATGGCGTCTCAGATTTATGCTTACACAGTTAAGGTTGGGTTGGTTACAAATGTGACTGTTGGGAACGCGTTGGTGGATGCATATGCAAAGTGTGGGAATGCAGTGGCTTCGAGGCATTTCTTTGACGAGATGGTTGAGAAGAATGTAGTTTCGTGGAATATGATCATTTGCAATGTAGATGCTTTTGATCATAGATGTTTTTTATTAGATTTATTGCTTTATTATAATCGTGGCTTTCATACTTCATTTCCTCTGAGATTGCAAATGATTCAATAGATGTCTCTTAGTTCCAATAATGTTGGATAATGTTCCAATAATGTTTATAGTGTGGTAGAGAGACTTCAGCTGTGGAGAAAACCATCTAAAATTATCATAAATACATTTTATTATCAAGAACTAGTAATTAAATATTAAACATCTTTTAATGTGAAATTATCATGCCAATTCATGCATATTATCAAAATTTTCCTGGTTTCTTTCTTCTTCTTCTTCTTCTTAAATTAACTATGCATAGATCAAACTAAGTATACATAATCTACTAAAGCCATTATCTTTTTCTACAACGTGATGAAATTTCTAGAGCTTTCTTAATTTTTTATCATAAAAAATTATCATAAAATTATCATAAATACATATTATTATCAAAAAATTATCATGAATTTTTTTTTATAAAAACAGAAAACCGAGCCATGAATAAAAAAGCAAAAAAAAAAAAAAAAGAAGAAGAAACCGAAAACCAAACCGAACCAAATCGGCTTATCGGTTCGGTTCCAATTCGGTTCGGTTCCTATTTGGTTCGGTTCAAGGAGGAACCCTTAACGGTTCGGTTCGGTTCGATTTTTCAAGAAAACGAAACCGAACCGAACCGTTTACACCCCTAGTGCCAATTTAGTCCTAAATCTTTTTTTGGTGCCAATTCAGTCATAAACCTTTTGCATTGGTGCCAATTTAGTCATAAACCTTTTTTTGGTGCCAATTAAATCCTAAACCTTTTGTTTTTGTGTCAATTTTGACCGGAATTTGCTAACGTGGACGCCTGCCTGCCGGCGGCCGGTCACCGGCGCCGACTTGGACAACTTTAATATTATTTTAATATTTTTTTGAATATTTATTTTTTTTCCTTTTTTTAATTTTTTTTTCCACTTTTTTTTGGCCCCCCCCCTCCTTCCTCTGGCCAGTCGCCAGTCCGGCGACCGGCCAGAGGCCGGCGAGCTCGACCTCGCCGGCCACTGGCGAGGGCGGCGGCCTCGCCCGGTGAGGGCGAGCCTCACCTTGGTCGGGCGAGGCTCGACCTCGCCGATCCGGCGAGGTCGGACCTCGCCCGACCATGGCAAGGCTCGAGCCTCGCCGGAGGCCTGCGGCGAGGTCGCTGGGCGGGCTCGACCTCGCCAGATCAGGCGAGGTCGGGCCTCGCCCGACCATGGTGAGGCTCGCCCTCGCCGCGGCCTCCGGCGAGGGCTCGAACCTCGCCATGGTCGGGCGAGGCCCGAACTCGCCGGATCTGGCGAGGTCGAGCCTCGCCCGACCATGGCGAGGCTCGCCCTCGCCGGGCGAGGCCGTCGCTCTCGCCAGTGGCCGGCAAGGTCGAGCTTGCCGGCCTCTGGCCGGTCGCCGAACCGGCGACCGGCCAGAGGAAGGAGGGGGGGCAAAAAAAAAGTGGAAAAAAAAAGAAAAAAAAGGAAAAAAAATAAAAATTCAAAGTAATATTAAAGTTGTCCACGTCGGCGCCGGTGACCGGCCAACAGGCGTCCACGTCAGCAAATTCCGGTCAAAATTGATCGGAAGGACTAAATTGGCACAAAAACAAAAAGGTTTAGGACTGAATTGGCACCAATTTAAAAGGTTTAGGACTTAATTGGCACCAAAAAAAGGTTTAGGACTAAATTGGCACAAAAGGTTTAGGACTGAATTGGCACCAAAAAAAGGTTTAGAACTAAATTGGCACTAATACAAAAAGTTTAGGACTTTTTTGGCACTTTTCCCCTCACAATACCAACTCTTGACACGTACATTCGGATATAATTTCTTCGTGATATTGTAAAATTTGAATAATATCTCATACATCGACAAGGTAAAAAGAAGTCGAGAGAGAAACCAAAAGTGCAAACCATTGAAAATTTCCAAACTCATCCTTGTCCTAACATTTTGACTTTTTTGTCAGATGAAATCAAAGAAACACGAGCTAGAGGAGAGACTTCCCTCTCCAGACTCACCTCGACAATTACATGAAGCGAGTGAACCTATAGCCATTGGATGCGGTGGATCTCGCGTGAAAATAACGATCCGATAACTACCATCAATTCATCGTATGATTAAGGAACAGCCGGTGCGAAGAAGCAAGTCCAGGGGAGGAACATCACCGTGCATGCAATGTGAAGTAAGTCGAGGGATCTCTCTCTATAAGAAGAAGATACCTTGTCAAGGAAACAGCCACTAGGCGCAAATTCGTTACTCGCCGCTACTTTGAATCCGAAAACAAGCGTTAAAGAAATGTCGATTCGGTTCGCCGTTCCTACCTCTAATATTTACAAAAACAGACTTTTCCGCAACAGTCAAAGCCACACCCACATGGATAAGCAACGCTAGCATCGACACCTTGTCAGTACAGCGATCCCCATAACCCTTTGAGAAGAAGCGAGATGCCCGACCTTCTCATCATGCCGCGACTTCTCGATGGAGTAGCATTTGATCAAAGTGCCAGACTCCTAGAACAGATGAAAGAAAGAATCAAGAATATAACACAAGAAATAAAACTTGACAAGGAAGACAATTCGCGTGTAAGGTGTAAACTTGCTAGGATTATGAACTGTTAAAAAGTTTGCTGTCGGATTCTTACCGTGCCCTTTGCCCACTCTTCTCAGCTGGGCTACATATTCAGATATCTTCTTAATGCTTTCCACCTGGAAAAAAAAATAAAGACAAAAGTGAATACATCATATTGAAACTATTATACAAGATCCAATATCATCTTTTACATGCATGTAGAACAGCAAACATATTCATGGAAATCTCTTCAGTCTTCACCTGCTCGGCCAAGAATCTGCTCTCGATGAAATCCATCAACTGCACATCATGGTTCTGCTCAGCAACCTGAGATTGAAGGTTTCGCAGCAGGAGTTATATTCAAAATCCTGAAGAATGAAGAGAATGTGAATGATGGAGCCAGTGAAACTCGTCAAAGATGTATGCCTATGGAAGTTCCTTTAGGTTTCGCAGCATGAGTTAAATTCAAAATCCTGAACAATGAAGAGAATGTGAATGATGGAGCCAGTGAAACTCGTCAAAGTTATATGCCTACATCATCGGGAATTTAAGGTTTAAATTATCTGCTGCATATGAAAGGTCATTCCCTCAGAGGACATGAATCCAAATCCATCCCATCTGAATTGAAGTAGACTAGTCTAATAATGGAAAACGACATCACATGCGTCATCATCCTATAAGCAGAGAGAAAAAAAAGCATAGATGCTCACTTTTTGCAAGCTCAGAAGCTTTTCAGTTGTCAGCTTTTCCAAACATAATGCAAGCTCCATAGCTGGATCAAGAAATTCAAGAAATTAAATTCCCGCAAGGGCCATTGGTAACAGAAAGAGGTAAAAGAAGAACGGAAGGCATGTCTGCTTGGGATAAAAAGAATGTGCCAATACGGAACAACTTGCAAGTTTAAATGAAGTTCCTCATGTAAACTTGAACGAAATGTACCGATTAGTACCAAAAAATAAACAGATCAAACATTAGATTCTGCCAACCCTATGTTGTTGAACAGCTCATCTGCAAGCCTGTCAAAGTCTAGCATCTATATAGGTATGCCTTCCCCAATTATTTGTCAAAAAATTTCTGACAGTCCATATACTCCTGGTGCATCATAAGCAGGAACAGCTTCAACGTCCCCCAAACACTATAATTTAATCTTCAATTTCAGCACTCAATAGTAAATTTAAGACGTATCTGAAGAACCAAATAAAGTAGGGATCTGATTGAGGCTATAGTGATAGTCACTGTCCCAATATATCCATGATGCTGATTTATATATGAGATAGCATGAATTTTCATTGGCCAGCCAAAGCTATAACTTAAAAAATCGTTTAGCATAAGTAATCTTCAAGAAAGAAATCTAACATTCACGTAGCACATGTAGCATAGTTAGTTTCCACAGAAAGCACTAAGTAAACTCCACACTGACTCAACATGAATGGCCATAACTAACAAGCAAGCCGCCAGACATTGAAAAGCCATAAACTTTATACAAATGATTTGGAGACTGCAAATGTATCACCATACACATGCACAGATTATGCTTTTGCAATTTTCAGATCATCAAGTCCATGCAGAAAAGCAGAAAAACCAACAGTAAAGAGCCACATCAGACGAATAATGTCATATAGAATTGAGAAGGTCACCATATAGTGCCTCTCCCTTATCCTCATGATCAAACTCCGAAAGCGGCATCACTATAGACCGCAGCTTCACCTTTCCACCCCTTTTGTTCTGCAGGCATAAATCCATTGAGCTATATCCTTCCATCACAACAGGCAAAAGTCCAAGCCAGTAGATGAACTAACAATGCATACCTGATACTCCATTAATATCTCTGCATGTTCCCTCTCTTCCTCGCTCGAATCCTTGAAGAATCTGTAAAAATAAAAACAGTGTGAAGATAAGGAAAAGGCACAGAAAAGCTGTCGAGTGACAAAGTGATGCAAGATTCGACAAAAGTTACTTTGCAAGACCCTTGAGCGCCACGTTATCTCTGTCGAAGTAGGCATACATGGCGTGATACACATATGAGACATTGTATTCCACACTGTCATTGATCAGGCACAGAAATTAGCGAGAATTCGAACAAGCATTGCAGAGAAATGAAACAAATCATACACATGACATCCAACAGCTAGAACGCATGCAATAATAACAGACTATTAAGGAGTACGTACAAGATAACAATCGGACCCATCTAAAGAACAAGAACAAGAACAACAGCGAAGCCAATCCAAGCATACAAAGAAACAGATAGCCAAACGAACCCATTATCAGGGGAAAAAAGGAACCCATGAAGTCAAACACTTACTTGATTTGCTCGTTAACTGCCGACTCGCACTGGTCACAGTACTTCTGGCGAGCGAGCGAGAGATGCGGAGAAGTGGGTACGAGATCGAGCTCCCTCTTGACCTCTTCAAAGGGCTCGAACACCACGCCGCTCAACTGCCGGTTGCTCGCTCCTTTCGACGCGCAGACCACAAGAAACCGCTCGTTCCCTCCGCGCGGGAATCGTACCGTCGAGGGTCTCGCCGAACAGGGCAAGAACGGCGAGGGAACAGGGGAAAGGAGGCGAAACAGGGCGCAGTCGTCCCCGCTCTTGAAGAGAGACAGAGCCCGAGTAGCCTGGAGCGACATCGGATCAAGAACGAACAACGGACGAAGACTCTATCGAAAGAAAACGATTGAAATGGATGTGGAGAGAGAGAGGGCGAGACAGTGAATTTGCCGTGAATTTGGGGTTCTCGGAAACAGAGCAGAATTGAAGGGGCAGAGATCGACAGAGAGTGACGCAGTGGAAAATTTCTGGAACGCCGAATGATGTGAGTTTTTATGTGGGACCAATGAGTGTCTTGTGTCGAGGAGGCCAAGCCCCCGGGAAGGATAAAGTCACCGGACGTAACGGACCCGATGGTGTGACGTGGAATGATAGAGCCGTTGGATGGGCTGCGGCCATGAATAGTGGGGGGACTGATGAGCGGTTGCGATCGCGCGCGGGGGATGCTCACGGTGGTGACAAAACGGCCGAGGGATGCTTATCTTAGCGGCTGATCATGAGAGATATCTTCCATCTGGACCCGTGGACCGATTCAGATAATCCGATAATTTCAGTTTTCCCCCACGTGTGGGAAAACGTGCGTGAATATATGAATGTTTGTTTGGAATAAAAGGATTTATTGTTTTTGCTTATCACTTTCTTTTATTTAAAAAGTAAAGATCTTTAAAGTTTTCAATTACTTATATGTCAATTTCTTTGTATTTTGAAAATTTCAGGTACTTTGAATCAGAATCATTTTGACCAAAAACAAAATAGAGTCATTAGATTTTTCAAAAGTAAAAAGTTCATAAAAATTTGACATGCATGAAATAAATGTATGGATTGCGAAATTGATTGTTTCGGAGTTACAAGAACGTCACGCACGACATATGTCATTTTCATTTATACTTATAGTTATAATTACGCATACGAAAGCATAATAACATTTTTGCAACATTCATTACAAGAAAATCGCACGAGTTTAATAATATACATGTCTTCAACTTTTTACAAACACTGTTATTTATAATCATGACAAAATATATAGTCCTAGGAAAGGTCAATGTCAGCTCACACCACTACACCCAAATTGGGGAAAGGTTAGGAATCACCCAACACTACCACACTGATATTAAGCAAACCACCATCCAACCTAGGGGTTGATGGCCTCCGACATTCTCTCGTCCCCTCCGTCGTCATCTCTAGGGGACCATCCTACAAAACTGAAAAATAAGAAATGAATTGAAACCCAGTAGATGAAATCTTCAAGTTTAAGGTAGAAGATCATCTTAGCACTCAACTCCGTACCAACAAATCATGTAAGTTCAAGCAACACAAAATAACCATGAATAACAATTGCAGAATCACATATTTTATCTTTCTTATCACGATATGTCAATAAAAACCATTAACAACATTGTATATAATCATTCACTCAAATGCAAGTAGATGGCATATTATTTCATGATGCGCCAGTATCATCTAGTGACTCACCACTATACATAGGGAATATCTATTCCCCACTTGTCACGAAGCTTACCAAATATACATAGGTAAGTTCATACTCGTTATGAAGCTTACCAACACACACAAGTGAATTCATACCGGTCATGAAGCTCACTGATATACACAGATGAGTTCATACTTGTCACTGGCTAGAGCCCATCTTGACTCACGAGGCTTCCTAAACATTCTCGGAGCATCCTAAACACACTCTCCTCCCGTTTGGTATACAATTCGGTTCATTCCTACCTCCTTCGCCATTCTAGAAGCCTACCAGGAGCCATTCCTTATCCGAGCCCTTTAGCCCCGGTGACTACTCCCCGCCCTCATCGGACAAGATCGTTACAGGACCACCAGCTTCCACCTGGTTTGTCCCCAAACCACATATCTACTAGAGAGGGTCCCGCTTTGGCATCCCTAAATTATTTCATATAACCGACAACATGACATCGGCAATTCATATAATCGACAACATAAACATCAACAACTCAAATATTCGACAACATGAACATTGCTAACGCAAAAAATCGACCACGTGATTAACCAACAACACTTAGTTAGTAAATTGATAACTTAGTCAAATTACAAAGATATCACTTTTAGGTTTAATATTCATCTTTTCCATATTCTTATCACTAAAAGTTTGCCATCACATCTTAGAGATAAATCAAATACCCCTAAGAAATCCATCAAACACATCCTAGGCATGTAACAAGCTTAATGATCCAATTCAAGTGAACACAAAAATTTCACATACCATGATTGTAGCTTAACCACATTTGACAACAAAAGCCAAATACAAGTTAACAACCAACAGCCAACCAAGTCAAGAGTACTAAGTAGATTAATCTAACTTAGTACTCAGAGCTTTCACTTACCATCAAATTCAAACTAAATTAACAAACATCAATCAACAAGAGTACTAAGTAGATCTACCTAACTTAACCGCTAGAGTTTTCACTTACCATCAAATTCAAACTAAATTAACAAACATCAATCAACAAAGTCAAGAGTACTAAGTAGATCTATTTAACTTAGTCCTAAAGTTTTCACTTACCATCGAATTCAAACAAAATTAACAAACATCAATCAACCAAGTCAAGAGTATTAAGTAGATCAGTGCAACTTAGCCCCTAGAGTTTTCACTTACCTTGATCAAAACTTGAACAACTCAAAGCTTTAACCACTCTTGTAAACACTAGAAACTGTGAAATTAGAAACTTTAGAAATACAAACGTGAGGCCTTCATCTTTTCTTCAAATGAGTGTGAGACGAAAGAGAAAGGAAAGAGACATGGAACTCTCTTTTTCTTTGTAAGAATGAGTTAAAGCTCTTTAATTAGAACTTGGATTCTTGAAATGGCTTTACACGATCAAAAGAGAATGTATTTAGAAGCTTTCACGAGATGCAAAAGGATAAGAGCAACTAACCTAGGGCTAAATGTAATGATGACTTGAAGTTTAAGAAAATGCTAAGTGGAAATGCAAGAGAGGTGGTCAAGTTAGAAAATCACAAGTGGCACGATCATATGGTTCCTTTCAAATGATGTGGCTAAGGGGAATGAACTTAGAAGATCAAGACTTAATGGTAATAATGACTTTGCCTTAAAAGCCTTATATGTAAAGATAAAGATATGTGTTCCAATACTAAAGCTTCAAGTGGCCTAATGAGAGTGGCTAAGTGAAGATATTTCAAGAGAGGGCTTCTTGGCCAAGTAAAATGAGTGAATCATCAAGGACATTAATTAGCTAAGGTTATCATGAATGATGTAATGAATGAGGTAATGCATGATATCATCACTATATTAAGTTCAATGTCACAAAAGCATGTGCGTTAAAACTATTAATGGAAAATGAGAAGAGGTGGTATAAATTAAAGAGGAACAAATGGCTCACGTATATGGTTTTCAAAGTAGATATTTGTTAAGCTATCAAAATATCTAGTAAATCAATACGTAAATAAGGAAATCAGTGTCATTTCCAAGCATTAATAAATTAGAAAAATATTTTGAACTCTCTAAAAAACATCAGTGAAAATAACGGATGTTAAGAAAATCTCAACTAAGTATATTTTAAAACATGAAAAAATCCAATATGAAACTCGGAGCATGTCAATCCTTTATACAACTAATATGGAGGCAATTAATTACCGTGACACTATACCATCAACATACGTGCCAACACCTATCATATTGGACTCCGAGCAATAACAATCGTGGAAAATTATCCTAAATATTATTACAAAATGTGGAAAATTTCGGATGTCACAGATCGTTGGGCCTTAGTGATGGCTGGTAGAGGTCATGAGCGGCGACCTCCATCGTTGGCGCCGACAACCTCTACCGGCCATCGCCGAGGGCCTCGACTGGCAGAGCAGATGGGAAAAAAGAAAAAAAAAGGAAAGAAAAGAAAATGAAAAAAAGAAAAGAAAAAAGGAAAAAAAAAACTGCACGCAGCCGTACCACATAGAACAGTCAGCATAAGCTTGCATTCATCTATGATCCATGCAACTTCTAGAGGAAACTTCATCCTGGTAACACCTAGTATTTTGAAAGAGATTTCAATAATCAAAGTATCATCGAGACCGAAAGCTAGATAAACACAAGTTTTCATTTTGCATTTGGAATACATCGAAATAAGTAAATTCCGAACTAATGCAATGTCCCGTTAATGTGATAAAGGATTTAGTCAAACCGTGTCTCATCTCCATAATAACCATTAGGGGTGAGCAAATCGAACCGAGAATTGCCCAAATTGACTAGTCCTGGGCGATTCATGGTTCCTACATATTGGAACTGGTGAATATCGGTCCGGCTCCCAATTCCAAGTGTAGGCCCACCCACCTAGACCACCCTGACCTGACTGATATATATTAATTATTATTTTTACAAAAATAAAAACCCTAATTAAAGTACCTCAATTCACTTCACTCTCCCTCACGTAAGGACATCAAGTTCAAGACCCTAATTGCCATTTGCCCCTTTCTAGTTTCTTCACTTAAATCTCGCGCCTCTCTCTCCCTGCTAGCTCTCGCAACCTTGCTCACCACTCACGGCAGTCATTGCTCCCTCTACTATAAGTTCAAAACCCTAATTGTCATTTGCCTCTTTCTAGTTTCTTCACTCAAGTCTCATGCCTCTTTGTCGTAGCCTTGCTCGCTGCTCATGACACTCGTCGCTCCTCTCATAGCCTCACTCGCTCGCGACGCTTGTTGCTCCCTCTCCTGAAAATCCTTAGTCCCTCTCCGGGAAGGATGTGAGCACAAACTGAGGATGTCTTTGGTATTCAATCTGAGTATATCAAATTACTCAGAAAGATATGACCAAAGTACTCAAAAGTATAAGAAACGAGAAATTCGAAATGAGGCAAAGATATGACTGAAGTACTCACGATCGGTCCGATTCCCGAGTGGGTCCATGAACCGATGGGTTGGTCCCCGGTTCCTTGGTGAGAACCAGCCCACCTTGAAATCGATCGCCCCTAACAACCACAAATGCCATCAGTGCTTTATGTCTTGTCTCACTGATTTGTCAAAATATTGTAATATTTATTATATGGTCAAAAGCATATTATACGACTTAGCTACAATGAACATCGATCTCATGTCGCATTCAAGAAAGAAAAATTAAATTTAAGATCCGTTTGTTTCGCATAAAACTCATGTTTTGAAAAATATTTTCTTAAAAATGGTTGTTCGTATCGTTTACAAAAATACATGAGAGAAAAATATTTACATTGTCCACGAAAATATTTAGACATAAATTATTGTCTATAATTAAAATATTTTTTGTTGGCTAATTATTCAAAGTGATATAACCAATCATTTTTTAGGAAGATAATTTTCAAATCATTTATTTTTCACGAAACAAACTAATCCTTAGAATCTTCATATAATTTTATAAATCGGTATACTAGATTATAGTTTTAACCAATCATAGATCACAAAGAGGGAGGCCCATGCTCAAATAATTATACATATATAGATGTATAGACATACTAAATTTACATTCGGACCCCGACCCGAATCTACATTTGGGCTTTTGAGAACACTCAAAATGTTTTGTCGGCGGAGCCATCAAAGCCCACAAAATCACCTAAAAGAACTCAAGGAAAGTCCTAACGGACTCTGCATCGGACGGTCCACTTCCTGCCACGAGCTTGGCCGTACTAGGGCTTAAATATTTACTAAAGTAAGCAACTCCAAGACTTTGGAGTTAGTAAAGTTATTATCAAATATGAAAAAAAAAAAATGGCAGAGCTTGAACTATGCTTCTTCAACCTTCGGTCAAAAATGACAATAATGCATCATTTGTGACAACAATGCGCCTCATTGATTTCCCGTCGTCAAGTTCCATCCACCTTCCAAAATAATTAAATATTCGACCAGAAGGGCAAAATTTTTTTTTGAAAAGATAAACTCCAATAACATTTTTAATTAGCGGCGAGATTACCGATGTAAGCAGTCTTAATTACGACCGGCACCGTGATAGAGAACAGACCATGCATCTCGAAAATGAATCTTTCATAGAGCACGAAGCTGATGATCATTTAATGCAGGCATCGGAGGTCTCGTTTTTTTTCCTTTTTTCCCTCCTTCTAAGGTGGTGGTGGAAGATGTCTGTTTTATCTTCATAATCTAATGTAATTATATATTGGAGGGTCTTGTTAACATATGCTCCTGAGATATCGATTAATCGTACTTATGATGCGTTTGTTTCACGGAAAACTCAAGATTTGAAAAACATTTTTCAAAAAATGATTGATTATATAACTTAGAAAAATTAGTTAACGAAAAATGTTTTCATTATAGACAGCAATTCATACCTAACTCCTTTCGTGGGTGATAAAAATATTTTTCATTTATTTATTTTTGTAAGTGATATAAGTAATTATTTTTTGGAAAATATTTTTCCAAAATTTAAGCTTTTCATGAAACAAACGCACCGTTAGTCATCTTCGATTAATTGATAACACATAATACAAGAAAAGGGATAATGACACAAATGGTTCCTGAACTTTCGCTCATTGTACAATGTGGTCCTTGAACTTTAAATTTATTCAATATGGTCCTTAAAATTTAGCTCAATGTGCAATGTAGTCCCTTAACTTTTATTTTGTTCAATGTGGTCCATTGATTTTTGGCACTTATTCAATTTAGTCCCTTAACTATATGAAAATATTCGATGGTGTCCTTTCCTTTATTTAAGTTCAGGGACAATATTGAATATTTTTGTATGGTCCATAGACTAAATTGAACATGTAACAAAAGTCCAAGAACTATATTGAACAAATCAAAAATTCAGAGACCATATTGTATATTGGGCTAAAATTCAAATATTACATTAAACAAATTTAAAGTTCATGGACTATTTATGTCATTTACCCTACAAGAAAAATAGCGTTTTGAAGTGACAAATTCTATTAATTAAATATTAATCACCAAAGCCACATTTCAAATTTCTCTTTTGTTTTCACCCACCGCAGAAACCAAACAAAGGTTCTTAACGTTACCATGGTCGTCTTCCATCTTCCGAGAGCTTAGGGTTTGGAAACAATATATGACAAAGGCCATTAATGACGGCTCTGCTCCCTATTATTTGTCAGCGAGACAACCTCGCTAGCTAGGGACGTGATTCCAATTAACCTTAGTTAAAAAAAAACAACACATTTTCTTATTTGAGATTTGCTTAATTATTTAGGTTCCCTCGTCTGGTGTCGGCAACACCCCGGTTCTCGTAAAATTCTACACGATAAGTAACTTCTCATCCGATTACTCATAAGTGCTATAAACTGGAAAACGAATTGTCCACCATCGAAAAATTTATGTTTAGAACCTAGAACAGAAACATCATAAGATAGGAAGATCGAAATGAACCTCGTAATGTCAAATCGACACTAGAACACGGTTCCAAAGAAGGGTAGTTTCCCATGAAAACGATAGGGTAGAATAGGGTAAACCGAAGGATGCGACCAAACGCTCCTCCGAAGAAGAAGCACGCATTTTGCTGGTGATTGGGTTCTGTGTAAATCTGGGGTTCAGCTACTTCGAAAAATGGTCCAGCAAGACATCGTATTTTATCGAGAGAATAATTCCAAAAAGGCCACGGCACGATAGAGGGGGGAATCCGCATTAAATGTGTTGGTGCTTGAAGTTGTTGCAGGAAGGAAAAGAAAAATCGATTCATATGATTCCAGACAGACAGTGAGATGAGCAAGAGAGCTTGTTTTATTTCGGAAGACTAGAAAGAAAGCTTGGAATCATGTGACGGGCAATTAATGCAAAGACAGTATTAAAAGCGATAGCAGTTAGGGTTCTTCAAATACGGCAAGAGAAATCTAATATTTATACATTGAATGGTCTCTGTCGAAATGGGGTTTCCTTTAAAGAATTCCTAAAGCTTAGTCTGATGTCAGGATCTCATTAATTGCCTCTGATAGGTTCCCTTGTAGCTAGGTGTTTGCGTGTCCACAAATTTTCTGAAAATCAACTTAGTTAAGTAGCAATTCCCATTCGGTGATTGATGCGAACGTGAACGCACTGGTGTAATGTAGAGGAAATTGAATAATGCGGATGTGAAACATGATGTGATGCAGTCATAGGATTTCGGTTGAATTAGATGCACGATCATTGTTCATACTTTTAATTATTCATACGAAGGGACGTACGAATTTAAAGCCAAAAGAAGATAAAAATTACTTGGATTGGACATTTATAAAATAATAATGTGCAACATGCGTCGACGGCAAAACTCAAGTAAACCCTCTTTTTCCACTTGATTGTACAGCTGAAGGGAAAAGATGATAGTGGACGGCATCGGTCAATTTGCCGAGAATGCACGACGGCTTGATGTTATGATATTGACATGGTATTGTTTAATAAAGACTATAAAATAGTGGGAATAACTCCGATTTCTACTGCCAAGCCAAAAACAAAAAACGACTAGGGTTTTTATTTTCTACACCGGCTATCAATGTAAAATATTAAATTTGCACGACTGATGATATCCTAATATCACAATATATATCTCAATGAGAAAAAGGATTGTGTCACGAAATATTACGAACTACTTAAATAATAAATGTATAAGATCCATCAAAGTGGAAGTTACATGCTAAATGTTGCAATATTGCGGCAAATGCAACTGATTTGAGATCATTATGTATATATATATATATATATATATATATATATATATATATATATATATATATATATATATATATACATAACGTGACACATGCTTATGGGCTCTCATCTTGGACTTAAGACGATGGATGTTGCAGCACGAGATGAAATCAGTCTCCTGTCTTTTGCCTTCGTGACCATCAAGTTGATCGAATCAATGATTATTGCAGTCAAACCATCACGCATTAACTATATCCATGGAGAGAGAGAGAGAGAGATGCATTGACCACCTCCGTGAATGTCTGTCTAACAAACATTCACGTCGATCCTCCTCCATTTGATGATCTTGATTTTCTTGAAGATTAGGGTTTTGAGCAGTTTAAGGCGTGGAGATTATCAACCCATCAAGAGTTTCTAACCATACCCGGTCTCCCCAACGAGAAAAAAAAGGGCAATAATTTCTTCTCTCTCTCTCTATACTAGAAATGATCTTGATTTTCTTGAAGATTAGGGTTTTGAGCAGTTTAAGACGTGATGATTATCAACCCTTCAAAAGTTTTTAACCATGCTCGGTCTCTCAAACGAGAAAAGAAAAGGGCAATAACCTCTCTCTCTCTCTCTCTCTCTCTCTCTCTACTAGAAATGATCTTGATTTTCTTGGAGATTAAGGTCTTGAGCAAGTTGAAGACGTGATGATTATCAACCCTTCAAAAGTTTTCAACCATACTCGGTCTCGAGGGAAAAAAGGGCAATATTCTCTTCTCTCTCTCTACTAGAAGGTAATCAGAAGAGAAGAGAAGAAACGTGGAGACCATTCATCTGAGTAGAAGGCCACCAAATCACTCTCATTGGCGGCGGTGCAGGGTTGCCTTTCGTCTTCACTATGACCAGATGTACGTGTCTTTCGCGGCCACCACACAACCCTAATTGCCCAACTTGGGTTAGAGAGATGAAGGCGCCAATTAGGTGGGGATTTCTCTTCACCCACAAAGCAGTCTGATTTAAAGGGGGGCCAATGCCCAGACTAACAACTTGTTAATTACATTTTATCAGCAACTTGCTCACACACACACACACACACACACACACACACACACACACACACACACATATATATATATATATATATATATATGCGTACGGATTATTATTTGGCCGGATTAGATTGTTAGAGATGTTACGGAACCACACATTCATAAGATAATATAATTTCTTACATCAAGTTGATGGTAATATAATAAAATTGCACGATATATTAGTAAGAGGTATAGTGTTTTATGCTCCTCAAGCTCTTATTTAGAGAAGTTTTCAGGTGCACATTGAGAGTGCGCTCCATTTATTTAAATCAATCATGTCTAGTTCCATCAATTTGGAAGGATGAGAAGAAATTCATGTAATACTTGGTATATGATGATTGTTTTTAGGTGAATAAGAATGTTTTTTTCTTGTAAGCACATACAAGTTTCTCCATGATTTGCCATCCCGACATTATCAACATGTGCACTTTAATTTTAAGCCAAGTTTCAGACATGCGAGATAGAGTGCTATAGTATTTGAATATAAGAAGTCATGTCTATATTTGAATATTTTAAACCGTCATTTTTGTTGACAGCGATCTTGTAAAATTTTCAAGAGAATCACATGAAGCTAAGATAAGAAATCAAGCAAATGATCAATGGTGCCCTTTCTACTATGTCTTATTGGTTTCTTTGCTTCGACTTTCAATTCATCGCTTGAGCTTGAGCTTGCTACTAATTATAAGATGGATCGATACATTAAAAAAGTTAATTTCTGTAATCAATAACTTATCTAATTTTATTGGAAAAATTGCAGCAATAGTCATATTTTTACTATGTCATATTGATCTCAATGACTTTGGACAAGTAATAATATCATGAATCAACTGCATCAATTAGAATGGTTTAGAGCGCTAGCTCAAATCTGAACAAGATAGAAAGGACATCTATGTATGTATCAAGATTTCTTCCTCTTCTTACCCACAGGAAGTATAGGACCAATTTGAAAATGGGTGGATCGTAAAGATTCTTAGGCATTAAATGTGCTGCTTCAGAACTTGAACCTTGCTTGATAGATTATTAGGCAAGCTTAGACACAACATCAAACCCTTGCCATAAAATAATAATATTAGACCAACACAGTGACACACACACACACACTTAGTCACTTGCTTAGTATAGACATAAACAGCGTTCTTCTCGAAAAAAGTTGGTTTTTTCGATTGAGTGGAAAAGATCACACACGTCGTTCGCGATTATAAATATCCACTGCCAGCCCTCATTCTCAATAAGTCCAACTTCTCTCTCTCTCTTTTTCTCCTCGATCAAAAAGCCATATCTGTTTCTGAAGAACACAGAGAAGAAGAAGAAATGGGAGGAAACTCGCCTTGCGCATCTTGCAAGTTGCTGAGACGTCGATGCGCTAAGGGCTGCATATTCGCTCCTTATTTTCCTCCTGATGATCCTCACCGTTTCGCCATTGTCCACAAGGTCTTTGGTGCGAGCAACATCAGCAAAATGTTGCAGGTTTTCTCTCTCTCTCTCTCTCTCTCTCTCTCTCTCTCTCTCTCTCTCTCTCTCAAAGAAGCCGGAGAACCCTTCTTAATTCATAAGCATTTGCACCGTTCTTTGAGGTTGCTGATCGGTAGAATGATCTTGAAAACACGTTAAATCATCCATATTTAATATTATATATGTGTCCAAGATTTAGAATTAATGCTCGAACATGATATCAGAGCAGATGGTGATAGCATTACTAGCTATTGTATAACATTCTCACTCATGCATCGATCAATCTTGTTCAACCCCATGTTCACAAAATTCATTATCTCGCTCAAAAAGAAATCACAAGACCGTATATCAACTCCTTTGCCTGAATATTTCAGCTTTTGGTTCAGAATCAATACTTAAACATCTTCAAATGTCGATAATGAAATCAATCTTGCCCTAGCTACTTGTTGAAACACCCCAGGTCTAGGTTGACCCAGTTTCCTTCCTTTTTTTTTTGTGATTGAACGAATATTTTCCTATTTGAAAATTTCCATGGGGAAAGAACTTGGTTTCAAACTTTAATCTTGATGAATATATACTTCCAGATCAATCGTCATTCATATATTTATTGATAAGACATCCTTTTTCCGAAATCCTTTTAGGAGCTACCAGTGCATCAGAGAGCTGACGCGGTGAGCAGCCTTGTGTACGAAGCCAATGCGAGAGTCCGAGACCCTGTGTATGGATGCGTTGGCGCCATCTCCTACCTCCAAAACCAGGTGGCTCAGCTACAGATGCAGCTCGCCGTGGCTCAGGCCGAGATCCTGTGCATACAAGTCCAGCAAGAGCCCCTGGCCATGCCGTCCCCGGTCATACCGATGGACGGCTCTGGCGACAAGTCGTTCCTCCTCCACAATAACCTCCCTCAGTACTTTAACTTGGCGTCCAACTCCAGCAATGTAACTCATGAGTCTCTCAAGAGAGAGAGCTTCTATGGACAGGACATGGTTTCTTAATGAATAAAACTTGTGTTTCCTCGTTTCTTTTTGGCCCCCTTTTTGCTTAATCATAATTGACATTGCTACAATGCATACATCAATTAATACCTAGCAACATATATAAGTATATATATGTTCTATATGAGAGAAAAAGGCCAAATGGAGAATCTCTCTCTTGATGTTCTTACTTGGGTACAGTGCAGTTTAACTTTTTGGATTTTGATTAATTTATGTTAGTTATGCTGAAGAGCTACACCACTTAGTACTACAAAATGATGAGCTAGAGTTTGGAACAGGAGTAAGTTGATGGGTCAACGCTAGCATGTGAGATGGAATTGATGAACAAGGTTCTTTTTGTTTTGTCAGGCTATTAATTTATATAATTAAAAGCAAGCCACTGGTTAAGAATTAAGATCATCAGTGAGAGAACACGTGAAAGATAGTGGGCAGTTGGTGGATTTGAAATTCAGAACAACTTCGAAGACATGAATTCTCTTGCCACACTCGAATGCTTTGCAAACTACACATGTATCTAGGGCTTTTTGCATTGCAGCAGTATAACCTTTTGAGTGAAGAATGATTATCAAGTTGTGATACTTAGAAGAGGAATTTCATCTGGACTTTCGCCCCAGCAAAGTTGGTTTCTGTCTAAGAGATGTGAATATTGACAAACCTTCGTTACCAAGTCTCTCAAGATGCTCAATTCTAAAAAAAAAAATTAGTCGATTGAGACCAAACCCCATTTCCAATTATCACGCAATCAATTTTGAATGCCACGCTTCGACTTTCATTTATAAATCTATCTATATATTGAAGCACCATAATTCAAATTACACATGTCTAAATTATTTAAAGTTTCTGTATAGCTCCTCCACCAATTTCATATGAAGGTTTCTTTACAATGAGAATGAAGATCTTCAGCATCATCCTCTACACCCATTTTTCGCAAGATCTATAATAAAAACACAGAAATGGTTATGTGACAACCAAGAGAGCTTGATGAGTCAGCAGATATAACTAGACAGTTTTCTAGTATGTTCACGTGAATGCCAGTGCAAGAGAATTCTCTCAGCGTGTTCATGGAATTGCGAAGGACGTCGAGAAGACGAATAAAATTTCCGATAGCCTATGTTATCGTGTACTCTATCTTGGTTTTATTATATAAGAATCCACCTCCAAATACAATATTGTGTCGAATCAAACATTATGTCATAGATGGTAAGAAACGGCAAAGGGGACAACTGACTTAAAGATGCCTGATTACCTCTTCTTCTTCTTTCTTTTTTTGTGTTTTTAAATAAATACGGAAGGACTCCTCAAGTCAAACATGACAAACTTTTCTAGATATATATCTCCGTCCATCGCCATTAAATCCATGAGAAAAACAATGGTTGTCATACAATTCGATGTACAGAAAAGTTAATATGAATTGACACAACTATATCTAGTTATTAGCTTCGATGTTATTTCGCAGACAATTCCCGTATTAAGCTAAGAGGGAGATAATCTCTGAGTAGAATCCTCATGCTACCCCACTTTATGATCTAAGGTCAAATAGCTAATGATTTTGTTGTCACAAGGGCATATGTAAAAATGAGGGAAAGTCCCATGAGTAATGATGACACCATGATTCATGAGGGTCAACGAAAGAAGTGTCTGGCTTTGATGTCCAGGCGAGGGTTCGAGAGTTGTTCCTGTGCAACTTCACGGGTGAGGAGCTCCTGATGATTTATGTGATGCAAGGCATTCCATTTCAAAGGTAAAGATGATGACCACTCGCAAGAAATTTGCTACCATGAATGCACCTAATGGGGCTCAGTGCATAGAACCTCCTTTAGTGGGAGCAGTGAGGATTCAGAGTCAAATGAAGTTGAAAAGAGAGATAAAATTGAGAACAAAATAACCCTCTTGAGAAAAGGAGGAATTTTCACCTCAAAGCTCCATGAGAAGAGAGAAAAAGTCGTGTTGCTTTCATCTAATCAACTTTCATTTCCGCTTCCCTGTGGGGACAAGATAGAGAGATATGGTGGGAAATCTCATGTGTCTTTTACTTCCAAACAAGCTCTCCTTTGGTTTCCAAGAATGATTCTCAAATTTAGTCACTTTGGCATCACTTCAATGTTGTAACTCGGCACATTTTGTGTCATTATGACTCCAACTAGTGTTTTATTTAGTAGCCGGATGATGTCTGGACCAACTTTCGCACATCTCAATAAGGTCCATTTATCAGGGCTATGATTAGTGTTTAACAAGTAATGCTTAAACTGCTGCATTGATTAAGACAGTCATATTTGTTTTCATTAAGATGCATGACAAGCATATCCCAATTTGGCATGGTGTCTACATTATATGGAAAACGAAAAAATTTCTTTCCTTATTTGACCTTCTGAAAATCTCCCTTTTCATCATTATTATGTGATGCGGCAGTGGCAACGCATAAGGTACCATCGTCCAGGTCAAGAGTCACTTGCCAAAGCTTTCAATGCTTCCATGAACTATATTGCTTTGGCTGCTTTAAGTGTAGCACCTACTAACGTTGGTGGAAATGTCCTTATTGCACATCGCAATATCTGACGATCATCCCCGTGCTTTGACGTTCGGTTGGGGAGGAGGAACTTTCTCTCTTCCAATCATCAGTAGCGTGATTACATCATTGCAAATTAATCAAGATGTACTATCAACAACGACAAATTTCAATTGCTTGCTCTTCTGCGCATCGATCGGGTACCAATCGGAGTCATGGGTTGACCACCTTCCGCAGCCAGACCACCTTCCAACTCCCAAAAACAACTGGAATAAAAGGAAAAGGAACAATATACTTCGGTTAATTTCTCATACTATGATGAACAGTTGGAATATTACAGGTTCAATTACCCTTTCTTTAGGCACAACCCTTTTACCTTAGAAATGCAAACCTATCATCCATCTAAATCAATCTGATTGTGTACCAACAACTACCCAGCTTTGCTTGGAGGCTTTACATCTATGACTACAATTGCCAAAGTAAAACATGGTCCTTCTGGTTCCGGTCATTCAATACTCTTCAGCCACCAGATTTGTCTGAACAAGGGTTTCTTTTTGGAGTCCCAAAATATCTGAGGTCCTTCCACTCTTAATCCCTAGGCATTTGCATCAATGGCTGCCGGCAAAGTTGATGGTCGTCCAGAGATCCCGAACTCGATATTTGGGGCTTCATGTTGTCAGTTTTGAGCTTTTCTAGGAACAAGTTGACCTTCCATCCATCATTTGCTTGTCATGCAGATGCCTACATTGTCCAAGTTTCAACATGAACCTTGTCTCAAGTCTCAACCTCTTCATGAAATTAAGATGGCTCAGCCAAACAATTCAAAGCAAATCTTCTGTCCCTGTTAACTTGGCATATTCATCTTCATTGATTGTTCCTTTCTTCAACTTTTTCAGAAGGCGGTACTCTCGAGCCAACTCATCTTCATCTTCAATTGTCTGAGCTGCACGTCTCTGTTTTGCCGTTTTCTTCCTCATGACATTGGATGCGGCATTTGCATTCTTGTTTGGTTTATGGGTTTTTGGATCTTTCTGTGGTGCCTCTTTCTTAGCTTGCAAGTTCTTCTGCCTCTGCCTCTCCCTAGATTTGTCCCTGGACAGTATCAATCCGAAAACATTACTGCAATTGCATGCAGGAACAAGGGAAGACCTACTTTTACCCATTAATTAAAAACAAGGTATGAGGTGAATTATCAAAATATTTTGAAAGCAAACCCATCTGGAATTATTTGGACAAAAGAACAATTGATTTTCACTTTTTATTTGAAAAATTCAGATCGATATGATCAACAATGGTTCCAGTAGAGATGATTTCCTTTAAAACATGTTTAGATATAAAGCTTCGACAGAAAGATCAGAAAACTTGCTGGGACAGAGACATCATTTGTTCACATGAAAAGAAAGTGGGTCACAGTCTATTAAGGAATCAGAGCTCAAAGATTTAGATGCATGCTCTTAACATAGGGGCGTAATCTAAAAGTACTCCCACGACTCATCGAGTATCAATACAGACTAAACAAAACATGAAAAGAGCATGCTTAGGAATAAAATTTTCTTACTTGTACTTAATTTCCTCCAAGCTAATGTCTTCAACTGGAGTGAAACCCTCTGTGGAAAGTGAATGGTTCTTCACCTCGGGCATACCAGGAAGTTGCAGCAAGCCATATCCCATTGCCAACTTCCCAACCTCGAGTTCTTTCCACCTAAGAAAAGCATAAACCATACATATGGAGAGAGGGAAGATAGGAATCGAATGAGGTTCTCATCTTTCTTTCTTAATAAGATGGGAGAGAAGAAAAAAGTTGAATCCAAGTTACTGGATCATGGTTCGCAACTAGGCCAAGTCCTTATTTCCGACATCTGAAAATTCTTACTGACCTGAAAATATAAGAGCAGTGGTGCTCCTTATAAGCTCGAATATGTGAGACAAACGCTCTAACTCCTTTCTCCATAACATCACGATCCTTCTTTGCAGCAGAGCGCATCTGATACCAAATTATATTCTATGCTAAGATCAACTGCAAGAAAACTTCGGAAGAAGTGATACGAAATCTTATAGTGATGAAAATAGGATTATTATTAGGTCCACTGCCAGTGTAAAGAATATTTTACACATTCACGATTAGATTGATGACATGTGTGCTTAAAGATGGTTATGTAACCGGGTCTATCCACTTGTCAACTCTCCAATGGTGAAACTGTGACTTGTTTCTTACACTGGCAGTAGATATAATGAGAAAACATAAATATATTACACATCTAGTAGAACCATTAAAAGGAAAAAGGAAGCACAATTTACATGAAACTCTTACACCATGCTCACATCCACACGTCACAAATATGTGCAGGTAAAGTTGACCAAACAACAAAGATCAGGATAACAACACAAGAACAAAAGCGAAGATGCATCAAGCCGACGAAAAGAACGTACGGCAATATTCTTGCAGCCATGAATATCATCTTAACCATGCTTACCAGGGGAACAACATCAAGCACATTATCATTGCACTTCCTTTGCTGGAGGGGAACCCTTCTTATACGCAAGAATTCAACATAAGATTCCTCCTGAATAAATACAAGGAGCAGATGCATAGTCATGTTAAGGAACAAGTTAATTCAAAATTTTGCAGATGAGAAGACAAAAAATAGCAATTAAAACCTTAGGCAACAAAAACACAATTGCAGTTCCTTGTCTGCCCAGCCTAGCTGTGCGCCCAACTCTGTGTACGAAAACATTTGGATCTTGGGGAGGATCATACTGGCAAAATAACAGGGAAAATAATCATATTACCGTCAAGTTAAACGTCTATAAGATAATTATCCTTCTATAAAATAGATCTCCCGCGTATTAGTCTAGGTTTAACACAAAAATCCATTCACAATGCTTAACAGTTGGCAAGTGGAAGACAATCTCAGTAGTAAACAAAATGACAAGATTTTAGTTTTTGATGAAACAACAATCATGCTGATTAACCAAGTGAAACTTTAAATTACAAAGTCAATGACATTTTGGTAAGTACAAGACCAACAGACCTGCACTATGCAATCAACACCCGGAATATCCAGACCACGAGCTGCAACATCAGTACATAGGAGAACGCCACTTGAAAGTGACGTAAATGAAGCCAATGCTTTTTCTCTAACAATCTATAGAACACAAAAAAGAAAAGTTAAAGAATCAAAATCAATCAACTAAATGTGTAAAATAGAATTCATTTACCTGTTTCATTTTCCCATGGAGAGGAACCAAAGAAAGACCTTTCAAAGCAGAAAGACAAGGAAGAACTGCTCCCCAGTAGTCAACACACGCACAAGTCATAAAGTAACTGCGAAAGAAAGCAGGTCATTTTTCAGCTTGAGATGACTTAATGGCCCGCAACAACAAGGCACCCACTGTTTCTCAATTTTTACAACAATGGCTGACTTACACGATAATTTTATTGGACTTGTTCTTCGTAAGGAAATCAACGAGTTGTGACGGTTTCTGGTCTGCTTCACACTCTAAATACTGCAAATTAAGTACGAACCAAGATCTATGAACAAAAGAATCAGAATGAAGTATAGGAGGATTGCTTGGACCCCACACACAAATTTACATGACCAATTATTAGAGGCTCAGAACTCACAAATGTAAGTGATCAATTATTACCTTACTCCATATTCATAGCAACACACACCATACAAAATGGTCCATCTCTATTATCAGGTCAGTAAAAATGAGAAGTAAATAAAAGGAGTACAAATTTTTCATACTAAAACTGAAAAGGAACCTAGTACCTCAAGGAACAGGCCAGAAGGTGTTTTCGAAGGGCCTGCATCCCGTGATGATGCTGAATCATCCTGTTGTTTTGTTTCTGCCCGAACTTCGACCCTCACCGGGTTCCGCAAACCAGCTTTAGCCAGCTCCTCAACTGCCTCAGTTTGAGTAGCAGAAAAAAGGCCAGTTCTACGAAGTTTGGGTAAGCGAGATACAACAGAAGTTATCTGCTTTTGGAATCCCATATCCAGGAGCCTATCTGCCTCATCCAAAATTAGAATCTGGTACAACCAACAAGATGTACCAAGAAGCTGTAGTAAATAATCTCTGTGCAGTGCGGTATACATGACAGCCCTTTCTTTTGACAAGCTTATCATAATTGAACGGCACAAAAGTAACACCAGACGATGCATGCATACATACCTCAAGATTCTTAAAATCCAAGATATCCATTCGATCCATAATGTCATACAGCCTCCCAGGTGTACCTATCAGCAAGTTCGCTCCTTCCTCCTCTATTTTCTTCATGTCTGCTTTAACCTCAACTCCTCCGACTAAAAGCAAGGACTTGATACTTGACAGTGTAGAAATGAAAGGTTGCGCGACATGGTAGATTTGTGACGACAGTTCCCTGGTAGGTGAAATAATTATCCCCAATACCTACAAGCATACCAATTTTTAATGAACAAATCAGACTTGAAACTAAAGCTGCTAGCCAACTATTGAAAATCCACTAGATATTCACAAGAGCAACCCCTTGGGAGCATCACTTTAGGCAGCAAACCAGTGCAAACCATGATCCAAATCAAACCTATTTGAGCAATGCATTTTGCCTTTGGACAAACTAAACAGCCATTGCATGAAGACTCCAAGACGGAACTCCACGCAATAGACAATACACGCCCCCGTACACATTGTATGCTATGCAGGGGTTTCCCAAAAACAAGCACTGATAAGGAACTAGTGTTGGTGTATTGCTGTAAATTCACGGTGAATCACCACCATCCGCACAACAGTGCCTGTCCAGTAATTACGATTTTGCAGATATTCTATGGACAATTCATCCCGACCTCCTCACACGATAAACATCACTACAGTTCGCATGGCGACGGTCTCGAGCCAGCGCCACAACACCTCGAACTTCTCAGAAAAATCCGATTCACTCGTTTCCTCACAGGCAACGCGCGGTGAAACCATTCAAACGAGCGGCGGCCGAACCTGGTGGCGCTTGGGAGGCGCGGGCGAGGAACGGCGGAGGATTTCCACGAGAGGGACGACGAACGCCAGGGTCTTTCCGGAGCCGGTGGCGGCGTCGACGGCGACGTCCTTGAAGCTGCACAGCAGGGGGATCGTGGCGGCCTGCACCGGCGTGCAGAACTCGAAGCCGGACAGGCTCAGAGCCTCGAGGACCGGTTCGGAGAGGGGCGGCTCGAGGTCGGAGAAGCGCGTGGCGGTCAGAGCGCGGTTGCGGCTGCCGTCGCGGGGTTCGTCGTCCATTTCACGGCTTCCGTTGCGGTGCTGCTCCGCCGTTCTGCTTCGTCTCAGGGTTTTTTGGCTCGGGCTTCTTAGTTCCGCTTTTTTTTTTGCGGTTAAGGACTTCGATTTACCTCAAAATTACGAAAATTGCCGCGGCGTCATTCGACATTTACGTTCATGCCCTTGGGCCGGGCCTCGATCAAGTTCATGGGCTTAACGGTCAAAATCCCCATGAACTTTGGTGCCGTTGCACGAGAGTGTCCTAAAGTTTGGAATATTACGTATTACTCCCTTGACTTCATTGATCTATTACAAAGTCAAGAAAAATGAGATGGTTCATTATCAATTAACAATTAATAACTATGCAGATAGAAAAGCAAATCGTTGCCAATTCATTGAAATTTTAGAGGGTTAATGTGGAATTTTTCAAAATTTACAAACTAACCAACGTATTAAACCGTGAGTTGATTCTAATAAGTTGTGAACCTATTTAATATTCATATTATTATGAATTTTACTATTTTAAATTCATTTCTGGATATAACGAAACCATATAACAAATCAGTCAATCGAGTATGAATTAAGAAATGGGTCCATTTTGACAGGTTTCATTTTATAGCAGTGATAGAATTTCCTACATTACTATTCGGGGGTCAAATTTTTTGTATACTTGAACAGAAAATATGAGTGTGACCCTAATTTTGCTTGACAAAGAAAAGTTGACCATCAATTTTTTTTCGAAAAAAACACAATGATATACTCCCGTAATTTTATATATAAAGATAATGACATGAATAAGTCAATGAAGTTTTATTTAATATTCAATAGAGTTCCTAAATTTTCAAAATTTGATCCAATCAAATCCTTCTGTCAAAATAATAATTGCACTAGGTGATGTGAAAATTAATGCCGTGTAATCCATTTGTATATTTTGGCGCCTACATGGCTTCTATGTGATATGTTTCCAACACACTCACGACTTGACCACACCCAGCTACAATCCTTTACGATCGCTCTCGAACAATGCCACCAACTTGACCATCACCGCAACTTGAAAACTCAGTGGCCGCCATTACCTAAAGGATGAATTAGCTTCGCCACAGCTGAAACACGCAAGAGTAAATGTTGTGTTCACCATCATTATCACCACTCTCTCTCTCTCTTTCTCAAGTGCGAGGCCATGTCACCTCAAACCTAAGATTTCGTGCCTTGGACTTGAGGATGCGCACCTCAAATTCGAGGTCATCGAGGCCTTAGAGTATGCGCGACTTGATTTGAGGTCACGACACCTTGGCTCACATTTGAGGAGAGAGAGAGAGAGCGCGAGGTAAAGCATGATGAGAGGGCCACATCAGCAGCCGTGATGGCTGGCCTGGGCTTCTCGTGGTGGGAGACGATGACCGGTAGCGAAAAAGAGGCGGCCATGACAGCTTCTCGCGGCGAGTCCCGGCGGGGGATGGCAGCTTGTCGGCGGGCCACTATCGAGCCGGAGCGCATTTAATGCCAACTAGATCGAGCGGAATTCCCAAAATTCGGTGATCAAATTTGAAAAGTAATAAAAAAAAGATCACGTCGAACTTCTAGCACGCGTTCGTGGACCGTGACGATTGATTGATGGTCCCACATTCGCTTGACTTCAAGTCAATTGTAATCACGTCCATTATTATTTTCTTTTCCCCGATTTAATAAATAATTCTGCACTTTTCACTTCATTATCAAAAGATTAGAAGCAAAAAAAAAAAAAAAAACTAACGGATCGTCTCGTGATCATTAAAATATCGTGGAAAAATCGAGCGAATGTTCTCGGGTTTTTCCCCCCTTCACTTTGGACACACTCGCCCTGTCGTCGTCCCCTTCGTCCCCTTCTTCTCCCTCCGTGCCACCTCAAGAGTCTCCAGCTCAGGGTTTCCTCTCGATCCTCTGCAACTCCGCCTTCGACGCGTTCCATGAGGGAATCCAACGGCTGAGCTCCATCCGGAAAATCGAGATGATCCGCCGCGGCTCGCTGGGACGGCTGCTCCTTCTCCCGGCGATCCTGAGCTGCGCCCCGCCGGCGGCGGCGAGCTCGGCATCCGCGGCGTGCGAGCTCAGCTTCGCCGACCGCGACAGGCTCTACAACTATAGCCTGGCCTCTCCCATCCCTAAGTTCCCGCACGGCGTGCTCAGCGAGGACGGGTAACGTGTCTCTTAACTCGCCTTCTCCAGCTTCGGCGAGCTTAGACTCGGCGTAGTGTATGCGGATGGATAGTAGGTAGCTCGTCTCGTTGTTGATCGGATATTCAGCTTACGTACGGGCGAACGCCTGTGAGCGTCGCGATCGCAACGTGTTTAGCGTAGTTTTAGCGTACCGTCGGTATTGATTGAAGTTCTTTTTGTGATCGCAACGCGTTTTTAGTGTGCTGTCGTGATACTGCGGCTGTTTGGGCAGAGATGTCGTAGATTTCTCTCTGAGAGCATCGCGTTAGATCTGCCAGTTCATTGTGTCGGATTCGCAATTTACTCAGGTGGGCCACTTGTTGGCCAATTTAAGCTGGAATTGACGCGCTTGTGGCATTTAAAGGTAATCTAATGAGTTGTGATATAGGTCGCTATCATGAGCTGAGCTCTGGTAGGTGTTAATCTCAATTAGCTGGTAGACATATCCTAAGTTAGGTCATCATCAACTGTGTTTGAACAAATCTTGGTGTGTACGCAGTTTATCATGTGTTCAAATGCGACAAGTAACTCGGAGCCTTTCAATTTTTTATGCCTGTATAATTGTATAAACGGACATCAATCACATTAATTTGGCTCTTAAGAACCATCACAATTCTTCTGTATATGTGGCGCAGGTTTTACAAAGTGGCGGCAGATGATACTGTGCTCTGGTTTCAGGTTGTCTCCAACAGGTCACATTTTGTTTCTTTATTTTCCATAAAAATGCTCCATGTGAGACTTCAGTTTTTTGCACTTTGATGCATGTAAACTCCACCATAGGGACCCGTATATCTCTCTGTCCAAGATACAGGTCTCAAGAGCCTTTAGAGTAGATTGTTGGTAATTTACACGAGTTCTAGCTGATTCACTGATGTTGCTCTGAACGTCTATTCTCTTGAGCAGCTCTGCGGCGCTATGATATTCAATCATGACCCACCCAGATGCGTTGACTGCTCGGTGACTTCTCAAGTTCTTTGTTTAGGAAATTCTCCTTGGACTTATATCTATTTATAGGATTTCCTGAATTCTCTTGTAGCTTAATTGCAGCACTTGTGTTACAGGATTGCGGAGGTCCGTCACGCTGCGGCATGGAGTGTAGTGCTCTTGTGACAGATGATGTTGAAGGTAAGAAATCTGCCGCTTTCTGGTGCATCCATCTTTTATACAATGAGACCTTGGTAGCTTTATTGATTGGACTGGGGATTGCTGTTCTTGTTGTATAACGGATTAATATTTACAATATGTCGTGGCTGCGCAAATTTCTTCCTATCACTGGCTCTAAAGGAATTAATCGAGCCTCCGGTAAAGATAGTTTTTCTACAGTCCTAATGTCTCGTTAGTTTTGTATGTGCCGCTACCTTCCATATTACTTTTTAGTTGGACATAGAGAGCAGCTTCCTTTCCTCCTGTTGATTAGCTTGTAAATTGTTTCTACTATGGCTTATGATTGCAATGGATTCCATCAATTGTAGCATTCAGTTGGTCTGAAATTCATTGCTTCACGAGGGAGCAGGAGAAATTTTCCATATGTGTGGCTGTTAAAGATGTTCTGTAATATTCTGAATATTAGTTACAGTGTCTCATAGCATAAAAATTTGTATGGTACTTACAAATGCAGGCTACCCAGTATGTATTACAATTGGGCGTGCAACTAGCACTCATGTTGACGTCATAGGTGAGATAACTATCTCTTATTTGATAAATAATTTTTGATATTATATAATTTTCAATCTGGACCAAACGACCATCCGGTACCCAGTCGAACCGGCCATTCTGGTCTGGTGGATATTGGGCCTAATCTTCTTGAACTTCTGGGCATATTAGACATGCTTGGGGCGGCCATGGCCCCTTCTGGCCCCCCTCTCAATCCGTCCCTGTGTATGTTTGCACGGTTGGAAATATTTGTATCTAATACATGCTTATGTGTATTAAAGCAGCTGTAGGAAAAAATTATGATTTGGCTACTTTCTGTGTGTGGCAACTTTAATATTTGTTTGAGATATCAATTCATGTTCTTTTTATCTTGACTCTCGTAGATCAGAAGAAACCGCACAGTGGTGTCACTGTCAAGATGATGAGTAATGGTGGCAAGTCTAATTGTTCACTTTCTGTATCCATCATATGTGATCCAAGTAGAGTTCAAGTAAGAATCTGACTGTAATTTTTTTTCCATAACCTATTTGGTTGCTCAGATATCATAACATGATTGTATATTTCCTTCTATGTTGTTTTTTCTTTGTTATATGAGATTTTGATTTGGGTGACTCCAACAGGGACCAAATTTACTGGAGAAATATGGGACTTGTGACTATGTGAGTGCTCTGACAAACTGGAAGTCTTTTATTTATTCTCCGGCAGTTAACAATGTGTTTGTAGGACTTGGAACGAGAGGATGTATGCATGATCCTAGCAAAATGACATGAGCATTTGTCCTTTTTCTTCTCTTCATGGCCCTGGAGTTCTTTCTGGTTTCCATAATAAACACAATGCTCAGAGGATGAGACTGTTTTCTGGTTCTTTATCATCACCAACAACATAGTTCTACCTGGGAGGCATCAAGTGGGTTTTAATAGTTTCTTCTTTATCCAGAGCATTGACAGAAACTATAATAGTGAAGTCATGATCAAATAGCGGGATCATTGGTGCAGTATTAGCTAGAGATGCGAAGAGTCAATCAATATATGCTGAAGTTTAATGATACCGGAAGTTAGGAATAATCACATTAATTGAAGATCAGCTAAAGATGCCTGTTTTATTCTGCTTATGTGACTGTTAAAAAAAGGTGATGGTGAAGGTTTATTAGATGCATCGATTTGGTTGGGGGAATCTGGAGTAGCATTTCTTATGTCATAATTTCAGGCTACATCGTTGAGGCATCCTTCTGGCTGTGCTAAAATAATCTACGTGCATGGACGTGGATGGGGTTGGTTTGGTATCCTCCTAATAATGTGAGATTCTTATTTCCTTCTTAAGTCCTTTAGATTTTTGCAAAACATATATTGTCTAAGTAATTTTAAACTCTGACAATTCTGTCTTGTTTTTCTGAACGTGTTTATCTGAATTACAGAAGCATGTGTCTCTTTGGAGGGTATCTACTTGCTGGTGCAGTGTATAGATACTTTATGCTTGGAGTTCGTGGTATAGATGTATGTTTCCAACTCAGTCGTTACTTTTCTTTCTCCACTAAATGCCTTGTTTTTCAGAATTTCACTTGTAGTACAGTAATGTAGGACACGCTTACGTCTAAAGGTATTATCATCCTAATCCTCACACGGCTTACCTGATATTCTTCACTAATGTGAGCTGAGTGGTTCTTGTTCTCCTACAAGTAAGACAAAAAAATTCTCTTGCATGGGTACTATGTGTAGCATTTTAGTTGTTTGTTATGCAGCTCGTTCTTGTACCTGCTAATATGGGTGATTTTTTAAGTTCCTTTTCTTTGTTCAAATCTTTCATTTTGTTGCATCACCTTCTGTTAAGTAAATCTGTGAACTTCATGATACCTGCTAACTTTTTTCTGAATTGTCTTGCCTTACTGTTTAGATTGCAAATCCTTTCTAATCTTTTTTGGATAATGTCCTCTCTTAAAATCCAAAGGTCAATGATTCAATTGGGACCTCTATATGCTTTGACAAAAAGGCATACGTGTTCCTTCTGTTATTATATGTGCTATTTACAAATTCTTCTGATGGTGCTGCTGCATGATTTGCTGGTAATCTGACATTATGGGTGTTTTTCCCACTACTTTTTCAGGCAATTCCAAACTTAGAGTTTTGGGCTAGCTTGCCACATAGAACACAGGTACCCTATCCATGTGTGATGTTACTTGTGTTGAAATGGTCATGTGCTACACAACAGGATAAATTAGAATGTTAGTCAGCTATGCTTTGGTTGTGAATCTTTTTCTCCCTTTGCTTAATTGTACTGGACTTTACTTATGTGAACACAGAAAATGAAGAGAACTAGATCTTTAAAAAGTTCTGTTGCGAAAATAATACCAAGTTCACACCAGCAGTAATTTGACTTAGGGCAGGATGTAGGCTTATACATGCGCAGGTGGACTACAACTTCAGGATATGTTATGTCAACGTGTATCTCTCTCAAGGATATTGGTTCGTCAAGATCTCATTACCAGTCCTCCAATTGGAAGAACAGATGGAAGTTCTTCATTCTTGATGTCCAACTCACGTGCTTTTGAAAATTTCTGTTGTCGAACAGATGAGATCTGCACGAATAGCAAAATTTTAGCCATCTGTGTCTGTTGGAAATATTGTTTAGATCAATCACATAAGTATTCATTGATGACCAAAACAATGTGTGCACAGCGAAGAAAACAGTGAACTTGCCTTATTGTACGAATGCAGGACCCATTTTGCGACTCTCGATTGAGCATATGACAGTTGGTCTAAGTTCTACCTTGCTAATTTCCAGCACATGTTGTATGTAGAAAAATTCTGTACAAGAGAATTGAGCTCATAATATGTCTCCCTGCGACTTTGTGGAAGTCTGTGCTGCACCAGCAAGCCATTTGGCAGACTATGTGCATTTTCATCATTTGTGATTCTTTGTACCAGTTGGCGTATACTTACTTTCAGCTTTATTGTTTGCAGGGTTTAGTTATGTCTCTAGTGCAAAAATTTCGAGGGCCTTCTCAAGGTCACCAAGGCTCCTATACTTCTGTTGGCTTTTAAGCAATTAGTTTCCATTCAAGATTCATTGGGCAATAATCTCCGGCTGCTTCTTATGGAAATGCACATTTTAAAGATGAGATGCAGTCTTCCGATTGAGAATCTGACATTCAAGATTCGATTTTGGGATCAATACCACCTAAATACAACGACGTGGCAGGACTGACTCTCTCTCTCTCTCTCTCTGTTATTGCATTTTTTGAAAGCTCCAAATTCTCGATTGTTGAGGATATTTTCTTTTTGGTTCCCATCACGATTACTTTCTTCTACTGTTTTTCGTAAATTAAGTTCATTTTACGTTTGCCAAGTAAAGAAGCAAACCTCTTTGTTTAAAATTTTCTTCTCTTTTAAGAAATTATCAGTGGGCTCAATTGATTCCTCAATTGACTCTTGTACTGTGTCACGTAATGTGCATCCAAAGTTCATTTAGGAGAAGGACAAAATTTGGAAATTACAAAGTTCATCAGGAGCTTTCGACGGTTGATGCCGGTGTTCTGGAGGTTCTTTAGTCAGTTTCTCACTATATTCAATTAATTTTTGGTTAGTTTGTAAGGATGATGATGAAAACGAATTTGGTTAAATTGGAGAAGGGAAGGTTTTATTGTGCGAATAAGACAGAATAGATTGGACGAGCTCACCACCAAGTTTGGATACAGGACGAACCACCACCAAACAAGGATACAGATGCTCAGTAGGCTCACCACACTTAGAATCCACTAAGTGATACAGAAACCTCAAAATAGGCAATAGAAATGCAGGAGAAAATCCTCAATTGTCATTCAAAAAGTAGTGCCCCTCCAAGTGACGCCCTAGAGGGCTTACATAAGAGTCCAACAAGCTTCTAACAACTTTATTTAATGCCTAGGAACTTTGCAAACATTAAATCTAACTTAGTAACTTGAAATCATTTAAACAAAAACAAACTAGCAGCAGCCATTTAGCATTCAATGCTCTTAACCAGATTTGCACCATTGCTTCTTTCCAAATAGCATGACATGTGGTGAACTAATTCCATGTAAGCATCATGATAAGTGACACACAAGGAGAAACAATAGCTGGACATGTCGGTGCAACGCACGGGCGAAATGCATCAGATGATGTTGTGACATAACGCAAAAGTTAACGGATCTTGCAACAACGCGGGTGTTCTTGTTTATTGCAAGTTTGAAAGCATGCTGAGATGAGGTCATTTAGTCTCTTTTCTGTTTGTTTGTTTTGCGTAAGAGCACAGCACGGTAATTTAACTTTAATCTGACGCTCAAGCACGGATGTTGGTGGGATAACAGAAGGAATACGCCCCAGCCTTAATACAAGATAGTCTAGAAAGTAGAAACCGTTTAAATCCAGCTGTTGACATCCTTTCACGTGTGATACAGGAAATAATAAAATTGCCATGTGAAGCATCCTAGAATCGTGACCGTAGGGTTGGCTTATTTCACGACTTACCAGCCGAAGGTTAGAGGTTGGAGTCTGTACCGCATGATGTTTGATTTATTGTTTGGCCAAAAGGAAATATTAGAAATTGTGCTGCATTGATGACAGCTTGGCCCTCGGAGAACATAAGGAAGGACAGAAGAAAGGAAAACGTAGCCTAGTCTGCCTGAAATCAGGTCATCAAAAGAGTTTTCTGTGTCTCCTACTTAGAAGTACCTGCACTGCATCACCTTTCTTTCTGCTCAATTAAGATGAAAAAACTTCAGCGGGTGTCCTGGGGCTGGAGGCAATGAAAATCTGTATCTTTAACGGGAACTAGAAGAAAGCAAGAAAAGGACAATGCCCCTTCGCTTCAGCAAGTAAAAGATCAAATGAAATGGAGCTGCAGCTGACATGTGCTCGTTCTATCGAGATGGTGATTTTTTCAAACATCTTTTCGAAGCTTTCCAGCTTCTCCATCACGCTTACGACAGACAAATCTGATCAGAACAAAAACCAAATCTAGTCGCTCCACAACTCCTCCCTTTTTATCACCTAATAACACAATTCACCTCACACCGAGATCTTTACTGAAGAACATAGTACGGCCGCAGCGTTCTTTCAGATGCAGGTGCATGTTAATGTGCATATGAGGTTCGATACATCACATGCTTCCATTTAATATTATGTTTCTGATTGCCAGCCTATCTATTCTAGCATAAGAAGCTCCCCCCAACTGGTGAGGAATCGAGAATAAGCAAGTAGGTGAATATTGCCACCAACTGAAGCTGAAATGCCACCTAATGTTTGGGTAATCATTTTACCTAAAACCCCCAAAACATGAAAAGAAAAAAAGTCCCCACTTGCCCTCTCTCCTCTCTGTCTTGTCTCTCCTGTCGTTTCCGTTTCCATTTCCTTCCTCCGATAGATGATTGAGTTCTTTCGCCTAGTAGAAGTGACAAGGACGCGCATTGTTTTTTAATTCTATTTCTGCAGAGGCAAACCTTGCATTTGAAGTCAAGCCACATCATGTCTCGCCCACTTCGCACCCTCCACAATACAAAAAGAAAGAAAAAGAAGAGGAAATCATCTGGACCGGATTCAACCCTCGATCTATAATATCATTTTTATTTCGTTCCACTTCTCTATTTCTATAACGTGATCGATCGGTCTTTACATATGCACGAAAATTATCCGGGCCGTCCGTCCTGTTCATATACATCAAATAAAGCTTTGTTTGCGAAAAAAATGAGCGTGGCTTGCATTTGAAGTGAACGCATTTGCCTAATGTAAGCGATAGTTTTGTTAAGATATCACCCGTTTTTAGATAGATGCAATCAAAGGTTGTTAGAAGTACATTTTGTACTTTGATGTGCCTCAACAGCAAATGAACTCATCAACTCCATTAAGCTTCGGATGCGGCATCGATCTCCATGAACGTCACGCTTGCAAAACATAAGTCGTTCCTGCTTTTCTCCTAGTAATAATCATTCTTTGGGTGAAAAAGATGCTACATCTATAGTACTTGCAAATAAATTTACCCGAAAAAGCGAAGATAACCCCTTTTACTATCTAAGGTATATTATTTAATCATTGTATACATATTTGGCCTCGAGATTAGACATTAGTTTGTGGCGCCACGTGATTATTGATTTCTTCAAGGTAATTCTTCCAACGTCTAGCATCGATGTTTTGCAAATTGTGCACGAGCTTCGCCAGCTTTTGAATCGCTCGTGAATGGTCATGTCAAATTAAATAACTCTTTCTTTTACCGAGTTTTACCTTAGGCTCTGTTTGTTTCGTTAAAAATAGTTTCTTAATTTTCCGATGTTTGATTTGCTTAGAAAAATGAAATCAACGGAAAACCTATACTTCAATTAAGGAAAATAATTTCCTCTTTAAAATATCGGGGGTTATTTTTCAAAATACGACTAGGTATTGATACTTTGATCCGAAACTCTGCGCTTGAGCATGAAAATCCCAACGTTAGTTCCCGCGTCTCTGACGTAGGACTAGATCTCCGGCACTTGGACTCAGGTCTATCAAGGCCGGGCTTGGGACTCCGGTTCCCATGCCTGGATCTTCGACGTCCGTGCCTAGGTCCATTGAGACTGAGCCCGGGACTCTGGTGCCCATGCCCAAGGCTCTTGACACCAGTGTCCGGGTCCATTGAGGCCAGGCCTAGAGTCCCGGTGCCCATGCCCGATGCCTTGGCACTCGAGCCTAGGTCCACAAAGGTCGAGCACCGGATCTCGGTACCCGAACTTTGATTCCCAAGACCTGGACCTACGTCAACAAAGGTTGTACCTTGGACCAAGTGCCTGGGTCGGGGTCCATTGAGGCTGGACTTGGGATCTAGTGCCGGTCCTCGAATCCTCTACTGCTCATGTGCAAGTTACTAATGCCCGGACAGTATATGTCTATTTAGAAAAATCAAATCAGATTTTCTATACTAAACGATGGAAAATAAATCCTAGTTCATTTTAAATTTTCAGCCAAACACTGAAAAATCATTTTCCTGGAAAATGGACTTCCGAAAAAATATTTCTAAAAATGTCACATTTTTCGCAAAACAAACGTAACTCTAGTGTCACGAACCTTTGCATACACTAGGCTAAGCTATTTTCCATTTTTCCAAGACGAAGTGTTAATTTTACAGAATCACAATTAACAAATTTCGAACATAAGGTTTAAAAAAGGACAGACAACATGTTGTGCACATCACGTGGAATGTGCATTAATTAGTACGTGAACAATTTAAAAATGGAAATACGGAGATGGTGTCAAGAATATGGTAATAAAAGAATTTGATATTCTCGACGACCTTGGTATGAGGAAGGTCCATTGATGAAGTTTTTCAAATCCACAATGTGGCATCATTGTGCTCCTTAATAATGGTCGCACAAATTAAAAAATCAGTAGCATCTTCAATCGAGTTTATTATATAATGCACATATAAACATCAAGAAGTATGAGACTTAAGATTCAACTTCTAAATGATATACTCTTTGTATAAACTTACATAAAAGAGTGATCTTTTGCATATTTGATCTTATAAGTTGACCCAGTTGGCAGCCGCCACGAGATCGAGTTTATTATGTAACATGTTCAATCGAGTTTATTATGTAATGCACATATAAACATCAAGAAGTATGAGACTTAAGATTCAACTTCTAAATGATATACTCTTTGTGTAAAATTACATAAAAGAGTGATCTTTTGTGTATTTGATCTTATAAGTTGATCTAGTTGGCAGCCACCACGAGATCGAAAAAAAAAGCCGAATAACAAATGTGGCTTTGAAAATGTTGGTGGACTCTTCATAACATGTGATGTTATAATATTTTCTTTTTCAAAGGTACGAAGGAAATTGATACAAATGAAAGAAATAAGGGAAAAAGCCACCAAAAATCCCAAACTTTGCCATCTGTGACACATTTACCCCGAACTTTTTTTTGCGACACCAAAAACCCCGAACTTTGCTTTTTGTGACACATTTACCCCAATGTATTTAGTCCATGGGCATTTTAGTCTTTTTTGCTTTTTCTTTTTTTTTTCTTTTTTTTTCCTTTCCGGCGAGGGGGGCCTCGCCGGCGTCCGGCGAGGGCTGCCCTCGCCGGTGTCGAGCGAGGGCGGCCCTCGCCGGCGTCGGGCGAGGTTCGCCCTCGCACGGGCGAGCGAGGGCGGCCCTCGCCCGGCTCAGGCGAGGCGGCCCTCGCTCGCCCGAGCGAGGCGTCCCTCGCCGGCGTCGGCGAGGTCCGCCCTCGTGGCGAGCGAGGGCGGCCCTCGCCCGATCGGCGAGGTCGACCCTCGCCGGCGTCGAGCGAGGGTGGCCCTCGCCAGATCCGGCGAGGCGGCCCTCGCCGAGATCGAGCGAGGGCGACCCTCGCTCGACGTCGGCGAGGGTCGCTCTCGCCGATCCGCGAGGGCCGCCCTCGCCGGCGTCGGCGAGGGCCGCCTCGCTCGCCCGGGCGAGGCGACCCTCGCCCGACGCCGGCGAGGGTCGACCTCGCCAGATCGGGCGGGGCCGCCCTCGCTCGCCCGGGCGAGGCGACCCTCGCCCGACGCCGGCGAGGGTCGCCCTCGCTTGGGCGAGCGAGGGCGGACCTCGCCCAACGCCGGCGAGGGTCGCCCTCGCACGGCGAGCGAGGGCCGCCCTCGCTCGACCCGGGCGAGGGCGAACCTCGCCGGCGCCGGCGAGGGCCGCCTCGCCGGCGGCGAGGGCCGCCCTCGCTCGGCGTCGGCGAGGGCCCCCTCGCCGGATCCGGCGAGGGCAGCCCTCGCCGGACGCCGGCGAGGCCGCCCCTCGCCGGAGAGGAAAAAAAAAGAAAAAAAAAAGGAAAAACAAAAAAGACGAAAATGCCCATGGACTAAATACATTGGGGTAAATGTGTCACAAAAAGCAAAGTTCGGGGTTTTTGGTGTCACAAAAAAAAGTTCGGGGTAAATGTGTCACAGATGGCAAAGTTTGGGGTTTTTGGTGGTTTTTTCCCAAGAAATAAATCATTGAAAAATTATATGGATTTTTAAAACTTTGACCTAAAATCGAGAGATTATGTCTATTATGTGAGATCAAATTTGTGATACGTTGCAATCATTTTCAGAAATATATGGGTTAATGTTGTTGACAATGATATTGTTATATTCACATGATTTTATAACTAAAGGGAAGGGACACTTTACCACATCTTGATCATGATGATCAAACAAAGATAACCGATCAGACGGTTAGAAACTTATATCACACATCAATTTCCACATTTTTTTCCCGTTGACATTCTATTTATTCTTTTTTATAAATTTAAAGTCTTAAATATATATTAGGAATAAGTGCATTGAAAATCTTAAAACTTGTCATGAAAGTACAATTGAGTTTCAGAATTTTCAAAAAGTATAATCAAGTTCCGAAATTTGTCACGAAAGTGCAATCGGGTCCTAAAATTTTCAAAAAGTGCAATCAAGTCCTAAAACTTATTACGAAAGTGTGATCGAGTCTTAAAAATTTTAAAAAGTACAATCAACGGAAGGACTTGATTGGATCAATTCGACAAGTTTTAGGACTTGATTATACTCTTTGAAATTTTTATGACTCAATCGTATTTGTTTTTTCTAAATCAGAATCAATCGACTTAGTTAAACTTTTTAAAAGTTTTAGAACTCGATTACACTACGGTAAAAAAGGGCATTTCTCTCTAGATATCATTCCCTATGAATCATTTACATATCAAAAGCCACATTTACAGATTCCTAAGAAACCCATCAGCCTCAAATAAAACTCATCAGCGCCCTCCAAACAGAGGCAGAAGGCATCACCCCACCCACCAAAATGAAAACACCTCTCTCTTCTTCTTCTTCTCCGGCGTCGTCGTCGTCGCTTTCTTCTTCTCTGAGAAAGACGCGTCTCTCGCCTTACCTCTTCGCCCTGCTATCGTTCATCGTCTTCGTCTCCATCCTCTACGGCGAGGACCTGGTCTGCATCTTCGGTCAACAGCGCCAACTCCGCCCGACCTCGCCTCGGCCCGGGCCGCGAACCGGTGAGTTGACTCGTCCCTCCATCTCCTCATCTAACGTAGAGAAGACGGATTCCGAAACGCGGGGCGCGCGCCCCGCCGGCGGCACTATCTATGAGGCGGCCGTTGACGGCGTTCTTCGATCGTCAGAACAGCGGAAGAGCGGCGCCAGCGGTGGCGAGCCGGTTATTCCCTTCGCGATAGGGAGGGGGGAGGAAGGGTGCGACGTGTTCAGCGGGAGGTGGGTGAGGGACGAGTCGGCTCGGCCGAGTTACGAGGAGTCGGAGTGCCCGTACATCCAGCCGCAGCTGACGTGTCAAGAGCACGGCAGGCCGGACAAGGACTACAGGAACTGGCGCTGGCAACCTCATTCCTGTTCTCTGCCCAGGTTCCATTTTCTTCTTTATGTTCTATCAATATTTTCAACTTTTTCTTAATGCGTGTCGGTGACTTTTCGTTTCGTCTTTTACTTCTAGTTCTCTGTTTCTTCTTCTTCCTCTTCCCTGTTGCTTCAACCTCTGAAATGGTAAGGTGGTCAACATGGGGTTGTCTTAATCTGGGAAACACTGTAGCTATCTCATTTTCCTTTTGAATCGTCAAACGAGATTAACTTCGTGGGAATAAGATGAAGAAAGTTTCGAGATTTTCCGGTGAGTCTTTGAAGAAGCTCTTGACTGCCGTGGATGGGTTGATGTCGTTTCGTGGGAAAGCTTGCTTCTCGTGATGGCACATTCGAAAAGTTCCACATAATAGAGATAGTTGGCAAGCCCACTTCACGCCTCAAAGAGAATATGGAAGGTCCACCATAAATATGAATTAGAGATCTGAAAGTTGACTCGCCATTTTGGGAGATCAGAAGGTACGTGGTGTTTTTGCCATGGGAGTTGCTGCCTGCCCGACGCCAGGGCGCCGGCGGGTCTGGCCTGCCGGCCATGGCATCAGCTTTGAAAACAAACACTACCTAATGATTCCAACAACTCTGCGGTTAGATATACCAAATGAATCAGGACAATGAGGGTGGCATTGACTTTTAGGACACGAGATTGATTTCTTTAATATGTTTTTTCCATTTACCCCACAATGCACCTGTCTTGGAATCCAATCATCTTGACTGTGTCTAGCACAATGTCCTCATCAATTGTGATGGCTCGCATCTATTATTATTCTTCTACGATCTTGATCGCGGACTCCGTCGCCTGCTTCTGGGTTCTGCAGATAGTAATCGCAATTTTTTGACTACTAAAACGAAGGACTTTCGCGATATAAAAGTCATTAGTGGAGAATGGTTTGATAGAGAGAAATTGCATCATTGGCGGCCACAGGCTAATTTTTTTTGAACTGTAAAGTCAAGCAAACCAGATACCTGGAACTTTTACCTGGTCATGGCCACAGGAAGTCACTGGACGGGTTCTCATTCTTATCTTTTTCCAATGCAACATTTAGGACAAGTTCATTCGCAATAAACTGTCTAGTGAAGTTAGTCTGTCGATGTTTATTTCATGAATACAGTCGTTGAAGTATTCGAACTCTACGAACAGGCGATCAATCCTGTTGGCTCACGAGTCATGACAATACTATGTAGCAGAGCCATCGATTAATTATGTCCCCTCAATCTTTTAAATCTGGTCAGTCAGAACTTGCTGGATTGTTTTCCTATTAGGAAACTCTAATGTTTCTTGCGACAAATTACTTGTGCAGATTCAATGCAACGTTGATGTTAGAGACGTTGAGAGGGAAGAGGATGATGTATGTGGGTGACTCCCTAAACCGAGGGCAGTATGTTTCGATGATCTGCCTCCTCCATTCGCTCATCCCTGAAGGTTCCAAGTCCATGGAAACCTTTGACTCCCTCACTGTCTTCACTGCCAAGGTAACCCAAGAATTTTACTTTCTCAATTTGTGTTTCCCCTGCAGACCGATCGATTAAACCAAAACAGATCATCCCTTGTCCGTGTGCTTGGCAATTCTCATTTTCTCTCTTTGAAAAACTTCAGGACTACAATGCTACGATCGAGTTCTACTGGGCGCCATTTCTTCTCGAATCGAACTCAGACAATGCCGTCATCCACCGGGTGACTGATAGGTTTGTACGCAAAGGCTCAATCAACAAGCACGGGAGGCACTGGAAAGGAGTGGACATACTGGTGTTCAACACCTATCTTTGGTGGATGAGCGGGGTCACCGTGAAGATCCTGTAAATCCCTTCACAATTCACATCATCACTATGAAAACCAAGATCATTTTGATTCTTCTCGGTTGTGGACGGTTACTAATTGGCCGGCTAGAGGTTGGTTTAAACAGTTCTGATCAAAACCTTTTTGCAGGAAAGGGTCTTTTGAGGATGAGGTCAAGGATGTTGTGGTGATGAGCACCGATGATGCTTATAGAATGGGAATGAAAAGCTTGGTGAGATGGGTGCAGAAGAATATGGACCCTAAGAAGACCAGAGTTTTCTTCACTAGCATGTCACCTACTCATGGAAAGTATGTCTCTCTCTCTCTCTCTCTCTCTCTCTCTCTCTCTCTCTCTCTCTCTCTCTCTCTCTCTCTCTCTCTGAAAATACAAATTCTAAATCGACCTGTTCTAACTTTTAATTGGAAATAATTCAAATCGATCTGTTCTAATTGAACATACGCGCGAAACTTCTTGCAGTAGCGAAGAATGGGGTGGCGAACCGGGAGACAACTGCTACAACCAAACGACGCCGATCAAAGATCCAAACTACTGGGGCTCGGATTCTCGGAAAAGCATAATGCAGGTGATAAGCGAAGTGTTCAGCAAATCGAAAGTGGCCATCACATTCCTGAACATAACTCAGCTCTCGAACTATCGAAAGGACGCTCACACGATGATTTACAAGAAGCAATGGAGCCCGCTGACTCCGGAGCAGCTAGCAAACCCTGTAAGCTATGCAGACTGTGTGCACTGGTGCTTGCCTGGCCTTCAAGATACTTGGAACGAACTTTTATTTGCTAAGCTATTTTATCCTTAATCAATCGAAATTACACCTGTAAAAATGGATGCTGCAACATTTCTTTGATTCTTTTGATAAAACGAAAAATAGAGCGTGCATGGAAACCAAGAACAAAATTAGTAAATTTTCGTGACTAATAGTTGGAGATGAAACGATCTTTCGATTTGAATTAATACAAAAACACATTTGTTTTGTCCATGCTGTGATTGTTAAGTCTCAGGAACCAAAAGGGTCCTATAAATTCTCACGGCCAGGCAAGGTCAGAGAATTATGCACGAAATTTGTGAAATGGGCAGGCCCGATCTTAGAGCCCGGCCGGGATAGATCATGGCCCCATTGATCTTCTCTAATCCTGCTAGGCTCTCCCTTCACCTTCCCAGATCCTTGATGAAAATCTTCTCAACCGTAGAAGAAGCGGCAATTCTATGGCTGAAATTAATGAAATCAGTAGTCTTTTTGAGTTGGTCAGTGGCCTTTTTATAGAAAAGCTACTCGTTATTTACGCATAAGTACCTATAAAATAAGCCACGGATGTCATCCGGTTTTTAAACCCCAGACCTAATCAGAAATTATCCCAAGTCGATTCCACAAAATTCTCAAGTGGGCACACGAAATCAAGTACAATTCACGTGTATCTGGAAAATCATGATACCGGCCAGCTACCCATTAATGGATCTGGCTAGAGAGGATGGCAAGCTTTAAAAGTATCGAGGATAAGGTGGTCATGCTTCCTCCCTCAAGAACTGCAAAAAGGGTGAAAAGGAGGAAAAAGAAAAGCATATAGCTTTGAGTTCATCATGTAGAACCCATAACCAACATTAAGATTGCTTGCCTGGTCGACCCACTTGCAATGTCACGCTTAGCTTGCAATCCACATCCTTTTGCCAACCGCATCATACGAGACACAACCAGGAAAGCAGAACGCGAAACCAGAACCGGGGATGTGAAAACAACCACCTCTGCGTCGTTTCGTACAGCAAGTTGTTGAATTTTATTTGTCCACTCTTGCTCTGACAATAAGTTTGCGCCTATTAAAATTCGCAACTTGCGGCAGCAGTTAGTTGATTCCGTCCATAGACAACTTTTAGTAAATTATTGCATCGATGAAGAATATTCATATATGCGAGCCCGCCGTGCATGAACTTGTCAGGTAAAAAGTCGAGTACCCCATTTTCCTCTCTTGCTTTCTAGATCGGGCTAAAGAACAGACTGTTTATGAGATTCGTGGTATGTCTTTATTAATTAGACCGGCGATCCTCTCAATTGGAGAGGAGTAGATCGTCTTAAGTCCAGATGCTGATATGCATCATCCGAAAGAGATCGATTGCGGCGAGATATTTGTCGGGATCGCGAGGATATAAGGTAAGAAAAATGAGCGAAAGGTTTAAAACAGCTACAGTAGTCTGCTACATACCGATGAATCCTTCAAATCTGGCGTGGGATATACGCATGAGAATTTCGTGCAAGGCGAATAGGGGAGAGAGAGAGAGAGAGAGAGAGAGAGAGCGACAGAGTTGACATATTCAAATGGCGAGATGAGAATACGACTCTGCAATTCTCCCCAAGCTGGTAGGGGAAGCGCGGATGATCTTCAACTTCGGCAACCTAAGCTCGTTCTTGGATTAGAACGAGTTCATATGTACTCACGTATATGAACAGAACACAAAGAAGGAAGAAGTGAACAAGAATAAATTGCGCTGATTTGCAGCTCATCAGGTTACTAGAAACTCTCTGAAAGGAGAGAGACATTTTAACATGGTAAAGTTAAAACTATGAAAAGAACACAAAAGAGCCTAACAAAATGACCCATATACAACGTCATCTTCCCCAGTTGGTGCTCTGAGACGACAGAAGCCGATCGAAATGATGAACTTCCCAGCGCTGGCTTTTCAAGATCTGCTCGACATCAGGCGAAATAAAGACACAGAGAGATAAAAAGATTGATGTAAACTGTTTCTCTTTTTGGTGTTTCTGGGCAATTCTTCGCTTCTTTTCATCAGCGGAACGAGTCGGGGTTCACAAATTCCGGGCCATGTTCTCGGCGATCTGAGCCAAGGACTGAAGATTGCAGTTGACGATGGTGTCGACGAACACGCACGTCTCCTCCTTGGTGTTCCCGGTCGGCACGTCCACCACGTACGACTCCACCACCGTCGTCCCCGCCCCTCCCCTCGCCGCGTGCAGCGTCGTCACGGACCGGTAGTTCGCCAGACGGTGCTCCCCGCCCACCACGCTGAAGCTCATCACGTGCCGCTCGTCGTCCAGGATCTCCAGCCTCTCCTTGCTCGAGTTGGCGGGCAGCCCGGACACGACGCGCACCTCCCTCACCGTCCCCACGTGCCCGTCCCCGTCGATCACGTGGCAGCTTTTCAGGAAGTGCTTGTACGCCTGCGGCTCGTCGAACCGCCGCACCACCGACCACACCGCGGCCACCGGCGCGTCGATGGACCGGACCATCGCGGAGCAGCACTGGTTCGGGCCCACCGCGCGGCGGTGGTACGGGGCCGCGTAGTCGGGCACCGCGCCGGGGGGCGGAGCCCCCGCGAGCACGGCCGGCTGCCCCTGCCTGTGGCAGCCGAGGCCGGCGGCGGGGGCGGCGGCGTTGATCCGTTGCAGCTGCACGGAGAGCGTCATCTCTCTCTCTCTCCCTCTCTCTCTCTATCTCTCTCCCCAACCTCTGCGCTTCTTCTTCTTCTTCTTCTTCTTGTTCTTGCTGGGTGGTGAGAGAAAGGCCTGAGCATGAAATGATGAAAGCGGATATATATGTCCGAAGGAAGGACGGAAGAGATCCATCTGCGTGTTTTAGCGTTGTTTTTTTCCCGTCCACTTGCATTAAGATTTTGGCTAATTTCTCGGAGACGAAGAAAAGGCGAAAGCTTCGCCCTTTTTGGTGTGTGTTTGAACGAAAGGAACGGGAGGGCGATAAAGAACAGCCCAGCTTACGCGGCCGGACATGCAAGTGGGTCGTCAACTTGCACATATTTTCGCCCTTATTTTTTCCCCCTTTTTAGACCGAGTTTAGGTGAATTTTCTATTTTTCGATTTATTGTTTCCTTTTTGGGCCCCCCCTCTTGGCAAAGGGATTTCCTTTTTTTTTTTTTGGTCGGAGCAAAGGGATTGCTTTGACACCTTGTTTTGTACGTTTTGCGATCTTTTTCTTTTTCTTTTTTTGTTAATGCCCGCCTTTTTATAATCATGCCACACATGTCGATTAAAGAAATGGTCAACTTGCAGTTAGAATAATCTGCGGTGCCATCCGGATTAAGGACTTCCTCGTGAAAAAGGTCATGTTTGATCAGCGAACATAATATTGTTTCTCATGCGGCCCCCGCGACAATATCCGGAAAAAAAAATGCATGTATAATGCGCAACTAGCCAAGACATCGTGGGGGAGAATAATAGTTTGTCCCACAAGTTTTTTTTTAATTTTTTTTTGGGTTGTAGCGAGTTACTCCTGGACGTTTCGATTTCTGCGTTTTGCCCCTTATCTTTTGAAACCGGTGGCGGTGCACTTCGAGTGTTGACTCCAGCCAGATTTTTCGTACATAAAAAGACCACTTGACTCCACGCGACTAGCTGTGGAAGGCAAATTGGTTTATATCATCCGTATATACGAGACACAAGTATAAGGACTGATCAAAAGTACGTTTCAGAATTTTATATCGATGTGCATTTGGGGGTTGAGTCCGGTCTAATTCTTGCCGGAACTTTAGTACCATATCTTCACATGCTATGTATATTAGAATTATTCTTTTATGTTTTACATGTACATTCTTATACGATGAATTTGCACTACAAAATCAGTCGCGTGCTTTCACGTGATCGGAGCTCCACGCGAAAATTGGTCGGGGTCAATGCCAGGGGACACAGTGGAACCGATTTCTATAATTCACCGGAGAAATTGCAAAAATCGAAACGTCGGGGGAGCAATTAGTTTGCAACGACCTTAAAAATGTGGAGGGTAATATGTCATTTTCCCCGACATGGTACAATTAATTCCGCTCTGATCTATCCAAAATCTAAGTCCATCCCTCACTAAAGAGGGATTGTTAATTTTTTCCTCCTATTTTGCTAAGAGACTCTTAAGGTACGTCCTCTTTACCATAAAACCTTGCGGTCAAATCCCAACCGGCTGCTACTACCGAACAAGATTATATACCATTATTTTATGTAATAATTCGCCGCTATACAAGAGTCTGTGCCTGCTCCCTAGCTAATATGGTACAAACCTACGGATACAATTTTTTGAATTTATGTCATGTCGCATATTTACATCGCTAATGATAATAGTCTAGAATGAAAAAGTCGCGTCTCGTACTCCCCAATTTCTTTATTGTATCTTTTTCATCCCGGAGAGAATATATACCTTTTAATTGCTTTACATCTAGGAGATCTCAAGGTCCGAACGAGACTCTAGATAAAGCAGTTTTAGGTCCTGCTTAGGACCGATCATGTCACAGATTTACTTCGCTAGGAGTTTCAGAAATTAATTCGGTACACATGTTCATAGATGATACTCTTCCGGGATAAATGAACAAGGAGGTGAGGAGTCTTCGGCGGGGGTTCGTTCCTCAAAAGCCCCATTTGCCCATTATGTAGAAGGACTCTTGTCAAGCGGAGCTGTACGTTCGACATCACTTGGCGTACTCAAAGGGGACAAGGCTTTGGATATTCATACTTAAAAAAATGGGTGTTTGCTGCTTTTATAAAAGATTTGATGACCCTTCCAATAAGATCGACGTACAACGCATCGGGTCATGAGTGAATCCCATAGCCAACTTGAGATTTTCTTTTGGCATTTGAGGAGGAAACTGCGATACAGTGGGCGGGTTGACCCCCTTCTCAACCAATGTTCCGAGACGAGCCTTACCCGCATCAAGTAAGAGGAAAGGGGTTTTGCTTTGTTGACATGGGGGGAGGGGAAAAGATGCATTAACAATAGGTTAGTGTGGGGCTTGTCTATAATTAGATCTGTCAAAAATGGATCATAAATCCATTTCTTAATCAATATTTGATAGATTGAGTTGTTATATAGGTTAGTTTTATTCGGTGAATGAGTCATAAATGAATCTAGAATAGTAAAACCCAAAATAATATAAGTGTTAAATCGATTTACAACTTACTTATATCCAACTTACATCTATAACTCTTTCTTCGCTCTTTTTCATCCTCATTCGATCTCGTGCTCTCACCTCAGTTTGGATCTTAGATTTGGTATTGTTTTAGTATTATGGGTCAGGCTGGATATGAGTTGCTAGATTTGTATTGCATGTATATTTGATGGGTTGAGTTGTTATATAGGTTAGTTTTATTTAGTAAATAAGTCACAAATGGATTGAGAATGGTAAAACCCAAATAATATAAGTGTTAAATCGGTTCACAACTTACTTAGACCCAACTTACATCTATAACTCTTTCTTCACTCTCTTTCGTCCTCACTCGATCTCGCGCTCTCACATCAGTTTGGGTCTTCAATTTGGTATTATTTTAGTATTATGGGTTATGCTGAATATGAGTCGCTAGATTTGTATTGCATGGAAATGGGTCAATTTAGGTCGGACTATTTTTTTTTTATCAAACCCACACATTTGACGGGTCTAATTAACCATAGATTAGTTTCGTGCTTGTCTATAAGATATGTAGATTCCTCAGCTCGATTCGAGAGGCAACCACCACTTCTGGGATGATCGATGCGTCCACAAAAAGCTATAATTAAGTCGCGACACCCTCCATTTCGTGAAAAGCGAAAATCCAACTTGACATATTGTAATGGTTTTGGTCCACAGAAGCTGCCAATGAAAGGGGTCACTAGCAACTTAGGAATTTTTATTCTCCGTAGATTGCATCATGCATGAGATCATTCGAAGAGTTAGTAATCGCCAGCCGGGGCCTCTTTAGAATTGGCTTGTCCCCGACCAATCAAGTTTCGAGTTTTCTCGTAGTGAATCTTTTGGTTTTGGGTTTTTGCTCCCAGCGCATTGACATCGACCAACTTTAGGGAAAAAGTTGCTGAACCGTACCGAAATGAAGAAGGATGATGCAGCGCCAGCGGTTGTTCAGACATCAAGTCCAACATCTGCATCTCGTATCGATCGAGAAGCTTCTGGGCCCCGACCTCAAGTACGCAACAGGGCCGAGCCCATAATCTTTCCTTACTTGTTGAGCCCACAGAACACGAAGCCCCCCCAACAGTGTCACGCTTCTTGAGCGGTTGCTTGTGCCGGTGGCACGTTCTCATGAGATGCACCAAACGGATCATTAGGATCAAAAGGAAAAATCGAGACACAAGACTAATTCTGATTCACCTTTAAACTAGAGCTATATTCAGCAAAAGATTTCATTATAATTAATACCTTACACCTCTCTGCTATAATTTTAAATTACAAAAGAAAAAAATTGCATATAGGCAATAGTTGTTAATGGGCCCAACCCCAAGATACTTATAAAATACGAGCCCAAATTATAAAAGTCCTTTGGTGACTAGAGCTCCTGCTCCCGGCGACCCCGCCTAATGAGCATGACCCATACCTTCCTGTCGATGGAGAGCATGAATCACACTTCAACACGAAGTTGGATGAGCTTTTCACCGGGATTCAATTTGTTCAGATGGGTTCCGTCTCGTCTCAGCAGAATGCCAGACTGCGCAACTCTAGCACTGCTCCAACAATACCGCACGCGAGTGCAATCCAAATGCGATTCGAAGTCCGAACAGAGAGAAAAGAAGGCCAGGACCCGCACTGAAAGCTTGCCTTGCACGGTCGAAGGTGCAGGAGACGGATGATGCCTGCCCGCCTCAAAGAACAGGCCACGTTATGGCAGCAGTTTGGCGACTGCATTCTGGGTTTGCCCATCAAAGCCCTGCGCATTTATTTGTTAGTAGCTATAGCGGTTGGAGGGCTCTAGCGACGGATTCTTGGTTCCACATCAAGCCCTGCGTGTATCATTTACGGCTCTACGGCCGAAACTCATCGGGAACAGGCTAAATTGCAGATAATTGGAACAGGACTTCCCCTATGCAGAATCATATCCTACGTTTTCTATAACTAAGTCGAGAGACTGGTAAATCCACAAAATGCCACAACATCAGAAGGGCACAAGCTCAGAATAAGAGGGGAGAAGCTCAATGTCACAACCAGAAACAAATGAATATATCCAGTCTTTTTTTTTTCAGTATTCCACTATACAGTTCGCAATTACAGAGTTCAGCTTACAGAAAGCAAACGAAACCAATACTCAGAAACTCCCAGACAATTCACTCCTATAAAACGTAATTGCCCGATCTAATAGAAGATATCCAGTATCAGTCAGTGAAAGAACAAAGTTAATACTCTCTTCATATGCAACTCCCCCCACTAAAAACTAACTATTGTGTTCTCAATGTTCTACTGCTCCATCTTGACATCTGTGGAGAACTTTGGGTCATTCTCCAAAGCCCTTAACAAATCGTCCACATCAAACAACTCATCCACAGTATAGTCACTAAGCCAGTCGAAATCGACATTGGATTTGCTCTTCAGCTCCATCTCTCCGCCATCTGCATTCGACTCGCCCTCGCGATCGCCGTCCTTAACCTCTGGGCCACAAGTCAATTCCGACTGACTCGAGGATGTCGTGGTCTCGCTCGGGGTGCCCGCCGAATAACCAGTGCTTGGGGGGGTACCAGCTGAATAACCAGTGCTCGGGGTACCAGCCGTATTGGCAGTAGTGCCCACTGGTGTCGTGGCTGCGACAGCCGAATCACCAAAAGACATGGTATGAGATGCGGTGGGGAAATTCAACCTTGCACACGGACCGTACATTGCCCTCGCAGCATCATCATAAGCCTTGGCGGCTTCGATCGCAGTCGGGAATGTGCCCAGCCACAACCTATTCCCTCGGTTCGGCTCCCTGATTTCGGCGACCCATTTGCCCCAAGTCCTCTGCCTCACTCCTCTGTAATTGAAGGTCGTATTCTCGGGTCCACCTTTGCCTTTCATACATCCCTTTCTCGACCCCTTAGCGGGCACCTTACGCACAGGCTTGCCTCCATTGGTCTGCGAATCAAGCTGGTCGTTGTATTGTTTCCATTTCGCTAATGTCTCCGCCACGGACATAGACCCTTCCCTTCTGCTCCGTGACTTCCTCTTCCTGGGAGAAGACAGAGCAACAGAGACAACATTAGTACTTGGAGCCGAAGCAACCATCTCCACCTATTCGAATGATATACAGCAATCAGACTTAAACAAAGACAGAAAAAATCAAGGCGAGATGACTTCATATAGACCCTCGAAGCCTTCGTCCCCAAGTTTCGATAACAGCGCAATTATCTTATTTCCTTTTCTGGGTTATCCGGAAATAAACAGCGATAATGACAACGGAACTTATCATTGCTTGCCGAGCAAGCAAGAGCAGCGTAAAAGACAAAACTAAGCGGGATTTACACGGCGGAGCAGCCAAAAAACTAGGTTTCAAGCAGCAGCCTCCTCTAAAACATCAAAACGCCGAAAAAGGAAAGGGAATATCGCAGCAGGCACCCCCCCACGCGCCCTTCCACCGAACACATCCCCGAATTCAAGATTTGCACACAAACACAGAGAGTTTCAGTTCACCACAGAGAAAAACAATCACGCAGAAGACGAAGGCAAACCGAACCAACCTTTCGATGATCTCCGGCGACATGCGCGCGCGCGCACAAAAACCCTCCCGGATCAAAACCTCTCCTCGGAATCGAACTTCGCCTCCGGTCGAGCGGCTTCTTTCTTCCTTCTTCCTCCTCTGTTTCTCGACGGGAACGTGAATGGAACTAGGGTTCCGGCGAGTTCTGGTGGTATCGGTCGAGACGCTCAGTTGTTTTCTGGTTACTGTTGTTTTCTGGTTCTGGAGAAATCTCCTTTATTCTGAATGACAGTGCGGAAGTCTCCAGTTGAAGGGGGTGGGGTGCGGCGGATATTTATAGCATCTCTAGATATTTCCGGATTTCTTTTATTTTTTTTTCTGAGCCTGTTTTTAATCGGACATAAATAATCGCAAACCGGACGCGCACACATATGGGATGACGTGGCGGGATTTGAGTCGAGTCCGTGGCGTTTCGATCGCCGAAGGTTGTTACACGCGTCGCCGAGGAAGCTTCCGGAAGCACTCGAGCCACACATCGCTTTCTTACCTCCTAAGTACTTTTTTTTTTTTTTTGGTGTGCGTCTCTCTGTCGTCCTGCTCCCCGTGAGCTCGACTTATTTACGGTTATGCCACGGGCTGCCAGCTGGATCACTGCTGTCTCCGCTGGCAAAGGCGCGATTAGGGTTGGGAAGCTCAAAAGGCGAGGTGGATATTTTCCCAAAATATAAAGGAGGAGATATCTTCGCAAATTATCGCACTCCATGGATAAAATAGTACGGAAATGGATGGTGGCGATATTTTATTTGACAAAAGTGCGCCTAGGACACTTCTTTAAAGAGCCATTTAAAGCGGCTTTATAATCTTTTATAGGCTATTACCGTCATGTCGCGTAACATTTGGCGTTTTAAAAATCAGACTATTTTATCTCAACACGACTCTTAATTTCCATTATAAAGCTATTAACATATTTAGATACAGAGACAAGATCACCGAAAATTCTTATTCATTAATTAATAAGCAAATCAAATATAATGACCATTCTCTCGAAAGTTTAGCTTACAAGATTATGGGTGAACTAGGTGCATTACTAGGCCATTGTTTCATGTTTTTTTTTTGTTTTTTGGGTCGAAAGAAAGATTTCATTCATTTCTTAGAATAATGCTCGAGAGGGCCAGCATGCAAATAACAAAGTACAGTTTGTAGTTAGAAGCATACTTTTATCCCTCAAGAACAGATCTGCTACCGTAAACGTTCGGCGACCAATTACCAGATTCAGTAATGAGTATACGCTGAGATCTCCCATTCCATTTGCAACGGCTTGCAGTGTGCGTCTAAGTTCAATGTCCTCATCACCATTGATGTGTAGAGACACCGATATAAATATGTTGAAAGAACACAGATTAAATACTAGTAAGGAATTCTCATATCTATATCTAGATCTAGTCGGGAGAGTAAAACCTCCATATCTAGATCTAAATCTAAATCTAAATCGAGAAAGGACACTGGCCTAATTTCGGAGAGGTTGTGGAGCCACGTCACGAACACCCTTTGCGGTGGTTGTCGACCGGACGAAAAGCCGAATTGATCTCCACACCATGATCAGTTGTAAAAATTTATTCACACACACAAAACTCCCAAAATAGATCAGGAGAGAAAAGAAAAGACAATCAAAATAGAGAAAAAGAAAACCAAAGACTAAGTAGGCTTTCAGTTTTAGAGCTAAAGAGCTTACAGGAAAGCTTCAAAAGAGGAAAGAGTTTTTGAGAAATGAGGGGATTTGTCGAGGGAGAGAAGAACGAAACGCCCAATGCTCCTGCTTTCTTTCATGTTTTATTCCATGTGAGGTTTTGCATCACTAGCATTCTCAAATTTACATGCTAAAATATGATTTTTCAAAATTTCAACATTTTGATTATGGTGGAGACCAGTAGATAGATTAAACGTGCTATTAGAATACAACTAAAAAGATGACAATCACGCTCAAAGGCTCTTCTTTATCAGTTTTCAATTATTTTTATTGCAAAATTGCGATTTCCTTACGGACGGGACAAACTCCACGACATGCCCAAGAAACAGAACTAAAGCTAGGCTGTTTTGTCGAATTTTGGACAAATTCAAGCCCGTATTCGCTTGCTCTCTATATCCATAAAGTGCTCCTCGTCACGACGATCCTTTGCATGACGTCGACCATCTGCAATGCACGGGATGGGGGCGCATGCTGCCCTAGGCTTGCAAGAGCTCGAAGTGTGGGCGGAATACGTCATGACTGACGTTCTCTTCGTGGGGGAGGGGAGCGCATGAGACCGAGAATGGCAAGTTTGATTTGACCATGTTTTCTTTTTTTGGTCGGGATTTGACCATGTTATATTGCGTCGGGATTGGCCAAAGCATGACCAAGATTGAATTGGCTGGCTGCTATTGAATATGAACTTCGAGGAGAAAACTCAAACTTTAACACCAATTCTGCCACTTTTTTAATACTAAAGCTACAAGAGAAAGTGTCAATGTAGTAGTGCAAGTTGCAAACGCTGCGTAATCCCGGAAGATAGTTTTTTTAACCAACAAGTTTCGTGAAAAAGCCCCATTCTTATTGCTAATCGAATTATGATTAGCACAATATTTTAAAAAAAAGGGATAAGGTTGTACTTCAAATTTTACTGAATATGCAATACTTTGCTCATGATTTTTTTTTAAAATCTCTAAAACTTTCCTAATTGAAACTTGAATCTTTTTGTTACCAAAATTGATTTTTTAAATTTTTTTTGAATATATTTCCCTTTCCTTTTCATTTTTTTCTTTGCTTTGTTTCTTCATTGTGTCGGCGAGGGTCACCGACGACCTCATCGGCCGAGAAGACCCTCGCTAGATCTAGGCGAGGGCCGCCTCGCTTGTGGTTGGCGAGGCCGCGATGGCTTGGCCTAGGGCCTTTGCGGTCGACAAAGGTCGCTGGTGACCCTCTTTGGCACAACAAGCAAAAAGAAAAAAAAATTAAAAATTAAAAAAATAATACAAATTGTCCACGTCAGAGCTGATCGTGCCACTTTGGACGGTCAACGTCTACGTTAGCGATTTTCAATTAAAATTGGCTGGATTGACTTAATTGGCAAATTGTCAAAAAGCTTAGGACGAAATTGGTCAAATTGAAAACTTTAGAATTAAATTGACACAAGTGCAATAACTGTAGAACTTTCTTGATAATTTTCTTTGCTATATGCCGCCGCGAGATTTAGTTCACATGTTCTTAGTTCACGCGTTTGTGCACCACGTAGAATTATGGCGCAATGAAAGGCTTTCCCTTTCTTTGTAAAAAAAAAATGAATATTAAACATTTTCTAGCATGTCCTATACATTTTTTTTGGTCGAAACATGTCCTATACATTATTCATACACAACATAATACGTATTTTTTAAAATTGGTTTCTACTTGTAGAACGTGTGCTTTTTCGTTATTATCTCATAAGTGAAAGTGGATGCAGCAACGTACAGAATCTTCTAATTAAAGACCATATTGATCAGGTGTTAACCTCCCAATCCAAAGCTGGACTGCCAACCAATAAGCATCAGCATAACCCTTTCATGCCTGTAATGTTCAAGAACTTAACGAACTTCATCTCCTTAACTGTCAACGAGCTGGTTAGGTCTCCACCTCTATCTTCCCCTCCAACATCAACCTTTCAGTGCTCTCTCTCCCCCTCCCTCTCTCATGGTTGATATTTCATTCTTGAGGTATCTCAATGAGCAACAACACAAGCTGCATCAACCTGCAATCAAAATCCACGAAAAGTATTGATGCGCGGCGCTTGATTGAGGCTGCGTTACACTTGGGTGCGTGGAATCGCGATACATAAGGAAGCAGAAAGGCGCAGGTTTTTCTTTTCGAAGCGATGGTGTTTCCACGAGTTCTGATCTCTCTCGTGGGAGCTTGGCGGAGGAAGCTAAAAGGTCCAAACATTTTGCATTGAGTTGTCGAGGGACTCGAGAGGTGTTTGGCACGGGAATGATCCTATCGACTATGACAACTCAGTGTTCATGGTGCAGTTCATAATCACCATCACGGCCTATGTGATTCTTCGGTTCCTTCTCAAGCCTCTCAGACAACCTAAATTCGTTTGCAGCATACTGGTATGTACATATGCTATTTCCTCCGTGTCACTGCATGTAAGCCCTCGTTTTCTTTAAGGAAAAATCTGGATAAATCTTGTACTCGCGACACTTAACGACTTGAAAACTGTTTAGGGTTTAATTTACATGGTCTTTAGAGGCAATCTTATGCTTTGCGGGAGTTTTAAGAGTTCAGTACGTATCATCAATTGAAGTTGCGCTTAGCCAGTCATCCTGGTTAGTTTTACAACATTTTCTAATTCTACAGGAGGAGGAGATGTGACGATCTTCGAAAAGCGCAGTACGGTTGAAATAGACTACGATGTCTGGTTAGTTAGAAATAATGACCACTACTATATAAGGATCAGCCAGGCCAACTTATTTCATCACCGACTCCATGGAAACTTGCAGTCGAAAGATATATTTCAAACCTGAAATGGTCCTTTTCTTTGACAAAGTTTGCCAGAGAAACAGATTTACCTTTCCTATGCCAACAACAAATTGTATCAGATGAGGAAAGCCTAAGTGAGTATTAAGTGGGTTTACAATAGGTCATCATCACAAGAAAGAAATTAATTGCGAAACCTTCTTGCTGGTGCGTATGTAAGCTTATTTACATATCGAATTTTGGTATTCTGGCTTTTCTTTTCTCCTTTAGTTATTACAACTAATGGGCAAGAAGACATTAATTGGCTGGCAATTAAGGGAAACTGTATGACTCTTATCGTTGCTTTTTTAGGCCGGCATTGTTGCGAGCCCCCAGGTCATGCGGCTCACCAAAATCTTTCCAGAAAACTCCGTCCCACACGAAGAAATCCTTTTGGTAAGAACGGTAGGTGCTCTTGGCACGATATATATTCTGTTCTTAACGGCAGTGAAGACGGATGTAACAGTCATTGAGCGATTGATGAAAAAGGCCTCATTCATCGGCTTTACCAGCATAAATATGAGCACCGCCATCATCTCGTTGATGGTTCATATCTTGAACCTTCCGGGAATACAGAAAGGATTCTCCTCATTCCTCTTTGCAGCGGGATTGTCCCTAATGCGATTTCCTAATGTTGTCTATGCTTTTGATGAACTCAATATCAAGACTTCTGATCTAGGCCAGCTTGCCACGTCGACTTCTATGCTCTGCGAATTATTTGTGTGGATGAGGATGTTGATGAGCGCATACTCTATTGGAAATTTAAAGTTGCTTTGGGCAGTTTTAGCCGTCTCAGCTTCGTTGCTGGTTATATTTGTTGTCATAGGACGTGCGATCAGGTTGATTATCCGGAAGAAGCCTGAAGGGAAACCGGTGCATGAGCTTTATATCCTTTCTATCTTAGTCGGAGCTTTGGTGATAGCATGTCTAACGGACTTGATAGGCTCGTTGCAGTTCGGGGTGATCCTTTTCGGGTTGGTGATACCGAATGGACCCCCTTTAGGATCGACTTTAACTGAGAAGATTGAGCTGATTGCCACGGAACTTTTTATGCCAATGTTCTATGCTGACGTTGGCTATAGTGTTGATATTGCTTCGATCAATATGAATAATTCGAGGAAAATCATCCTTCTGATGATAACGGGTGCTCTAGCAAAGCTTGTTGGAGCTATATTAGCTGCATCATGCTCCAAAATAAGGCTCAGTCATAGTGTCTTACTTGGCCTCATGCTCAACATCAGGGGTCCTTTTGACATATTTCTCTTCAATCGATGGAGGGCAACAAAGGTGAGGTCCATATCACAATTATTATGATATTGATTAGCTTGGATGAGCATGTATGCAACCGATGTTAGGCGAAAAGGCTCATTCTATTGCTGATGCGGTAGAGCCGACCTATCGTGAGTTGAAACAGTGAAGGAATCGCCTTGCATGACCATTAACATTTTAAGGATTTTACCTTGTTTCATATCATTAGGCTTGTTCTAGAATCCACAAAAGGCGGAAATTACACTCCTTTAACGATTTCCTTGAATATAGCATTTGTACAAAGACATGCATACATTAACTAATGTATATTGTAACCGAGTTACTTCGAACTGCAGGAAATAGACACGGAAACTTATACGATGATGGTGATATCGGCAGTGGCGATTACCGCAGCTGTGACACCCTTGATCGACATTTTCTATAATCCTCATTCGAGATTGAGTGCTTCTTCCAGAAAATGCGCAAGATCCATTCAAACAACCCCAAGGAATGTCGAACTACGGGTTCTTTGTTGCGTTCACAATCAAGAAGAAGTCCCCGGCATCATTTCTCTTCTTGAAGCCTCAAACCCAACCATCCAAAGTCCAGTATATGCCTACGTCGTCCACCTGAATGAGCTCATCGGACCCGCGACACCGGTCATCACCCCCTACAACAAGCTTATGAAAAGAGTCAATTCCAGAGGGTCCTACCATATAATGCGTGCTTTCGAGAATTATTCCAACTCAAATCATTTGGTAGAAGTAGAACCCTGCACGGTGATCGCACCATATAAAGGGATGCACGAGTACATATGCAAGGTTGCTCAAGAAAAACTCATTCCCCTCATCATCATCCCCCTCCAAGGTAGCCATGAGATGGTAAATGCCTCAGAGGCCATCGCCTTGCGGAATGTAGGAGAGAACATTCGAGATTATGCTTGGGACAATTATAGACAAGGGCATGAACCGTTGCATGCGTGAAGGACCGGCATTTTCTTGTAAGGTCGGCGTGGTATTCATTGGTGGGCCGCATGACCGCGAGGCATTGGCGCTGGCTATCCGCATGGTCGGACGGTCCGACGCGAGCGTCATGGTGTTTCGGATCGTCTTCCGTGAAGTCGGCAAGGATGCACACGAAGTTATGGACAGGGAGATCGATGATGCGCTCATCGACACATTCAGGGTAAAGGTCGGCATTGACCAAGGCGGCATGTACTGTGAGGTTGCGGTGCAAGATTTCGAGCAAGTGGTTAGCCAAATTGGGAATCTAAAGGACAAGTTTGATCTCATCATGGTAGGACAAAAGAGAAGGGTAAGGGGTTTGTTCCCGGAGGAAACGATGTTGACTTGGAGTGAAATTCCAGAATTGGGAGTGATCGGCGATTTAGTTGCGTCGTCAGAGTTCTTTGGGGAGATGACGTCGGTGTTGGTGATGAAACATCATGGTGATACCAAAGCCTCGTACCATAATAGATTTGGCTCTAGGAAATGCGAAGGCGAGCAACGTCTTCTTGACAGAACAAATTGTTGATAAAACCAATTCTAACATGAATTTTGGTTTCTTCTTTTGCAATTAGGACCCTCTCCCTCTGGAGATCGTAGCTTTTTCCCATGCTATATGGAATAAATGGTTCCATCGATTAGAAATATTAAGTATCAGCATCTGTGATCTCTCTACCATGGTGATTGTGGCAAAATTAGACTCTAGGCGGTCAGCTTGACAGCCTTGGGGTTTATTTACTTTAAGCATTTAGTTTCTTGTTGATTCAATTTTATTTAATTTCATCGAGTAATTTACTTCTCTGCACTTAGGAAGTAGGGTAATCTAATCTAATCAAACATCCATCCAAGCCCCATGATAAAATATCGTCCTAAAATCCAGCAACTTGATCTCTTCTGCCTTTCTCAAAAAAAATTTAATTCAAATTGAGGATACTTTGAATTTGAATTTGTTTCCTCAATTTGAGGATGTGAATTGATTTTGCCCTCGCCATGTAATTGTGTATCTATTTAAACTCATTATGTACATCAATAATAGCACAAGGAAAATTAAAAATTCAAAGCTTCCTTCACTTTGTCTATTTAAACTCATCATGTACATCAATAAGCTTACTTATGATCCTGCTTCTTCTTCCTCATTGCTCTCTCCACCGATTCTAAAGCTACTAGCGTTGTCAATACCCCAGTTCAATCCCCGCCTATTGTGATTTCAAACATTTCCAACCTCATCCCAATCAAACATAATGCATTCAACTATCTCCTTTGGAAATCCTTGTTCACGCCTATTTTACGTGGTCATCGCCTGATGCATCATGTCGATAGCTCTACTCCTCCACCTTCACCTGATGTCGAAAGTGCATTTTTACATAGTGATTTGCAGGAAACAGTGTTCATGTCCCAGCCTCCAGGCTACGTTTATTTGGGCAAACCTAATCATGTCTGTCACATGAAGAAATCTATTTATGGCACCATCAAGCTCCTCAAGCCTAGTATGAAAAGTTTAATTCAAAGCTCTATGATTTTGGATTCATCATCTCCAACTCTGATCCATCACTGTTTATCTCCTCCTGTACGTTGATGATATCATACTCACTGGCAACGATCGTTGCCATAGCTAATCTCATATCTTGGTCATCATTTCCGCATGAAGGACCTTGGACCTCTTTTTTGTTTTTTTGGTGTTCAGATAATATGTAATTTCGAAGGTATACAATTCAATCAGTCGAAGTTTATTATGAATGTTTAGAAGTGTGCAATATGGTCGGATGTAAACCAATCCCAATGCCTTATGTGTCTCAAAAACTTGGCCAAGGTGATGGACCTCCACTATCAGATCCCACTCTTTATTGGAATCTTGTTGGAGCGCTGCCATATGTCACTCTAACGCGTCCTGACATTTCTTTTGCCGTTAATTAAGTTTGCCTGTTCCTAATGTCTCCCACTGAGGATCATCTTGTGGCGTTCAACCGCATTTTGTGTTATTTGAAAGGCGCAATCACTCACAATCTTCACTATTGTCCAAGCCAAGACCAGCTCACTGCCTACTGCAATGCCGACTGGGTAGGCTGCCCCATTGATTGACGCTCTAGTGGTGGGTTCTGTGTTTTCTTTGGTTCCAACCCCATTTCTTGGAGTGCTAAGAAACAAGCCACGATGGCACGTTCTTCATCTAAAGCTGAGTGCCGGTGTCTAGCTCACACTGTAGCTGAATTAGTTTGGCTATGCTCCATATTACGTGAATTGCATTGTCCACTTCTTATGCCACCCACCATCTGGTGTGATAACGTTTTCGCAATCTCTCTTGCTTACAATCCAATTTTCCATTCAAGAACGAAACATGTTGTTGTTGATTTTCATTATGTTAGGGAACTAGTTGGGCGTACGATTCTCATTGTGCAATTCATCTCTAGTAAAGATCAAATTGCATTTTTATTCACAAAAGGTTTCCAACCGCACCAAATTTTTGTAGACCAAGCTTTTTGCTCAACTAATCGTGCTCAGCTTGCGGGGAGATGATAACATATCATCCTATAATCCAACAACTTGATCTCCTCTGCCTTTCTCAAAAAAATTTAAATTCAAAATTCTTTCCTCAATTTGAGGATACTTTTCTCAATTTAGCGAATCAATTTTCTCTCATCATGTAACTCTATGTCTATTTAAACTCATTCTGTACGTCAATAGTAGCACAAGGAAAATAAAAAATTCAAAGTTTCCTTTACTTTCTTTACCCTATACGCACACCATGGAGCCAGAAGCGAATTGTTTGAAAACTTGATCACCTCGGCTCAGGAGATGTCGTACAACTACATACCGAAAGGACCTGAAAAATCATATCTTGTTCTTTTATATATGTTCCATTTTCAAACTCCATGGAGGGCAAAAGAAATAAGTGATTTGAGCCTTACTCGAATGAGAAAATACATACCATACTTTAATCATGAAAAGTTAAAAAAAATTTGACGTAACTTTAGACTTGTATACTTTTAGAAATTTTGGTTGGTATGGTTTGAAAAATCACAATGTTAAAAACATAGAAGTTCAAAAGTAAAACCGGAGCATTATACCTGTGATGTCATATGTAATGTCCCAAATATTGTCGGATTTAACATAAGTTAAACCTCTTTACAGAACCGAGACAATTTTTAATGTTTGTATGCAGACTAAAAGTCTCTATATTTAATAATTTTGTACTCCCGATACAATATATTGGTGTGCTTGTCCAATCCCGTAACTCTATTACACTACGTTTAATATCAAAATGAAGATTATGTACAATATAATTGTCCTTTTTAATCATGAAGAGATTAACGTTTTTCCTTGCTTTTCAAGTGGGTAAATTAAGATATATTCTAGAATTTAGGACTCATTTCAATAAAGAGTACCTCGGATAGAGATATAAGATTGCATTTACTCACTTTGGAAATATAAGTTTGATCGGTAGTCCATTGGTTTGAGAAGTAAAATCGCCTATGTTGCAAAAAAATAATTGCAAGCAGTTGGACGTTGAATCTGTCACCCAACGACATAAACCCAAAAATAAAACCCTACTCTCTTGGGTGGTGCATCTTCCTACAGCTCAGGCTTGGACACAACAAGTTCAAGAACAACTCAAAACCAGAACTCGTTGTCCATTCTCTCTCTCTCTCTCTCTAATGACGGGGGATCAACACCCCCTGAGGTTGAGGCTGCATTACAAACTGGTAATCACAATAACATTAAAAGGGTAAAAAAGAGTGGAAGGTTAACTTCTCTTTCAAGACGATGTCGTCTTCGGGAGTTCCGTTGTTGGCCGATGGACAATGGCACGGGAAGCTAAAAGGGCCGGTCATCTGCTCCGAGTCGAGCGAGTACACAAAAGGCATTTACCCTTTGTTCTTGTTGCAGTTCATGTCGATCTCCCTTGTCTATGTCACCCTCAGAGTTCTTCTCAGGTCTCTTCGACAGCCCCAATTCGTTTGCAGTGTTTTGGTAGGTACATTCCTATATCCATGTCATTTCAATCTCTCTCTCTCTCTCTCTCTCTCTCTCTCTCTCTCTCTCTCTCTCTCTCTCTCTCTCTTTACATATATTTTTTCGTTATTTCCTTTTATGATGTGAAACTCCAACCGGGTACACACGTTGATGTTGCGATTTTCTTTTCAATGGCTAATGATGTGCTCTCAGGAATTGAGAGAACAAAACAATTTCATTTGTCATCTCGCATTTTCAGGCCGGCGTTCTAGTGAGCAATTTCGTCATGGGGAGGACCAACATCTACTTGAAGAATGCCTTCCCGGACGAAGAACTACTACTGGTTAGAACCACAGGTGATCTCGGCTTGACATACCTTCTATTCTTATTGGCGGTGAAGACGGACATGACTGTCATCCAGCGGTCGATGAGAAATGCCTCGATCATTGGCTCGTCAACCATACTTATGACTTTCGCCGTCCTCTCGCTCTTGACCCATACCTTGAGTCTCCCTGGAATACGTAAGGGGTTCTTCCAGTACATATTTGCTGGGATTGTATCGCTCACGCGATTTCCTAATATTGTCTACGCTTTCAATGAGCTCAACATTATGACGTCCGATTTAGGCCAGCTCGCTATGTCTTGTTCCATCCTCAGCGAAGTATTTATATGGGTGTGGTTGTTCATAGGCATATACCTTCGACACCGTCCACAATTTCTTTGGTCCGTTTTGGCTGCCTTGGGTGCGATATTGGGTATTTTCTTCATTGTACGACCCTTGATCATGTTGATTATCCAGAGGACGCCGGAAAGCAAATCGGTGCGCGAAGTTTACATCACATCTATTTTCATTGGATCTTTAATTGTAGGAGGTTTAACCGACATGTTCGGTGCCATGCATTTCGGAGTTCTTCTTTTCGGACTAGTGATACCGAATGGACCGCCACTGGGGTCGACCCTAAGTGAGAAGATTGAGGCGGTCTGCACGGAGGTTCTGATGCCAATGTTCTATGTCGCTATTGGGTATAACATGGACCTTAGTTTGATGGAATTCAAGATCTCCAGAGAGATTTTCCTTTTAACGTTTGTTAGTGCTCTAACAAGGGTTGTCGGAGCTCTATCCGCGGCATTATTCTGCAAAGTGAGGCTCCGACATTGTGTCTTGCTTGGCCTCATGTTGAACATCAGGGGTCCATATGACATACATCTACTCAACCGCTGGCTTGTGAAGAAGGTAAGGTCCTTAAATTTTCTTAACTCCTATCAGTCGAACCATATGCTAATGTTTTTTCGAGATTACATATCTCGGATCCTTTCAATTATTTGATCCGATCAATCTCTCCACCTATATATTTACCCCCATGATTAAGAGGATCTTTACTCTGTCATGAGTTTTCGTATACCTGATGTGGTTACGAACTCAAAATGTGAGCTCAAAATCTTATTCTCTCACTGGTATGATGAAATCGACACATTACAGCTTAATTTTTTTAAAGGGTTCGCCTAGTTTGAACTCTTAAATGTCAATATTATTAGTCTAATGAACCAAAAAGACAAAAAAAAGGGTCTAGCAATATTAGGCCCTCCGCCTACTCCGAAGAGGGAAAAAGACAAATTTTTTTTTGTTGGTTCGCTCTGATTTCGAATAAGTTGCATTCTGTTATTGACTTATTGTTTCAAAATGCAGGACATAGACAAGCAAACTTTTACAACGTTGATATTATCAGATATAGCACTTACAGCAATCGTGACGCCTTTGATAGATCGTTTCTACAACCCCCATACGAGATTAATTGCGTCAAGCCGAAAGTGGACAAGATCCATGCAAACAGCCCCGAGGAATGTAGAATTGCGGGTTCTTTGTTGCGTTCATAACGAAGATAATGTCCCAGGCATCATTTCGCTCCTCGAAGCATCAAACCCTACGGTCGAAAGCCCCATATGCGCCTACGTTGTCCACTTGAACGAGCTCGTTGGCCGCACAATACCGATCATGATCCCTTACAAGAAGCAGATGACAAGAGTTCGATCCAAGAGGTCATCGCACCGTATAATGTGCGCGTTTGAGAATTACTCCCACAACTCAAATCACTTGGTGAAGGTAAAGCCCTACACGGTGATTGCGGCATACAAGAACATGCACGAGTACATCTGTCGGCTTGCTCAAGAAGAACTCATTCCTCTTATCGTCATCCCATTCCATGGAAGCCAAGACACTTCCAACGTCGCAGAGCCCGTCGCCTTCCGGAATCTGAGTGAAAACATACAAATTTACGCTCCGTGCACGATTGCGACATTGGTGGACAAGGGCACACACCGTTGCACGAGTAAAGCACAGTTGATTGCAAGTAAGGTTGGTGTGATATTCATTGGTGGGACAGACGACCGTGAGGCATTAGCGTTGGCTATTCAGATGGTCGGAGGGCCCAATGTGGGTGTCGTGGTGCTTCGGTTCGTCTTCCCCAAAGTTGATCAGGATATTGAAGAAAAGGTGGACGAGAAGCTCGATGATGAGCTCATCAACGAATACAGGGCGAAGCTCGACGCAACTGAAGGTTGTATGTACCACGAGGTAGCTGTAGAAGATTCCGAGCAAGCGATGAGTCATATTCGAGCTTTGAAGGACGAGTTTGATCTCATAATGGTTGGACAAACAAGAAGGGCGGGGAGTTTGTTCTCGGAGAAAACAATGTTGAATTGGAGCGAGAATCCGGAGCTTGGAGTGATCGGAGATTTCTTGGCATCATCGGACTTCTGCAGAGACATGACGTCTGTGTTGGTGACGAAACATCACGGCGACACCAGCAGCTCCCTTCACAACACTGCAAATGAACAGGAACGAGAGTATCTTCTTAGAAGAACAGTTTGTTGAAAACAATTTAGCGGCATGATCTCTAGCTCGAGTTGAAAGGGGCAGTACCGGAAATCGTGACGTCCTTGACGAACTCCATCCTCGACTCCTGTATGCAGAACTCGGATGATTTTTTATCATTAGGGACAATAATGGTAAGTGTCAAATTACTGTTGGTAAGAAAAAAGACCAATGGCCTTTTTTCCAGATAACTTTTGTAATTTTTTTTTTGAATTAGATTAGGTTTCCTCGTTCCAATATTTTTTTTTGGTAACCAAAAAAAAAAAATCTCAGTCATACTTTGTAAGTTACAATAAGCCATGGCAACCTTTGCCAGAGGCCGGCGAGGACTCTGGCCACTCCTCGAGGCTGAGCGACAGACAAGAGGAAGAAGAGAGGAAAAAAAAAGAAAAAGAAAAAAAATATTAATTCGAAAAAACATTCAAATATAATTATAAATTGTCCGCATCAGAATTACGCTGATCGTGCCACGTAGGACGGTTGACATCTACCTCAACAATTTCAAGCCAAAATTGGTCGGAGGGACTCAATTGACAAAACGTGGAAAGGTTAAGGACTCGATTGGCACAATTAAAAGGTTTAGGACTGAATTGATAAAAGTGCAATAGGTTTAGGACTTTTTGGACAATTTTACCAACAATTTATACATGTGTTGTCTTTGCACATCAAATAATTATGCACTTTGCCCTCTCAAATTCAAGCCGACCCTGGCACGTAAGACGATCGGCGTCTAATCAGTAATTTCCAATCAAAATTGGCCAGATGAACTCAATTGGCAAAATATGAAAACGTTTAACACTCAATTGGCACAATTAAAAAAATTTAAAACTGAATTGGCAAAAGTGCAATAAGTTTATGACTTTTTGGATAATTTTCCCAACAGTTCATACACGTGTTGTCTTTGCACGATTATGCATTTCCGTAATCGTGTGGCTTGTTGCACGAGTAGTGTTAATTTGGTGGAACAGTCTGATGTGCATGTTGTGACTCTTCCCGAGTTGACTAGGACTAAACTTGATCGATGAATATAAAGAAGACGAAAGAAATTGCACGTTAATTTTCTAGACTTTCACGCATTTAATATGCTAAAAATGATCGGTCAACAAAAAACCATTTACAGTCAAAGAATATGCATTTTAAAGTTAAGAAAATGAATTTCCTAACCTGAAAAGGAGAAAACATTTTCCTGAAAATCGATTTTTAAGAAAGCATTTCCTTTACCATGAAGTTTTCTCCTAAACAAATTCAAGTGGATTGTTCAAATAATCCCCGTATATCTTTTCCATAACAACAAGGGCGTACCTGTGCAACAGTTGAAGTTGGGAATGACTGGTGGAGAAGTTGGGAGTTTCAACCATTATCCAACGGCGTAAATCCAAAAATGAACCTTCTGTGGTGTGGCCATGCATTTTCTTGTTTCTTTACAGTTCCCGTAAACATGCACCTGAGTTCAAGCAACAACTTATCTACCTGCGAAGATCAATCACTCGACCTCTCAAATTTTTGTCAACCTCGTAGCCTGCAGCTTCTCTACCCCTTCCCTAGTCGGAATGATAGCCCGCCATCTCCTTAATTAATCGAATTCATTCTTCACCCTCTTTTTTCCGATATTGCAACGCATGAGTACTAGAGCCTTCGTTGCTTAGAGCGACACTCATCTCAATCCCACATGTGATGTCGTCATGTGCTTGTCTCGGCAAAAGGAAACACTGCTAATGGCGGCAACGTGCGAAAGAAGAGGATGCACATACAGTGATTAAATAGAATGCCGTTTGTCTAGAACAAATAAAAAGAGGTACCTCGAAAGGCTTGGCGGGGTTCTGAGTTTTAACTATGCTGTTCCCGGGGGAAATTCTGCATCACCGTGTAAAAGGACCGATCATCTGCACCAAATTTGCTGGGCAGTCCACGTTTATTGGGGCCGTGAATGACCCTTTCATGCTGAATTATCTTGTGTTCGTGATTCAGTTCATCTGTATCACCTTGACATATCTCATCCTTCGATTGATCCTCAGGCCATTGAGGCAACCTCAATTCGTTTGCAGTGCCTTGGTAAGTTCGTGCCGCTTCAGTCTTTTTCTCTATCTCGCCATATGCCAGTCTCGGTTCTTGCTGACCATTTGAACAATAATTTATCACGGCGAAAAAAAATTGGACAGTTCGGAAATGATCATATCTTATGCATCATTTGAGAAGCAAGCCAATCAAGATCTGCGATTTTCATTTTTTCCCACAATGCAAACGCCAAATGGTTTCTCTCTTTCCATCACTTTACTGAGAAGTGGTTCGCTTTTCCATGTCAGCCTTGCAAAGGGTGTGTAGAACGTTCTCTCGAATCCTACATCTAATGGCTTATGGATTGTTTGGAAAGTTACATGGCTTTTGTGAAGCAATTGCATTTGTTTTAGCTTATGACGTTGGAGCCTAATTGAGTATTGTTGAACAAAGGCGTTCATCATAACTTACGGCTTTCTAAAATATTTCCGTTATTACAGTTCAACTACTGAAGTTACTTAATTCTAAATCCTAGAGGGGTGTCGAATTCATCATAACTCTAAGTCAAGATGATGGTTTACGATATGTCAACAACACCTATTGTGTTCTTATCTTATTGGTAACTTCAAAAGATGCACTTACTTATGAGTGTTGTGGTTATTAGATTATATGCGGCAATAGACATGTTCATATGGTCGTATTTTTTTTCAGGCAGGCATTATGGTAAACGCCATTTTTAGGGGGAATACCAAGTACTTCGTGACACTCCCAAAAGAAGAACTTCTATTGGCAAGGACTGTCACGCCCCAAACCCCTCGAAGCGCAATTATCCCACGTACCGGTCTAATCTGCTGCGACGTCCCAGGCCGCGTCGCCGACCTAACTCCCAACACAGAGCATAAGGCACATGCGGAAGCAATAATTAAAACACCCGTACAAAACCATACATGATCAAGGGTAGCAGGAGCATCGAACAATTCAAAGCCTAATAATCAAAACTTGCATTGGACTTCAAAACATATACAATGTCCACTAATCACCAATACAAAAACACCAAACAAAAGCGGGTTTACGGCCACTACTAACAAAATCCCTAAGTGGCCAAGGGGGCAGTCTAAGGTGGGGCTATAATCAAAAGGGTTACTGGCCCGACCTAAGGGAGGCTAAGGCTGATCTTAGGAAACTTAATCGGGATCAGATCCTGATGACTCGGACTCAGCCTCGATTATCTCATCCTCCGAATGCATCTGCTCGACCTCTCCAACTAGTTCGGGATCCTGCTCTATGGGCTCCGGATTCTCATATGGATCGGGTACACCGGGCAACCTCTGTCAGGAGTCTGAAAAACGGGGTTTAAACAACTATGAGACGAATCTCAGCGAGTAGGCCTCCTAAACCGAAACTAGGCTAATATGCACCTCCCGACAAGCAAATCAACACAACAACAAACCTAGGCCCTCGGGCCCAGATCAATCATACAACTGACCCTGCAGGTTAGGCATTTTATATAAATCACGGCACATACGCGACACATTGGTCACACGTACGCCATACGCATGCTCATGCTTCAAAGTGCCTGTCTCACACACGAATCACCGGCACGCACATTAGCCACATTCTCTGGCACACATTTGCCATGCTTATGAATTTTCTCAAATCATGCACTCTAGCACACGGCTCATTTTGCAGTTTATAAACCGACCCGAAGGCCACGACCCGAAGGCCCACAATTTTCCGACCCGAAGGCCACGGCCCGAAGGCTCACAACACTCCGCGGCCCGCGCCAAAGCTCATCCGGCCCAGTGTCTCTAGCCTGCTTCAAAGTGCATGAGGCGCAACACCGATCTCCTTACGGACCAACGCCGTCTTCCGGACGAACTGGGCATCGTCCTGCTTCAAAGTGCATGAGGACAGCACGACCCGAAGGCCACGACCCGAAGGCCATAAGTGATCACACGGCACACTGCCAATTTTTATCTGAACCTAGCGTAAAACGCATCGGGCAATTGGGTGATCACATGCTCATGTCAGGCACGCATTCTCGCACAATCTCATCTCATGCCCCATTCTCGGCATACACAATGCGTGGCCATGCAATGTCGTACAATGCAACATGAGCATTCAATTTCAGCACGGCATTTCAACAAACATGCCAAATCAACGTGCTCAAATAGCCAATCAATTGCCCATACTTATTCGCATAACATGCGCACTTGCCCGACTAGTACCATGTGGCCCAAAACATAATTTACGCACTTGGGCAATAAACATTCACACCAATGATTGGCCAATCACATACCGCATTGCTCGAACACGAAATCAGGCGGCATGGCATTAAACAATTGAGCACGACAAAGTACCATTCAACCACCGAGTCGCTCAAACGAGGCACCATAAAATTTAACACAATCAGCACAATTTGTACCCAAATCAGCCACTACATGGCCCAACCATTCACACATGGCAATTCATGAACAAATCACACATTAGCCGCACAAGGCCCAATTAAACCTCAATGGACAGCCACTAATCAGTCCGAGAGAGAGAAAAATCGGAAATATACAAAATCGGGTCCAAACTGGGCAGTTGCACAGTAACAGAAATCCATTTGAATTAAATGGTAAATCAATTCCAAAAATTATGAAATTTGGATATGTTGTACAAAACATCTCGATGAACATTTTCCGTGAAAACTAGAAACCCAGTTCAAACCGTAAACACCTCGTTTTGACACTCAAAGTCGGACAAAATCCGATTCGCTCGGACAGCCCCTTAGGCCATCAAAATACAACTTATTCAGTGCCCAAATCATTTTGGAAAACCTTGAAATTTTTATATGTTATAGCCACAAATGTCCCCAACAATTTTTGTGAAGGAAGTATCTTGAAAATAGGCCTGGAAAAATTTATAAAAATTCGAACAGACCTGAAGGTCGGGTGAACAGTAAATCGGGCAGTTTTTGTTTCGATCCAAAGATGGACCTCCGAATGGCCTCAAATGATTTCCAAAAATTCCCAAATTAAAGTATGTTATACTTAAAGATGTTGGGAACAACTTTCATGAACAACACTTCTTCAGATTCGGCCTACAATGATCACAAAAAAATTAACAAAGCGCGGAGGTACAGTAAAATAGTAATCCGAGAATCATTAAACTTGCACCATTAAGCAAATCCAGCTCATACAACCTCTAAACCAAGTCTCCACAGCCTTAAAACCATCCCTAAATCATCACATTAGGCCCTTAAAATCACCACAACCTCAGCCCAAATCAGCCCCTACTAATTAACCCCTAAAACTTGTCCAAAGTGCACGTAATCCTAATTAAGGGTTAGAATTTCCACTCATCTATTTACGCTCCCCAAAATTCTAGTCGACGAGAACGGGCGGCCGATTGCTGGTAAACGGCGAAATCGGCGGCGGCGTTCTGGCGGCTCACAGCGGAGGTTCTGGTCGGTGAGGGTGGTGGCGGCGAACGGCGGTCCTCTCGCGCGCGACGACGCTCCGGAGGTTGGCGGTCCAAGGCCGAACAAGGGGAAGAGAGGGAGGAGGAGGTTTCGGTGGGAGGGAGAGGAGAAAGGGGAAATGGCCGAATGGGGGAGAGGAGGAGAGAGAAAGGGAGTCAAATAGTCTTCAATGGTCAAAAGTTGATTGCCACGTGTCGCGATCTTGCGCATTGGACCATTTTGCCCTTTGATCCAATGGATATTATTCATCCTTACCCAATAATTGATGGGCCTTTTGGTCTTTCAATAATTCTGAATTTTCTTGATAATTATCCACAATTTAATCCCAAAAATAGCCCAAAATTCGGAACTCCAAAATAGGCCATAAGGGCAAAATGGTAATTTTCCGGTCCCGGGTCGAAATTCCATTTTTCGACCGTACCGACCCCAAATATGTGTGGCCACTCAAAAATGACGTTGGCCTCGCAAAATAGTCGCAAACACCCATAGAATTTCGACATCGAAGTTCGGGTCCAATTTGGCGATCAAAATTGCTCAATTCAAAATTTTAGAGCCTCTCACTGACGGGTGGCTGTTTAGGGGTTACGCGTATCAACCTAGGGTCACTCGAGTCGTGACGGATTCGATTACCAGGAGAACGCAAGGAATTATTGGTTATTCCAGGGGTCACGATCGTTCGGTTCAAGTTCGGGATTTGTTCGCCACTCGTACTCTCGGTCGAGCGGAATCACCCGCAATCCGATCGTACGTCGTTGGCCAAATCAAATCCGTTACTTTCCTAAGATCGGCCCACACTGGCCCAAAATACTTCCCTGTCGTTTCTCGGAATCAGTGCCCGATTCGCGATCGAGTCCCCGGTCCACGTACCGTTTTCCTAGTTAGCCTTTCCCATTGGTCAGTATCCCGCGAGGGGCCAGCTCCGGGCGAGACGTACTAAAATCAGATGAGAAATAATATCCACTTCGTTGGATCCCGGAAATGGGTCGAAATTCAGGATGTTACAAGGACATTAGGCGCTCTTGGCACAACTTACCTCCTATTCCTAGCCGCAGTGAAAGCGGACATAACCATTATCCACCGTATGATGAGAAACGACTCGATCATAGGCTCGTTGAGCATGCTTGTGCCTTTAGCCCTGACCTTTCTCCTGGCTCATAAGCTAAGCCTTCCTGGAATGAAAAGCCAACTCTCCCAATTTTTATTCATGGCTGGATTGAGCTTCACGCGCTTCCCTAATGTTGTCCACGCTTTCAATGAGCTCAACATCATGACTTCCGATTTAGGGCAGCTTGCGGTGTCCTGTTCCATGGTCAGTGAAACAATCGTGTGGTTGTTTTTGTTCCTGGGGGCATACCTCATAGAACCAAGATACTTATTTTATTGTGTTATATCAACCACGGCTTTCCTCTTGCTCACATTCGGTATTATCTGGCCAGTGATCATGTTGATTATTCAGAAGCTGCCGGAAAGGAAACCCGTGGGCGAGTTTTATATCTCGTCCATCTTAGTTGTAGCTTTGGTAATGGCATCTCTGACTGACATGATAGGCTCAATAAACCTCGGAGTTATAATGTTCAGGCTAGTGATACCGAATGGGCCGCCGCTAGGAGTGACCTTAAGCGAAAAGATCGAGCTAATCACCATGGAGATCTTGATGCTGATGTTCTATGTTGTTGCCAGGTTCAACGCAGATATTCGTTTGGTAGATTTGAAGGTCTCCGGAGAGATCCTCCTCATTATACTAATGACTACTTTACTGAAGATTGTTGGAGCTCTGGTGGCTGCGTTGTGCTGCAAACTAAGGCTTCAACATTCAATCTTGCTTGGCCTCATGTTGAACATCAAGGGTCCATACGACGTATATCTCCTCAACCGCTGGCTTGTACAGGTGGGATCATACGTATCACCTATATATTCCTCTTCCATTAGCTACTAATCAGCATATATCTGTTAGTTTAGAGCAATTAAATGAAACTACTATAATTATTATGAGGCCAAAAAGCTCGTTGTCTATCATTGAGGTGACGGGAGCAAATCTATTTCACTTTATATAACAACACAAACTAATTCACTTCGAAATTGTGTAGGATTCGTGTCATTTACTGTGGGCATCCTATCCTAGACATTCCACGCAACTTGCAATGTGATATCTATTGATTGTGAGGCTCATTCTTTGAAAAAGGGAGTAATTCATTTCTATTCTCATCACTTGCTTGAATTTAGTTTATGCTAAGCCTATGCCTTAGTTATAGCTACTCGGACATGCAGGACATAGACAGGAAAGCTTATACAGTGACGGTGTTATCGCAAGTGGCAATTGCTGCGGTTGTGACGCCTTTGATAGACGTTTTCTATAACCCTCACAAAAGATTGAGTGGGTCTACAAGAAAATTAAGAAGATCTATGCAGACACACCCAAGCAACGTGGAGTTACGGATCGTTTGTTGCATTCACAATGAAGATAACGTCCCCGGCATTATTTCTCTTCTCGAAGCATCAAACCCTACAGTCGCTAGTCCAATCTGTGCCTATGCCGTCCACCTGAACGAGCTTGCCGGCCGCGCTACACCGTTCATCCTCCCCTACAACAAGCAGATGAGAAGAACGAAATCCAAAAGATCTTACCACATAATGCGTGCTTTCGAGAATTACTCTACCAACTCGAATCACTTAGTGAAAGTCAAACCCTACATGGCGATTGCATTGTATAAGACAATGCACGAGTACATCTGTCAACTCGCTCAAGAAGAAGGCGTGCCTCTCATTGTCCTCCCCTTCCGCGGAAGCCAAGAAACCTCCAACGTCCTGAAGGTCATTGCCTTGCGGAATCTAGCTGAAAAGATACGAGCTTACGCTCCGTGCACGGTTGGACCATTGGAGGACACAGGCAAGCAGCATTGCACGAGTAAATCAACGACATTTTCTTGTAGGGTCGGTGTAATAATCGTCGGTGGGACAGACGACCGCGAGGCCTTGGCATTGGCTATTCGCATGGTTGGACGCCCCAATGTGAGCGCCACGGTGGTTCGTATCATTTTCCAGGATGTTGGCAAAGATATCGACGAAATCACGGAGATGAAGCTCAACGGCGGGCTTATCGAGCCATTTAGGGCGAAGGTCGGCACCATGTACCATGAGGTCGTGGTGGAAGACTCTGAGCAAGCGGTGAGCGAAATTCAAGGTTTGTAGAACAAGTTTGATCTCGTGATGGTGGGACAGAAGAGAAGGGCAGGGAGTGTGTTCCCCGGAGGAAACGATGTTGAACTGGAGCGAGAATCCAGAGCTAGGAGTGATCAGTGATTTAGTTGCATCTTCCGATTTCAGAGGAGAGACGACTTTGGTGTTGGTGATGCACCATTACGGGGATCCTAAGGCTCCCTCCACCATCATTCAATTGAACACGAAGGAGAGTATCTTCTCAACAGAACAGCGTGTTGAGGAAAAGAGAAAATATTATAGCTCGAGTTTCTTCTTCTTTTTTCTTTCTTTTTGGGTTCATAGCTGAAGTTAATACGCGCTCCTCCTTAGATCAGTCGCTTCTTTTGTTAAACTTTTTCTTTTAATTTTTGATTTCAAGTTTCCAAGGTGCAAATTGAAACATACCATGCTTGCTTATGCCGTTTCATAGTGTAAATAAAAAACGCGCCCTTGTATTGTTCTCGGCATTTTTCCCGACCCTCGAATAAAAAACCCTTCGATCCTAAATCCTTTCCTTGCTTTTCAGACAATCGAGAGAGCCCCAACAAGGAATGAGGAACGGATTGTCAATAATGCGTTGGTGTATCATTTCTGCTGAATACTTCTTCGAAAACTAGTGAATAAACCTATATGATGCAAGTGACTAATAAAAAACTACTGTTGAAATTCATTCAAATGCTGGATAAAGTTTTTGTTAGCTCTATTGCATTCCCATCTTTCTTCACACAATCACATTGTGAATATGTAAAAGGAACTTTATAAACATGAAATCTCATGATTTACCTATTGGATCAATATCTCAAGAGATCAGGTCTCTTCGAGTGGTAAACATATAATAAATAGACAAGGAGATTCTAACCATAATCAATTTCAATGAGTATATTCTCAATTATGCAAATAAACGTAAGGAAACTCCACGTTAAATAATGTATCTATAATATTTAGTAATTGCCTGATAAGAAAAGAATAGGAATAGTGAAATAAAACCGAGTCGAGAAAAGCATAAGAAAACAATTCAAATCCAATAAGCTACTCTAACGATAGGTCCAATCCTCTAGTGCACGCACCGCGATCGTGACCCTTCATGCCAAGGCTAGTAAGTAGTAGACGTACTCATTGACGGATTTGAATTGGATAGGGTCTTTGGGTCGGGTCGTTGCTTAACTTTTTGTCTAGAATTACCCATTATAAAGAAAAAAGATCATGCACGAATTAGTTGGGTCAGGCCGAGCAAGCTTGACCCAATCAAGCAGGCTTTATTTTTCCAATTCCATAAAATCAACAGCAGTTTTGCCACTAATTTTGTTTTATGTTGGTGTACAATGAAATTTTTTGGCAAGTTAAGATTTGGGTATTGTAAAATCACTCTAGAAGATTAAGATCCTCCGCTTGACTTTTGATTTGGCTGCTCTCCGTGTTTCCTTTCTTTTACTTAATGGACGTTCATGTTGTTGTACCCATGCTTGACCAATGTCCAGAGTTAGGTATCCATAGACTAGAATTCTACTTCCTTGTAATGAAGAAAAGCTTAACCCTTGGCTTAGCTCTCAACAACGAAGGTTGGTGTCAACTGTCAACTTCCCATTAATTCGTTCTTTGGTCCCGCTAGATTGACCTTTTGGTTCAGATTATGATATCTTAAAGCATTTCCTGTATAATTTCTTGGAATGTGACTAAAGTATGGTGGGCACCGTTCTGAATAAGAACAGACAAATATGCGAAACTTGGAAGCTCGAAATGATCCGGATCATGGATGGATGTCGACGAAAAAAGAGAAAGGAACATCTATATTGAAGAAATACGTATGAGTTTAAAGTTGAAACAGTATCTGATGGTACCAGACATTGCGTATGCAGGACCATTTTATTTATAAGAAAAGAAAACGGCGAGAAAAACAAACGACTAGTGGCTCCCTGAATTGAGGGGAAACAATCACTGTACTCGAACTCCGAGAAACGAAAACGAAAAGCAAAAACAAAAAATTAGAAAAGGCCCGTGTTACGGACTTTACGAATTCTTCGTTGAGGACTATCGTCAGCCGCAGATCTCTTAACATGGAGGTAAATCTGCAGGAGGCGGCTCTACAGACTGCAATTCACCAACTCCATCCTCGACAAGGAAAACCATGGCCAATCCCCAGGTGATGTGAACATCCAAGTGACAGTGCATCAACCAAGCACCTGTTTTGTAGATCCAAACAATAATTTGTTCTTGGTCATCATCAGAAATAAGAGGACATCTTATCTTGTAAAGAAGTTGGATGGAACCTCTCCTAGTCTTTACCTGGATTGTCGGCGAGGAAGCGAATGACGGCCCACCCGTTCACGGGGACGCCGACTGTGTTCCTCATTGGTGGGTCGACGAGGTTGAGCTTCGCCGTATCCTTCTGGGGGTTGAAGTTTCCAAACCCTGTGGCGAGGATGTAGAAATCGTACCCGTGAATGTGGATCGGGTGGTTCTCGGCCGTCTGTATGTTGGTTCCTTGCAAGACAAGCTGCACTCTAGACCCGTACTTCAACTTGTACACCTTAGTGCCCAGAATGGGCTGCCACAGCGAGCGGCTCACATTCCCGGTGTAATCGAACTGGACCGGCGGGTTACCCGGAAAATCAGTGGTGAAAACTCCAGGCACGCCCTGCCTATGGGCCTGCAGGATCGAGAAATTAGACGGGAGCACGAAGGACACGTTGTTCATGCTGGACGCGAAACGGGTCCCATTCGGCCCCTGGCACCTACTGCTTGGGAAATTGCTCGGGCAGTTAAAGAGTCCTAGGCCGACCGTGAAAAAGAGGTTCTCGTCGATGTCGCTGGGAACCTCCACCTTGTTGGGGCTCCTGAGGCTTTGAGTGAAGGCCGTGACGGTGGCCGTGTCATTGAAAGCCGGTAGGGCTGGCATGACCGGATTGCTCAATATGCCCTTGGCAGGGCACGGGGCGGACTTGTACTCTAGTATGGCTGTGGTAGTGGTGTTGTCGAAAGGCGCTCCCTGACCGCTCTGGTAGGCTCGGGCCGCCATGTAGTACCGAGCCGGTGGCTGGTTCCCCGAGATCAAAACATCAGTGGTTTGGCCCGGCCCTAGCATTATCACCGAGGTGGTGAAGGGTTTGAGGTAGGAGGCATCAGCACCAACCACGGTGAATGTGTGGTTCGCTACGGAGAAAAATAGTTCCTGATTGAGCGCAGCGTTGATGACTCGGAGGAGGTGGGTCTCTCCCAAGTCGATGGGAACTATGACGGTGTCTGCAGAGCAACCAGATTAAGTAAATATCAGTTGATTTGCATTCTGGTTTAGTTTTATCTCTCTTACCTTACTTGATTATTGGTTAATGTTGCTACTAGAGCTATTGTTTTAATAATTGAATGCAACAAAATGAGGGTAATTTGGTCTTTAACTTGTTCTGAAAGACTAGTCCTGGTCTGTCCTCTTGCAAAAGGGTCAAATTAGGTACGAAGCCGTCGGCTCTCAGCATCGCATATGTAATCAAATTGAAATTCCCAATGTTGTGTCCACTTTTGACATTCCCTTTGCAAAAACCATTCACGTGAGTAGGGCCCTAGCTACCAAGTAGTGTTGAAAAAACACGTGTCATCATGGCGCATGGGAATGCGAAAAGATTAAAATACATAATCATCATGAAATTTTTTAGCTGAACTGCGACATCACTTTCGACCCTCGAGATTAATCATTATTAAAGTTTAAAAACCGTGCTTGGTTATTGTTTTCTTCAGGCGCAGCCAGTAGACAAAAAAAACATTTAATTCTTAGCTAACTTTCTGTCTCAAAATTTCTCTTTGTTTTTTGTCCTGGTGACTACATTTTGGTGGGTTAAGAAGGAAGACTCGACTTCTCATTTTTGGCTGGATGAATATCAATCAGATTAGCTGTGTAAATCTTCTTCGAATCTACCTTTGCTCGAGCAGTTGTAGAGATCTCCAGGTTGACCGTTGATGGTGTAAGCATCGGAAATGTTCGGAGCCCCGCCGGTTCTGGTTGATTCTCTCACGACGTCAAGGGGGTTCGCATCCCACCACTCCCCTGTTCATCGTCACCATTTAAGACACCATCAGTGGAACTGTAATCATCCTTAATCTACTGTCGTTGAACTATTGTATCGTGTGTGAATATATTGCTAGCTGTCGGTATGGAAGGTTAGTTGGCCATCTAGACTAAAACATGGCCACCCTCATCAATCCCGCCTAAGCAAAACCAGGCAAAATCATCACTGTGGACCCTTGCATAATGAATCCCCAATTAGAAGCGTTTGTAATAGGATGTGCTTTTCCATTAAAATAAGCTCCTAATCAGTAATGGGATTAAGCGTAATTGGTACCAAAAAAATTACCAAGAAGGATGGGAGTTTCACGCTTTGGTTTTGGAAACGGATACGAGGCGCCTTCCTTTGGATGAATGACTAGAGCACCGTACACAGTCGCTCTTAGCCATGAGCTATGTGCATGCCACCACAGGGTTCCTTCTTGCCCTTGGATGGTGAAACGGTACGTGTAACTTCCGCCGGGCCTAATCGGGCATTGAGTCACGAATTCCGGCCCGTCGGCCCAACCAGTCCTCAACTGCCGGATCCCATGCCTGGTGGCAAATCAAGGCTTTCTTTAATTAGATATGTAGGCATGGTCATGAGTTATACATGGTGGACGTACACATTGCATGCGTAGGCATGTTCTGTTCCATGCATGTGCAAATGTTTCAACTATATGTCCACAGCCTGAGAAAACCATCATGTGATTGACAGTGCATGCGTTGTAAACTTCACTTTTTTTTTCCTAATAAGCTCTTGATAGACCATAATTTTTCGACATTTCGAATTACCAGTGGATGGTGACGTTTTCGTGAGCTCTGTTAGCGACATTGATGACGAGGGTGTCGCCATTGTTAACTTCCAAAGTCGGGCCCGGGAATTGCCCGTTCACCGTGATGGTGTTGTGGGTGTTGCACAGCCTGTTCACTTTGGTTGTTTGAACCTATTTTCGCCCAAGAAGCTCATTAGAAATGGACGAAAGATAACAAAAAGCTAAACGTATCCTAAACTCAATGGTACAAAGGAGGAAACATACGACAAAGTCATGGTAGCAAGTCTTTGCATTTGCCAGTGCCACTGCCATAGAGAAGAGCAGGAGAACTCCCAAAAGGAAAGAGATTTTGTTGAGAGCCTCCATATTTTTTGCAGAAGAAGATGTTGCTGCGGCTAATTAGCTCTTCCTCTTCAAATGACAATGTGGGTGAGGATTCGAGAGAGCAAACTCTTAATATGCTTGGACTCGAGAGAGGAAGAGAGAGTGTTTGAGCGAGGACTTGAGAGAGTTGGCTATAAATCTGCTTGGATTTGAGAAAGGAAGGACAGTAGCAGCTCTATTATAAAGTCCCATGGAAGGGGGAGAGAGAGAGAGAGTGCGTGTTTGTTTGAGGTTGGCAGATTAGGTTTTGATTTAGAGCGGGCCAGCTCAGTTCAAGCCAAATTGCAGTCGTTGCACCCACTTAGCCTGAGTAACTTCCATCAATGCTTGCTTAATAAGTCTTTTTCTTAGGCAGGGGTTGAATCATTCAACGTTTTCAATCATGCTTTCTTTTGGAGGTGATCAACTTGTGGATTAAAGTTGGGTCTCGCGTTTTCACTTTTACTCGTGCGTTTACGTGTCTCTTCTTTGATCAATCGCCAATCTGTGAAATATAAAATGGGAACGAGGAAGTGGCCCATATAGCATAAAGGGCACAACCATAATGGTCAAACCCAGAATTCTCTTTTTAGTTCAAATAAAGACAATTTGTCGATCTAATGATATCTCTCCATCACTAATTTGTAATCTCAGTCCTCGATATTCGGATGGAGGAGTTAACAACAAAGATTAAGGCAGGTAAGAGAATCGCTAGTTATACCATTGTTAAGTGATGTGATGAATCACCATTCGATATCGAATATAGCCTACTTTCTTGAATTGCCTCTAGACAGTCTACCATGAATTTTTAGATTGGTGAAATTTTCATTTAATCTCGTCAACTAAGTTAGATGGGAACTAAAATCCACTGGCCAATCAAACGATGGGTCTTAGCTCTCGTCTTACCCAAATTTGCTAGATCAAATTTTTCAGTCACTTGGATTGCTCGACAAAGTATGTGCACGTAACCCCTAAATTTCTTCGCCATTTTGATGAAAGATGATCGGGGGAGGGAAAATGATAATCTTCAAAGATAAAAAATCGCCTTTGACTTATTCTTTGGAATGGTTGAGAAAAGAGTTCATATGTTAAAGGAAATGTTGTGTGGTCAATATAGTTCTTTATTGTATTCGAACTTTTGGGCAATGAAGGTGGGCCACTTAAGTCTAAACTTACCGTGGTCAAGGGCTCATCAACTCGCCATTTGATCTGAGTGAAATAATTTTACCCCAACCACCACTATCACGCCATAAAATTCAGCTAGTATTGATGTTAACATAGTAATTAATTAGTGTATTTTTTTTTGTCAAGGCAACATTTCATTCATTTCTTCGGAAATATAAGAGAAAAACAACACGGTTCAACTGCAAACCAAAACAAGACCCAAACAACTTCAAAACAAAACAGACTCCAAATAATAAGATGAATAATCATAATAAGGTTAGGGGTTACTCGTTCAAAGAGCAAATCTGTGATTTTTTCGAACCAAAATCTGCAGTCGATCACTGAATCCGTCTTCAGTAATGAGCCACACCAAGATATCCATCTGTTGCTACGGCATTACTTTTCGGCGGTTTGCGCCTAGGTTCAACGTCTCCAACACCTTTGCCGTTTAGAGTAACAGGGTTGAACAATCACAGTCCAGTTTCAAAAAAGATTGGAAGAGTTTTGTATTTAGTGTATTTGAAATGTTAATAACGTTGAATGACTTTGTTATACTTACACAAAGCATTGTGTGGGCATAATTTGAAAAGTGATTATATATATAAAACGTTATTGATTTCTAAATATTAATTATTTGGAGTGACTTATACCATTAACTTTTCACGTATTAGAATTTAATATTTTATTTTATTTTTGTCATTATTTTTGAAAAAGTTATGTTAGTTTTTTACAATTTTTTAACTTTTTACTTAAAAAAAAAAGCTAAAACAAGCACCTACATTTGTTCCCGCACATTGTTTTCTTTACTGTCCCATGACCGTGTCTAGTGTCTAATCATGTTGAAAATTTATCTTGGCCAAGCGAAATAATCATGTTGTAGTTCCTTCCTTTTGTCAAAAATCATGGCACAATCTACGTAAGATCATGTGAACTTAGGAAAAACTTTCGGAAATCGCATTGAACTTGGAGTGTGCCTCCAGGCTCTTGACTTTGGAAAATGCGGGATAAAGATTTTTTCAGAGCGATTTCACCAAAAAATCAAAACCGCTCCTCCAAACTGACCTTTAATTTATCATAGACCTCACTGTTCATTCGACCACGTGCGTGTGATTAGTTGGCCCGTATCGTGGAAATTCTTAGTGTACATTAGCTCGATTTCACGTTAAACGATGTGGACTTAAGAACTCGGATTTCGTGACATCACCTTCGAAAGTCAAGAAATAGGTAGATGTCGGATCATCTCTGGGGGGTGGCAAAAAATATTGAAGAAATTACGACAAGTTTCCCAACCAAGATTCAATTGGATATGTTTGAAATGGCAATCTCGATCCGTCGATCGACCGATTATTTAATGAAGTAGGTCGCCTGTTGCTGAACAGAGAAATGTGTAGGTACATGGAGGCAGGAAATTGTCCCTTTCCTACTTGGAAATTGGAATTCCGTCGGTGTTCTATTTATTTGATTTTCCATTTGACACGATTGACTTATTCTATACAGATTTTTTGTCAATCTATAAAGTTCAATGGAAAGTTTCATCACCAACCCGTATCGACGAAATGAACCCTAGTGTAAAATATGGAGACGCAGTGCAAGTTTCTTGCGTGGTCCCGCACGTTTTTTGGCTATTTTAATGAAGTTTGTAGTCTCGTGCATGCAATCATCACGTTCGTTCGTTCGGTCTTGTAAGAATGAGTTCTTTAATGTTTTTTTGCTGTGACGTACATTGATCCGCACGAATTTTATGTGATATGTGGATGGCCAGATTTTGTCCTTTGTATTATGAACAAAGAAGCGCCATTTTCTAGATATATACCATGACGATCCAGTCTGACGAGAGCAAAGCCAAATGGCCTGGACAAGGAGTGGCCCTTAGCATGCTTCTAGGATGGCGAAGGGGGTAGAAATGAATTGAACTATGCATCGAACAAAAGGAGAACGATTTTGAAATATATATATATATATATATATATATATAAATTGAAATTAACTCATGAAAGCGCATTTTGACGTAACAGCAATGCTAAGCTTTGAAACTCTAAAGGTAAGCGTGTTCTGATGAAAGCACTCCCGAGATGGGTGATCTATTGGGAAGATGCTCACATGTACGCCAAATGACAAAACTGTGAGACTTGGTATGGAACGGGCTAAAGCTAATAATACCTCAGCGAGTTAATATAGGAATGTCACGACCCAGTCCGACGAGAGAAGAGAGTGGTTACTGGGGCTAGAGGATCTAGACAAGGAGCGGTTTCTAACGGGCTTCTAGAATGGTGTAGGGGGCAAGAGTGAAGCGAACTGTGCACTGAACAGAGAGATAGAGCAATTCTAAAATATATATGAATGAAAAATGGTATTAACCCACGGGGGCACATTTTAGCGTAATGGTAATATTAGCTTTGGAACTCCAAAGTTGAGCGTGCTCTAATGAAAACATTATGTACACCAAAGGACAAAGCGGTGAGGCTCAATATGGAACGGGCTAAAGCGAACAATATCTCGGTGAGTTAATTCGGGGATGTTACATATACATATCTTCTTCTTTTTTATCTCTTGTGACAAATTTTCCATGCGTACTTGCTAATTGTTGGAGACATTTGTGTGAGCTATCACTAATCTCGATTTAATTACAATTTACAAAAATTTGCTATGAATCTTGTTAGAGAATATTCAACATATTTATCCAATTTCATGTCTTGATTGATGCGATGATCAGAGGTTTGCAATGTAAATCTATTGTCATGTTTTGTTTCGTGTTAGCATTTTTATTGTATCAGCTAGGCATTTTCCTCCTATTCCTAATTCGATCTCTAGTGCCATTTCTCATCGAAGGCGTATAGTAAATATTAGAAATAAGAAACCACCGGGGGTTTGCCCCAATGGCCACTATTCCCACATGAGAATGAAAAGGTGGGGAGTTCGAATTCTCCTCCTCCGGATAGGGGGGTTTATGAATTTATAGGGTCTCCCCGGGCGGGCCCACTAGGGGCCCACCGAGCTCCTTATAGAGGAGCTCAAGAATCCATAAATACACCTGGCCAACCAAAAAAAGAAAACCACAATAGAAAATGTTCATTTGAGCATCAGATGATAGATTGACGTAAGTTTCGGCTAAACACTTTGACTTTTCAGCATCATTTTTGAGCTAATGTATCAAATCCTCCGATTAATTAGTTTTCTAACTCCTTAGTTAGATGCTTTTGGTTTACTTAAAACACGAGCAAGTCTTTGTTCATTGGAATCGTTAGTAACGTACGCTTGGAGAATAAGTGATTGAAGAGAGAGGCCGTGCTATGATCCTAATCGCAAGGTATGTGACTTGGATCCCACGTCAATGGAATGAGATTTCAGTGTGTGGTTTATGGCTGCGTTTGGTTCAACATTGGGAAGGGGCTTTCAGCCCCGAAAGCCCCTTCTCAAAAATGCTGAACCAAACGGTTAGCATTGAGCATTGAAAATGCTCAAAACTAGCATTTTCAATGCTGAAAGCCCAATCTGATCAGGACTAACGTTGGACTTTCAGCCTTGAACCAAATGCCAAAATCATTTTTATACTTCCCAAACTACCCTCACTCAAATTTCAATATTCCGGCTTTGCCCTCTCGTTACTGTTCATCTTCTTCACCAAAGGGACTCCGGCGAGGGCAAAGGGCCGGCGACGGCGAAGGTCCGGCGAGGTCGCCCGACCTGGCGACGGCCGCCCGGGTCGAGCGATCGCCAAGCGCGGCCGCTCGGGGTCGGGCGACCGCCAGTGCGGCCGCCTGGGTCCCGCGACCTCGGGCGGCCGTCGCTGAGGTCGCGACCCAGGGCGGCCGTCGGCACTGGGGTCGCGCGACCCGGGCGGCCGTCGGCCTGGGTCGCGCGACCCGGGCGGCCGTCGGCTGGGGTCGCGCGACCCAGCGGCCGTCGGCTGGGGTCGCGCGACCTCGGGCGGCCGTCGGCACTGGGGTCGCGCGACCCCGGGCGGCCGTCGGCTGGGGTCGCGCGACCCGGGCGGCGCGTCGGCTGGGGTCGCGCGACCCCGAGGCGGCCGTCGGCTGGGGTCGCGCGACCCGGGCGGCCGTCGGCTTGGGGTCGCGCGACCCAGGCGGCCGTCGGCTGGGGTCGCGCGACCCAGGCGGCCGTCGGCTGGGTCGCGCGACCCGGGCGGCCGTCGGCTGGGGTCGCGCGACCTCGGGCCTCGTCGCCCGAGTCGGCGTCCCTCGCCGGGGTCGCTCGGCGACGGGCGACGGCCGCCGGCGCCAGATCTGGCTCGCCGGCGGCCGTAGCCCTTCGCCGGAGCCGTAGCCCTTCGCCGGAGCCGGCGAAGGGTATTTTTGCCTTTTTTTTAAAAAAACCCCCTCAAAGCCCATTTGTAAAAAAAATTAACCAAACACCACTTGGGTCAAAATAGCTTTGCAAATGAGTTTTTACCAAACGCCATTTGCATTTTTCCTAAAGGGCTTCCACCCAAAGGCATTTGCATTCCCAAAGTAGCATTCCAAATGCTGTACCAAACGCACCTATATGGTTTTGGACTCTCCCACTTCAATAGCTAGCTTTTGGGATATGGTTTCCTAACATACATATCAATTGATATCAGAGTCGTCCACCTCTCCCAATTGCAATCAAGTGGTGCGAGCGGTGACGTCGGTAATGCAGTGTTCAACTTGGAGTCTTGGACTAGCGAAAGGTTAGTACAAAGCCAACCCAACCTGATTGTCGGGATTGCGGAGCCTGGTGTATCGTTATGCATTAATAACTATATATACCAGAATAGAAGTAGTTAAAAAAGAGAGAAGTGAAATAAAGAGAGAAGAAAATCCTTTGCAGAATTTCTGGGAAAATTGTCAAATCAGTCATAAACCTATTGTACGACGACGAGTGGATATAAGCAATCTGCAGAAAGGGAAATGTCGTCGGCTCAGGTGCGCAAGCTTCCTTGCAAAACCATGCATCTTCGCTAGTCTAAAAGACATCACCAACACCTTAGCATTCGCGCAGCGTTGCTTGAGGTTTCTGTAATGTCTGGTTCTGAAGCTTCTAATGGCGTTGTTGATGACTTATCGTTTTCACCGGTAGGTTTTGGGTGGGTGCGGGAACTCCCCGACACGTTACTTCAGTCAATCCTAATCATGTCCTAAAGTCCTGATAGGGTTCTTGTCATAACCCCATCGATTAACAACGACTTGGGCAAATCGTTTTCGTAGAAAATCGGGAGATGTTGGGACTAGGAATTTTTCGCAGTTTGGCAGCAAACATGCTGTTTCCATTTGACCGCTTTACACTCCGTTTTATTCATGGTGGAGGTAAATGGGGAGAGAGAGCATCTAGTCTTTTGGGTTTAACAAAGCCAAGGAGGATGAGTCCATGGATCCTCCATGGAAGGCTTAAGAGTCGTTTGGGTCCGAAACCAGATGATGTTATCAGCTGCAACATCGTTGTCAAACACGAAAAGAGATGTCCAAAACTCTCTCCTCGAAACACAGCCTCGAGAGATTTGCTTCTAATGTCATGGACATGGAGTGTAATCAATTTGATCCTTACTAGAAGAGCTCTTGCACACAAAAATGGCGAACTCAAGATCCGAGGTGTTAAGAGGAGGAAGGTAGAAAGTTAAACCAGGAAGACTTGATAGAAATTTTTTTACTTAATGGAGTGAAAAGGAACGATAATAATTTCATCGAATGTCTGGATGTTGGGTCCTAGATTGGTAGACTAAACAAGATGGTCGAACAATTTAGAGTAGTATCATAACATCATCCTCGAATTCCTCATCACATCCGGATGTTAGCTTTGGAAAATCCAAATTACCAAATTGATAAATGTTCAAGCAAACGAAGGGAGTGGCAATTAGCGCAATAGTTCAAGAGGACTTACTAGCTAATCAGCTGTCTCAGTGCCAGCACAAATCATGATTCTCCTTCCCTTCTTTTAATTGGACGAACATGGCTCAAAATGATGATGATGCTCGGGAGGCTATCATGACCATTGACATGCATGCCCAGAAAACACGGCCAATGAGCACCAAAGTTGTCAAATTCCAGCCCCTTTAGTTGGGTCAAAGGAAGAAATAATAGCAAACCAGGACTCTGTAACATTAACATGTCTTCTTGTGCTGCTTCCTTCTGCTAATACACTGATTTTGAGTGGAAACCCCTAAAGAGAAGTTGCAAAAACAAACAGAAAGAACATCTTCTCTATTTGCAAAGACTCAGATATAGAACTTCCCTCTGTGATTATAATGACAATTGGCATTATGTCCAGTCTGTGAGCTATTGTGCTTATATGAGGAATAATGGCAGTACCATACCAGTACTAGTTTTGAGTCGATTCCTCCAGCTGGAAGTACAAATTTCAATACATGGCTCTTGAAGATTTCTACAGTGCAAATCATGAAACAATCTGTCCCAAATTCTAGTACAGTTTGAAAAGGGCCGACTCTCAACTAACAAATTTTCTAATTAAGTTGTTAATACTGACCGACTCGGCACCAGTTAATAACTGAAAGACAGCAACATTTCAACTAGAATTGAATAAATTCTGAATAATACTGCGTAGAGACACCTTTTTTTCTCCGAGCTCCGACCATCGCTGCTAAAGCATGTGGCATTATTGCATCCATGTTAAGAAATTGTCAGAAAATCAATGGTTTGACCGTGATGTTTTCACAAAGTTGAACAGAGTTGTGCCTCCATCATGGAACGTGTTGATCACTCCTTCGTTCTAAGAGAGCCCAAAAATGATCAAAGATTAGACATAAGCATTAGAACATAAAAATCTCCATCAAAGACCGTAAGTCTTTCTTTAGCCAACAACCGCTCCTATTTCAATATCGGGTTTGAAGTAGGGATGAAGGCAACAAACAGCCAAAGACTTCCAGTCGTTGCCGCGATTGTCTTCGCGCTGTTCTTCGATATGTTTTCTAAATTGATCAGGTTCACCAACAACCGGGTTTTGCAATCGTCTGCGCCAAAATTATTGTCCGGATATACGAGTCTAATTCAAGCTGTGAAATGGGCTCTAGCTTGTGTCTGTTAGCGCATTTTTTTGCAAAGCATCTAATGACAACCGTGCCTATGTTATGTCATTTGCACTTGACATGCATATATTGGTCATAAGCCAAATGGATGATTAAGTGCCTAAAATCGCTCTGTCCTGGATTCGACTCGCGTCTCAATGTCTATTGCACACAGTGTCCAAATACTCTGAATTCTTGCACTCTCGTTTGTACTATCTTCGTGAACTGTTGCTCATCTAGATTTACTTTCCTTGGCAGAATGATTAGCCTTTTTGATGCTCCGAGTCCAAGGATCAAAGTGAGAAATCACTTTCACGATAATGGCAAATGAAGATTATGGAGAGGGACATAATTATCTTGTCTAATCAAAAGTTGCTTTTTTCTGGATCCTACTGAAGATGGGCCTATAGTTGAAGATGAATCCATGCACGCACTCCCACACCGAAATTTCAGTGAAAAGAAAAGAGTTCACTATACTTGATCAGGACTTTGCAGCCTCACCGACACTATTTTTCAACGGTAGAAGAGACCAGAGAAAGCACTTCTTCGTTTGTAGGAAAGGGTCGAACGAATCAGAAGTAAAAGGGCTAACACCTGGAAAATTTGGACAAAGTTTTACCGAGGGAGTCTTGCACCTTTTAAGCAAATGTTGAAGTTGGTTCGTCTTGGTGGAAAATGACAAAATGTTAGTCAAGTGAATAAGCATTAAGCATGTTCAATTTCTTCCCCTGTAAAGAACTAAGTCCGAATCACGATAGAAGAAGAAATTTGAAATCTCATATCGACATTGAAATCAATAGTCAAGGAATCCAATCGGTCCCGCTAGTCACGCGTTCTCCTGGTTCCACTCATTGAATTGTGAACCGATGAGCTTCGATTGTGAGATGAAAGGGCTGCCATGCTCCAGGAATGGTTAGGTCCTGGAGATGTCTCAAAATTGTGGTTGAACACTATGGTGGTGAATCATATTGGATCGATTTGATATTCGGCGTACTGCAAATGAATCTACGGATCTTGAGAAAATGCGTGCGTTGCTTTGCACTGAGCCCGGTCTAGTTCGATGCAGTCACGATGGGCATAAGAACCGATGGCCTTTCCTGACCCAAGTTAGTCGAGCCAAATGGGCCATCAGGCCTATTTTACATTCATTTGCTTCTTTTCTTTTCTCTTCGTTTATTTGGTCGAACATTCACTTCCTATGGTACCCAGATATCACTCCATTTGGTATATCCATGTCATTTGCTTGTGCATATGGTCATGAACTTAGATAGAACCCAACTCTCCTATTTTTGGGTTACCACATGGTCTACCACAAACCCTAAAGCGTGGGGTTTTGAAGAGGCAGCATGCAATCGGCAAGTACACGCGATGGCCACGAGTGAACCGAATAGGCTAAAACCAAGAATTGTAATTGGATTTTATTTTGATTTTCGGTTCAGGAACTCTTCAATGAGCTTTGGTAGCGGCATCAATGGAGACTCCGGTGGTCCAATTAATTTGAAGAAGATGAGTAAGAGTAGGGCAAGACCTCCTCAGCTGAATGCCTTTGATATTGTCATGCTCTAAAGCCCATTTCAATAATACTGAGAGCATATTTGTCATATAATGAACAAGCATGGAGATAGTGGATCACCCTGTCTAAGCCCTCGCGAAGGTTGAAAGTAGGGCAGCGGTTCTCTATTGAACTTCATATTAAGAGAAACATTGGCAACACGTTGCATCACCTAGTTCATCCATTTGGAATGAAAACCCATCCTTAATATACAAGCTTTGAGGAAATCCCACTCAATTCTATCATGCATGTCCAATTTAAGTACAGCTTGAACTCCCTTTTCCTTTTTCGGATTCTGAGTTGGTGTAGAAACAATGGTAACACATTGCATCACCGGTTCAGCCATTTGAAATGAAAACCCATCCTTAACATACAAGCTTCCAAGAAATCCCACTTGATTCTATCGTATGCCTTTTGCCTATCCTATTTAAGTACAACCTAAAACATCCTATTCCTATTCCTTTTTCGTATTATGAATTGGTGTAGAACCTCCTAGACAACTAGAATATTGTCCTGGATTAATTTTCCGCTGACAAAAGCACTTTGTTCCGGTAAGATCAGATCTCCAAGTCACGGTTTCAATCTATTTGCTAGGACTGTTGATATAATCTTATATGAGAAGTGACACAAACTGATTGGACGATACTGCTCCAACCTCTCACGATTTGGGATCTTAGGAATAAGGGTAATTTGCGTTATGTTTAGTTCTGGGCTGAGCTCCCCTGTTTCGGAAAATTGCCTCACTTCCTTGAAAATTGGTTACCATCATTTGTCTATGGGGTTGATTGAACTTTATATGTCCATAATCTCTCTTGATCTAATAATTTAAATTTTCAATTGGCTTTTCTTTGATATGGTATCGGAATCGGGTCTCAGATTTTCCACGTGGCGTGTGAAAAATAGGGAAAAAAAAAAGCACACGTCCTCAGCACAGTCTCACTGGACTTATCTGCGCCCCAAGCGTGCGCCCAAGCCCATCACCAAACGGGCCCGTCGGCCCGAAGCCACGTGGGGATCGGCCCGCGCCAACTACTCCACGGCGCACGTTAGCGAAGCCCCGCTCGGGGAAAACTGAATAACGGAGAAATTGATGCAAAAGGGCGGTCGTTCCGAAGATGGCCACAGCAGCGTGAGATCGTTTGTATCATATCCCCAAACCGCTCAAAAACCGAACTCTCCAAACGCATTCTCCACTCTCGTTCCATTTCCCCCGATTCCATCTTCCTTCTCCCCGGCGATTCCTGGCGACGGCGATCGATCCGTTGCAGCTTCACCTTGCGGCCATGGAGTCCTCTGCTGCTGCTCTGCGATCCTTCCACTGTGAGTCTGCTGCGCTCGGCGTGTTTTTGTTTCGTTGTGTCCTGTGAAGCGATGCGCGACGGCGGTGTTCGCGATGCAGTTGACGATTCATCGATTCGAGCTCGTCGGTTCACGACGATCGCGGTTAGCCTGTGTCCGTTTCTGCATTTGCGAGCTCTCGGTTTTGGAGGAGGTTCGAACCGAGGTCCGGCGATGGGGAAGATAGTGCGATCTTCCGTTGAATCGATTAAATGCCGTGTAGTATTTGTGTGAGATGATCTCGCTTTCAGCTTTCTAGACCTGATTGAAGTTGTCGGTGACCTGCTTGAACTATTGTAGATGAACATGAGCAGTTCCATACACGGTCTCAATGATGTGTACTTTTGAGGTTTGATAATCGTGTCCTTGTCTTGCTTGGCGCCATCAATCCTGTGACTGCGGTCCTACATGTTTTTTCCGAGAAGCTTAAAAGACTGAATACTGACATTAGTCTTATTACGAAGAAGCAGGATAACATTTCTAGCTCAAAAGGCAGTGCAACTTTGAAGTATGATCTAGTGTGCTTTTTTCTGCATTGCGCGTTTTGGTGGCTTGATATCTGCTTAACATCATTTTGAATTGTCTGCTGTTTGTTGCATATTGTCCGGTGTCGTGTTATGATACTCCTCTTGTTGCAAAAAAGGATCCCCACGCCTAAGATAATAGTTTCGTTTCTTTGGTCAGATTCTTTTGGTGTCTTATCACATGTGAGGTCTTTGCCAGGGAAGACTGGACTGGTCAGTCTGCATCACTACAAGAAGGCCACTTCAAGCAACATAAGAGTTCAAGGGTTACCATATGGTGGGAACCTTCTCTCTCCTTCCGAAAGGACGAGAGTGGCAGAAATTTCATGTATAGAGTCATCAGACTCTGCCGTATCAACCAAGACCAACGGTGAGATTGGTTTTTTATTTGACTTACCTTTTCCTTCTTAAGAATGTTTTCTGTTCCGACTCTGACGATATTTCTATCAATTTGGCCAAGTTTTATAATTGATGATACCTCTACCTCAAAGTTAAGGTCGTTCCCTTTTCCTGCAAAATGTTTTCCTCATATTGGATTGAGAAGTTGGCGTGCTTAGCATCGGGGTGTCTATTATTGAAATAGTTCACAATTAGGAGCGGTGCTTGACAATTTTGTTCTGCTCCAGTTTCAGGCACTGATATTGGTTTCTAAGACTACTCCGCTTTAGGATAGGGAGATTGATCGGTATTAAACTGGAACCTCTAACCTGGACTGCTGTTTCTAAGGCTACGGACTGCATCATTGAATTAAATTTGCTATATATTAGAACTAAATCATAAAGCCTTTATTCAATTCTAAGTTTTCTTTTTAATGGCTTGATCAGCTCATGTCACCTCTGATTCAATCATCTTTTTTCTGCTGGGGACATCCAGCTGCTGTTAATTTTTCTGATCTGTTCATGTAAGGATAATGTACATTTCTGCATGAGGCTTTCAAGTGTCGTTGTATCTTTTCGTTTCGCAAGGCTGTCCATATCCGAACTTGAGCGTGAAATCTTACAGTTTCCTCAGAGTGCATCGGAAGTGTTCCAATATCAGTGGAGAAGAGGCCTCTTGAAGGTGCCACTTTTCCAAGTGGATTTCAGGTATGCCAATTTTCTTGTTCAATCTTGTATTATGCATGCAATGTGGGAGTAACACTCGAATCACTGGCGATGGGTCTCCTGAACGCATACACCTATGTGCGTTGACAACTTCAGATACTCCTGATATTAATCAACATGATAACTCTCTCACTAAATTGGCATGAAGGGCAAGCACTGGCTGAAGTTTCTGGATCTTTGCTGCTTTAACTATTATTCTTGTTAGAGGGAAAAAACAACAAAAGACATCGTTCTGTTTTGGCAACCAAAGTTACCACAGGGAAAAATTATGGTAAAGGATTATCTTAATGCTCAGCACTTGCTAGTGGCCTTGTTGATCTTTGGACTATGGCTTCGAGCAGGGGTCTCAGATAGGTCTCTAACTACCAGGGGGAAGGTTTTGAAGGTTTTCAAACTGGTTGAAATTTGTTATTTCCTCCCCAATACCATGCTTGAAGTTAGGAGTTTTTTACTTTGTACTTCCATGATGTACCTGTCAGGATCCAAAATTATGCATTTCTAAGTTAGTACTTCTCGAGCACATGGGCCTCTTTGGAGGCACTGGCTTTTTATCGTGAATTCAATCCCTTAGATGATCTGCTGCCCTTGAGTTAAAGAATTCTAGAGATGACCTTGTTGAGAGACATCTTAGTACTGCGTATTACATCATACTCGGTATACTTGTATAGTGGCACTTCTGTAATTATGTACGTACATATAACAGAAAAAGGGGAACACCAGAAACCCTAACTATTAGTCCAAGATCTCTTTTATTCTTTATATTTAACAGAATTCTTCCCAACCTTATGCAATTGTGAAAGCTTTGTGATTGACATACTTTTTGACTGGGTTTATCTTTCTACAAGAATCTTATCCACCTATTTAAAGCTCAACTGTAGAGATAGTCGACTTTTGGACTATTTGAAGACTGTATAGAGCTGTAATCATTTTAAAACATATCATTTGAGTATTTGTTCTTTCCTTTTTCCTCTAGCCCTCTCATCAAGAGCTTGATAAATAACTCTTATTTAATCAGGCGTTGTTACTGGAAGTTTGTGACGAGACCCAGATTGCTGAACTAAAGCTAAAGGTAATTATTTATGTGCTCTTACTTTGCAGAAGTAAGTTATATGATGCTCAAGTCTTTTAAGTATACATGCTTACTTCTTGCACTGTGCTTAATGATTTCTATGGGTTGCACTTATGAGATGATATATTCAGGGTCCATGTAGACTTACAGCAGATTTGTTAGCTGATTTAATAAGTTTTACAATTAGTATGTCCTGAGTTCGCTTTTCTATCAAAATTCATAGGTTGGGAACTTTGAGATGCATGTGAAGCGTAATGTTCGTGCGACAGAAGTCCCTGCACCAGTCATAGCATCACCTGTAACAACACCACCTATTCCAGCTGAGCCTGTTAAAAAATCGAGCTCTGGTGTTTCACCACCATCAGCACCAAAACCCTCTTCAGAGAGGGCTGCTCCATTTATGAATGTTACCTTTGGAAAATCATCAAAAATCGAAGCATTGGAAGCTTCAGGATCTAGTGGATATGTTCTAGTATCCTCTCCAACGGTGAGTTGTTGGCATTTTCTGCTCTCTATTTCTGTGGTCTGTGCATCTCATGTTAATTTTTCAGGTTGGCTCCTTCCAAAAGGGGAGAACGGTTAAGGGAAAAAAGCAAGCTCCCAGCTGTAAAGAGGTATCTCTCGCTTGCCTATGGATTTTGTTTCGGACATTCCTTCTTGTAAAAATTTCACAGTGATTAGCTTTACTGAAGTTTCTATTTTCTTGAATTGTAGACATCTATGTCTTTCCTATAGAGGTCCTCTTTTCAGTGTGTTGTAAAACTCCCCTCTCGCACACAAGCACGAGCGTGCGCACACACACTAGACACTAATGACTCGGCACATTTCAAAAGGTTGGTGTTTTTTAAGAAACTGGCATGAATCTGTTGGGAAACTGTAGGGATTGTCTAAATGCCTTAGAAAAGGTCGTTCACCTACGTAACAAAGATAACTTTATGGGCCCAGCTTTTTAAGAGACTGGGATCTGTTTGGGAAACTGTAGGGGTCATTTGAATGCCTAAAATAAAACCATTCACCTGCTTACCAAAGAAAACTCTGCAGGCCTGCAATGTGGTGAAATTCTTGCGTGGATGCAACGATAAAACTGTCTTTTATGAGAAATTATCAAGTGAATGTGATATATGTATTAAAATGAATCTGGACCATTGAAAATACTGGGTCTTTGGTCGGTTCCACTAGATCGGATGATCTGCATTCATTTTAGCACATGTAACACATTCACCTATTACTGATCTTTTACAGGCCTATCTAAGAAAACGGCGTATTAGTAAATCAATCAAGTTTTTAAGTGTCTATGCTTCTGTCTTTTGACTTCTTTTCGTCTTGGCTAGCATATTGCATTCACACATAGATTGTTGATTCTTTAGCAATTTTCTCATTGTGAAGATGTCTACACAACACCAATCAGTAAATAGCACACATAAGCTTTTGATTCTATGGAAGTTATATCCTTGTGATCATGTCTACACAGTATGGTATGATACGTAGATCTACGTACTGGCACACTAGCACTCGTCATACACATGTGAAGTACGTATGGATGCATGCATATACGTGTCTACTGATTAGCTGAATTGGGTAGGTAAGTAGGAGCAAAATATGAAAAGTCAGTTCTTGTAAACAGGGCGATTTGATCAAGGAAGGCCAAGTGATAGGGTGGTTGGATCAGTTTGGCACTGAACTTCCTGTGAAAGTAAGCACTTTCTGTAAGTACTCTAATTTGGTCATTTCCCTGCCTCATTCTGTTTTTGACAATTTCTTGTTGAGATTTGAGCAGTCAGATGTCTCGGGAGAAGTTCTAAAGCTCCTGATTGATGATGGAGGTACGAATTTGACCATTGTTTCCTGGTCTGTTTGTTCTTCAACGGCTTCCTAACTTTCCCATGCAGAGTCAGCTTTATAATAATTTCTCTCTGTCCATGTTCTGACCGCGATCCTGGCAGGATTTTTTTTGTTAATAGCTCTTCCAACATTCACCATTTATTGCATGGTTTTACAGAAGCTGTTGGTTATGGAGATCCTCTTCTTGCTGTATTGCCGTCATTTCCTGGCGTTGGCGTCCAGTGATGCACCGCCACAACAGGAATGGTTTGGTTGATGAGGTCTGTCGGTTTTTTACCCCCCTTAAAATTGGAAGATATGCAATCGGTTTAAAGCAATTCTAATTTGCCACGTAGAAAAATAGATATGGGAACTACTGATTTTGTGTTTGGTTTTCGAAGAAACTCGGGAACTAGGGATTTGACCACTACCTACTGAATTTGAAGAGAAATTCAAGATAGCTAATGCTTTACTTATTTGTGTCTGGAAATTCTCTTTCCCGCCCATGTGGTTTGGTGCCGTGCGGCAGAACCAAGTGATGTCTGTCTAGTTTCCATTTCCTTTCAAGAGTGTTGAGAGCATTTGAGGTTTGGAGATTTTTTGAAATATGGAGTCTGCCTCCCTATATCTGGTTTCGTTGCATCTTTGTTAAAGAAACTTCTCACTGCCTGCAAGTCATTGTTGCAATAATAAATAAACTTCAATGCAAACCATAGGGTACATTTGGCAATTTTGCATTGGGGTTTGCAGCGTTAATGCTACAACCATGACGTGTGGAAGGTCGTTGTTGTAGACTCAAAATGCTGCCATCCGGAGAACGGGACAGAGAATTACATCGCTCAAAATCCTTCGTCTTCCTTTATTTATTTATTAAAGAAGCTTGTTCGCTTGAAGGCAGGCAGAAACCAAAAAAATAAATAAAAGAGCTTTTGAATGCGCACGATAAGTGAAGCAACCCCTAACGAGATTGGATCGGATCGCACGCTTCCCCATTTGAACTTACAAAGCAGCACTGAACAGCACTGAACCGAACGTGTAGGACCTCAATCTTCTGTCATACCACGATTGCCGAGAAGCAGCACCTCTTTCCAAAAGCCTTCAGGTCAATCTCCCGCCATCCGAGACCCTCTTTGTAACATTCCACCTATCATTTCCCACACGCCATTACTGAAACATTAGAGATGCATATGCATTTAAGCTAACGGCGCATTCGTTTCACGCATAGACTACACGTAATCCACATTTTAATGGTGAGTGCAGGAATGTCGCACGTGAGCAGTGACCCGCAAATATTCAACAACAAATCTATCAAACAGGTGGATATCTCGAACGTCAAGAAAGCTTTCTCTTGGTAAACTAAAATCTATCAAACAGGGGAGCAGCAACTAGGAATATTTAACCATGAACACATGTAGACATTAAAGAAACGAGAGAATTCGAATGAGAAAAAACAATCTTCATACCGTGTCAAGTACTTCCATGTCTTCATCTAGTCCACCAAGGCTGTATATTACATCTTCGATCACGACTGCTCCATGATTTGTCTTTGCTTCATTCATTGATTCCACCATCATCCACGAATCAGCACGAGGATCGAAAACCTCGACTGTCGCCACCATTCTGGATCCATCGTAGCCTCCCACTGCATATCTGCAGAGACTCTCCTAATATTAGTTAACAGTTATAACTTGTGCCCACCCACACGAACTCCCACCATAGCCCATCACTTTTGACAAACTAAATCAAGAGGCGATTTGTGAGGATAAAAGCTTTAGCTTGAACTCGGGAGAAGAGCTCAAGACGGATCGGCGATATCAAGAGTCACACTAATGCAGCCCTTTAGCCGTGATGTCAACCAAAAGATAGCAGTTCACATGGTTGAAAGCTAAAAAGGGTTCAGGACAAGATCTACTCACAACTTTTCGTTCAAAACGACCAAAGAATGACCGCCTCTTTTCGTGCTCATGTCCTTTATCGGTCTCCATGAGCATTCTCGAGGATCAAATCTTTCTGCCGACCTAACATAGTAGAGAAAATGTCCAATGAGGACACCAGGCAAGATGCCGATATAAGCTTTGTTTAATTCTGAGTTTGCAAAGAGAGCATTCAAACAAGCATCCATGTCCCGACCAAAAAAAACAAGCATCCACGTCTGACTATAAACCAAAGAATACACAAGGGACAAGCAAGAGACCCAGAATGTTATGTCAAGCAATCAATGATAGTGCTGACAAATATATATTAAGAACCTTCTTAATTTACAATCTCAATCGAGTACACTAGGCTATTAGCCAGCAGCAGTACAACAGAGTAATATTTACAAAAGCTATGAAAAAGAGGTGACATGAATGATCTAGTTTACCACGAAATGTCCTACACACCAAGCAAAACCAGAATGCCATCACAGTGGGAGACAAGACAAATAGAAGATGCTAGAACCACTAGCTTATGGTTTTTCAAAACCAAGGGTAGACCAATCAGGTAAGAGCCACTATTTCCATGGAATAAATCTGGTTGGAAGAGTCTCAGTGTTCCCCATCCCCTACCCTATGTGATTCCCAAAAAGACATTAGGAGCAAACAACGGGGGAATACCCTTAGTATGAGTTGTCCTCTTACATGGCGTATATAGGGTGTTTTAATTCCCGGTGTATGTAAAAATCAATGAAGAGAAGCATGCTGAGTTTTGCTGATCACGTCGAAAGGGCCTATTGAACCTAAAATATCAAGCAGAACATATTCCTAGCCACAATTTTGACGTTTTTCTAGTCACAAGAAGTGCAAGCAGCAGCCTCAAAGCACCAACCATGCAAGGGTTGCAACTTTCGCAAATGTCAGAAACAGGTGGAAGTACAGCTCGGTGTTTGATTTATCATCAGAGGCAAACCATGACTTTAGAACTATCGAGGGATCGTATATAACGGTAGACAAAATCTTACTCCAAGTAGTCTTCTCCATTATATCCTCCGACAGCATAGAGTATGCCATTCAGTTCTGCAGCAGCTGGAGCAAGCCGCTGACAGAAGCAACCAAGAGAAGGAAAGTAAAAGATAAGGAGTGAGCAAGTTCAAATGCAATAGGTACCGAAGATACAAGATATAGATGACGCTATGTTCATTGAACAGAGTGTTTTGAGCTTTAATAAAACCCATCAGACAGCTGGAATTTTGCTATCTTCACCAATTTTTTATCAAACCTTTTCGGCTGTCCACTCATTTGTAATAATCGCAACAACAGAAAAAATACCAATCTCACTTTTCCCCAGAAAAAAAGAATCACTACGTCATGCTATTATTCATGCATATGCAAAAAATTGATGATTAGAACCGTGACAATAAGATAAGTAAAGTCTGCGGCATCTTTAAAGCACTAGCTCAGATAGCTTGTCTTCAGTCAGTGTTAGAATGTCATACAACTAAGCTTCTAATTATGCTCGGGATTTGCGATTTATTCTTTCTAAAATGAAATTCTAACACCATGTGATTTTCCTTGTTTCCAAATCATGTCCCAAGATCATTAAAACCTCACTCCTACTATAACAAAGGGTACCTTGCATAGCATTGAACCAGTAGGGATCCATCTTCCCGTGTCTGGATCATACATCTCAACATCCGAAAAGGGCACGCATTCAGCTGCACCACCAATTGCAAATATCTTATCCTTTAAAGATACCCCTACTAGGCTTCCTCTTTGCCGATTCATTGAAGGTCGATCAGTCCATTTATCGTACTCCTGGCTGTACGACTCCACTATAGTATGCAGAAGAAAATCTTTGTTATGTAAAGGGAGATACAACTAGAAGAAACTGTTGAAGAATTAGAAAAAAATCTCGAAGATCTCGAGGAAAATCTGTCAAAGTTAGAGATCTCGGAGAAAATCTCAAGATATGAATATTTTGTTTCCATTTATTTTATTTTTTTTTATTTCTGAATCCTCAGGATTAGGAAGTAAATAGCTAGAATTAAGAAGTAGGGAATCTATTTTTATTTCTTGCTATTTTCTAATTACTATAGGCCCTATTTAAATGTTATGTAAGTATGATAAGAAATAAGAAATGGAAGAAACCATTTTTCTTCTTTAAAAAACCGCATGGTATCAGAGCTCGGTTTTGAATCCGGCTTCTACTATGGTGAAAACGGCGATGACCGGAGCTAGTAAGAACACCACTCCTTTAGGTGTCATGCTAGAGAAAAACCCAACTGATCTCTTTGCACAATCGAGCAATGGTGGAGAGCAATTCCCCTAGAACTCCAACCTGCTATTAACAGTTCACTGATTGAATGGCCAAAATTATTTGGAGTGGACTCAATCGGTGAAACTAGCAATTGATGGCAAAGGGAAGCTAGGCCACTTAACTGGCGAGATGAAGGAACTAGAAAAAAGCAATCCGTCTTGGAAGATTTGGAGATCCGAGAACTCCTTAGTGATTGCTTGGCTAATCAATTCTATGGAGCTAGCAATTGGAAAACCTCACCTATTCCTTCCGACCGCTAAAGATGTGTGGGACGTCGTGAGAGAAACATATTCTGATTTGAAAAATTCTTCCCAGATCTTTGAACTCAAGACAAAGCTATGGCAATTGAAGCAAAGGGATCACAAGGTCACTATTTACTACAATGAAATGGTGACCTTGTGGCAGGAATTAGATCAAAGCTACGATAATACATGGGAAAGTCCAGTCGATTGTAAGAGACAAATGAAGAGAGAAGAGAATGATAGTATACATGTTTCTAGCAGGCCTTAATCGAAGCTTGGATGAGGTGAGAGGCAGGATCCTTGGTCGAAAACCTCTACCATCCATCCGCGAGGTTTTCTCTTAAGTTAGAAGGGAGGAATCTCGGAGGCCAATCATGCTACATGATTCGGAAACAAGTGTCGGCTCTATATCTGAAAATTCTGCACTTGTATCTCGAGGGCCTGATTCTGAGAAAGACAGGAGGAAGAAACCATGGTGTGAACATTGCAAGAAACCATGGCATATCAAAGAGACTTGTTGGAAAATTCACGGGAAACCACAAAATTGGAAGAAAGAAGATTGGAAGAGAAGGAGCAGTAACGATGGTCGTGCGTTCCAAGCAACAAATGAAGAAGAGCAAATCAAGTCAGATTCGGTTCCATTCACAAAGGAACAATTAGAGCACCTATACAAAATCCTTCAATCTCCACAACCTTCTTCAAATCCATCTTGTTCTTTAGCCCAGAAAGGTAATTATTTTTCCACTGCTTTCCTCATAGAAAATCCACGCCAAAATGCTCCTTGGATTCTCGATTTAAGAGCAACCGATCATATGACAGGTTGTTCAAAACTCTTTTCCACCTATAATCCGTGTGCAGGAAATAAAAAAATCGCAATTGCAAATGGTTCTCCTTCAGCCATAGCTGGAACAGGATCTATCAAGCTCTCACCAGCCCTTACACTTCATAATGTTCTTCATGTCCCAAAGCTATCTTGTAACTTGTTGTCCATTAGTAAAATAAACTCCGATCAAAAGTGTCAAGCTAATTTTTTCTCATCTCATTGCGAGTTTCACGACTCGACCTCGGGGAGGACGATTATCAATGCTAAAGATAGTGGAGGACTCTATTTCTTTGAAGATGGAACAAGCTCAAGTAGACAAGTCCAGCGTAGTTGTTTCGAATCTGTTACTCTTAGTAAGGATGGTGACGTTAGCTTATGGCATTATAAGCTAGATCATCCGAATTTTCAATATTTAAAGTTCTTGTTCCCAAAGTTATTTTTGAATAAAAGTCCATCTTCATTTCAATGTGAATTCTGCGAATTAGCCAAACATCATCGAACCAATTTTCCCTCACAAATCTACAAGCCGTCGAAACCGTTCTCCTTAATTCATAGTGATGTTTGGGGCCCATCTAGAATTCCTACATCCTCAGGAAAGAAATGATTTGTCACATTTATTGACGATCATACAAGGGTGAGTTGGGTATACTTGTTAAAAGAGAAATCCGAAGTGGAGACTGTTTTCAAAATTTTTTGCAAAATGGTACAAACACAATTCCAAGGGCAAATCCAGATTTTTAGAAGTGACAATGGGAAAGAATATTTCAATAAAAATTTGGGACAGTTTTTCTTGGAAAAGGGGATTATGCATCAAAGTTCTTGCCCTGACACACCTCAACAAAATGGGGTGGCAAAAAGGAAGAATAAACACATTTTAGAAGTAACTTAGAGCTCTACTCTTCACAACTAAAGTTCCCACATACCTTTGGGGTGAAGGTCATCTTACATCTACATATCTCATCAATAGGATACCTTATAAAGTGTTAGGATTTCAAACACCCCTAAGAGTTCTTCAGGAGACCTACCCAACCTCTAGACTTACTTCAGCCTTACCCTTAAAACTATTCGGTTGTACCTCATTTGTCCACATCCATGATAGAAATCGGGGAAAACTTGATCCTAGAGCAAAACTATTCGGTTGTACCTCATTTGTCCACATCCATGATACAAATCGGGGGAAACTTGATCCTAGAGCAAAACGATGTGTGTTTGTTGGTTATGCACCTAATCAAAAAGGGTATAAATGCTTTGACCCGATTTCCAAAAAAATGTTTGTCACATTGGATGTCACCTTTTTTGAATCAAAACCTTTTTTTGGAGCTCATCTTCAGAGGGGGAAAGAAAGTGCAGATTCGCACAACACCATCATAGATTCTTTTCGTCTAGAATCTGAAAAACCTTTTCCTAAAAATCATATTCCTGCAACCCTTATACCAGATTTTGAACCAAGTGTTTTAAATAATGAAAATTCGGGTCCACATATATTGTCATCAGATCCTACTTGTGAACATAACAGGTGCGAAACTAGTACCGAGAATACAAAGCTTCCATCCTATTCTCAAGTCTACATGAGAAGAGACAAAACTCAAAGAAATGAGTCTCCTGCTCCCTTAAGGTGCCATGGGCATGACCAGAACTCCATAAAGTCACCAGGTAATGTTCCAACTCAATCTGTCCAACCTAATGAACTTGACATACCTATTGCTATCCGAAAAGGAGTTAGGTCTTGTACCAAACATCCTATGTCTCATTATGTGTCTTACAAAAACCTCTCACCCAATTTCCGTGCCTTTACCTCAACACTGTCTTGTGTGGAGATTCCAAAAACCATGCAGGTTGCTCTACAGGTTCCTGAGTGGAAGGAAGCAATTCTTGAGGAGATGAAGGCTCTAGAAAAAAATGAAACGTGAGATATGGTGGATCTACCCGAGGGAAAGACCACAGTTGGATGCAAGTGGGTGTTTACAACCAAGCATAGATCTGATGGATCTCACGAAAGGTATAAAGCTCGGTTGGTCGCGAAAGGATACACCCAAACCTATGGGATCGATTACTTTAAAACCTTCGCTCCAATTGCAAAACTAAACACTGTAATAGCGCTCCTGTCACTTGCAGCCAATCTTGACTGGCCTCTGCAACAACTAGATATGAAGAATGAATATTTGAATGGAGATTTGGAGGAAGAAGTATACATGGATTTTCCCCCGGGCTTTGATAGAAGTTCTGGATCAAAGGTATGTAGATTGAAGAAGTCATTATGTGGACTGAAACAGTCGCCAAGGGCCTGGTTTGAGAAGTTCACTCATTCTATGAAGAAACAAGGGTATGTTCAAGGACAAGCTGATCATACCACGTTTGTAAAGCATTCTTGCGACGGGAAGGTCGCAGCTTTGATAGTGTATGTGGATGACATCATTCTCACTGGGAATGATATTGTCAAGATGAACAGGTTGAAAAAATGTCTCACTTCTGAGTTTGAGATCAAGGATTTGGGAACTCTAAGGTATTTCTTTGGAATGGAAGTAGCTCGATCGAAAAAGAGAATTGTAGTCTCACAAAGGAAATATGTCCTAGATCTTCTAAAGGAAACCGGAATGAGTGGTTGTAGACCGGCAGAAACTCCTATAGATCCCAATCAGAAATTTGGAGATGACAAAGATGGAGTTCCTATTGATACATCGGCATACCAGAAGCTAGTAGGGAAACTGATCTATTTGTCGCATACTCGGCCAGATATTGCCTTTGCTGTGAGTATGGTAAGCCAATTTATGCACTCTCCATATGAAAAACATCTTGAGGCTGTGTATAGGATCCTAAGATACCTAAAGAGCACACCTGGAAAAGGTTTGCCATTCAAAAAATTTACTCAACGGGAGATTGAAGCATACACGGATGTAGACTTGGCAGGGTCAATTACTGACAGAAGGTCGACTTCAGGATATTGTACATATGTATGGGGAAACTTGGTTACTTGGCGAAGTAAGAAGCAGATGTTGTGGCACGAAGTAGTGCAGAAGCGGAATACCGAGCAATGGCCCACGGTGTCAGTGAGATGTTGCGGCTAACACGAGTACTAGAAGAACTTCAAGTATTAGTGAAAATGCCTATGAAGTTGTACTATGACAACAAGGCTACAATCAACATTGCACATAGTCCAGTGCAACATGACAGACCCAAGCATGTTGAGATTGACAGACACTTTATCAAAGAGAAGATTGATGTAGGAGCTATTTGTATGCCATTTGTGCCAACAACACAACAAATAGCTGACATTCTTACAAAGGGATTGTTCAGACCTGACTTTGAGTCTATCATCAACAAGCTGGGCATGACAGACATTTACGCACCAACTGAGAGGCGGTGTTGAAGAATTAGAAGAAAATCTCGGAGATCTCAAGGAAAGTTTGTCAAAGAATTAGATGAAAATCTTAGAGATCTCGAAGAAAATCTCAAGATAGGAATATTTTGTTTCCATTTATTTTGTTTCTTTTTATTTCTGAATCCTCAAGATTAGGAAGTAAATCGCTAGAATTAAGAAGGAGGAAATCTATTTTTATTTCTTGTTATTTTCTAGTTACTGTAGGCCCTATTTAAATGTTATGTAAGTATGATAAGAAATAAGAAATGGAAGAAACCATTTTTCTTCTTTAAAAAACCGCAGAAATCGTGTTTCGAATCTAAACAATTGATGCAGTCTATTGACCCAAACACAAGTCAACCAAGCACAATTTCATAAGAGCAATTAGTACCTGTGTCATGCCATATACCATCATAAACACCACCGCAAACATAAAGTTCGCCTCTTAATTTTGCCACTGAGGCTTGGGAGCGCACAAATCTCATAGGAGACAGTGATGTCAGGATATCTTCGTGAGGAGAATATAGATATGAGGCTGATAAATAGGAAGAACCATCATATCCTCCAACTATGAATATAGACTTATTAAATGGACGAGGTTCGCAACCAGTCTCATACTGAGTTTCACCGACAGGCCCAACAGTTGAAGATTCCCTCAGCTCTAATGCTTTGCATCTATCTTCTAGACAGCAAATTTTCTGTCTCTGCAATCCAGTAAGAGTTCATCCATAAGGTCAATAAGTTCATTCATAGAAGTAGAACCATTAACAGCATCAACTAGGACCATATCGGCACATAAAAAACTTTTGCTTGATAGGAAGCGACAAAAATGCAATCCTAGATAGGAGATGTACCATAAGATTGATTCTTATACTTTATAATTGTTTTTTCTAGAATTGACATTATTAAACCCAACAAATATGCAATGTAAAGCAGGAAAAAAGCCATAAAACAAAAATCTAAAATGATAATAGCGCAGTAATAACTGATATTGTTGATTTACAACATCATAAGAGTTGGATTATCATGTCTATCAAAATATAGACTTACTATACGTATCTTCTCAGCTAAGCAAGATGGACTGTTGAGATTAACAGATTATCATGTCAGTGCAATATTAAAGAGAACAAGATAGTCAGCGGGTTAGCACTGAGTCAGAGTCCAGAATCTGCACATGCAGATACAAGCTTCCTAAGATAAATAATTTTAAGGCGGTTAAAGAGGCCCAAGTTTAATTTTAAGCTGGATTAGGAGTGACATTAAATTTGACTAATGGAGATGGACACACGCAGAAAGTGTAGAAAGAGCATATAAACCCCATTGTCAAACAATGAGGATATTTCAATAGAGACATACCAGTTCCTTCTCAATAAAACCAAATCTTTGGGCCTGTTCCAACTGAGATAACATGAGCCCTCGCACTTCACATAGCAACTACAAAACAAATTTGACTATGTTACAACTTACAAGGTACAGAAACAATAGCCAAAAGTGGATACAGTAAAATAGAGGAAAGGGTGGCTCTAAATACCTCGGCAACGATTTCTGAAACACCTACGTCATGTGACAGTACATCAGCGCCTTCCTCCAGGTTTTCACGTGCAATTTCTGTCGTGATCATCGTGGATGAAGAACCATAGCTGGAAGTGGGCTCATAAGGAATTGGACCTTGAGTCTCTGTCACCGCCAGGGTAAATGAACTCAGCTGAGAAGAAATGCTAGAAGAAGTGCTCCTGCGGTACAAACCCATGGATTTCTTTTCTATTGATAGAGCCTCTTCGTCCCTCTCCTTATCTATATGGGGTTGGGACAGATGGCTCTCTCCATTAAAGTTAGGGGCAACAACTGAAGCATCCCCTACCATGCTCTTATAATCAAATGGAGAAAATCTGGTTTCCGGATCTACGACCTTGAATTCATCATATTCACTGGTTGCATGAAAAGTTGATGAAGCACCTCTGAGGTGAATCCAAGCCTCTTGAGCAGCTTCATGACTTGGTTCCGAGCTTGCATGCTCTTCAAACTCCTTCCTACTCTCAGGTGAAAGAGGACGCGTAGATGCATTTATACAAACTTCAGCAGGCACAGAGCCCTCAGGATTGCATTGACCTGAAGCAATAACTCCAGCTTCAGCTGCAAATCCTGCTATGTCCTTAGTTTCTTCCCCTGTTAGGTCATCAAATCCTTTCGCTTCTGTAGCTACAGACTTGGAACTTTGAGGTTGCTCCCTAGCATCAGAAGTTGAATCAGACCTGAATAGAGCGCTCCACAACTTTTGAGGAAATTTATTTGCATTGGCATAACTTCGACTCTGGTCAGCTTTTTCATGCTCTGGCGCTGCAAACTCGTTGTTATCTGATCCCAATAGTAGTCTCTCTTTCTCAGACCTAGGACTCTCATTAGACCTCCAGTCTCCAATAACCTGATTTGGCTGAGCAAGATCCCATCCAGTGGGAGGTGTCTCGGTTCTTTCACCTCCTATCCTACTGTTAAAAGCAAGCAAATCTTTCTCCAGAGTGATCCGTCTGTCTGGATATTTTTCCCTTGGAAAAGTTGCATCAATTCGATTAGACGAAAACAGGCATATCAATTTTGTCGTCTGTTCTTGATCAAGTTCAAACCAGAAGTGCGTTGCACGGTGGTAGTTGGAGATTATTACTGGTTGGAACTGCTCTTCCAGCAAAGGCCGGCAGTCAATACGTGTTCTCGCCTTAACCTTTTACAAGAGCATCAACCGAGTAATTTCATCACACACCACAATACAAGAGCATGTACAAAATGAACAGTAAGAGACAACAACAAATTATGGCACATACCTGCGCAGGATAGGGGGTTTCTTCAAAGGATTCCTTCGTCCATGCACGTATATCTATATTCATCTGGCCTCTGCTAATAGCTTCAAACACGCCATGTAATTTCCTATCGCCGTAGTTGAATAAGAAAAGCGGCAAGCCAGGTTCAATCTTCTTAATATATGCATAATGTGGACGAGGCAGACCTGCTCAAGCATTTTAAGAGTTCTTCAAATTCAAAGGTAGCCCATTGTGCGCAACCAAATCCAAAACAAATCTTGTATGGCATGCGTTAAATAACATCCAACTGACCAAATAGCTTCTTTGAATAACACTCCTCAATGGTATGGTGAGTGCATCCCAAAATTACTCCGCCTAGATCCTTTTTACACAGATTCCTTGCAGACGCGCTGCAATTGGATGTCCCGCGTTGGTGGAACACTTCCTTCAAGAAGTGATTATTTTTCTTCGCCTTTCCACCCATTCTGCTATCCAAATTGTAAACACACCGACTTAATTCAAGCAGTGGCACTATGAAAAAATGAATGCTAACCTAGACAGCCTGCGAATCGACAATTCCCACATGTCCCATTCCACCAACTAGGTTAAGGAGAGGAAGATAGGAAAATATAGGACTCCAGCTATAAATATATTACATGATCGCAGATTTAATACTCAAATGCTCCATGATTGATATTTGGTCTAACATTGAAGTATGAAAACTTATCACAATTGTGATAAGTAAGGTGATAAGTGAACACGGGACTTTTTGCTTGGAGAAAATTCGGATAGTAATATTTGGGGTGAATAATGACATAGATATCACTTCACAAGCTCTCTTTTAGTCCATATGGGACTTAAGATCGTTACAAACTCCTCACTTATACCTCAGAAACACAAAGCAAGTAGATTTTTAAAGGTGAACCCAATAAATTCTTTATGATGTTCCTACCATGTAATACTTTGTGCGAAACGAGTTCAAGGCCATGGCCTAAAACTTAGTTTCCACATGTATTGTTTTCTATACCACGTAACGATTGTAAGACCGTTGTTATTTTATCGAGCAAGTTTAACACGTTACATCAAAATGTAATATCTAAATGCTTTTTCACATTGTCGAAATATTATAACCAATGAACATATCTCCAATGAGTATGAACATAAGCACTCGGTAGGAATGCCACAACAAGTATTAGAATTTCATGCAAATAACAACTACGTGAATCATTCGTCTTGGGTAATACCAATAGTGACTTAGATTTTCCTTAAGTGCTGCAGTCACTACATCAATGAACAAGAAATTCAATAAAATGCATCAGAACATACAAGTCCAATCAGTCAAAAGTCACAAAACCATATATATGAATCGATTCACAGAACAAATATGGATTGTCCATAAGTATTTCTTACACACTTGGCCTCCCAGATTACATTGAGAAGTTTGAGAATAGTACAAAAATATTCTCTTTATTCTATTGGCGTCCGACCCAAATATGTTTTCCACTTTCCTTATCAGTATTTCACCAAAATAGTCTCCATCTTTCTTTCATATTACAAACGTAAATGGTGATATTCTTTTATCACTTTTCAACATGTGACATCCGTTGCCCTTCATAGGACTCGATTTTTCGCATAAAAGGCTCACTTAAAGACCATAATAGCAATTGGATAGAAATATGTTCTCTTTCCTCACCAGTTCCTTCGCCCGATAATCAAATTATATATATAAAACAAATTCAATGGAACCTCTCAAACCTCAAACTCGTACGACAAAATCCCAATGAAGATCTGCCCCAAACATATAAGACAATTAATGATAGTATATATCTACAAAATCCACAAAACTTGTCATTTCCAAACGAAAAACACGATTTTGATACAACAACATAACTACATTTTTTTTTCTCCCATATGTTTTCGTTCGAGTCTTCCACGTGGAATCCACTTTTATCTCCCATATTTATTAGAGTTTATTCCAAGAGAACTCAAAATCTTCGATTATTCTCCCTTTTCACAGCAAAAATCTTTTCCATTCTGCACACGCACGCACGCACGCACCTGTACAATTTTGCTAGCGATGAAGTTGAAGAAGAGGAACACCGAGAAAAAGGAAATACTTTCTCACGCCTTTTAAAAGGACAAAAAATCTTCTTCAACTTCCCCCGACACACTCTCCAAAACAAACGCATCAAAATGCAGGCGATTTGCGGCAGTTTCCAGCACGGCGGAAGAATCGGGAACCGCTTAGCCTTCGGATTAGACGACCTCGACGAAAAACGCGAAACAGATTCGCAAGAATGTTTCGCAACAAACTGAAGCTGATACTCAGCGGAACATCGTCTTGTTTGAGGACACAAAAATAAAGAAAGAAAAGAAACGAAGAACCGCATGCCGCAGATAGAGAACTGACAAAAACCTAAGCGGATCGCACACATCCAAAAAATGACTCCAAAAACCTCAGAAACGACGACGAGCAAACACCTTAAGGGAAAGATCCTTCGCCTCCGGCACACGTAGCTCGAAAGGCAACGCACCAAAAACCGCTCGAGACGATCGTTCCATCCAAAAAAAAGAAACCGAGCCGAGACGGCATGAACATCGGCGAAAACATCAACCTAGATTCGCTCCGACTTCGCTAGATGCCAAAACCGAGAGAAAGAGGAGCAAACCTTAACCAGGAAGTACCTGGAGAGAATCGCCGATCAGCGGCGTTCGTTTTCGCGGCGAGTCGCACGACGCCGAGAGCGAGAGCCGAGAAGGAGAAAGCGGCGCCGGAAGAAGCCCGGAGCTCGACGAGCGACGGCGAATGGAAAGCCGGCGAGCTTGCTGCACTGAAGCCCGAACGGGCACTCTTATAGGAGAAAAAGCAGAGAGATAAAGCAGAGAGAGAGAGAGAGAGAAAGAGAGGGAGAGAGAGAGAGAGAGAGCTGTTGCCAAAAATGGTGGCGGAAGCGGAAAAGCAAACGAGGCGCGCAACGAGCCCCGCGATTTGCATGAGGCGTCGTGGCGCGCGTGATTTTACCCTTTTGCCCCCCCGTCCTTGCCCTTGTGCCTTCTCCTTGCGTTTCCGCGGGGCGCCGCCGAGGCGGACGCGTGGCGATTCCCCGGGGGGGGGGGGGGGAGGGGCCGGCTCTCCCGAACGCGGGGCCCGTCCTTCGCGAGAAGGGGCGTTTTGGGGATTTGGCGAGGGCGGGAGGATCGGGAGGCGGTCACATCGGACAGATCTCCGGGGATCGTTCCCCGTCGAGGGTAACCGCGTCATTTCGCATCGGAGCCACGTCCTTTTTACAGAGCTGAGATTATAAATGCGTGAACTCGCCATTCTGTGTCGATGCTCTTTTTTCTCTTTCTTTTTCTATTTAAATTTTTCTGTTTTTGGACCTTAATCGATGGCTTGCAACTTGAAGTTAATCCCTTGTACAAGAAGCAAAGAAGCTACACGTGTCGGTTTCATTAGCTCTTCAGCTTTATGCACGTTGCGCATTCCCTCTGCGTGAACTGTCCTCAGCACAGCCCCCGGTGCAATGCTTGCCAAAAAAACGAAAATAGTTTGTTCATTTATATATGCACAAATATGGAAAATAAAAAAAGTAATTGAGATTTTTTTTCAAATGTCAATTATCAATATGTGATAAAATATCCAAACAAATATATGAAACGATTTAGAATTTCGATTTAAAACACGTAGAAAGATTTTACCGGATCAGAGATGGTAGAGGTTCTAAATCAATGTAAATAAGATTAGAGGAGACAGATTGTTAAGAGTAGCTCCGGAATCTTGCTTCGTATGAAAAGAAAAATGGTGATAGTGAGATTCGAGTAGTTCGAAATCATGGGAAAAATTAATTTAAGAATGAAAGGCGGTTAATAAAATTTGACAGAATGTTAAAATTTTTCATTAGATAGTAAAGATGATGACGACAACGACGAAGAAGGGAATTTGACAAGTTTCGACCGATCATTCTCCGAAATAAAGCATCTAAAAAAAAATCAATCTAGATAAATTTTAAGTCTGAATTTCATATCGAAATTAAGTGTTATCTACTCGCCTAAGCAAGCAATACCGCATTGACCTGATTAAATCATTCCCTCCTTAGCTAATTCCATCGCTGAGCATCACGCGATTGTTGGTCGTTGCAGGTAGGGCTGTCAAAAAAGCCCGGGCCGGCCCGACCCGGCCCGGACCGACCAGGACCGACCCGGAAATTTAGGGCTTCTTCAGGTCGGGTCTCCTTTGGTTCGGGTAAGACATTTAATTTTCGAATATCATCCCTGTTTAGGGCCGGGCCGGTCCGGGCCGGGCTTTTTTTGACAGCCCAGCCCGTGACTTAAAAAAGCTCTAGCTAGACACATACCACTAGATATAAATAGTACACTGTACTGCACGGCCGCCTCTCTCTCTCTCCTTCGACGACGAAGACCAAGACGCTGCTGGGTCGCAGGATCTGAGCGCCGAAGCCGCTCTCTCGATCCCTGTTCGAGGACCGCGACACGGATAACAGTGGCCGTCTTCCCGGTGGCGACAGCTGCTACGGCGACGTGCATTGCGAGGACCGTGGGTCGGGAGATTCTCGCGACGAGTTACTTCTCTGCACCTGTTCTGCCTCCAACCGGTCCTCGTGTCTGTGCCTAAAGGGTCGTGGTTTTGTCCCCCTTGCACCGAGCACAAGCTGCTCAAATTTCACTGCGTATTGGGAACATCTGGGGTTGTTTGGAATTCTGTCTTATGGGCAGAGAGAATCTGTCTGGTGTTTCTTTCTGAATTCCGATTGTCTTACTGTGCCGGCGGGACGACAAGTTGCTGTGTGACACTGATGGTTTTCGTGTGGGCAAGACCTTCTCTGATACATTTTAGGCATGAGCTAGCGAGGGGGCAAGAAGGAAAGTGTGCGTGATGTGGTATATAATGCTGGGGCTAGCTATGTGATTGTGACTGATGGGTTTACAAGTGCTAGTGGAAAAGGTTCGGTCTTGATTAGTTTAGTACAATTGAACTTTCTCGTATCATGAGGGATCGGGAAAAGACAATTCTAGTTTCGAGTCTAAGAGTTGTTCTTGGCTTTCGTTGCTTTAGCTTGATTTTGTTGTTTGATCTGATTCAGGGCTGATTTTGTTGGTTGTTTTGATCTAGGTTTGGCTGGCTTCTTGAGTTCTGTGTTTGCCTAGACTGAATCGTTGGTAACTCCATCTTGGGAATTACTGAGCCTGTATCTCATTGTAGAGCATATTTGCTTGTTTCTGTCCAAGGAAAGTAGCAGTTTCTAACCATTTCCTGCCCTATTCAGGATGAGACATTGAGAAATGCTGTTGAATATATTTTATGTTATTACACGTGAGAAAGAACGCTTGGAATTGCTATAAACACACCAATAACATTTCGAGGGATTCCATGACTATTCGTATTTGAGGTTGACACCTATCTCAAATGGCAATCTATTGAAAAAAAAAAGGAAAAAAATAAAAAGAAAACCCGAAACCCGATCCGGACTGACCCGACCAGACCCGTCTCTTGGGGTAAAGGCCAAATAGGGTTTTGGGTCGGGTCGGGTCGGGTCATAGCCGACCTGTTGGTTTTGGGTCGGGTCGGGTATTATGAAAGCCCGACCCGACCCGACCCATTGACACCCCTAGTTGCAGGGTTTGAAGTGGAATTGGTCGTTCTGTTTGCATTAAGCTGGCTAAATTATTACAACAACGTGACTGACCCATCTTTGCATTGGAACAGTCAGTCGAAGACTAGGACTAAGGAAACAGGAACATTCAAACTAGAGAAGCAAAAATCTGTTTGGCAAAGGGGGCAATGTAAATAGAGACTTTCCTCCTCAAGTCCTGCCTCGCTTATCTATGGAGATGCTCCAGGAAGCTCTCCCTGCTTCATCCTGAGGGACGGTTGTGGGTGCGTATGCCTGATCCCTAGGATGGATCGCAGATTGTATGGCGTGACCGGCCATCAAAGTGCCTCCTATCCTTTGTTGCTGAATCACCAGGACCGAGGCCGTGCTCTCAAAGTCTGGCGAAGCGAGCATGTCGGGGATGACGCCGAGCTCGGGGCACTCGCTCCACTGTTCGAGCCCCGTGAAGATCGGGGAGGCCTGGTGTTGCCTCCCGATCAGTATCAGATCATAACGGTCCACCATCTTTCCGATGAACGAAGCTAGGCCCACCCCGTCTCTCACCACCTCTTCCATGTAGACGAATCTCTCGTTCCCCACGTTGGAATGCCTGTACTCGTAGATCAGCTCCGTGTCGATCCTCCGGTCTTTCGTGTTCTCGCTCCCGAAGAGAAGGAAGCGAATGACCGTCACGATGACGTTCTCGTGTTTTGCCATCCGGGAACCGTAGGCCAGGGATTCCGCATCGTCCGGGCCGCCGATGAAGAGGACCGCGACATGGAACGTGGATTCGCTCGTCAGGATTGTGAGCGTGCCCCTCACGATTCCCCTGTCTATGAGGATCCCGACCGAGCACGGCGCTTGCTCTAGGACATGTAGATTCATGGTCTGGACAGCTCGGTTTACCTTGCCTACTTGGCCATCGACCGCCCACTGCTTGTGAAACGGGACGATCACGATGCTCGCTCTCTCGTCGAGGGCCACCTGGCATATATCGACATGCATGGTATCGAAATCAGATATGGCAGTGAACGTCTGCACCGTGACACGCCCTTCGTTGTGGTGCTCGTAGTTCCTGAAAGCATTAATTATGTGCCCGGACGTGATTGAACTAGAGTCGATGACTCGATCCTTGTGGCACACGAGCATGGCAGTGGTTCGGCCAATGAGCTCGACCAACACCATTGCCATGATTGCGATCGGGCTCTCTTCCGAAGCATGGGATACCTCTAGGAGGTTTATGATTGTCGGGACGCTGTCGTGACTGTCGACACAGACGAGAATCCGGAGCTCGGAATTGGGCTTGTTATGCTGGATCGAAGATCTTTTGACCGATATGAATTGCCTTGAAGGATCATAGAGGACTTTCACAAGCGGGGTTGTGATTCCCGTCACCAGTATAGTTGATATTATACACAGGGAAAACAGTTCATTCGTTACGACCTGTCATACACAAGTTTCCCAAATTATCTCAACATCATGGCAAAGCAATTGACATTACATAACCACATGTTCGTTCATCTATCGGCTGCTCGAATCTGACATCTTCTAGAACTATGTAAGGTGGAGAAATTAACTGTTGTATGCGCAAATATGAGAGATCACCAGGACGAGTAGATGATTGTCCCTTACCTGGCCATTTCGCCAGACGTTGTAGAGCACGAGCTCGATTACGCCTTTTCCGTTCAAGATGAGACCGAGAACGAAAGCTTCTCGAAAGGGAATCTTGCTGTAGAGTGCGGCCGATACTACCACTCCGAATTTGACGAGGAAGGAGACGACGACCAGAACAGCCAGGATCCAGAGGGACTCGTTGTGAATTTGGAACACGTCAGTGCGTAAACCCGACACGGACACAAAGGCAGGGTAGAGCAAGCTGGACGCGAAAAGTTCTATTCTTGATTCGATGGCCGTGCCCAGCGGCGGTCCATCCGGAACCATCAAGCCCAGAAATAGGGGACCGAGATAGTGTTGGCCCACCGTTTCGGCCATGAACCCCGTCACGAGAACAAGCAATATGACACACATCAATGTACCCTCGTCGATGGTTTTCCCGGGTTGAGTATTGTGTATCAACCGTAATATCAGCGGCTTAAATACGAAAACAATAACCAGCAGAACTGCAACTGCCGCTGCGATAGCTAACCCCGACATCGCCACGTGACCGTCATTCTCCGCCATCCCCGTCCCTATGGCCGCCAATCCCATCCCAATCAGGTCACAGACCATGGACGAGGAGATGGCGAGCCTGCCCAGGTCAGTGTTGTGGATCCTAAGCTCGATGAGCAGGGAGGAGATGACCGGAAAGCCAGTCAGGGCTTGCACACCCGCGACGTACGGCAATGCCTTTGTGAGGCTCGAGTCCAGGGTGAAGTGGCGTTGCAGGACCGTTGACAGGATGAGCAGGACGACCAACGACAAGAGCAACATGGAGGAGCCGATCAAAAGCGCCTTGCGCCCTGGCCGCAGCATCGAGGCAGGGTCCATCTTCACCCCGAGACAGAAGAGGAAGAACATGACGCCAAACATCGTGAACGTCTCGATGATCGTCTCACTCCTCGCGGGGAAAATGCTCGACGCCAGAGCCTTGTTCTGGCCTAAAACCGAGGGTCCCAGCAGAATTCCTCCCTGTCAATGTTTTGGCAGATACGTGAGCATCAAGCTGTTAAAGTTTCTAACACACATTGTTCATAACTCTGTTCTCAGTAGTCGCAGGGTGAGGCATCATCAATCCATCGAACAATTACATTGAACGGACATTGAAGATAGATGAAAGAAATGGGAACCCTACGAGGAGCTGCGATACGATGGTGATTTGACCGAGCGGCTTGAGGGCGAGATGGACGAGTCGGGTAACGAAGAAGATGAGAATGAGCTGAAACATGAGGAGCGGGGTTGGGAGATTCAGGGGGTTTTCATGGAGCCATATGCTCTTCCCTCTGTCTTGGTATCTTTGCTGGCACACGACTGTTTTGTTTCCCATTTCCAAGAGTTGGTCAATCATTCTTGACACACCCTCTTTATTATCACATTGATTCATTCCTTCACCTGTTTAACACTTTTTCTAGTTTCTCAGAAGACCCAAAAGAAGAACATCAAAAGTGAAAAAAAGCATGGGTAGATAGAGAGAGAGAGAGAGAGAGAGAGAGAATGGGGTTGGGAGGACCAAGTATTTTGGCATTCCTACTTTTCATGGTTGACCTTCAAGTGAGGATTGTTAGAGGGTCCTGTGGTTTACAAACTCAGTGTGCGTGTCTTGTGGAGGAGAGCCTCTTCTGTTCTAGTTTCCCTGACACTTCGGCTTATGGATGTTTGTTGGCTTCTTTTGCTGCAACGTTTTGGGTCCGGAATTCATGATGCAGATGAAAGGACAATGATCATGACGCCACGTGTAAGTCACCCGATAGAGCCTAAAGATAGAGTTTGTGTGAATCTCCAGCTGCTTTTGCACCCGCAAGGAGCCGCACTTGTTACTATTACGTTCGTGGTCTGCTATACTCATTTACAATTTGTGTCCTAAATAAATTGCTTTATACCAAATGACAAGATTGTTGTGCAGACAAAAATTGCTCTAGCTTTTGACACTTGTGCATTCTCTTCGAACACCCTCGAGAACGTTGACCCATGTCTTTGCAATACTCGGGTGTTGTGGGATATGGAGATAGTTACGTTCAATCAAAATTAGTGAAGTACTCGGAGAGTTACGGACACCCTCTTCAATTAAAAAAGAAAAAATTGCTTGTGCTTCATATTGCTATTTGCTGCTTTTGACTTGAGAGTTACCAATTAAAGTCGTTTACGTTCGAGAGTTGCCGACAATAGTTACCGACGATTGAGGCTTTCACTTTCAAGTGTTACGCCTCTAAAGCTCAATAAGTGGTATCAAAGCCCAGGAGCTGGGGACCATTGTACATGAGCAACCGGTCAGGATCCGGAGAATGCCGAAATTCTGTCATTGCAAAGATAGGGACTATGATTCATTGGTCTAGGACCAAGTTGAATTGGTGTAGTGCCGGGCATTATATCCAAGTTCGATGGCGGATATTTCAAGTTCGATGAACGGGGTCAAGAAGCTCAACAACTCTAATTATAATAATTGGAGTTCTCGCATGCAATTTTACTTGATGGGACAAGATTTGTGGGATATCGTTGGCGGGGGCAACACCACACCACCCACGAACGATGGCGAGTTAAGGAGATGGAACATCAAAGTGGGTAAAACTCTTTATGCTCTTTCTGCGACTGTTGAAGATGAATTAATGCAACACATAAAGAGCGCGAGGACTCCAAAGGAGGCATGGGATAACTTGGTAGCGCTATTTGCGAGGTCGAACGACGCCAAGTTGCAAAGGTTGAAAAATGAGTTGATGTCGGTGTCACAACAAAATATGACGATGAGTCAATATTTCTCCAAAATTAAATCTGTTTGTGATGAAATTTCAAATCTGGATCCTGAGAATGCCATTTCAGAGACAAGAATTAGAAGAATCATCATTCACGGGTTAAGGCCGGAGTACAATAGTATTGCTACGGCCACCCGTGGATGGCAACTGAGCCAACTCTAACCGAGTTAGAGAATATATTGGCCAATCAAGAGACTTTAGATAGACAAATGTCTAAAGTCTCGGTTAAGGAAGATGAAAATGCCCTCTTTAGTAATAAAAGAGGGTTCATGGGTCAAAGGAGAATTGGTGCAGGTAGTAGAGATGGCAAACAGAAGAAAAGTCATGAAGACTGGCAAAAGCGACCAGAAGGGTGTAGCCTTCGGCCAGGGGGGAGTTTTTCAAAATCGCAACAAAGATGGCAATGGAGATAAAAGCAACAAAAGACGTAACGAACGATGTTACATCTGCGGTAAAGTTGGCCATTTTGCCAGAGATTGTCGAGTCAAAGGAGTTGAAGGAAATGTTGTAGCATCTAAGAAAAATGATAGCGAAGAGGAGTGGGATTTCCAGGCGTCTATTGCCGTGGAGGAACAAGAAGAGCTTGCAGGCTCTTCTACCACCGAGTTAAAAGATGCAACAGCTCTCATCACGGTAAGTGATAAATCGATCAATTATGATATTGATTAGATAGTTGATTCAGGGTGTTCAAATCATATGATCGGAGATCAAGGCAAGCTAACAAATATGTCCGAGTACACTGGTGCGCGAGTAGTTGTCACTGCGGACAACTCAAGGTTGCTGATTACTCATGTTGGCCAAACGGTGATAACACCCCAATTCAGTTCACATCAGTTTGAGCTAACAAATGTGTATCATGTGCCGGGGATGAAAAAAAATCTACTGTCTATGTCTCAATTTACAGACTCAAGAAATTATGTGGTGTTTGGTCCAAAAGACGTTGAGGTGTACCACGATGTGAAACCCACTGGTATACCAATCATGGAGGGGCGTCGACTCGAGTCCATCTACGTGATGTCAGCACAGACGGCGTACATAGACAAAACTCGAAAGAGTGATACACCTGATTTGTGGCATGCACGGTTTGGCCATGTAAACTACCATAAGTTGAAGGTGATGATGAAGAAAGACATGCTAAAGGGTCTCCCTCACATGGAAGTTCAAGAAGATGTAGTTTGTGTTGGATGCCAATACGGGAAGGCACATAAGCTTCCACACGAGGAGTCCGCATTTCGAACCAATATGCCTCTCAAACTCATCCACTCAGATGTATTTGGTCCGGCAAAGCAATCATCAGTCAAAGGATCAAAGTACATGATAACGTTCATTGATGACTTTTCCAGGTACGTTTGGATTGATTTTATGAAGGAAAAATCTGAGGCATTTAACAAATTTCAGCAGTTTAGAGAAAAAGTGGAAAGAAAAGTAGGCAAGAAAATATTGTGCTTTTGTACTGATAATGGGGGAGAGTTTACTTCTCATGACTTCACAAAGTATTTGCAAGATTGCAAGATACGTTGACAATTTACTTGTCCGCATATGCCACAACAAAACGGAGTTGCCGAGAGAAAGAATCGGCATTTTGCAGAGACCTGCAGGAGCATGCTACATGCAAAGAATGTTCCACCTAAATTTTGGGCCGAATGTATGAAAACAACGCGCACTTGATCAACAGACTACCTCAAGCAAGGCTTGGCTTTTTGTCGCCATATGAGAAGCTATGAAATCGTAGGCCCACGGTAAGTCATTTTAGAGTATTTGGATGCGTATGCTATGCATTTGTACCATATCATTTACGCAACAAATTCGATAAGAAGGTAGTTCGCTGCATATTTGTGGGCTACGATGATCAACGGAAAGGATGGAAGTGTTGTGATCCTACAAAAGGGAGATGTTACACTTCCAGAAATGTGGTGTTCGACGAACTATCATCATGGTGGTCATCACAAGCTGTTGAATTACCAAATTCAAAGCAAATCGAAGAAGAGGTTCATGAAAGGATGACAGAAAATGATGAGTTCGAAAAGCATCAGCCGATTGAAAATGAAAATGAACCTGCAGTCGGAGGAGAACAAGTCGAAGCATTGTCACCAGAAAATTCAAAGAGTCCATGGCGAACTGGTGTACATCCGAGAATGACAGAAGAGCTTCGACTATGTCCGGTAGAAGAACCTGAAAAGCAAAAACCTCAACTTCGAAGATCAACGAGGCAAAAGAAACCAAATCCCAAATATGCAAATGCAGCATTAACTGAAAATGGAGGAAGCCTCATACAGCTCGCAATGGAGGAAGGCCATGGAGGAAGAGTTCCAAGCACTAAGGAAGAACGGGACGTGGGATTTGGCGCCAAAGCCTAAAGAGATATGTCCTATATCTTGCAAGTGAATTTACAAAATTAAAACTCGATCATATGGGTCAATAGAACGATATAAGGCAAGATTGGTTGCTTGAGGTTTTTTGCAAAAGTATGGCCTAGATTATGATGAAACCTTTAGCCCGGTAGCAAAGGTTACCACAGTTCGAATCCTATTAACACTTGCAGCAAGCAAGTCATGGAAGTTATGGCAAATGGACATGAAGAACGCTTTCTTGCATGGAGAACTAGATCGAGATATATACATGAAGCAGTCGGATGGTTTCACGAGCAAGGCTTATCTAAATCACGTTTGCAAGTTGAAGAAAGTTCTTTATGGCTTAAAGCAAGCCCCAAGAGCATGGTACGGGAAGATTGCTAAATTCTTGGTGCAAAGTTACCAGTTGACTCGAGCTTGTTTGTGAAGGCAAAAGATGGTAGGCTTACAATTGTATTAACTTATGTGGATGATCTAATCATCATTGGAAATGATGTAGAAGAGATGCGTTAACTCGGAGCCAATCTCTTAGTGCGATTTGAGATGAAAGAACTTGGAGAACTGAAACATTTTCTAGGACTCGAGGTTGAGCAGACAAAGGATGGTCTATTCCTATGTCAGCAAAAGTATACCTGAGATCTCCTAGAAAAGTTTGGGATGCTTGATTGCAAGCCTATTTCTACTCCACTGGATGGAAATGTAAGGCTATGTGCAGATGAAGGTCGAGAACTAGAAGACTTAACTACATATAGGCAATTGGTGGGTAGCCTTATATACCTAACCATAACACGACCTGACATTGCCTTCGCGGTGGGAGTAGCAAGCCGATTCATGGAGAAACCACGAAAGTCTCACTTGGATGCAATCAAGCGCATATTAAGGTATGTAAATGGTACATTTGACTTTGGGCTCCTGTATAAGAAAGAAGCATTGTCTGAATTAGTAGGTCATTGCGATGCTGACTTTGCTTGAGATCGTGATACATGATGATCAATTACTAGATACATGTTTAGCCTCGGATCAGTGGTGGTGTCCTGGTGTAGTAAAAGGCAGTCGACTGTTTCACTATCTACTACGGAAGCTGAATATAGAGCAGCGGCAATGGCAGCTCAAGAGAGTACGTGGCTCGTACAACTAATGGAAGATCTTCATCAACCAATTGAATACTCACCACGGTTACACTGTGATAATCTATCAACAATAAGCTTGGCAGAGAATCCAATTTTCCATGCGAGGACTAAGCATGTGAAAGTACAATATCATTTTTTGCGGGAAAAAGTTTTATAGGGAGAGATAAAGATGGAGTACACCAAGACAAGTGATCAATCCACAGACATCTTCATCAAAGGACTTGCAGCTGTGAAATTTGAAGAGTTTCGGACTCAACTTGGTATGGTTTCAAAATCTGTCCTAAGAGAGAGTAGTCGGTGAGGGGGAGTATTGAAGATATCACCTCCTCATCTCTCTAGATCTTTCTTGATTAGTCTTGACCTTTCGTATTTCAATGACTAGTTAATGTGATTGTTTATATTTGATCTTGACCTTTCGTGTTTCGATATCTAGTTAATATCATATACATATATAGTCATTTATGCGTCATATCAAAAGTCATGTATTATGCCTATATAAAGGCAAGTCTAGTTGAAGTATTTGTAAGGTGAATCAAGTTATAATAAAATAGTTTATTCCTCTCCTCTCTTTTAGTGTTTTTCCTTGAGAGTTACCAATTAAAGTCGTTCACCTTCAAGAGTTGCCGACAATAGTTACCAACAATCGAGGCTTTCACTTTCAAGTGTTACGCCTCTAAAGCTCAACATAGACATCTATCCTCATCGAATCGAGTCCTAGCATTTGATGACCTAAGACAATAACTAAATAGATATCTACACGGTGCACAATTATGCAAGGTCTTGTACACATAATTAGAGGTGTGAAGAAAAACCAAGAACTGTCCGGACCGCCCGGAATTAGATCGGACCGGCCATGGAAACTGCCAATTCTCGATTTCAATTTACTGAAATTAGTGAGTACCGGTCCAATTCCCTATTCCAGGCATAGAATGGTCCACCTGCCACCTGGACCAAGCCAATATATATATTTAGAAAAAATTCCAACTCACTTTTAATGAAAGTGAGTCTTTCTTGCTTGCTTTTTGCCACAATCCTACTTGTGTCGCGATCCTCAAAATTGAAACAAAAGGAAGAAATCTTAACCTCATCTCACTCTCACCGTGAGAGTCTTATGCGGCCACGCCTTCAACTTTGTCATAGATTCACAATCATCTCGTGCCTCGCCTCCGGCCCTCCCTCATATCTGGCATCAGGCTCTCGCTCTTGTCTTGTCTGGTTGTGAATTTGTAGGGATTGTGGACCGAAATGAAACCAAACCTGCAGTCCGGTTATAATTTTTCAGAACCAGTCCTTTGACCATACTCACCCTACATACAATCCCTCCATATGCGATGTTATGTCCTACTTTGAAACTCTCTTCTAATAGACTGATGCATCATGCATCGCTGCCATCGCGATTAGAGCGTGCCAAGTGACCCGGCAATAATTGGGTGACGAACAGAGAATATATTTTTCGTGCAAATTCATTAGCATATAGCATTTACTGTACTCTTGCTGATCAAAATAATGTAGGAACTTTCCAAGCAAACAGGGTCATAGAATTCGAGATTCATGCAAATAATAGGAACCCCTATATATAATTGTTAATATTTAGGGAAAATGCCACAAAAAACCCTAAACTATGCCACTTGTGACACATTTACCCTGAACTTTTTTTTGTGACACGAAAAACTCCAAACTATGCCACTTGTGACAAATTTACCCTGAACTTTTTTTTATGATACGAAAAACTCCAAACTATGTCACTTGTGACACATTTACCCCACAATATTTTGACCCATGGGTATTTTCGTCTTTTTCCTTTTTTTTTTCCTTTCTTATCCGGCGAGGGCGGTCCTCGCCGGCGGTGGGTGGGGCGAGGGCTGCCCTCGCCGGATCTGGCGAGGGCGACCCTCGTCGGCGTTAGGCGAGGCGGCCCTCGCCAGATCCGGCGAGGCCAGCCCTCGCCCGACGCCGACGAGGGTCGCCCTCGCTCGACGCCGGCGAGGGTCGTCCTCGCTACATCCGGCGAGGGCAGCCCTCGCCCCACCCGCCGCTGGCGAGGACCGCCCTCGCCGGCTTCCCTCCGCCGGATAAGAAAGGAATAAAGAAAAAAGGAAAAAGACGAAAATGCCCATGGGTCAAAGTATTGTGTGGTAAATGTGTCACAAGTGACATAGTTTGAAGTTTTTCGTGTCATAAAAAATAGTTCAAGGTAAATTTATCACAAGTGGCATAGTTTTGAATTTTTCGTGTCATAAAAAAAAAGTTCAGGGTAAATTTATCACAAATGGCGTAGTTTTGGATTTTTTATGCCACAAAAAAAAATTCAGGGTAAATATGTCATAAGTGACATAATTTAGAGTTTTTTGGTGACATTTTTCCTAATATTTATTACCTATTTAATTATATTGGGGAAGAGGGATACTATGGTGATGTTCCCATCGACCCGCGCGGCTTTTCCTTTTCTTCCGACACGGAGCCACGTGACGAACGGATGAGAACGATGACGCGTCACGTGGGGGGAAACGCATCCTCGCTAATATCTATGATGGGGATAGGAACAAAGAAAAACACGAGATCACGTGGCGATTAGTTGCCATAATCTCGTCCATCTGATCTGACTCCCGGTTGGCTATTTCATAAACAGGAATAGTGTTGCACATCCTGTTTCGTTATATACTTTAATAAAACAAAGGACGCGTCATCAAATGCTCCAGAAAATGCTCGATAAGTATCTTAATATTTCCGAAAGAAAAAAGGACGAGGAAATTAAGGATATTTAATAAGCCGGAATTTTATTCTTGATACCGCGTGCGGCGGCATCCCGCCAGGGGGAAACTGAGTGCGGCGCAGGTGCAGGTGCACCGGCATTTTCCTGAGACCATCCGCCGGCGCCGGGCCCCACACACACCCACTCGCTGCACGTGGGGGACCCCCGCGGTGTAGAGGTCTAAACGACTTTTCTTTCTTTCTTTTTATTTTTTTTGTTTTGGTCACAGAGGTTCTAAACGACCTTATCCAGTGCATTATCTGATCGTTTTGTCCTTTAATGGATATGTTGGCCTGTATTTGAAATAACTTTTTGTTTCTCTTACCAGTGACAAAAAGAAAAAATCAGCTTTCTTTCCCAGAAAAGGAAAAACAGTTTTGTCTATTGCCTATACTATCCTATATTTAGGCGTGCATTATATTTGTTTTTAATAGAGCTATAAGAGGACAGGCTAATAGAACTTATCAAAGAGAGCCTATCCGGCCATATTTCATAGGCGCGTTCAATTTACTAATCCCGGGATTAAAAATTAGAATTGAAAATATGACCGTATACGCTGGATTTATACGATATCAATACATGTTAGCTATCAAAATTCCCGTGGTTCGAACGGTTCATATGTGTCGAGCTCATACGATCCATATGCCAGTGTTGGGATTTTTCTTAGAGTTAATACCGCGAAAAACCTCAAACCGGTGCGCCTGTGACAATTTTACACAAAATTAATTTTTTGACGACAAAAAACCCCAAACCGGTACACCTGTGATAAATTTATCCTCAGTTTATTTCAGTTATATTTCACTGTCAAATTGCTTTGTTAAATGACATGTGGCAATTGACGAATGTACCAATTTTATGTTTTACTCTCCATTTGTCACATGCGTACCAATTTATGATTTTTTGTGATATTAATTCAATTTAAAGGAAACTAACGGAGGGTAAATTTGTCACAAATGTACTAATTCGGGGATTTTGGTGGTTAAAATATTAATTTAGGATAAATTTGTCACATGTGTACCAGTTTAAAATTTTTCATGATCAAAAAATTAATTTTTGATAAAATTATCACAAATATATCAATTTAGAGCTCTTCGTGGTATTAATTACTTTTCTTATTTGTCGATGGTATGTTGATATTTTAGTAGTGGATTGAAAAAGAAAAAAAAAATCATATCTCTCTCTCTCTCTCTCTCTCATATCTGTGGGCTGCCCATTGAATAAAGTTTTCATTTTTAACTCGATTGTATATATAAGGAAGGTGGTCTCGCGGACACCATACAGTCCGTCCGTCTCATTATCTTCTTTAGCCTTTGAAGCTTTCTCGTTCCTTGTCCTCCGATTCTCTGTAACCGCTCCCGAGCGCTTTGTGACTGGTTCCGTTTCGTGTGCCGAGCATTGAAGTGGCGATGGACGTGATCTCGAGGACAAGCCCCCTTCTGACCTCCTCCACGCTGAACCCCAACGCCCCGCTGTTCGTGCCGATGGCGTACCGGACGGTGGAGGACTTCTCCGACGAGTGGTGGGCCCTGGTCCAGACCTCGCCGTGGTTCCGCGACTACTGGCTCGAGGAGCGCTTCTGCGATCCCCAGGACGACCCTCTCTTCTCCGCCGTCGACGATTTCGCCCTCCCCGACGACCTCGACTCTCTCTTCGACGACGACTACGATCAAACCCTCCTCGACCGTGAGTACTCGAAACCCAAAAGCCCAAAACTTTGGCGACATCGGATCCGACCATTTCATTTTCGTGTGTTGGGTCGGAAGAAAAAGCTGAAAGAAGTGGTTTTTTTGCTGTTTTTTTCAGATGGAAAGGAGGAAGGAAGAGGGTGTTGCGGGGATCTGGTTTCCATTGGAGGGTTGAAGTGGAAGGAGGCGCGACGTGAGGCGCACGCGCCGAGGTACGCGGAGAAGGCGCCGAAGATCGTGAACAACGTGAGGGTGAGCCCCAAAACGATTCAGCAGCCGCGCTAGAGGTTCGACTCACTGGGTGTAGTTGGAAGACCGAGTCGAGTTCATTGTGTTTTAGCTGTGAATTGAATTTGATTTCTGCCATTGCGTCTTACTGCTACTGTAAATAGAGTCTTGGCTACTTCTTGTGTTTCCGGTCTAGGTTTCGTCTTCTGACTGTGTTGTTTTAGATCATGCGAATGGAATATGTACTGAATTCACCAATGAAAATCGGGAAAAAAAATTGGAAAATTCGATCATCGGATACAAGGAGACCGCGTATGTACACGGTTCTTCACAAGCAGATCTGATTCTAGATGGCGAATAACTAGCGTACAACTTCGAATTTCAACCATTCATGACCATGAAGCTCGTTTAATCCCCTCTTGTTTTACCTGGAGTCTGGAGATTGGCCCCATCGGTTGATCCTAGCGCGAACCTGTGCTCCGTTAGTTTTAAGTAGCTTGATCTCCCGATCCCCAGCTACTGGCTTGCTTTCCGATCTTCTGAAGCGCTCTGATCACCGCCTCCGACGTCACGTTTCCGGTCACGGTCACCTTGTTCAGCTCCATGTCCACATCATAAGTATCGACATCTGCAAGTTGCAAATTCACACAAGCGAAGTGTCTCGGCTGCTTCCAAAGCAAAACAAGAATCTGTCATGTCAGAGCATGTTTCTACCGCTCGACGCGAAATTACCTTCCATCTTCTTAATTGCTTTGAGGATTTTCTTGATGCACTCCTCGCAGTGCAGACCGACCTTCAATTCCACCACCTATGCGCAAGAACACAAGAAACAAAAGACCGCCCATCATTCAAGCCCTCGTAGGGGGAAGAGTAATAAAAAAGTAACATGTAACTGGTGGTGAAAATTTGCGTACGTTCGTCATTCGTTCGACTGACTGGTGGTGGAAATTTGCGGAGCTGAATTGAATCCCCCGTTAAGCCGAGGAAGACGAACGATGTGGGTTTCGGGTTTTAAACGAAGTGAAGGCAACGGTAGAGGGTGAAGTGAAGAACTGGATGCTTTACGTAGGCGATTGAAATGATGGTGGGCATTTTCTTTCGCTAAAAAGCTTCTTTACCGTTGCTTCTTTGTTGACTTGTCCATAGCTTTCACGATGCAAGGGTCGGCAAAAGCTACTGAATTGCCGCGGTGGTGGAATGGCCATTCAACGGCTGTGGCTGCATGCAGCGATGTTGGTGGAGCCCAACTCTGGCTGGCACGATCACTGTTCAAATTATTAGTGCTTTTCTTGACAAATGATTAATGCTAGTAACAAAGTACCCAATCACGTACTACAAATTCATTCTATAAATCGTTTAAGCAGTGTTATTTAGTAGATCGTGTATCCTATACAACTTCATCGCCTGCCTCGTTCTATAGTAATCGCCTATGAAGCTATGTCAAAATCATTTTTCTCCACGAGCAAGAGATACATGCCGAGTACAAGATGATGGACCGACTTATTCCTCATTTGAGCCGCTTGTTTGATAAGAGCAAATGTCCGCGGAAGTTTTAAGAGTCCATACCATGCAAAAGAATAAGGAAAAAAATGAAATTTAGACTCCAAACTGGTCGTGTTTTTTAAAATGGATCGTACTTTCGTTCAACCTTGATCAAATGAAACTCCCTTCAGCCACTTTGATTAGTAGATTACAAACATAGACATCGCCCGAGATTAATTTAAGTAAGTTTGTGGTGATATCAACAATTTGTAGTTCAGAAATATGGTTTTTAGGGAATGGTTTTTTCGAAAGTATTATCCTCTTAAAACTGCTTCACTAGGAAGAAGCGCATATGCCTAGGGATTATCTACATGAATCCATCCTTATGAGGCTGTGTTCTGGTGTGGGGGCCAGGCCCAAATTTATTGTGTACATTAGGCTCCCTGCGAGAGCCCCATGAAGCTTTTGGGCCATTATTTCTTCCTGAAGAGAGGATTTGTAATGGGCAGGGTGCAAAATTAAACACAATAAGGCTGTTTAACGTGTAAGGAAAGAGGATTTTTAGTTTTTGTATGAACAAGGGAATGGCTCCATGTCACTACCTGAAGCTTTCGCTTGTCTAATATTGTCTAATTGTATCGGGCTGCCTTTGGCACAGCTTAGCTTTGGTAACAAAATCACAAAAGCATTGAGGCCAAAGTTCGGCCTTGTAAATGTTGAAAGCCCAATGCAAGTTGGGACCAGCGTTGGCTTTCAGCATTCCGAAAATGCTGCTGTCAAGTTTAACGAAAATTATGACCAAAAAAAAAAAAAGTTTAACGAAAATAAATTTTCCTTCCAATCTTGCCATTGTTAATATTTGTGTATTCTTTTCTGCCCTGAGTTATTGTTCATCGTCATGACGAGCTTGTTGAACATAAAGCAGACGATTTTGAATGCAATGAAGGGGAGTGAGGCGGAGGCCGACAGTAGCCCCGAGGCATAGGGTGACACTTCTTCGTCGGCTGTAGAGGCTCAAAGGAAGAAGATCCACATGGAGTCGGATCCGGACAAGGAAGCTCGAGAGGATGATGAGAATGATGAAGGGGGTGGTGCCGACAAGAAGGAAGCTCCTGTTGCTTCTCTGTTGGCCCTCTCTTTTTGCCTTTTCTCTTCAAAGTTGATTGACAAGAATTACACTAAAACTCAATTATTCGAACGGCATTTGCTAATACACCTTGAGTTAAGGATTTTTTTGGAAAATGATTTAGCATTTCCCCAAATCTCTCCCAAACTCACCCATACAAAACTAGATGATGAGCAAAGAAAGAGGGCAAGCCTTCTTCATGAATTCCCTATCCAAATCACCAAGAACTTGAAAACAGAAGAATGGCATTAATTTGTACGCTAGTGGGCGAAATGCGAAGTGGCAGATCAAAAGGTATTCTCAAAGCCCTATCATGGGTATGTTCACCATCCAAACTTTTGGGCTGCAAAAGAACAAATTCCCATGACTCACTGTTAACAAGTAAACATTCCCCACTTGAAGTCTTGGGATATTCTTATCCTTCATCAACTTACAAAAACTTCAAATTCAAAAATTTCCCCTTTTCTTTCATCTTTTCTTTTCCCTCGACGATAGCAAAAGCTTTCGTTTGCTAGGGAAAATAATTGCGCGATACTAACGAAGGAGTTCAAACTTAGAATTTGTCTAAATATTTGGAAAAAAAAATCAGTGCATGTTAAGAGGAAACCTCAAGAAATGATTAAGAAAACCGGGTAATTCGGTGAAATCTAAATTTTTATTTGGCAGCACTTCCATGTTGCTAAGGGGGACTGTCATCCAATCTTTCTCATTCTCCAAGAAAATTACCAAAAAAGTCATAAACCTATTATAGTTATGCCAATTCAGTCCTAAACCTTTCAATTTAGCCAATCTTTTTTTGGTCAATTTAGTCCTAAACCTTTTAATTTGGTCAATTTAGTTCTAAACCTTTTAATTGTGTCAGTTTAGTCCTAAAACTTTTGACGATTTATCAATTTAGTTTTAAACCTTTTGACGATTTGTCAATATAGTCATTATTGATAATTTTGGCCTAAATTGCTGATGTACGATCTAGTCAGCGACGGCTATTATGTGTATTTAAAAAAAAATTATTTTTTCTCCTTCTTTTCCAAACTGTGGGCCAGCGAGGTCAATCACTCATGAGAAGAAGCGTATAAGGAGTGACCTAACTTTTTATTATTATTTTTTTCTTCTTTTCATTTATGTTTGTTTTTGTCATTCTCCACCGTGATTAGAAGCATTTCAACCTCAAAAGTTAGGTCACTCCTGATTGAGCGACTGCGAGGGTGACGTGACCAAGATTTTCTATCGAGAACATACGGACAACAATAGCATTTTCCACATGACGCTTCGATGCCTCAAGCTTTTTCCAACGCCAACAGTAGAGTTTTAGGAATGGGAGATAATCGCAATCGCTTTCGTGCCTGTCGAGGAACGTCAGACTTGTGCCTGTCGACGAACGTCGGACTCCTCCACACAGCCATGGCATAGGGGGCTTGATTCGACACCACGAAGGCGAAACTTCAACAGGTATCGCTGATAATGGTAGGTTTATCAATGATCTTATCAGGGTAACACTCCGCGACAATCATCTCCCACTAACTTTTGAATTGAAGTTGATGTTTTCCATGAGCAAGAATGGACAAGCCATTAGATTTTTTCTTTCCCAAGGTCATCTGCCCAAGGTTGAGTTCCTTTTTTCGTGCATAAATTTAACGACTGGAAAGATAAATCTGCCAGGAAAAAGAGCGTGAAAAATCTAAGTGATTTGGTGATGAATGATTCTCTCTCAACTTGATCGTCACAGCAAACATTCGCGCACAACGCTTTTCCGAGATTCGAACGTGAGAAACGGACAGGACAACGAGGGAGTAGTGCTTCATGCAAGATGCGTGGAATAATCTTCATGAAATACGAGATAACATATGCTTCCCTGGACATTCTCAACATGGACCAGACCCAAAACCCCCTTTGTTTTCCCCGCAAAAAGCAGCTTCTCTTTTCTCATCCTTAACATTCTTTCGGCAGAGAAACCCTAATCCCGACGTTTCGGCGGTGACGAGATGAGCTCCAACTTTCAAAAGGTCTTTGACAAACCCCTCGAGGCGGCGGCATCTCTAAAGCCGCCATAGTTTATAGCAGCTTTTATAAAGTTTACCTTTCACGTGCTATAGTGTTAGAACATATATAATCAAATGTACGAGTTGTGATAGTTTACGATCTAATCTATAATTCAATTATAGATAGACCAAACGTGCTATAGTCCATATATAAAATATAGGGCGAAAAAAGATAATGGAATATGCTCCACCACATATTCTCTTATGATGAATTCCATATAGAATTTTCCACTGCCAGTATTCGGACATGATTAGCAAGACAATGACAAATTGATATCTGTGTAAGGCCCACTCAACTACCCTTGGAATAGAGTATGGAATTTCAAAACCCTACGAGAGACTCCGTTTGATTAGCGGAAAATAAATAATTTGAAAAATAATTTTCTAAAAACGATTGCGAAACCAACCCAAGTTCCGAAACCCAAAGCCCGGGTTGCTTTCATGAAAAATTACATGTCGACCGACAATGTTTTACATCGAAATCATCTTCGGGTAAAATGATTAATTTACAGTGAGAGATTTTGCTAATATCAACTTCAATGGTTGGTTGTTCTGTTGACCTTTAAGTCTGAAACTTCGGTTCGTGGAAATTACATTGACATAACGTATCTCCCCCGTCACGCTCACGCAGTACCTATCTGTTAGTGGTCTGACCTAGGAATCAATCAAGGTTGATACTCTAATATTAGTTATGGATTAGGTTGTGTCGGAAAACCGACCTTCACTATACTTTGGTAGTCATAATGTCTTGCTAGAGACCGCTTATGACTTGTGGGCCAAAAAGGGTTTTGAGCACACTACTAATGTTTAATGAACCTACAGGGTCGCACACAATAGCGAACTGAGTTAATATTTTGTGTGCGTCGGGATCTACTTAAAATAAGAAGTAGATTTTAATTTATTCTCCTATTCAACTTATCTAGGCGGTCCTGCACGTTATGAGATAACGATTAAACGTACGATTCAAGGTGGACAATTTGGCAGGCCCAAATCGCCTGGCCCCACTTCTTTTAATTCGCGTAGATAATGAGGCTCTATATATATATAGCGTGTGGGTGACGAAAAACCCTAAGAGAGAAAAAAAAAACGCCTCTAAAAGAATACGAAGAGAATCGTTCTCTGTTCAGAGATCTTTGAGAGAGTCTCGAAGATCAAAGGCGATCAGGAAAAAGAAGTCCAAGATCTTTAGCTAGCACTTGGATCGTTGGAGACTTCCGTTCGTGTGTGTGGATACCGGTAGAGGCGCAACACTTGGGGCGCTAATCTAGACACAATCGATTGTCAATTTACTTTCGATCTGCAAAAGGTACGTGTCGAACTACTGTTTAGATTTTAATATACGCATGGATCCTGTCTAAGGTTTCGATTTATAGATTCCGCTGCGTTTTTAGCACTAGAGGAACCCTACACTATCTTGCCGCGAAGATCCCATCACAAACCCCAAAAAATGTCCGCTGAGGTAGCATCAGCACATAAGGAACACGCAAGAAATTGTCAAAAGGTTCTGTTTCATCAAAAAATTTGTCTGAGGTTTTTCCTTGCATTTACATAGGTGTTTTCGAAACTAGTAATGCGTACAGTTATTTTAGTAAATTTTTTTGTGATAAAAAGATCTAACATGAACAATCTTTTAACAAACATCTAAATGTAAGAAAACGACCGATTTATAATGAATTCATGTTTTTGTTGTTTTTGTCAGAAGAATATTCGGTAATTTGCAACAAACTTATCGTAAAAAAGAATTACTCTATTAGTGAGATTAGTGTGGATATACATTTAGCATAATCTTTTTCTTTGACCATTTTCGACGAAACTTTTCTAAACTCGAGATATCGTTAAAAAAGTTTGAGACACCTCTTATTTACATTAATAATCTACATATGAGATGTAGCTAGTTAATAACCTACATTTCGTGAAAAAAAAAATGCAACTCCTTCTTATCTGATAAGCTTGGAAGCACATAAATAAGTCAAAAGACGCCAGAATAACATAAAATTGATAGATTCGATTGTGATATTGATACGGTTATTATGAAACACTTTGCTTTTCAAACTAAGAGTAAACAACGCATGTAGTAAATATTGAATTAAGTGCACTGTAATGTAAACTTAAATATATTTATTTTAAGTCGAGGTTAAGTTGTATTCTCGTATGATGTGATGCGCTGTAATACTATATTTTGTATATCAATTAGTGGCAAGTATATAAAGAGTATATTTTTTAAGACAAATTCAAAGGGAAACAATACACAGGAAAGTAAAACGAAATTGAAAGAGGGGGTTTGGTGGGTGAGAGTAGCATTGGAAGCCAATTTTGCTTGTCTGGATGTTGCGTGCAATATCACGAAACCCCATGCTTCAAATCAAAGGAAACAAATTTCTAAGGAATCACAAAATCCCAAGAAAATTAACAAAAATGATGAAATTAATGATGCGTTCGTTTGTCGAAAATGAATGATTTGAAAAATATTTTCCGAAAAATGAATGCTTATATCGTTTAAAAAAATTAGTCAATGAAAAATATTTTCATCGTCAAATAACAATTTATGCAAAAAAAAAATATTTTTCATGGTCAATAATTTTTTTTCATTTATTTTTTAAAATGATATAAGCAATTATTTTTCAAAAAATATTTTTATAATTATTCATTTTCTGCACAACCATCACACCCAAATGCAAAATGCCAATATTTACTACAAATTTCAATTTAAAAATATATATATTGATCACGAGGTTTACAAGGCTCGCAAAGGCACACGATTTTATTACACCATGACGACTCCACGCATCCGACAAATCCTGATACGACAAAGACCAAATGGGCTTCTCCATCACAGTTCCACCCATGGCCCCAAAACGACACGACAGCTAAACAGAAACGACAAGACACTCGAATTTAAAATTACGCAATCACAAATATATAGACGAAGGGGGGCGAACCAACGGCTCACATCCTTCAGACCAAAAGCAACCGACGGCTGCCACGCGCGCGACTTTTATTTTCTGCTACTAACGGCCGCACTGGATCACGCGAGAGGTCGGTCGAGTTCGATCGGGGATTTTATTATATCGCCAGGACGAGGCCGGGCACGGACTTCCCGACCCGATTCGAGAGGCTGCTCTCCCAGATCGACGGACAGTGCTGAGAGCCCGGAGCCGGTGCCGAAGCAGGAGCGATCTCGGACCCCAAGGCGGAGGAGGACGGCGGCGGCGGCGAGGAGGACCTGCTCGCGCCCCCGAGGCGCGTGACGGTGAGGGACGTGTTGAAGTACTCCCGCACCTGCGTGATTATCCCATCGGCGACGGTCCAGGCGTGGGCCCAGTAGATGGAGCGATTCTGGTCGCAGCCCTCGGCGAGGACGATGGACCCGACGGAGGTGACCGAGTCGGGGACGAATTCGAAGCTGCCGTCGGAGGTTGAGCCGGGCGCTCCGGTGAGGAGGCGCATCAAGAACTGGTCCGCCGGGGGACCGTGGAACCACCACTCCAGGTCGGGAGCTACGATCCGGTGGACCGTCCCCACGTCGCGGGTGCGCAGGGCTTCGTAGAGGGCGCGTACGACGCCGCAATGGCCGGGATCTCCTTCCTCCAGAGTTTCCTGACGGTGAGCCAGATCTGACAAAAAGGAAGATTAGGGGGAAGGTGTCCGAGGAGAGGGGAAGCGGTCGGAACGGGAAGAAGATGATGGGCTAGAATGCGTCTTTTACGCTCTTCTCACGGGAAGAACAGAGAGGCCCCCTTTTATAGGGAAGGCGAGGGCCACGGTGCTTTTATCGTCTGCATCCAGTTCCTTCTCCCTTTTCGCTGCGCCTGCCGTGACAACGGACCGCGTGGCCCGGCAGGGGCAAAATGGTCATTCGGGAGGGGCGTAGCGGTCCCCGTGTTGCCGTCGGACGTGAGGGCCAAGCGGCCACGTGTCGAACGATGATAGGTGGAACGGGGGATTTGGTGCGCGTTTTCTCGTGTCCGACCGGATAGAGAGGGGGAAGGGAGGTTGGGAAAGTCCCAGATACGAGTCAAAGCAGACTTTGTTGACTCGGCTCTGACTAGTACGCGCGGGATAACGCCTGCGAGGAGGGATAAGGATTTCCCTTGTCCCAGAGCGACACGCTATGTGGTTCCCTTCCTAATTAGGGGAGGTCGCTTCTAAATTTAGTGATTATCCAAAGCAGCTTTTCGCGACAAGCCATCAAAACCGGGGTCGTGAAAACGACCTGGGGACTCATCATCCGATACCGATTAGGCAACGGTAACTTAACCGTGTCGCTAATCTCGATAAGCACGAGGAGCGGGATCTAATAAGCGATCAAGCAAAAACACGTCTTGATCTCGGGGACGTGGAGAAAGAGTCAACTTATCTAATTTTTCGTTCGCACGCAGCTCGCGATTCCAGTTGATTACAGCGCATATGTACGATGGATTGAGGACACGACACGGATTTGATTTCTCTTATCGATCGATGCGAAACGATTCTATATTTGAGCCTTTTACCGGACCATCGACTCGTGTTTTGCTCGATCCGTGGAATTGGTAAGGTAATTTACGAGCTCGAAATTAACCTATCTTGGTGGTCTTCCTCGTTACGGAAGAATAATGTCGGCTAGGGTGGAAATTTAATAGCGAATCGAAACGAAAGGACATGATCTCCAAGAGAGGGCCGTACAGAGAGGCTGAATTTGGGAAATCGACTTTGACATTGCAGTCCAATATCGACTTCAGAGATAATTGACTAGTCTGTTTGTTGAGTATTACTTACTGCTTTTGAATTCAAATTTATTTTAAATTGAAAATTATATTAAATCTCACAATTGCATAGAAAATTATATTATTTAACATCTCAATATTCGTGTATTTTGATAGATTTTAGATATTTCGCATTAGATAAAAGTTAAATGGTCAATACCATTAAAAGTACCAAACTTATTGCCTCGTGACATATTTACCCCCAATTAATATTCGTCTCGCAAGAAATTCCAAACTGGTACACCTTACCCAAATCCATCCTCCGTTAGAATGCATATATGTCAGCACGGGTGAATTTTCCACGTCGAAATTGTTACTCTTCATAAATTTTTTCTTTTTTTTTTGGTCTTGCAGCTGTCTGTAATTCGTGTTAACACATATGCTTTTTAACGAAATATTGGATAAAATGGTAACGGAGGGAAGATTAGGACAAGAGGTACATGTTTGAATTTTTTATTTTTTTTAGAAGAAAATTAGTTTAGGATAAATACATCATTAGGAATAAATCTACGGGGAAAAGTACAAAAAAAGTCCTAGACCTATTGCATTGATACCAATTTAGTTCTAAACCTTTTAATTGGACCAATTCAGTTCTAAACCTTTTCACATTGGTACAAATTCAGTCCATCCGGCCAATTTAAGCCGGAAATCGCTGACGTGGACGCCGGCCGTCCTACGTGGCACAACAAAAAATATTAAAAATTCAAAAAAAAAAAAAAAATTTGCCCACGTCAGCGCCGATCGTGTCACATACGACGGCCAACGTCCACGTCAGCGACTTCCGACCTAAATTAGCCAGATGTACCGAATTTGTACCAATGTAAAAATGTTTAAGACTGAATTGGTATTAATGTAGTAGGTTTATGATTTTTTCGGCATTTTCCCCTAAATCTATAAGATGCAATGTACTACCTACGTCTGAGATGCTCCTCAAGCTTATAAAATCTCATCAACGAGTCGGGTTGACCTGAACCCGGAAGGCAAAAGTCCCACATCGAGATGGTCCCACTGCCGAAGTGGCGGGCAAAACCAGCTTTTCTTCTTTAGACATCTTACTTCTTAGTCGGTTGTTCGTCGTATTGTCGCAGCTGTTTCTTTTGCGATTATTTTTCTATTCTCTCTCTTTTTTTTTTATTTGTTTCTTTCTTTTGCGAGTGCGAATCAGTTCTTGATTTTCCCCTTTTTATTAACTAAATAGGCGGATGCTTTTTCTCACTTTGAATAATTAATCAAAAGTCTCCCACTCCTTCGAAATAATATATTCTTTTTTATTTGGGATTTCGTCAATGCGAAGGTTGATATAATAGCCCAACTTTGTTCATTAATACGATACAACCAGTTGTTTTGGCACTATGCGGATGTTTGACCTCTTTTCTTCCCGTCCATTAGAGGTTTGCGATTGCGGAACAAAAGAAAATGCTCCAAAAAAAAAAAAACAATGCGAGAGGGAAGGTATCTATTCATGGACGAAATTGGAATATGCTATCTTTATTTTATTTTTTTTGCGGCAGATTGAAAAACAAAACTATTATCTGGTACTCATTCATGGGTAGCTCAGTTGGTTAGGGCGTACTTGGGATTGTGTGGTTAGGCGCACTGGGTCCCAGGTTCGATTCCCCAGTTGAGCACTTGTGATTTAAGTGGGGGGCCATAGCGGTGGGTTGATGTGTTAGTCTCCCCCGAGGAATAGTCGAGGTGCGCGCAAGCTGGCCCGGACACCTCGGTTACAAAAAATAAATATATATATATATATATATATAATCTGGTGCACATAACTCATGGCCCAGCAATGTTATTGGCCTTCGAGGGGGGAGAGGGAAGGAGGGCCTCTCCCATGCCTGTTGTTGTTGTTGTTGTTTTTTTTTTTTTTAGGGGTTATTTTCTTGGGTTTTTCCTTTTCAGATCTTTTTTCGAGATTTTTTACAGACACGGGTGGCTTCTCGGCGCCGCATGATCTCGAAAAAAGATTAAAAGAATTCGTGTCGGCATTCTTTGTCGCTCGAAATGGACGAAGGTAACGGAAGTGCTCCATCGCATGAATTAGATAAGTTCGGGTACTTGAATGCACGAATTGAATGTTTCGGCTAGAATTTTGGACCTCTTTATCAATTGGACTTTTCAAATTTTATGGGTAAAACTTGTGGCGTCAAAGAACTCAGTAGTTTCAAGACCTTAAAAATTAGTCTGGTCAAAATTGTTTTTAGTATGAAAATGCATGTTTGAGTATTTTCCGCGAATTAGTATTCTGGACTTTTACGTGTTTGGTCTATTGAAAATGATCAATTAATGGAAAATGATTTACGGTAAAAGAAAATACGTGTGCTTAAAGATAGGAAAATGAAATTTCTTAACCAGACAAGGGGTAAAACATTATTTGGAAAACATTTTTCCCCAAAACAAATACATCCTAAATCTTTACGCAAAATTTCAATTTAGTCATTCCGGCCAATTTTTGCTGGAAATCATTGGACGTGATAGTGTCTCACATAGGACGACTAGCGATACTGAATCGTTCCATTTGAGCGACTAGATATGTGACCCCATATGAGGTTCATCATATTGGACGAGCCAGATCGGCCATTCTGCCGTAAGACAGAGTTTAGGGAAGTTCCTTTTGGCCTTAAGGTTCCGTTTGTTTCGTAGAAAGTGAATGATTTGGAAAATATTTTTCTACAAATCATTCATTTTCTGAGAATAAATCAATTGAGATACAAAGACCTCCCACTGTATCGTGCCTTTCCCCCTACCTTAATTAAAGGGCCATGGCATAATTTCTTGTGGGTTTTCAGGGCCAAGCAATTTTGCTTAGGCACAGGTAGTACCATGACCGATTAGCACCGTCAATAGAAAGATTCATTAAATTCCAACCTACTAAGCTTGTCAGCTTGCGTGACCAAATGACCATCAACATTCGTGTAATTTCGACCTACTACACTTGTCAGCTTGTGCGACCCACGACATCAATACTTGCCGTCCATTGTCGGGCTCTAAGCAGTGCATTGAGTGCGCGATACTGTCCAAGAATTAACCGTCCAAGAATTAACCGAAACTATGCCCCCGTAGTAGAAAGTAACAAAAAAAAAAAATTCTAAACTTATTATATTGTTATTAATTTAGTTCTCGACTTTTTAATTGAGCCAATTCAGTCTTAAATCTTTTTACATAGGTATCAATTCAATCCATTTGGCCAATTTAGGCCAAAAATTTGCCGAGGTGAATGTCGGCCGTTTTACGTGATACGGCCGGCGCTGATGTTGACATTTTAATATATTTTTTTATTTTTTATTTTTTTTATAATATTTTTCTTTCTTTTTTTTTCCTTCATTTTGGCCAGCGAGGGTCGCGGGACTTTGGTGAGGGCCGCCTTGCCCGCGCCTAGCTAGGGCTTGCTAGCTCTCGTCCAAATAAAAAATTATTAAAATATCAACATCAGTGTCAGTCGTACCATATAAGTTGGCAGGCGTCCACATCAACGATTTACGGCCTAAATTGTCCGAATGGACTATACTAGTACCAATGTGAAAATGTTTATGATTAAAGTGTTTCAATTTAAAGGTTTAGGACTGAATTGGTATCAATGCAATAATTTTAGAACTTTTTTTTGTACTTGTTTCTCCGTAATTTAATCCGTAAGGAAACAAATACCGAAAATGGATCTTCGGCTTTTAATTGAAGGACGGGTTCTGTGGTGATTTGACAGGAAATATCCAAGCGATCATAAAAATCAACGTAGAATTATACAAACCTAAACCAAACCGGAGTTTGACTCGACGGAAAAGTTTAGGAAGTACTATCGAAACAAACTTCGACGGAATTTGACTCGAGGACGAAGCTTGAAAGAGCGGCGGTACTACGTCGGGATTTGACTCGACGACGAAGCACCAAGGATGAAGATTCGTATCGGAGGACGACTCGGCTACGTGAATCTGAGCATTAGAACTACTCCTAAAGAATTAAAGCTTGTAAATTGCAGGAAAATAATGGCATTGGCCAAATGTAAAGGTACGAGTGCAGGAAATGTAAAGATAAAAAAAAGATAAACTGATAAACAACGTGAGTTCTGTTGTTGAGGGGGGGACTTTACAATATACAAACTTGGGATATTTATAATCTCGTACAAGCGTTTACAACTTTTAAATTTTAAATAAAAAGTAACTTCCTAACGGTGGTTATTATCTTCCTATTTTCTAGACACTCTCCACGTTCAAATAACCACTCTTATCCATAAGCCGTTTTGTTATTGACACCTAACTATCGGTAAGCTGCTGATGCCAAAGCTCCCGATGCCTATTTCCATGATTTTTTTCACTTTTTGGTGTAAACAGTACTTTTTCCTCTCCATGGGTCTTCCAGATTTTACGTATGTCCGTACAATCTTTAATTATGGCGTGACGACAACTAGGGGTGTCAATGGGTCGGGCTTTCATTATACCCGACCCGACCCGAATATACAGGGTCACGCTTGACCCGACCCGCCCCGACCCAAGACCCTATTCAGCATATACTCCAAAAATAGGGTCGGGTCGGGTCGGTCCGGGTCGGGTTTAAAGAAGCAACAGAAGCTGAAGCTCATACAAGCTTAAAGAATCAACATCATCGTTACCCGGAGCCATTGCTCTTCCTAAAATTTCTCACAATTCACACAGCCAATTAGAAGATACAACAACAAGAGCCAGTCGCCCGCATACCCACGACGGAACCCATGACGAAACCAGGTCCGGGTTTTCGGGTTTGCAGTTGGGGGAGCAGGAGGAGGTGGGGAGTCGCTGGAGGGAAAGGACGGCGGTGCTGGCGGTGGCGCCTCCCCAGAGCAGGAGGAGGTGGGTAAATTGGGTTCTCGGCCGCCGGCAGCGATGGCGGTGAAGGACGGGTGGGTGAGGACGCCGATGGCGGAGGACAGGATGGTGGCCGAGCTCCTGATGCGCCTCAGGCGGGATCCCCACCACCACCACGCCGCATCCGCTCCCCCCTCCTCGGCGGCGGCGGCGACGTCCCTCCTGCCGCCGCCGGGGTGGGGGATCCGGCAGCCGCGATCGAAGGGTCCTCGTTCTGGTGTGACGCCGCGTCGCCGGCGAAGAGGTGCGGCGACTCGGTGAGGAACATCCCCACGACCCCGCTCTTGTGGAGCGCCGGGACCGCCTCGTCCTCCGGCACCGCCGACGGGCTCGACGACTCCAGCTTGCTCGACGACTCCACCTCTGACTCGGCCTACTCCGCCATGGTGAGAGAGAGAGAGAGAGAGAGAGGCTGTGATGGTCTGGTGAAGGAGGAGGAGGAAGAAGAAGAGGCGAAGCGAAGAAGAAGAGGGAAGAGAAGAGGAGGAGGAGGAGGATACGCTAGGTTTTTTAAGTCACGGGCCGGCTGTCAAAAAAGCCCGGTCCGGATCGATCCGGCCCGAAATAAAGATAATATTCAAAATTTAAAACTATTCCCAACCCAGAGGAGGCCCGCCCCGAAGAAGCCCTAAATTTCGGGGCTGGGCCGGGTCGGTCCGCGGCGGGCCGGGCTTTATTGACAGCCCTAACGACAACTACACGGAAGACGATATACATTTCGGCTGGACTCGACACGCATATCATCGGCTGTATGTGACATCTTGGGATGACTCGATTCGATCTTATGGATCGAGTCTAGAAAAGAATTCGACGAAACTGGCCGGTTTTCTTTGTTGTTTTTCCTTTCCTGTTTCCCCTCTTTCGAAATATACAACAGGTAAACGTCAGTGTGTATCACAAGGGCGGTGGATTAGCATGATTGTTCGCAGAATCCCAGTGGAGAAATAACAAAGGAGCACCATCAGCATCGGTGGACCAACCACGACTTTAATCCAAATGCTTTTTCTGCTTTCCCCATTTATAGTCTGACATCATGCAATACTTTGATATTGTGTATAAATTAGTCGTAAGGTTGTTTGCTTGCTTTCCCTGGGGTCATCAGTTGGAACTTGGACGTTTTCGGTGGATGACCTTCTGTGTGCTCCCTTTTCTCAATCTGGGCTTCTACTTTTTCCCCGTTGACTAAAAGACCGTCCTTGAAATGGCGGTCACAAAAATGATCGCTATCGTTTTCATCGTTTTGAAAATTGGGGGCATGGTGATATAACTTCCCACTTAGCTTCTGTTTTTTTCTCCCCCTTCTAGCGAGTGATATCTTAAGCCGGTTTTCACGTTGCTTGACGTAGTGTTGCTGCGGCATACGCTCGATGATTACTTGGGTGAAATGTAGTTCTATCGAATCCATCAAACCCACCCCCACGTCTGCTCATATGACTAGGATCTGATTAAGCACACACTCTTCTTCGGCACTAACTTTCGCCTTTCTTCTACCTAAAGTGGTGCTTTGTTGCCTTATTACATGGTTCAGTTTTCTTATGTTATCGTCAAAATCGACTTAATGATAGTTGCTTGCTTTTCTTATCCATAGCGTTTGGCAAATTTTATTTTTTTTGCAAAGGGCTTTTGAGTTTAATTTTTTCTTTTTTTTATTAAAAAATCTAACCCTTTGCCGGCTCCGACAAAGGGCTAAGGTTGTCGCCCGAGGTCATGCGATCGTCACTAGGATCGCGCAACCGTAGGCCTCATCGCCTAGGTCGTGCAAAGAAAATGAACAATAATAACAAGGGGCAAAACTGAAAAATTAAAGAATTGGTAAAGGTAGTTTTGAATGAAAAAAACTAATTTCAGCATTCAAATTGCTCAAGGCCAACATTTGACCCAAAACCCTTTGGAAAGGTTTGCCAATTACCCCAGTATTTCCCCAAGGGGCCTCCAAAGCCTCTTGGGAAAGCTGAACCAAGGCTAAAATAATTTTATAAAGGATTTTTTTCACCAAAAGCAATTTGTATTTCCCTAGAGGGCTTTAGGCCGAGGACATTTGCATTTCCCCAAGGTCCATCATCGGGAAAAGTACCAAAAAAGTCATAAACCTATTGCATTGGTACCAATGTAGTCCTAAACATTTTTCACATTGATACCAATTCAGTCCATCGGGCCAATTTAGGCCGGAAATCGCTGACGCGGATGCTGGCGATTCTACGTGACACAGCCAGCGTTAACATGGACAAATTCATAATTTTTTACTTTTTTTTCTTTTCCCGGAAATGGTTGGCCGGTGAGGTCGCCAGCCGACCATCGTCGGCCACAGGCGAGGGCTGGCAACCCTTGCCTGGTCTAGGCGAGGGCTGGCAACCCTTGCTTGGTCTAGGCGAGGGCTGGCAACCCTCGCCTGATTTGGGCGAGGGCTCCCGTGCCCTCGTCGGCCATGGGCGAGGGCCATCGTGCCGTCACTGGCCATTAGTGAGGGCATCGACCCTCCCCAGATCAGGGTGAGGGTGACAAAGCCCTCGCCCAGACTAGGCGAAGGCATCGCGGCCCTCGCTTGTGGCGGGCTAGGGCGGCAAGCGAGGGCGTTGACGCTCTCGTTAGCCAACAGATGAGGGTTTCAGCCCTCGCCTGGATCTGGGTGAGGGTGCCGCAGCGTCCACGTCAGCGATTTTCAGCCTAAATTGGCCGGATGTACTAAATTAGTACTAATGTGAAAAGGTTTAGAACTAAATTGGTCAAATTGAAAGATTTAGGACTGAATTGGTACTAATATAATAGGTTTAGGACTTTTTTTGTACTTTTCCTGTCCATCTTCTTGCAATACAGATCCATCCAACATTGGGCTAACCTGACCATGGGATTTGTGGGCCGCAGGGTAAGTGGGTAGGCTCAACACGGACTCGATTAGTTCCTTTTTTTCTAAGTTAATTTGGGGACTACATGAATTCCTTCATTCGGAAACGAACTTACCATCATTCTTTTCAGAGTTGAATTAGGATAAGAGCGTACCTATGTAATGTAGTTGTCTTAAGATAATCGAGCTTAATAAGCTCCTTCAGGTCACGTAAACATGTTAGCCCAGATGAGAAACGAAGTGTGACATTGCGATGAAATATGATTTGTCAGTTGTTCAATTCAATAATCGTTCATGCGCTTGTTGGTAGGCGGCAGCTCTAAGTGAAGAGGACGAGGTTATGCATTAAAATTTTAAATATTAGCAAGCTATGCTATAACAAGACGGCTAGTTCCAAATTATGGTTAAAATATTGCATTCTACCTAGGTTTGTCAGACGTTGATGTTCCATTTTCAAACCATCTGTATTGTGATCTCACGCACGACAATAACGTATTGTCATATGAATAATATCGTACACTGCAAAACTTAAAAAAAAATATAGACAGTTACTTTTAGAGCTATATTGTTGCTTTTATGATTCCTAAAGAAATAAAATAATTGTTGAAGTATAAGCCTTAAGAAATTTCTGCATTCGTGTATTTTAAAACAAAACCTAAAAGTGAGTGGACAGCAGACGCCCCTCTCCACAAAAGAAAGGCAGAACGCCGTGACCTAGAGGACATCACAAGAACTGAGATGACCAGATAGCTTAATGTATTTACTATGTAGAAGTCAATATTATTCGAAAGTCATTAGTACTTAAGAGTTATCAAGCACATATTTGCAAATCCAAGCCCCCAAGAGTAAAAGAAAACATCAAGAAAGCCAAGCAATCTCAACGTTATAATCGACACAGACAGACCACACACTCGAACAGTTAAAATGGACAGCTATCAAAGAAAGTAACATGGAAGAATCATGTGAGATCATCCTCCTCTAATTCCTTGGCCTTCAGCTTTTCCTTTACCCTCAGCAGAAGAGTTGTTTTCCATGAATCCTACACAAACAAAAGTTTGACAGCATCAGCAACAAAGGAGTGTGCAATCACAACGACTGCCTAGATTCATATGCTTTAGCTCCAAAACCCCATAATGAATGGTCTTTCCAGAAGAACAAAGACAATGGAGAAGATGTAGGATTTTCATCTTTAAATGCAAGGCCAAAAGCACAGCTTTTTATGATAACTTCAAGAACCAAAAGCAGAGAGGGCGAACGCCAATTTGCTTTCGTACTATCAAGGTAATGTCATTACAAATGTGACGAAATGATCTTTGCCGACGCACAAGAAGGAAAAGCAATCTGCAGAAAGGCCAATTAGATAGTAACATGAGGCATGAGAGTGTTTTACCAAAGGAGTCATGCCGTCAAACTCCTTCACAACGTCAGTAAACTTCACGACATCTTCTTCATCAATTGCATCAGCGATATCCTGGAAAAAGAAAAGAATTCTCACATCTAGCAAACAACTACAGCAAGTTGCAAGGTAAAAAAGACAACAAGCATCAGTTTTGATATGTCAAAAAAAATATATACATAACAAAAGGACAAAAGGAACTAGAACCACATCCGTGGGGAACAATGGTTTCAACCACCGTGAAGAGTAAAATAGAGGAAGACAGAAAGTCCATTTCGTTATAAAGGTCATAAAGGCAATACGCAGACAAATTGAACAGGAGCACAATCATCAGATAAAACCTTTAGTAATCTGCATTCACGTGTTCCCGAGAAAGTTGGATCTAGTTCCTGCAAAGTCAAATGCCCATCCATGAGTTCAGTCCGAGAAACAAGGTAATTTATGGTTAATGGCCAGAAACAAGACCTGATAGCGTTCCAGTGCATTTGATATTGCAACTATATCGCCCTTGCAGAGTTGGCAAAGGCCAGCATTTAGCAGATGTCCTTTCACTCCATACTTCAGTAAGTTATTATTCAGAGAATGACGTGCTATCTCCTCATAAATCTCAATAGCTTTCTGATATCTGAAGAGAAAGACAGATAAAATATTCAGTATCCCATCAAGAATCTTCAAGTAACTTCAATAGCACTACACAATTGACCTGTCCTTACTATAATCATGTTCAGTTGAGCATCCTTCGTCTATTTTTTTCTAGGTAATATATGTTAAGTATTTTAAACAGGCAAGCATAAAAAGCATGTCTGCATGTGAGTTATGTATATATATAGCGTATCTGTCCAACACATGAAAAAGGATATCCACTCTTGATAACAGATATTTTTGGTCAATCAAGAAGCACCAGATGAACATAGGCACAATGCAACAATATCATGCGCCAGATAATCGACAATGTTGTAAACCCTTCATACACAACAATAAAAATGAAGGTGCAAACAAATTAGCCAGCAAAAAACCAAAAGAAAATCTTCGGCCAAAAACAAAACCAAAAGAAAATCAGCAGAATCAAAATTTTCTTTCAGTTCAAAGTTTTCTCTCTGATGTCAGCTATGGAAATCAAGGTGCATAAACAAGAGCCAAAAAACCAGGATCCAAAGAAGTTCATCAATTGACTTAATTTTGCAGCCGTGTCAAACAGCATTAGTATCTACGAATGCCACTTGCTAAAGAAAGGTAGGCTTACTGCTCTAGTTGAGCTGCAAACTGTGCAACCTTCTGCTTGCATTGGTTGGCAGACGTGGTCACTTCTTCACTTTCAAAGAGCTCAGCTGCCCTCTCAAAATTGTCAACAGCACGTTCAAGGTTCTGGTCAGACTCATATAACTCACCAATATCCTACACAACAAAATCACCGGTCATCAGAGGCTGCCTCAATCTGGGAGAACATAAATCAATGAACTATTGTTTTCCGACGTCTACATCCTGACAATGTTGAAATGCAACTCACCCACTAAAGGGCCCTTATCCCTTTGCTGGCATCATTAGTCAAAAGATCTAAACTTATTATAATGCAGTTAGATGCATGAATGTCTTTCTATTCTCCAAAATTTCACCAGCAGTCGTGCTCCTCAGCCAGTTTGACCTCACACTAGAGCGACGACCACAGTCAATATCAAATTATTATTAGGTGCTAATTGTAAATGCCTCATCACTTCAGTAAATTAACTTCCATAGTTGAAATATACATAAATACTAACAATAATTGGCGAAGTCAAATCTTTTATAAACACTAGTTCATTTCACCTGATTAAAGCCTTCTCCGATGTCATTATCTCAAGGCAATGACAGCCTGTAATTAGTAACTTTCATCAAACCAGACCTTATTCCAAGAAATCCATCCGTCAGATGCATAACAGAAATGAGCACACTTTTTAAATCCTTGAAGATAATTGGTTTCTTAGAATGGGAAAGTCCCAGCAAACAATGCCCCAATATGATGGTTCATAAGAATCATAGTCAGCTAGGAATATCTCTCAAAGCAGATAGTGCTGAACCGTGTTAATGCTAAGAGTGCTTTTGCAAGGTTGTGTAAATGCAGGATTGATTCAGACTGATGTCAAAGAGAAAATTGCACCTTGTAAGTCCCAGCAAACAATGCCCCAATATGATGGTTCATAAGAATCATAGTCAGCTAGGAATATCTCTCAAAGCAGATAGTGCTGAACCGTGTTAATGCTAAGAGTGCTTTTGCAAGGTTGTGTAAATGCAGGATTGATTCAGACTGATGTCAAAGAGAAAATTGCACCTTGTAATATCTCGCAGCCATATTGAGCCTCCCTATGTCCATGAACAAATTCACAGCCTGCTCCAAGCAAGTTATAGCCTCTACATAAAAAGGAATACTTCAAATAAAGATTATCCATATCTTATTTAGACCAAAAAAGGAAAAAGGCTCGGGAACAAAGAATGAACTGAAAGAGGCATACTTGATTCTTACAGCTAGAAATGCAACAGAAATAAAAAAAATCAAGTGAACCCCAAGGAAAAGGCTACAATCTCCATAGGCCACAGATTGCTAACAGCCCAAAGGACACAAACACAGAGCCAAATGGAGCTACTTTACAAAATCATTAAGCTACAAGCTACAGATTACATTTAAAAATTGAGGGATTTGAGAAGGTTTTGCAAAACCCTGGACAGAAACATCCAAATGGTTAGAGACCAAGGAATGCCTTTACTAAGGAGTAAATAATCTTCTGATCTTCTTTTGTTATCTTACATCAAGTATCAACAGACACATACCCTTGGAGGATGTTTTCTTGTAGCAATTGGCAGCATCAACATAAGAGGAGGCAGCTTCATGCTTGCTTTCACACTGTTGCATGAACCAATTGTCAAGTTAGGGTTAAGATAGACGCATATTGTCTGGTTCCCAGTCTTAGAGAAGGTTGGCACTTGCCTTTAAGTGACAATTTGCTAACTTTATATAAGTTGATCCAGCTCTGTCCCCTGAAATATTAACAACATCAAAAACATTAGCGAGTCATAGGTTGCTCAACTAGGCACGCCCTCTAAAAGCTAACCTAGATAGCTACAATCCACGAAGCGCATAGAGAAGCCAACAAGTTCCACGGTTATTTAAAAGATCAAGATCAATACAGCTCGCACGCAACATATACCATCGATCCTACACGGACAATCCAGATAGAACCCAACAATCAGCAACGTTAGAAATTACAGCATATATTGTAGATCATAAATGCCTAGTCAAGCATTCATTTTTCCTTAACCAAACCTGCACATTAACCTATGCAAGTGAATCAGTCAATCAACCGAAAAACAATGATCACACAAAAATGGAAAAGAAAAGAAACAATTAAATCAGATGAAACGAGACCCAGCGCCCAAAGATATCCACGGGAAAAGACTTACAGCGACACGCATTTCATTTCCTAAACGTCGACACTATCGATCTTAATCAAAATCAAAGTTCGTCCCGAAATCAATCCACCCAACCACAAATCCAAAATCTGCCAAAACCCAGGGGCTCAGCAAACTTAGATCGAAGAGCAATCTCCACGATCGCCCAAATGCATGCAATCGCAACGCGCTGCGCCGATCGTCCAGAGCAAACGCGCAGCGCATCCGCAAAATCCTTCCCCAAAGATTTCCATCGACATCAAAGTCAAGCGGATCAAAATAGGAGAAGCGGGAGAGATTGAAATACAGGATTTGGCGAGCTTGAAGCAATTGGCGGCTTTGTCGAAGAGATCGGCGGCGTCCTCGTACTTGGAGCCGAACAGCCCCCAGCCGTTCAGCTTCTTCTCCGCTTTCTTCTCGTACTCGTCCCCTCTCGCCAATTGATCCCCCATCTCTCCGTTCGCGATCGCGGCGGAGCTACTCGAATCGACGGCCGATCGTCGCGGAGGACTGGTCAGAGAAACGAAGCGTACAGCTCTGCTCGAAGCAGAGGCGCGTCGAGGTGGTGGTAGTGGCGACAGGAAGGTCTTCGGTGGCGTTGAACTGTGAGAGAGAGGAAACGTGAGAAAGGCAGCCAGATACCCAGGGAAAAAGGTCCTGTCGTCGCGGGTCGGGTCGGTCGTCCACGGTGTCGGGTTCTTTCCTTATCTTCTTCGTCCCCCCGGAATTCGCGGGGGCCCGTTTCCCAAGTAGGGCCCAGTACGGAGAGCCCAAAAGATGACGGCCCAAGAAGGTCAAGAGCCCATAAGACCCGGGTCTTTCATTTCGCACGAGGTAGACCGCCAGCTTGAAAATATCATTTATCCAATCGATTATCAAATGAAAATTTTCAATCTACAAATGGAATGAATTCATTTTCCAAAATTCAAATTTATATCTGTGCCGGCAGTTGAACTTTGCTTTTGTAACAAATTTCATTTAACTCTGCTAGGACTTTTATTTATCGTTTGTACTAAAAAAAAAAAAAGAGAGAATAATCTCTACATAAATCATGGATCTGGTGGCTCATAGGCTCACCCGCGTCATAAGGGCCTAAGGGAAATCTTGAACGGGTCATTGTAGAGGCTTATAATCGCAAGATTGAGTTCGCAAATATATAACGCCCGAATTTAACGAATAACGTGACATCCAGGATAAAGATACGTGCTGGAATTTAATCGACGATGCGGATCTGGAAACTACAACTAAGAAACAAGCTAGAATTTAATCGATGACAAGAGTCTGAAAACTAAAATGCATGAAAGTAAAGATAACCGAAAGGTGTAGATTTGTTTGTTTGTGCGTGTGGGGTCTCTAGTAGACGAATGATGGTATTTATAGTGGCCATGCAATAACAATCTCTGAGCAGTTCTTCTACGGTTCAGCCATGTTCCCTCATCTCCATAAATCTTGTTCCCATGTTCCCATGATACCATGATCTTGTCTTCGAGCTGTTGCTCCCTTAAAATCCCATTTTGGTCACTCCATAACTTTTCTGGATTCCGCTGCCTCACTCTCTAGTGACTTAAGACTCATAACTGCATTCGGACACCCTCTACAAATCCAGGCTCCAGCTCCCTCTTAATATCTCAATTGGTAATTTGTTGCCCCTTCTAATATACACCGATATCAATAATAATCCTTATGGTCATTGATAATGGATCGAGTGCTTAAAAATACCCTACACTCTAGTCACGTGCCTATCCATATCGATGACCCGATCAATTTTTGGTGCAAATAAAACTTAATTCATCGGAGGCAAAGAAATAGAACACTTCAGCAATCTGCACTGGTTTCTGCTATATTCGTTTTAGGTATCAACTGCTAGGTAGAGGTGTCAAAATGGGTCTTAAACCCATATATGACCCATTTAAAAATAAATGGGTCTAAATGGGTTGAGTTTGGAACCCATGTCCAACCCACTTACTAGACCCATTCACACACTCTCTCCCTTTTTACAAAAATATTTAAAAAAAATCGAAATTTAATTATTTTTTCTCCTTTTCTTTTATTTTTTCTTTTTTCTTTTCTCTTCTTTCTTTTTCTTTTTTTTTTTTTATTCCGGCCGGTGGTCGGCCACGGCGACCGGCCACCGGGGCGGGACGACCTCGCCGGAGGCCGACGAAGCTCGAGCTCGCCGGCCTCGGGCGAGGCTCGAGCCTCACCGATCTGGCAAGCCTCGAGCTCGCCCGATCCCGGCGACCTCGAGGCTCGCCCGATCCCGGCGAGGCTAGAGCCTCGCCTAAGGCCGGCGAGGCTAGAGCCTCGCCTGAGGCAGGCGAGGCCTCGGCCTCGCCAGATCGGCAAGAACGAGCTTCGCCGGCCTCCGGTGAGCTCGTCCTCGCCTATAGTCCGTCGCTGGCCACGACGGCCGGCGATCGGCCAAAAATAAAGGAAAAAGAAAAAAATAAAAATAAAATAAAAAATAATTAAAAATTCGATTTAAAAAATAAAAAAATATTAATTTTTTTTTATTTTCTTGGATAATGACTTTATGGAAAATATTTTTTAGAAATGTCGCATTTTTCGTAAAACAAACAGAACCTCAATTTTAAAAAAAATTATAAAAATTTTTCACTAGCTTTGTATTTGCATAAAATGTTTTAGCGGTATAATTTAAAAAAAAAATCATAAGAAACAAGTATTTCTAGATTAGGTTAAATATAAAAGTGTTTTAGCAACATGGGTCGGGTCGGGTCGGGTATGGGTTGGGTATGGATCGGGTCGAGTATGGGTCGGGTCGTGTATACTATGAATAAATGGGTCATAAACGGGTTAATAGGTCAATTTGGGTCGGACCATTTATGACCCGACCCAAACTCGACCCGACCCATCCGTTTAATAGGTCTACTGCTAGGCAACTCAACGGAAGAATGGTGGAAGTTTCTGATAGCGCATACATCGACAAAGACTTCATAGGAAGCATTTATTCGAGTCTAAGAACGAGGGTAAAGTTTCTACTCCCAACCCCTCTTAGAGAAGCAGCCCAACCAATTGCAAAGTGGATAATTCTTTTTAATTTTTTTTTTACAAATTCTCATCTAAACTCAAATCATGATGAACCGTGACTTAGTCATCGGATATACAAGCGGCGGGCTGCACGTGAGATCCATCTAATCTGAGGGATTGGACCGTTCGATCGATAGTGGATCGGGTTTAAGTGAGACTTCCATCGTATTTGGGCAGAAGCCAACAAAATATAAATAATTTGTACTGTGTTATCCATTTGATGGATAGCTAGAAAGATATTTTCGGAACACAGTCACTTCCTTCCAGCTCGACGCCATGATAATTAAAGGTGGTACAAAAGATGAGACATGCGAAAGTTAAAAAACCAAAGCTCTTTAAGGAAAAAGCATCAAAAAAGTCCTAAACCTTTGGTATAGATGTTAATTTAGTTCTAAATCTTTTTTTGATGCAAATTAAATCCTAAACCTTTTGCATTGGTATAAATTTAGTCATAAACCTTTTTTTGGTGCCAATTCAGCCTTAAACCTTTTGCATTGGTGTCAATTCAGTCCTAAACCTTTTGTCTTTGTGCCAATTCAGTCATTTCGGCCAATTTTGGCCGGATTTTGTTGACGTGGACGCCGGCCGGCCGGCAGCCGGTCATCGACGCTGACGTGGACAACTTTTAATAATATTTTAATATTTTTTTGAATTTTTATTTATTTTTTTCTTTCCTTTTTTTCCCTTCCCTCCCCTCCCCTCCGCTCCCCTCCCCTCCCCTCCCTCCTTCCTCCAGCCGGTCGCTAGAGTCGGCGAGGTCGACCTCGCCAGATCCGGCGAGGTCGGGCCTCGCCTAGCCACTGGTGAGGCTCAAGCCCTCGCCAGTGGCTGGGCGAGGCTTGACCTTGCCAGATCTAGCAAGGTCGGGCATCGCCTAGTCGCTGGCGAGGCTCGAGCCTTGCCCAGCTAGCACGAGGCCGCCCTCGCGGCCATTCGACGAGGGTGAGCCTCACTAGTAGCCGGCAAGGTGACCTCGCTGGCCTTTGCCCAGTCGTTGCTCCGGCTACCGGCTGGAGGAAGGAGGAAGGGGAGGAACAAAAAAGAAAAAGAATAAATAAATTTTTTTAAAATATTAAAATATTATTAAAAGTTATTCACGTCAGCAAAATCCGGTCAAAATTGATCGGAAGGACTGAATTGACACAACGATAAAATGTTTAGGACTGAATTGTTACTAATATAAAATATTTAGGACTGAATTGATATCAAAAAAAAATTTGAGGCTAAATCGACGTCATTATAAAAAATTTAGGACTTTTTTGATATTTTTTCCCGATCTTCACTTTTCATGCATGCTTCCCCACCGAGGCTTTTTCATCCCGCGTCCATCATTTTCACCTGTCTTCGCGCAGGACAGCCGAATTCGACGACTATCCCGATTCCGAGACTGCATACCAGGAATTCTCCAGGCTCACGTCCCTTTCGACGCGATGTCTTAGCATTAATTTTCTATTTGCGCTACGCGCCAAGCACTTGTAGTTTAATTAAGTTATTAAACAAAGAAGAACGTGTACAATCTCGACACGGATCTCAAAACCAGCTGATGTAACCCCCCCCTAACATCGACAGAAACCATGATTAGAGAAAGTTAGTTTGCTCGTGCGTGTGTTTACAGACCATCGCACCATCTGTAAAACAAAATGCTCCTCTCTTAAACTTGGCCTTGAAAAAAAGCAACAAAACAATTTCAAATTATGTATGCCGTTACACATTTATCCCGAATCACGTTATCATTTATTAATATTTTGTCAAGTGATATTTTCAATCAAAATAACGTCGTTTTTCTTTCATTTAAATCACGTGGACGACATGTTAATACTATTTCCTTTTCGAACAGATCTTTATCGGTGTTCATTAATGGAATCTTGACAGAGGGTAAATATATCACATATATATAAGTTTGAAATGTCATAATGAGCATAATTTTAGGTTTTTGGTGATTTTTTTCCTTTCGACTTTGCTTGATGTTTGGTTCTTCGGCGATGAAGCTTGGAAAGAAAGAAACAGGAAAAATCTACATCAATCATGTTCTTGTCGATGACGCAAAACCACTCATGTGACAAAACGGAGAAAATTACTCTGAAATTTAAAAATCTCATATCTTTTGTTTTGACGAGTAAGATTTCACTTCATACGTCGTTTTGTCAGTTTCTCTTCATCGAATCAAAATTAGCAAGTTGATTTTCTTGGCGGGACCATCCAAAACGCCCCTAGCATTGTTAGCAAAGACAAAACCAAATTGGATGTAATGTTTCCAAACCCATGTCAACCACCCCCCCTAAACTACATTTTTGCGTCCACATGCATTTCTACATTCCTATTGCGTCTGCGTACATCCATCATTGCCCACCAACCATTCTTTGTCCCACTCCGAGCTGTCAAATAATCATAAAAAAGGAGTTAAGCTGGAAGCGAATTTACGTCCTTGCCCTATGCTTACTTTGGGAAGAATTTAGGACATTTCCCTCCGACCAATGACATTTTCGTAAGTTGAGTCAGCCCCACATGCAAAACATTCTCAGATATATAAGCATTCATGGACAATCATGTACAATAAGACAGCATCCGAGACCCCAGACCCTCCGCCTGGCGCCTGAAGTTTCCCAGCAGTGATGTCGCCGGAGGCCGATCCGCATGTCCCGCTGCTGCCGGAGAAGAAGTCGCCCGCCAGGCCGGCGGCATCAGTCTCCGGTGCGGTCTTCAACGTCTCGACAAGCATTATCGGGGCTGGGATCATGTCCATACCGGCGACGCTAAAGGTTCTCGGGGCTGTCCCTGCGTTCGTGCTGATCGTGGTCATCGCGTGGCTCGCTGACGTGTCGGTCGAGTTCCTGATGAGGTTCACACACTCCGGGGAAGCCACGACGTATGCGGGAGTCATGAAGGAGTCGTTCGGGCGGGTTGGATCCGTGGCCGTGCAAGTTTGTGTCATGATCACGAACCTCGGGTGTCTGATCATTTACCTTATCATCATCGGTAAGTACATGAGCTACCCATAAGGTGGTTAGTTAATGTTTAATGGCACTAACACCTGCATCTGGTAGCCATCACTGGTTTCTTTGGGGCCATAAGATTTTGGAGCTTGTGAGATTCCTGAAAGGAGTTGATTCCTTCAATTCCTTAACTTGTTTCACAGATTAATAACCATGTCTTGGACGAAATCATCCTGAAACCAGTACCTCGTCTGATTATCTTGAAGAGCAATATACGATGACAGACGACAGGGTGATATGGGAAATCTAAGGAGTATTTCAATTGATTATCGTTTCATGAACTTATAATAGATGAATTACCTCAATCAGTTGCATTGGTGATTCCTCTAATCCATGCTCCTGTTGTTTTAAGGACTCGGTTTTGACATTTAGAACCAGATTTGCTTGTAAAACTTTTCAGTGTCACTATATCTCAGTATTATTTCTTTCAGGGGACGTACTCTCTGGAAATCAGCCCGATGGATCAATCCATCTGGGGATCTTGCAGGAGTGGTTCGGTGTTCGCTGGTGGAACTCCCGAGAATTTGCGCTCCTCTTCATTATAGTGTTTGTGATGCTTCCACTGGTCTTGCTACGCCGTGTCGGTGAGTATCTGTTGGCCGTCTTTCTTCAATTCTCCAGCAGTCGTAGGGGCAAGACGGTTGTCCTATGCTTTCTTTGGAAGATCTCCCTCTTGAAGATCCTTGCTGTCATAGCTTTAGAACAACTTCACTAAGAAGATGATTACCCAAGAAAAAAGATTAACTTAGAAGATAACTTCAACAAAATGAAGCGAAAAGCTTTCAAAATGAACAGGAGACCTTTTGATTAAGCTCAATAAGATCTCAAATGCTCAACGAACTTTCATGTTGCTGCTGAGGTTTGTGCTTTCTAAATCTCTTTTGCTGTGTTTCTAGAATCTTTGAGATTCAGCTCGGCTGTATCAGTTCTTCTAGCAGTGGTCTTCGTCGCCATCAGTTTGGTATTGGCAGTTCGTGCCCTCTTGGAGGGGAAAGCAAAAAACCCAAGACTGCTGCCGGATTTGGAGAACCTGTCTTCGTTCTTCAACCTCTTTACTGCTGTTCCGGTTATTGTGACGGCCTTCACGTTTCACTTCAATGGTGAGAACAACAGAAGAATCTTTTGTGCTCAGCATAAGATTCAACAGTTGTGTCAATCATGCCTTGAAAGAACTTTGGCATCGGCATCAGTCAAATACGTAAATTCTAATCCTCATTTTCAGATTTAATCAAGTTTATGATACAGTTCTAAATCCCAATACCTGCAGTTCATCCAATTGGTTCCGAGCTTGCAAAACCCTCTCATATGATTGCTGCAGTCAGAATATCACTAGTGCTCTGTGCTTCCATCTACTTCGCGATAGGAATTTTCGGCTATCTGCTCTTTGGTGACTCTATAATGGCCGACATACTTGTCAACTTCGACCGGAACTCAGAGACAGCGATAGGTTCATTGCTGAACGACTCAGTCCGGTTGAGCTATGCTCTACACCTTATGCTGGTGTTTCCCCTCTTGAATTTCTCTCTACGAGCCAACATTGACGAGTTTCTCTTCCCAAGGAAGCCGCTCCTGGCCACTGACACACCTAGATTCTTGTGGCTCACACTTGTTCTGCTTGTCATCAGTTATCTCGCCGCAATTGCATTTCCAAATATTTGGTACTTTTTCCAATTTCTAGGATCCACCTCCGCAGTCTGCCTCGCGTTCATCTTCCCAGGCGCCATTGTGCTGAGGTACCGATCCTGTCCAATATATTCAGCATCCATAAGAATTGCATGGCTTTGAAAATATTTTCGATATAATTAGTTTTGTACTATTCGTGTGCAGGGATATTCATGGTATTTCAACAGTGAAGGACAGGATCATTGCGGGAGTAATGATTGGCCTGGCAGCAATGACAAGTACAATTGCCATTTTGACAAACATATACAGTTTGACAGGAAGCAGATCATAGTTGTTTCTCTTTTCTTTCTCATCCCAGTTTTTTTGCTTCCGTCTTGTCCTGGTAAAGGAAAGGTAATGGTGTGGCTTGTGTTTCTTCTGCGATGTATTTGAGATACAGAAAGCTTTAGATTATGCAGGATTTTGTCCATCTTAAGTATACAATACTTCTTAGAGTGAGTGGATCTTGCAAATATTTTGCCTCTTGAAACCAATGAAAGATATAGTAATGTTACTCCACTGTCTTTGTATTACTATTACTGCCCCAATGAGCTTCAAAATTTCAAGACTCCATCTATCAAGTGCTGAGAATTAACCGACTAGGTAGCTTCTTAGATCTCCCAGAAGGAAGGTCTCTAATAACCTGATAACCTGCAGATGATTTCTCTTTGGTTTCTTTTGCGGTCAACTTAGTCTATGAACAGAATGCAAGCAACAACCGCATGCTTAGCACATAAAGGCGGGACGAGCTGAGGAATTTGGTATATCAAATCCTGCACTCACAGAGATAACACAGAAAATGCGACTAGAGCGTATCCTTATGCACTTTCATTACAGCCAAGGACCAGAAATTGCAGAACAGAAGTAAGATACGTTGAAAGACATTTCACTGCCGGGTGCTTGCAAACAACGGTCATAGATGAGCAGGTTTCTCTTCAAGCAAATACGAATAGATTTTATTGCCAAGCACAGAGATAAGAAAATTACCATCTGTTTGCAGCAGTCTTGTATCCTGCCATTTTTCCTTTAAGAGTAACCTTTGATCGGACAAAGTTAAACAGATTATTGCTTTGAAAAATGTCTTGTACAGAGTACATCAAAATCCTCTGGTCAGAAAAGAATCACAGGCAACAAAACAATAACAGAACTTCTCGCTGGTTGAACCATCCATTGTTGTCCTGAAAAAACAATTGCAGCACTTCCAGGAAAAGAGCTACTATTAGCAGACATCATACCTTTTTTTAAATCTCCTCTTTGAAGCAATGATCAGCCAGAGGTCATCAACAGGTTGATATATTACCATTTACCGGCTAACAGAATTTAAGTAATCCTGAGACTGCTAAAAAAGCAAGCCGAATTCCTATCCTGCCTGAGTTGGGACCGACATGGAAACCACGCACTCCGTTTCACTCTCAGCTCCTCTAATTTACAAAAATTTCATCCTTTACGAGGATGTTGCCGACCTCTGGAGTGAATTATGAATTCTTCCCATTGACGGAAATCCAACATCATATAACCATTCCTCTTTCGCACCTTGCTCCTCCACAACATCTCTCATGCTTTCTCCATCTTCAAATCTCCCGGTCTGGACTTGGTGTCGGTCAGAGTCCTCTGGCTCAATGACTAGGGATCGGCTTCACCACAATTTCTCCTGACTCGGAGTTTCTATCAACTCCGCCGGCTCCCAACACGCTCTACCAGATCATTTCCTCGGGTTCAATTGGCAGCTTCTCTGCCCTACACGACTAAAGAAATCCGCAGTCGATCAGATCTCCTCGTGATAATCTCAGTTTCGCGTGCCGCGGAAGCATCCCTCAAAGCAATAGGCCGTGCTCCCCATTGATGCCCCCGGTGATCATTGGCATTGCCCGAGAAGATACATTCCGCTTGGACATATCATCAAACACTTGCTGAGCATCTTAAGTGAGCACAAGCAACGGGATTCAGCAATATAAAGAATTTTCATTTTAATTTGGAACGCGAACCTCTTTAAATTTTCAAAACACATACATGGTTGTCTCTCAAATATATAGACACGATAATTTTTAATTAGGACAACTTTTTGGCTCCATAATAAAGCTTTGCCTTTGCCTTGTAATGTTATTAAATAAAAAATTGTAAATTTCTACAACTGGTTTTTTCAACTGGGGCGACTTTAATTAGAGTGTTGGCGACCGACCCATATTTTATTTATGAGACAATCTTTAGGCAAAATGTGACCATTAATAACGACATGCACGACTAAGGCCATGACCATACGATAGACAGTTTACTTTGATTTTGGACAGTTAGTTATTGAGGAGGGCACTCTCTTTTATTATTTTTCAGTAGAACTATGTGGAATTTGAAGATACTTCGAATATGTCACTCGCCATTTCTCCGTTCCACTTTGACCGATGTTCTCTATCAAGGACAACGTATAATAGCAACAGTCCACAATCTACTACCGACCTGCAACTTCAACAACAATTTTGGTTTGATTCTTCTGGACGTATTTCCACGGCAGATTAAGTAATTGAAAACTTTTGGCTGAATTGTTAAGTGAGGTCTTCGCTTCTGATTCTCCATGGACAAACAAAAGCTAGGCGCATAGGAAGATGGAAAAGATATCTCATTGTTCATCTTCTTAATTCAACTGATATGGAATTGCACCAAAACAAAAGAGAGGGAAGACATTAGAAACAAACCTTCCCAAGGAAAATGACTTTTCAAGCTAGTCAGCCGACATCTTTATTCACCTAGTCTATATTAATATAAAGAGACATCTCCTCAATATTTTCATTGTCTATGAAATTTGATGGTTTTCCGCTTTGGCTTCTCCATCCCCTCGGCTACACTTCTCTCCAGCATTCTCACACCTCGCGCGAGCCATGTAGGCCTTCGTGTTTCAAATGCAATATATGCCACAGATATTCCAATTACGATTCCTGATGCATAACCTATCCACACTACTTTATGTTTGAACCAATTCTCATGCCCTTTGCGGTCAAAAGTTGACGAGGATGATGGTGGAGGAGGTTGAGCATCGCCAAGGCATGCTTTTGACAATGGAGTTCCGCATAAGCCTGGATTCCCACTGAACGAGTCGTTTAAAAATGTGTTCAATTGCTTGTCCTGAGGAATTCGACCGGTGAGTTGGTTCTTCGAAAGGTTTAAGTACCCAAGGAATGTCAAATCTCCCAATTTTCTAGGAATTACCCCACTAAGCTTGTTCGAAGAAAGATCAAGCCATTCCAGATTAGTCAAGATGGTACCGGTAAAGTAGTTATGGGCAAGGTTGAGCCCTACGAGAGAGTTAAGATGTCCAATAACTCCCGGGATATCCCCATGAAAAGAGTTGTTCGACAAGTCAATGGTTGTGAAGACGGTCAAGATCTTTACAAGTTGAATCTCCATCCCTTTCACTGTCACGGTCACAGAATTTTCATATGACCACCTTCCATAAGACCGTGTCAAATACAACATTTTGTTTTGCCCATTTTCACCATTCAGCATGCTTTTAAAGTCCATCATCAAGTTGGCTGGCAAAGGACCACCAAAATTGTTGTTAGAGAGGTCTAAAATGTATAACATGGGAAAGAGGTGAGCTCCTCTTGGAATGTTCAGAAGATCCTTAAAATTGTTGGACCTTAAAACTAGTACTATCAACATTGGGAGAGTTCCCAACCGTATCGGAAATGTATCCTCTATCTGATTGTTGCTGAGATCAACAACTTCCAAATATTCACATTTGATAAGGGATCGGGGCAATGTGCCTTCAATCCAATTTCTACTCAAGTCAAGAGTCATCAAGCTATTTCTCGAAGAAAATGATTCAGGAATTGTGCCCTCAAGGTGATTCATTCGCAAGTTCAAAACTTGCAAATTGGTGCTAAAATTTGTTAAGCACTGAGGCAAGCTACCGGTTAAGCCGTTGTTATGCAAGTCAATGACCTTGAGGTTGGTGGCAAATGGCAATGCAGAACAAAGAAGGGATCTTTCCTGTGATATTATTACTTGCAACGGAATAATAAAGTGTGTCTGGCGACGGAAGTGGGAGTGGAAGTGGCCGTTAAAACCTGTTGCCGGACAAATCTATCATATATAATGAGGTGTTTGAGAAAACCTCTTTGGGCAATCATCCAGTAAAATTGTTATTGCGAATCGATAAATATGAGAGCTTAAAGGCAGTGAGGTTGATCTCACCATGAAAATTGTTGCATTGCAAATCAAGGGTTTCCAATTGCAGTGCTTCTAGCCAATGTGGGAAGATACCACTGAGCTTGTTGTAACTAAGATTTAGAAATTGTAAGTTGACGAGTTTAACTAGAGAGCGCGGTAATGTCCCTTCCAATTTATTGTTGCTCAAACTGAGTAGTTGGAGACTGGTTATATTACCAAAACATGGTGGCACATTTCCCGAGAGATTAGTGTTATCCAAATATAAATATCAAAGTGAACTCAATTGGCAAATTGAAGAGGGGATCTCACCGGTGAAATTATTGGAGCCGAGGTTAAGATATGACAATCTCTTCCCGTGCAAGTGTTGTATACCCCTCTTAAGCTGGTTATGAGGAAGACTCAAGATTTCCAATGTATCGTGATTCATTCCCCAAAACCACCTTGGGATCTCCCCACTAATGTTATTAGAAGACAACTCCAACCATTTAAGCTTCGGGAGAAGGAGGGAGATATTGGGATGGAGAGCGCCATGAAGCCAACTACAGCAAAGATCGAGCATGGTGACGCCACCCGTTAAATAGTCGCACATGACACCGTCCCACGAGCAGCAATCCACCCCCTTGTTCCATGACTCTGTCATTTGACCACTAATATCGTTATAATCGGAGGGGAATGCTGCCCTATCAATCACGAAGGAAGTCTTAAAATGGAGCAAGGCATCGCATTGATCGGGAGGGCAAGGCTAGGGAAGGGGAGGGGGAGGCGGGAGGAGGGGGGTTGCGGTGTGGGCTGGACTCGGAGGGTGCTCGGGATCGGGAATGAAGCAGGAGGTAGGTAACGAAAGAAAAGGAGGAAACAGAAGAGGTTGAGGATTTGATGATGCCACCCCATTTTTGCTGTTTAGCATACTGAGTGAGGGGAGGGGTTCAACTGATAAAGTGTGTAGTGATGGACACGAGCCTCTGATCAAACGAGTTCAGCGTGCCATGCGGGTTGGGAGTTAATTTAATATGCAAGATCCACCCACTAGAAAAAGCTATTAGATCCCCCACTACATTTTTTTTGTAAATCGTTTATTAATTATAGGGTTAGTACGATTGAAAAACCCCAAACTGATAGTTCTGTAACAAATTTACCTTAAATTAATTTTTTGACCACAAAAAACCCCAGATTGGTACATCTGTGACAAATTTACCCTGCATTAGTTTCCGTTCAATTTTACTGTCAAATTGCTGAGTTGGATGACACGTGACAATTGACGGGTGTACCGATTTAGGGTTTTACCAAGGTTTATAAATTTGTGATTTTTCATGGTATTAATCCAATTTAACGGAGAGTAAATTTGTCACAAATATATCAGTTTGGAGTTTTTTGTGGTCAAAAAATTAGTTCAAGGTAAATTTATCATATGTATATTAGTTTTGAATTTTTTGTGATTAAAAAATTAATTCGATATAAATTTGTTATAAATATATCAGTTTAAAATTTTTCGTGATATTAATCCTTAATTTTAAACCCCACTAGACTATTAGCGTCGCTCCATTATTCACTCTAGCACGTGGGGTGAGTGCTTCAATTTGGACACCCCTTCTAAAGTGTGAAGTGACTGACCCGTCTTCTCTAGAAGGTCTGTCTGTTGGTGGGCTCACAAGATGAATATTCTAAAAACTCCGTCGGTTGGATTGTTGACTATACAAATTAGGTAAAACGGTACAAACAGTCCATGAACTTTGACTCAATATGTAATTTAATTCCTAAACTTTTAATTTATTCAATGTAGTCTCTGAACTTTAATTCAATGTGCAATATTGTAACGACCTGGGTCCCACTCGTAAGATATTGTCCGCTTTGGACACTAAATTCTCACGGTTTTGTTCCTCCGAGGGCAGCCCATATTACCCCCAGAAAAGGCCTTTTGCAAGTTAAGGTTTCCCAAGCCTTTATAAGCAAGCCCAAGGCTCCCTCCCTAGGCGATGTGGGACGGGAGACATGCCCTCCCTTGCCATCCTAGAAGCCTGTCAGAAGTCGCTCCTTATCCAGGTCCTCGGACCCAGGCGACCACTCCCCGCCCTAGTCGGACCGGGTCGTTACAAATGTGGTCCCTAAATTTTTAATTTGTTCAATGTTATCCCTGAACTTTTGGTACCTGTTCAATTCAGTCCTTGAACTATATGAAAATATTCAATGCAGTCTTTTCAATTAATTCAAGTTGAGGGACTATATTAAACAATTTCATATAGCTGAGGGACTGAATTGAACATGTACAAAAAATTCAAGGATAACATTGAGCAAAATTAAAGTTCAGGGACCACATTGAACATTAACCTAAAGTTTATGGATTATATTAAACAAATTAAAAGTTTATGGATCAAATTGCACATTGAGTCAAAGTTCAGGGATTGTTTGTGTCATTATCCCTACAAATTACCCTAGGGATGTTTTACAGTAGGGCTAAGATGGAATTCTATTGCGTGCCAAATCAGTCCTAATTAACCACTGGGCCACTGGCCACCCTTCTCACTTGAGAAGGGAGAGGTGGGGAGTTCGAATCCCCACCTTCGCAGGAAGGTAGGGGTGGGGCCGCGTAGTTTAAGATGTGGGAATTCGACGCCCACGCCCTGCAAGAGGTGGAGCGCAAGTCTGAGTGTGTATCGTGAGTGAGAGATAGAGTAGGACCGACCAAAAAAAAAAATCAGTCCTAATTGATTAATATTACCAGAGAGACTTTGAAATACATTGGTAAAGTCCCATTCATATCTGTGCATTCACCGAATCTTTCATTTTGCCTAGACATATGACGAGCCCGTTCCAGAAGCCCCTGCCACCCCATTATTCACTTCAGCAGAAAGAGAGCGAGTTTACTGGTGGTGGGGATAGGGATTCAACTGACACGGCCCTTCCAATAAGCCAAGCTATCAACACAAGTCTTCTCCTAAAGGTGTGTTGGTGGGCTTATGTCCAAAGCAAACAACCTTTTAGAAAAGCAAATATAAAGCAGCACGAAATGGCTTTCCAAATGACCAGGAGAGGACGTTAAGACAGAATTGAATATCTCCTACATCAAAAAGGGGATGCTTCTATTGCGGGACCGATCTTTAGTTTTCAACGGTGAGTTAGCATGGATGGGATTGATTCAGATTTTTATGTTTCCTTTGTCTCTCAAGAGAGTTCTTAGTGCTTTTCCAGGAGATTTCTCTGCGGTCTGTCATTTTCTTCGCCGCTCGTCCATTCTCTTTTGCTGAAAATGGGATTAAATTTTCATTTTGATGTTTCTTCCTTAAAGATAGTAAAGATATTTGTGATTCACGTGATACTTTCTTCCTTGACTTTTCTTTTCTATTACGGTGCTAACCGATTGACATATGTGATTTGAGAAGACTTTGTGAATGCCCGTATAATTACTGTTTCGAGCTTGACGAACGAAATTGTGCTTCCACATTTTCACATTGCACGAATAAAAAATATGTTACGGTGTGGCAGCCGAAGCTGCGGGAGTATTGCACCGAGCGGGGTTGATCTCGGTCATGAGGTCCATCCCAGGTTCTTTTGAGGATGCGGAAGCAAAGAGGTATAGATCTTGCTTGTTGAAAAGGTTTCAAGATCCGAGAGATACGACGATTCCTCCTAGAACAGTGGTAGTCTAATTTTACACCATCAATGGTGAACCTCGGAGCATCTTCCTCTGAAATCCGTAACAATCCCTTGGAAAAAGCCTCCGTCCACTATCCATCATTTGCAGTCTCATTGTGGTCATTTTTCCTTTGAGAGAAACCTTTGACCGGACAAAGTAAAACAGACCATTGCACGAAACTGTCTCGTACAGAGTACATCAAGATCCTCTGGTCAGAAAAGAATCACAGGCAACAACACAATGACAGTTCTCCTCGCTGGTTGAACCATCATCATCCATTGTCGTCCTAAAAAACACAATTGCAGCACTTCCAGGAAAAGAACTACTAGTAAAAAGACATCATACCTTTCTTTAGATCTCCTCTTTGAAGAAATGATCAGCCAGAGGTCATCAGGCTGACAAATTACCATTTACGGGCTAGCAGAATTTAAGTAATCCTGAGACTTCGAAAACATGCAAGTCGAATTCCTATCCCGCTTGAGTTGGGTCGGGCACGGAAGCCATGCACTCCATTTCACCCTCGGCTCCTCTAATTTCACAAAAATTTCATCCTTTTCGAGGATGTTGCTGACCTCCGGAGCAAAATTATGAATTCTTCCCATTGACGGAAATCCAACATCATACCCATTCCTTTTTCGCGCCTTGCTCCTCCATTTACATCTCTCATGCTTTCTCCATCTTCAAATCTCCCAATCTGGACTTTGTGTCGGTCAGAGTCCTCTGGCCCAACGACTAGGATCTGCTTCGCTACAACTTTTCCGGACTCGGAGTTTCTATCAACTCCACCTAGGGGTGTGCAACCAGATCGGGTTTACCCGGGAACCGGACCGGCCCACCTAGAAAACAGGTCCGGGAATCGGTTCTTGTTTGAACCGGTCCGGGAACCGGTTCTATATTTTTGGAACCGGTTGGAACCGGTCCAGTTGGAACCGGTCCGGTTTCCGGGTCTAGGTGAAAACCCACCCAGACCGGTTTTTAGAACCGGTTTGAAGTTACAGTAAAAACCCTAAATCAGACTCCCAATTCTCAGCCTCACTTCTCAGTCTCGAGTCTTGACTCTCTTCTTGCCCTTCTCAGTAAAAACCCACCCGCAAGAGCTCGTCGCCGGAGCTGCTCGCCGCTCGTCGCCGCGGCTTGGCTCGTCGCTGCGGCTGCTCGCCGCTCGTCGCCACGGGGTGCTCGCCGCTCGTCGCCGCCGGGTGCTCGCCGCTTGTTGCCCGCGGGGGGCTCGCCGCTCGTCGCCGCAGTTTATAGTCTTATGCTTGCAAACGGGTTTATAGTCTTATGCTTGCAATTTCGCAATGTTGTAGCTCAATACACCCGGCGAGAGCTAAGTTCAAGAAAAGTTCTAATTTTTTGCGCAAAGCAAGTCCCTTTTTCATGTTAATGAAAAGTAGGAAGGATCTGTGATGTGGTCAAGTTCAAACCTCAGGGACCCGCATTCTCCTTTCCTTACGATGAAGACTTGAAATCTTTTACCTTCAAACTGAAAGATGACATCTTTTAGCATTTGCCCGTGGCATAAAGTCGGCCTTTGTAGATAGGTAACACCTGCGTTTTACATTTTCCTCACAGTAGACATGTATGCTTTAGGGGAGTAGCTGTTGGAGGATGCAGTCTGAAAGTTGAAGTCAACTTTTCAGATTTCCTGCTTATTGTTTGAGCCATTGTTCCTTCATCCTGATTATCTATTTTGTTTTACTCTTGCTATGATGTGAGAAAAGTTAAGATAGATAAGAAAAGATTATTGAAGCTGGAGTTTTGATTATGGGTATTTGCTTAGCTTGATTGCCTGTTTAGCGCGATATCAAACATAACTTCTGCAAACAGTACAAGTTGTGTTGTGAGCAAATTACCAGGTCAAGTTTCAAATGGTTGACTTAATTTTTGAAGATCTTTGGAATAACTGATTCTTCTCATGCAATCGTCTTAGTGGTCAGCTAAATGAGATGTAATTAGGTCGCTCTGTGCCACTTGGTTTTGGACATCCGCACGATTTTGGAAATAAAATAGAGTTAAGCATTTTTCTTGTGCCCATTTACTGTTTTTCATTTGCTGCTATGATTAAACAAGGGTAATAATGAAGTCATTCAAACTTGATACTGGTCATCATTAATAAATTCAGACTTTAAGCTTGGATGGAATTGTAATATGAAGCAGATTATGTTATGGTTAATGTGGATGTCCATATAGCTGTAGAGTTCTTAGCACATGTCAATCTCAGCGAGCGGATCTTCTCTTTTTTAACTTTGTCACGATGCTGATGAAAGTGAGGAGCCCACGCAGTCCACTAGTGCAATTGCTCATGGTGAGGACTTTGCTGTTCTGATGACATCATTATTATATCTTTTGATAGTTTTTCGAAATTTTGAGCTTGGTTATACCATGCCCATGGTGGTTGATTGGTGTATATAATTTTTCTGAATAGTTATTTTTGTTGAGAGGGTGGAATAATTATTGGCACTGATGCTTATATTGCATCACTGAAGTGGCTTACTGCCGAATTTTGTGCGCTTGTGAACCTTAGAGCGTCTTATGCTTTTACCTGATCTTTAACACTGTCAATTTGATGCTGGAGAACAAATGTGATCTACTTTGGGAAAGTACCTCTTTGTGGATTGTTTATTTTGCTTCGAATTTCTGTAACCAGGAAAAGAAAAGAAAAAACAAGTTACTGGGTAGACCCTGAAACTGGACCGGAAAAACAGGGTAGGTTCCAAAACAGGATCTAGGGAAAACAGGGTAGGTTCCAGGTTCCAAAAAATGAGAACCGGTTATAACAGGGTAGGTTCCAGGTTCCAAAAAATGAGAACCGGTTATAACAGGGTAGGTTCCAGGTTCCAGGTCTGGACCCTACCCACCCTGGAACCGATTACCTCTAACTCCACCGGCTCCCAACACGCTCTACCAGATCATTTCCTCGAGTTCAATCGGCAGCTTCTCTGCAAAGTCCGTTGCATCATCCAATGAATTGGCCTACATGACTAAAGAGATCGGCAGTCGATCAGATCTCTCGCGATAATCTCAGTTTCGCATTTCGCAGAAGTACCCCTCAAAGCAAATAGACCATGCTCCCCATTGATCCCGCGTTGATCATTGGCATTGCCCAAGAAGACAACGTTCCGCTCGGACATATCATCAAACACTTCCCGAGCATTGTAAGTAAGCATAAGCAACGGGATTAAGCAACAAAAAATTTGTCATTTTTATTTGGAACCGAACCAAAACCTCTTTAAATTTTCGAAACACATACATGGTCATCTCTCAAATATATAGATACGATAATATTTAATTAGGCCAATCTTTTTTTGGTTCCCATAATAAAGCCTTACCTTGTAATGTTATTAAATAAAAATTCGTAAATTTCTACTACTGTTTTTTCCAACTGGGGCGACTTCAATTAGAGAGCTGGCGACCGACCCAGCGCGAGAGGAACAAGAACTGAAGCGGAGCGAGAGGGGTCTTCTCTTCAGTCTTCTTCAACTGGGAATTCGTCATGCGGGCTTTAGCGGCGCAAGTGGCCACTGTAAATTTGACTGATTTCTCCATCTTCTCTTTACAATTTTAGCGAGACCGGACTGGAGCATGTTTCTGTTGATTCTTGCGTCGATGGAGTCGATTTTTATGGATCTTTGGTGCAGTATTTGTGCAGAAGGAAACCTGGGCATCTGCAGAGTAGATGTTCCTCGTCATACGGTGGGAAAGGTTGCTGATTTCTCCGATTCACACCCACTTTTGCCTTTCGGATTGCGTCTCGTTTTTAATCTTTTGCTGGAGCGTGTTCGTTTGGCCCCTTGATGGGTTGACTGCTTCTAGCACGATTGATGTCGTGATTTTGCTCATTTTGTCCGAAAACGTTCCGCCGGTGATTTGTGCATTTGCGTGGTTTAATTAATTTGTTCTATTGAACTATTGATTTAGCCCCCTTTTTCTATGAGACGTTCAGGATCCTTGTGCATTGAGATTGAACTAGAAAATCTGTTTCAGATTCTTGGGGTGTCTATATGGTTGTGATTGAACCATTAGATTGCAAACTAATTGCCAAATGTATGTTTCGGGGTAGATTGATGGCCATGTATCCCTCTTGCTTCATGTTATACCTGCAACGATTCCTCTGGGAAATCTGATGCATTCGCGTTGCTGAGACTGATTTCTTTTAATCTTGATTCACCTCTAGATGAGCTAGCGCTAGAGCAGGAGGCTGAGAGGAAGATAGGATGGTTGTTGAAGTTGTTCTTCGCGGGAACGGCCACGTACGTTGGCTATCAATTTTTCCCATACATGGGTATGTGGAAATGTTGCTCATGATCTTGGAAGAGATCACTTCTCTACTTGATGGTTTCTGCCTCAGCTTGCCTTTTCTGATGGACAGATTCTTATCTGTTTTCCCAGGAGATAATTTGATACAGCAGTCTGTTTCCCTTCTTCAAGTCAAGGATCCCTTGTTTAAGAGAATGGGAGCTTCTAGGTTATCTCGTTTTGCAATTGATGGTAATGTCATTATCTCCGTCAGTGTGACAAACAAATAATGTTCAGGAGCCTCACTGATTATGCATCAGAAAATTTTTCACCTTTCATAACTATCTAAGCCCTTGGTAAAGTAATGTAGCTTTTGAGTGTTTTAATGTATTTTATTCTTCTGCCATCTGCTACGTATGTTCACTATTCTAATACACGTGGCAGCATTATTTTCATGTACCGTTATGTTAGTGTCGTTGGCATGAACGATGCTTTGTTTGGCTGTATCGTAGCTGCAGTTGATGCTTTGATTCATAGAAATCATTTTCATGACTCATAGAAATCATTTTCAACTTCATTGTTAACACTTAGATGAAAGAAGGATGAAAATAGTGGAGATGGGTGGTGCTCAAGAACTTGTGAACATGCTAAGCACTGCTAAAGATGACCGCACAAGGAAGGAAGCTTTGAAAGCTCTTGGTGCTCTTTCAAATTCAGGTGGTACTTTTTGCTTATTTATCTATTTGTTCCCTACATCTGTGTTCTAATCTTTATACTTGCAAATTCCTAGCTTTAATATAGGTGCGTAGTGTGTTATGCTGCTGATAGATACTCATTCTGGGATTTTCTCAGTGCGAAAGTTATTTGCAAATCTTGCTTATTACAAAGTTGATGATCCAACTTCTGATAGAGTTGCTTTGCTGGGAAAGATATCTCTTGCAAGATATTTCTGGGTTGGAATTGGAAGATATAGTTGAGAGTTCTTAACATTTTAAATTCTAATCTCAGGCTCTGGTAAATCTTTGACAAAGTTTTATCATGTCTTTAGTAGTTCTTTGATCCTCCCTTTTCTACTATGAGTTAGCATCAATGGGAATGATTCAGGTTTTATGTTTCCTTTGTCTCTCAAGGGAGTTCTTAGTGCTTTTCCAGTAGGTTTCTCTGCACTCTGCTATTTTTTTTCCCGCTCATCCATTGTCTTTTGCTGAACATTCGATATAATTTTCAGTTTGATATTTCTTCCTAAAAGATAGTAAAGATTTTGTGAATCATGTGATATTTTCTTCGTTGACATTTCCTTTTTATGACAGTGCTAACCGATTGACATATCTGACTGGAGAAGACTTTGTGAATGGCTGTATTATTACTGTTTGTAGCTCGACGAATGAAATTGTGCTTCCACAATTTTACATTGCTCAAATTAAAAATATGCTATGGTGTGGCAGTCGAAGCTGCGGGAGTACTGCACCAAGCCGGTTTGATCTCCATCATGAGGTCCATCCCAGATTCATTTGAGGATGCGGAAGCAGAGAAGTATAGATCTGGCTTGTTAAAAAGGTTTCAAGATCTGAGATGTGATGATTCCTCCTAGAACCGGGGTAGTCTAATTTTGAACCATCGGTCATTAACCTTGGAGCATCTCTCAATGGAATCTGTAACGATCCCTTGGAAAAGCCTCTGTGATCCTCTATCTATCGATTCGGAGATTTCATTGTGGCCTTCTCGTGGATCGCTAAAAACAGATGCAGCCTTCTGCCGCAAGAAGGTGAGGCTTGATGACCCGTCTTTTTTATGGGGAAGTCCATTTATCTAGATTTCTTGCTTTTGGTTTTGGGCATGTGGTGGTTCATCAGTAGAAATAGAATAATGTTGAACTGTAAACTTCGAAGGTTAGATCTCCTGTTGCGCAACGAGATTTGGTGTTTACATGAAGAGGTAATTTTACGAGTTACTAATGGATGCGCCGGATTCGTGTGAGCCCAGTGGACCATAGCCATTCAATCACAGTTGGTCTCATGCGAGACACGCCAAATCAGGGGCTGTGTGGTGCATCGGACTCACATGAACTCGTGCACCTTGAAATTTCGTCGATAAAGTAACCGGTTAAAGGTGGTGGTAATTTTCTAAGACAGACGTCAAAGGAGAGAAATATGCAGATAACCGAAGAGGCTTTCCTTTTCTCTTCTTCTTGAGTTTGGTTTTGCTCTTTGGGTGGGGGTCCAATGAACTTGATACGGGCCACCGCATGGCCGACCCAAAGAAAGAAGAAGTTCTTTCTAATCTGGTTTTATATGGTTTCACAATATACTGATGGTATGTTGAGTACGAAAGAAGGTTTCCTTCAATCGAATTGTTGGGCATTTCCAACCTATAAGACAATAGAAAATGCAATCATACACGAGCTTGCTCGAGTCGATTTATCATCTATCTTTCTTCGGTGGACAGACTATGCACAATTATACAGATTGCCTTGTGATTGCTTTTGTTTTTGGACTAATCACGCAAAATCGGTCATGGAGTTCGTCTCGGGTTCGAATGACAACTAATGGTGGGCTACCGAACGTGAATCTTGATCGGCAGACCTGTGCAACAGATTGTATCATTATAAGACATGAACATGAATCGCTCAATTCACAAGAGTCAATTCAACCACTTTAAGCTATTTCAATCTCCTCCTCCAAGTACCATGACCTGTTGCTACGAGACAAATGAATGAACGAGAAGCAGGTCGTCGCAAATAGCTCCGACTGTTGAATCCCCTACCGTGATCTCTAAACTTGGTCTAATCTCTCTTTGAATTGAGAAGATCCAGTTCTTTCACTGTGGCGAGCGATGTCATTTGCATGCCATAGCCACGGCGATGCGACAATCGCGTGAGCAATCATGAATAAGTTTGAAGGCGACGAGGAAAAAGGTGTAAACCGATCTTTCTCAAAGAATTTGTTACTCTCTCTATCTTTTAGAGAACTAAACTTTCATAAATTGGAAGTATTTGCGCCCATGTATAAGGAAAATGAAAAATTATCCAAAAAGTCATAAACCTATTGCACTTTTGTCAATTCAGTCTTAAACCTTTTAATTATGCCAATTGAGTCCTAAATCTTTTCACGTTTTGCCAATTGAGTCTATTATGCCAATTTTGGCCGTAAATCGCTGATGTGGATGCCAATCTTCCTAGGCGGCATAGCCGGTGCTGACTTGGATAATTTTTTATATTTTTTTATTGATTTATTTATTCTTTTCTTTCTTTTCTCTCTCTTTCTTTTTTTTCTTTCCTTCTTCCTCTAGCCGGTCGCCAGCCTCAGTGACTGGCCAGAGGACACCCCATCGGCCTCTGGCGAAGCTCCTCCCCACCAGCCACTGGCATAAGCGAGCAGGCGAGGCTCGACCTTGCTGGCCCTCGCCTTTGGCCAGTCGTTGGCCATTGTTGAGGCCTGGCGATCAGCTAGAGGAAGAAGGAGAAAAAAAGAAAGAAAGAAAAGACAAAGAGAATAAAAGGAAAGATAAAAAAAATTGAAAAAAATATCTGTCTATGTTAGCGCCGGCCTTGTCACGTAGGACAACTGGCGTCCACGTCACCGATTTCCTGTCAAAATTGGCTGGTTGGACTCAATTAGCAAAACTTGAAAAGGTTTAGGATTCAATTGGCACAATTAAAAAGTTTGTGACTAAATTGGCAAATGTGCAATATGTTTAGGACTTTTTGGACAATTCTCTCATAAGCAAAACTACAACCTATCATTGTCAAATCAAAAGTCAGGTCCTTTTCATGAAAACGCTAATCATAATAATGTTTTTGTATTATCTTCGTCTCTATTTGTTCTCCGATTACGGCATCTACACGTAATGACGATGAATACATGTATCGAATCATATTTTCCATACAAAATTTACACTATTAAATATTTAAATGGGCATACGACATGTTTTGGCTTTCGACTTAAGGTACAGAAAATAAGGCAAAACTTATCGACCAAAAAAAAAAACCTAAGGCAAAACTTCACGAGTCACCTTGGAGATTTAGATCAAACCTCATCTCTCTTCAATACAGCCTGAAAAGATAAAACTTCCAGCAAATTTTTTTATTCTTAAACGACCGCGGGAACTTTCTCTTATGGGATTCCGACAAAGCAAACCAAAGGCATCTCCCAGAATTGCGGGCCTTTGAAACGAGACATCAAATCGAATCCAAGTAATCTCTCTGCCCCTTTTCAAATACCATCCGTTAAAAGTTAATGAAGAGACATAAACACACGAGCCCCTCCCTCGCATCCCTAAAGTGTCCCATACATCATCTGGCCTCGTTTTTTGGTTGTTTGCACCGATGGATTTTGCTGGTTCCTGTACATGTGAAGCGACGGGACAAGAGAGCTCAGTGTCATTCTTTCATATGCTCCATAAAAATTCCACAAAGAAAAAAAATCATTAAAATGGTCACAAAATTGTGAAATTTGTTGTTAGTTAAACCGCCCCCGTGACCTGAAAAAATAAAGGATGTTGCAATCTTTTTTGTCACGATCAAAAAGGGGTAGAGAGAGAGAGAGAGAGAGAGAGAGAGAGAGAGAGAGAGAGAGAGAGAGAGAGAGAGAGAGAGAGAGAGAGAGAGAGAGAGAGAGAGCACGTCTTATGCCCTTGATTCTCACGAATTTTTGGCTATCTCTAGGGTTTGCTATTTCTAGACGAGTTTTTTGTCTTTTGGGGTCACCACTCGCAACACAGATGAGGCTAAAATCTTGCATTTCCCTCCTGGCCACCAGTCCCCATGTATGCACGTCATATGCATTCCATGAGCGCAACATGATGTGCTGTGGAGGGAGAGATCATATTATGATAACAATTATTGTGACATAAGAGCCATTGCTCATTTCATTGGGAAACCCTAAGTTTTGCATTTCTTGTTTTTGTCAACATTCACATTACTTACGTGCCACACGTTTACATACATGGAACAAATTCACTCTCGATTGTGCATATGATGAATGTAGTCACTCAAAAGTGTATAATTCCTAACTTCTCCTACAATTCTTTCCTTACTGTTTATGTGAGTCGTCCATGTTTCGAAACCGGCTATTCATTTTAAACGAAGGGTAAGATTCTAATGAAATGGGATGTATTGCGAACAGTGTGCAAGCTTTCATGTCGTCGTGTTGTTTTGGAAAAGCTGAAGATCCCGCCATCACAAATATTACCATCGTGCGCATAAAAAATTAACCATATCATCAACAAATATTAGTCTAAGAGGTTTCTTTTTCTTTTTGCGGGTGAATATAGATGTCTCTAGTCTCTTTAAATTGTAAACAAGTTAAAAGTACTGGTGTACCATAACTAAACCAAAGGAGAAGGCAAGGAGAAACTAAGAGTAACGTAGAGTTGATACAAATGCGGATTGAAATGGCAACTTCCTAATTTTACGAGGAAAATTACCAAAATAGTTATAAATCTATTGCAATTGTGCCAATTCAGTTCCAAACCTTTTTTTTTTTGCCAATTTAGTCATAAACCTTTTGAATTTGTGCCAATTTAGTCCATCCGGTCAATTTTGGCCGTCCGGTGTTGACGTGGACATTGGCCGGCATCGGCCCTCCGGCGGACGCTGACATGGCAATTTTTTAATTTTTTTTTTCGATTTTTAATTTTTTAATTTTTTTGCTTTTCTTCTTCCCCTAGCTGATTCGACGACCGGCCAGGGGCTAGGGCCAGTCACACTAGTCGTTGGCCACTGGTGAGGCTCCCCTCGCAGGCTTTGGCGAGGGTGAGCCTCGACCTCGCCCAGATTTGTGGCGAGGTCGAGCAGCGGCTATGGCGAGGCCGCTGCTCGACCTCACTGTTGCGGGCGACGTCGACCATGGTGAGGCTGCTCGACCTCGCCTAGATCTGGGGGAGGCCGAGCGGCCTCGCGACAGATTTGGGTGAGGTCGTGCGGCCTCACCATGGCCGTTGCTTGGCCGACCTCGCCCGTAACGGCGAGGTCAAGGCTCATCCTCGCCAGTGCCGGCGAGGGCGAGCCTCACCAGTGGTCGACGACTAGTGTCGCCGGCCCTAGCCCAGCAGGTCGTTGGTCGTCGGTCGCTGGACCGGCCAGGGGAAGAAGAAAAGGAAAAAAAAAGAAAAAGAAATCGAAAAAAATATATTTAAAAATTGCCACGTCAGTGTCGGTCGAAGGGCCAGTGCCTGCCGGCCAAAATTGGCTGGATGGACTGAATTGGCACAAATACAAAAGATTTAGGACTGAATTGACAAAAAAAAAGTTTAGGACTGAATTGGCACAATTGCAATAGATTTAGGACTGTTTTGGTAATTTTTCCTAATTTTATGTGATGCATAAGACAAAGAAGAAGTATACCCGTAACATTTGCATAGATAAACCTCAATTTCTTTTGTTTATGTTGTATTTAAAGGGCTATATTCTCCTCAAATCTCAGTCGTGGGCATCATCCATGTGCAAAATCTACTAAATATAAATGGGGGTGATGTCCATGATTGTAACCCACCAATCGGAAGGGCTATTACAAAATTTCCTTCAACTACGATCGAAAGAAAACACGTCCCTTATTGAAATCCACACACAATGCAAAATTGAACCTTAATTACATGTCTCTGTCACAAAAGCTCTCCACATTTTCGTTCTTTGACACTTTTTGTATGTAATCCGTGAGGATGTCTTCGCGGAAGTAACTCAAAGACTGGCAATACAAAAAGCTAGAGGAGAGGCAAAATAATAGTTTGGATCAGTTGCCAGATAAACTCCTCAGGAGAACATTCGTCTGAGAAAAGACAAAGCAATATAGCTGTCCAAAGTGCAAGAAGCACTCGTTTGTTCGCAAGCGGAAACCCAGTTAACAGTGAATGATATGTGATATGCTTTGAAAAGTGTCATGACTTTTTAGAAAACGACCTTTGAGAGAGAGAGAGAGAGAGAGAGAGAGAGAGAGAGAGAGAGAGAGAGAGAGAGAGAGAGATATATATTACATGCACGCTTCATGAAAATGACTTCCTTAATCTCATCTAACCTTCTTGGTACGGTCTTAATTATAATAATTACTTTCATCTCACGTTTCGGTAGGATCATATACATAATACTTCCAGAAAATCTATGTTATCACCAAACTCCACTCTCTTTAAATCACCATTTACTTGCTCTCTAGTCCTTCTCTCTTCCCATACAGAGAGCACAAGCGCTTACTTATCGTCTCAGCTTCTGCAACATTTTTTTCTCTGTTTTTTTTTTTTCATTTTCTTTGTTCAGTGTTGCGTCGTTACGTTTGCATGTGAATGTACTTTCCCGAAGAGCAAGTCACGTGTGCTTTGCCAGCAGAGTTAGAAGAAGAATCCTATACTACCGATATACCATGCAGATGAAGTTCGCCATGACAAAAGAGATAAGCACAAAACAGCGTGGGAAAAAACAACATTGCATAGTTTTAAAATGTCAGCAAAATCATGGTTGAGAGAGAGAGAGAGAGAGAGAGAGAGAGAGAGAGAGAAAGAGGGAGGGAGGAGCCAAAGTTTAATTGCCATGAAGAGGGTACATGCTGTTTACAAGCGATTTTCTAAATTTTTATTTTATAATAAAAGGAAAAGTGTTTTGAATATGCCTTGGCTTGATTTCTTATGAGATTTCATTTTCATTTTTATAATAATATGGAATGTCACGGGAAGCATTTCTGAATTCAGCTATGCTTTCGTTCCATGATTGGCCCATAAGATATATTCCTTTCTGGGATTTATTTTGTCCCGTTGCTTGATAAATAAAAATTACAAGTAGACACAAAAACGTGTACAGGTCAGCAATGCACTATCACTTTTGCTCAAATTATTAAATTTAGAAAAAAAAAAAACGCAATTCCATTGCGTCTCCATAATTGTGGCACACTGCGAAGGTCTCTAGTAGTGTCGCCACGCTCAAAATAATTCACGCGACGTCGCACAATATCAAACAATGTCATTATGCAAGATCTTCCAAGGTCTTCAACAATTTTCCTACGTGTCATTTGATGGAAAACAAGCCTGCCATGTTCATCTCTTAGAAGATTTTAAGCCACCTAGTCACTTTTAATTTCTATTTGCGTAAACATTATATCTTCTTTTGGGCTGCGATTACCTAGTAAGGTACATACATGTAATGTTAATGATATGCATATTAGTTTATAAGGTGATGTGACAAGCCCCGGGACATACACGGGGTTGAACAAGCGAGTTAACCCAACACATTTGGGGCGGCATTGCTTCGTAAATAAATTTCGTGAATTAGTTTTCATATGTCTAGCATTAATTCTAACGTAATAGTCGAGATCATATGATGTTCTATTGAACTTCTCATGCTGATTATGTTTTTGCTTTGTATGATAACTGGTGATCTGGCGGGCGCCATCATGAAGAGAGAAAATGAGTAGGATGAAGTGGGAAGTTACTGGAGATGTTTTTATTATGTCCTTTCTTTTCTTTCTATTGTTTAATAGAAGGGTAATTTAGGAATGTCCAATAAGTGAGACAAAAGCCTATTTTTAGCTTAATTATATAGAAGATAGTCCTGTGTTTCTACCACTCGCTTGTTTTAACTTAAAAAATACGAGCTTACCCATTTACAAGTGTTCAGCCAAACAATTTTCAATTTTGTAAGGAAGATGCTGTTTTTACCCCCATACGTGGCTAAAATCATCCCCATTTTCACTCAAAAGACAAAATTGCCTTCCATCATTCAATTGCAATTTAAAGTCGCGGCCCTTATTCCTTCTTCTCTTTTCTTTATTTATTTGTATTTCTATTTGGGATCTAGTTGCTATAATTAAACATTACACATACTTTGTTTTTGTTTATTGTGGGTATTTCATGTATATTAAAGGAACTGAGTTTTCTTTTTATCTTTAGATTTTACTTCCGTATAAATAATTCTTGTCAAAAAGAGAAATTTCCAAGAAAATATATATCAAGTCTGCTAATTACCACATCAAATAATGTCTTTTTTTTTTCTTACTATTAGCGAGATATTTTTACACAAAACATGTAAAACGTTATAGGAGTATCTAGGAATACGCATAAAACATTGATGTAAAAAATTATGCATAATGAGGATAATATTAATTTTGTCAATTCAAAATGATGAGATTTTACTGGCATTTGAGAAAAGTTCTTTTTTATGCAAAGTTTTCGTATAATTAAATTTCATATTTAAAATTTCACCTCGGAGAACGTAACTATGATTTTATTTTGAAAAATCTTTAAAGAGAGTTTCTTGAAAGTTTTTCTTTTCGATGAAACTAATTTCTATGAAAGTAAAATCTAACGTTAATAAAGAAAACATAGTACCCAAAATAAATAAAATCAAAACATGTGAAGTTCTTAATTTAGGCAACTAGATCCTACATAAAATAGAAAAAATAAAAAAAAGAAGGAAAGTGAATAAATTTAGGGTCACCACTTAAATTGCAATTGAATGATTGAGGGCATTTTTTTTTCTTTGTGTGAAAATTGGATGGATTTAGTCATATAGAGGGTGGAAATAGTGCTGCTCTTTTGTAGGTGAACACAAATGGTATTGAGGTGCCAGTATATGTATCAAATTGTTGTAACTTCAACTTATTCTACTAATTACTCGCGCACTCACTATCTACGATATTTGATTCAACTGACACTAGGCGTTCTTCCTCTCGCAGGACAAAAGGGCAAAAAAAACACATGGAGTTCAACGAGGAGAGAGCAACCCGTGACACTCTTTAGGAAGGGGCATCACACATCACGTCATCAAATGATGTGACGTATGGCAATCAATAACAACGTATCATCTAAATATACTTATGCCCAAAACCAAAAAAGACACGAAACGATGATTATTTCCAGATATACGTCGATTTGCTAATTATGGTGTAACGTTGCGTGCGCTTATTACCGAAATATTTCATTCTTAGACAGGGTAACCACCATTCTCTAGATTTTGGCCTGCTGATGAACTTAGTAGTCTTTTCGAAATTTCGTAGGAGAACTAACAACTAAGCTAATTCGATGAATCTAAAACACTATGGCAAATCAATCACCTTGATAAGCACCTTCCATGGCCCTTCTTTTCAATTCTTTTGTTCTGGTCACATTCTTAGAATGTCTTGCTAATGATTAATTTCTTGACGGAGTCCTGAGATTTCTTCCTCGTTTTGCATCATGCGCAATTTGGTATGGAAGTCGATGGGTGGAGGGAATCACACGCTAATAGATGTGAGAAAACGTGCGAAGACAAATTGCTTATCTGGTTCGCATTGTATTTTTCCTTATCTTTTCTCGAAATGTCATCATGCTCATGAGCTTCAAGACACCTCATGGGACAATATACCCAAGCCCTCTGCGTTGTCAGATGTTCAATCATGCTCCAAAGAAATATTTTGGGCGGAGATAATAAGACAAGCGGGTTTGTAATATCCCAGAAGAAATTAAACTGCATTATTAGGAGATCCATTGGTTTTTCAAGATATAAGCCGCTTTATTCTCACAAAATAATTGAACATAATGCGACTATAATAAGTAGTTCGAGCTTGCAATCTTCATGAGACAGACGTGAATGTGTCTCATATGTTTAATCACTCTTAGATAACATTAAATATGTAAAAGATTTATGTAATTTCACTGCCCAAGTATACTATATATAAAATATGCATAAGTATGTCGGCTCAGCTATGACCGAGTCAATTGGACTTCCCACAAGGCCGGAAAAGTTACTATTTTTAAAGGGCACGGCCATGGCTGGAGGCCTATATGTACAGATCCGCACACTGCCACTTTTTAGATTTATATTCAATACATGGTCACTTAAAAAATTCTATGTGAATAATTCAAAATGCAAACAAAAGTATATGTTCATAGAATTAATGCAGCTACTACAAATAAAAGCTATGTAAATGCACAACCCGTATGTATGCCCACGTAGGCAGACTTATGGGAACTAACCAATAACATTATCTTTCCAACCTAGCTAGAACCCAAAATACATTAAACGTTGACCCAACCTCCATGGTCATCATTCACGTAAATGTTAAGCCATAAATTATTGTCGATAATGAAATTTTTTTTCAATTGACTAATTATTGTAAGTGTTACGAGCGATTATTTTTTAGGAAAATGTTTTATAAATCATTCATTTTCCTTGTAACAAACAAAACCTAAATTTGAAACATTTTCATCGGTAGAAGGAAATTCAAAATTTGGTGACGAATTTCATTAACATTCCATGAGGAATGCTATAACTCCATTCTCATAATCAAGAGAAACATTCAAATCAGTTGGTCTATACTACAACTCTTTATATTATAATTTTCTTATTAAATAATGATGTGGCGAATATCACACTAAATGTTCGAAATAGGGGGGGATTCATATAGAAAGCGGTTAAAAAAAATCTAATGTGATTTTCTATGTGACTTAGTAAACAAAATTCGGTAAAAATGTTAGTGTATGTAGCATTTCTCCAATATGCGAAATCGAATATGGTGAGTGTTGGTACACTTAATTATTTTTCTCTCCTTCTTATCCCTAAAAACGTTCAAATATCTTTGAAGCTGTACAAATGTCCAAGAACAATGTATCATCAAAATATAGCGGATTACAGCCGTAAAGTAAGTGGTAAAATTATTTATGAGAAATTGCTTTTTACAAGAGGTAATTGACCTAGCTGACTCTCTTAGAATCTAAAACCCTAAAGAGTGTAGCTGCATTTTAGGGGAAGGCAAAGGGCCTAGAGACTGGAGCAGGACTATAATGTATCGAGAGAGCAATTGTTTTGTAGTAATGATTAATGGGCACACATGTGAATAGATGGGTACGTGATTTGTCTTTGTGGAATGTAGACAATGTTGGAAGCAAAGCAGAGAGAGAGAGAGAGAGAGAGAGCTCGATCCCTCCAAACTTACATGGCAAAGCAAACGCAAACAAGAAAGAGTAAGGGAAAAAAAAAACAGGAAAAATTGTTTTGGGTGTATCTTTTAAAGTATCTCGTGATGCATCCATTTATTAGAGCTGGCTATTCACAGCCTTTGTTTTTGTACATCACTGTTCATGGAATCTCTGTGCACGCTCTCTCTGTACTTCAACGGGAAGCTAATGCGTGCATATAAGGACACAGCTCGTGCATGGGCAGCAATAAATTTCAAAAGGTGCTAAAGATAAAGAACCCAATGCCTTCGCTTCCAAACCTCTACATGAATTTCTCCATTTCATTTCTTTATGGTCCATTAGTTTGCTTCAGAAGGGTATAAATTACAAGTAATTAATGAGACCCATGGAAGGGTAGTTCGTGATCAAGCATGGAAAGCGTTTGTCCTACAAGCATAGACAAAAATCTAGAATAATAAGATGATGCAGAAACTCATCTATCCCGCGAGGTTCATGTCTCGACACGAATGTACTTTAGGGGCGCGTATGCTTTTTTGCTTTTTCGCTAGCGTTTCATCTGTTGCATGGATGTGTTTCTCCCAAGTACGTACACCAGTACTAGCCATTCCTGAAGCAATAAGTGGGTGTGAAACGAGATGCCATTCCTGAAACATCCCAGCGGGGCGCGATAGGCAAAGAAGAAGAGTTAGACCTACTAGAGGAGGAGGGGGAGAAGGAGGACGGTGAGATGCTTTTCTTCCTTGTTTTTAGGGAGAGAGAGAGAGCTTGAATTTCCATGGTTTTTACTGACTTCTGTTCGATTTTTGGACGAGAAGTGATGGAAGAGGTGTTGTGGAATGGCACGTGTGGAGAGAGAGAGAGAGAGAGAGAGGGAGAGGGAGAGAGAGGACAAAAGGTGACGGCTGGTGAGAGAGAGGGAGTAATGGAAAAAGGTCCCGTGAGGAGAATTTGGAGGCATTCAAGAAGAAATCACAACTAAAACATCCAATTTTTTGGTGGCTTCCCCCCCTCCTCTTCTTCACTCCTTTCGATGGCCCAATTCCCTTTCTCCATACCCCCCCAAACTCAATCACCACCCTTTCCTTTCACGAGCTCTTCCCCATTATGCCCCTCCCCTCTTCCCCATTATGCCCCTCCCCTTTTCTCTCCTCTCTCTCTCTCTTGGTTTTCTTGTTTTTGGATGGGTTTGCAACTCAAGCCTTGTTTGAGATTTTAAGAGGAAGGCAAATGTCTTGTCGTAACGAGGCAAGACATTATACCGATTCCAAATTGATTGATCGACAGACAACGCGTTGCATCATAAAGTAAGACGCATTATCAGAGGAAATCTCAAGAGATGATCGATAATCGATCAAATTAGAGATCTTGAGCATAAATTTTAACCGTCGAAATTGCAACGAGATTGGCTAAGCTCGACTTCGCACATGAGTTGCGGTTCCGACGCTTCAAACCTATGTTCATTATGCAAGTTCAAATAGGCATAGTGAAAACAGATTTAGGTTCCACCCTAATGAAAACAGTTGGTGATTTAGAACTTGAAACATTAGTAAATTCAACATATAACTCGGACCTCTCTCTCTCTGTACATGTGATTGGTTTGTACAAGTAAAGCTAGGAATATTCAAGTTCATTTAGAAAATGAGTTCATGAATTTATATTGTGGCAAACAGTTAGTGAACATACTTGTAAACTGATTTTAATAGACAAAGCAGTATTCAATATTCATGACGTAGTGTTTACATTCATCGAAGATCAACAAACTGTAAAAATGTCCATGAAGACCCAATATGAGTGGAATGCAAGTCCAAATACCTCAATTAGAGCCATAAGTATAATTTCTCTCTAATGAAGTCTTTGGTAGGAATTTTTCACATTCATATATTAATTCTTTTGATGCATCCTTTTTCATAATAGTACTTAAAAGTTTAGACAATTCCTTAGTTTTTTAGATTTCGAAGTCTCAATTCGAAAGAGTGAGTTATTCAATGCCGTGAAGACTAAAATTCGATATAATGTAAGAAATAACTTTTCACGCCGATTATACATTCTCTCTACATTCAGCACAATTGTCCATGTTTTGAAGAGAGTAATCTTGAAGTACAGATGATTGCAAATTCAAGATATCGTCAACAATTACCGGACAAAATCCATTTTAAAAGAGACAAAAATTCTTGTAAAACCAGCTGCAATACGGTTCCACTGTAGTGTCAATGCATCATTCTGGTTTCCAGCTAGGAAAAGCAGAAACATGTAATTGGAACTATAACCAAGAAGAAAGGATAACATTGTAAATTCACGAATAGAATCAAAATACTATATTTTTCTTGTGAGGGAACTGAGGCAGACATGTGGGATGCAAACGGGGGATTAGAGGAAATTCCAGAGCTCTCTTTCCTCTCTTTATACAGCCTCAGAGCTTGCGGTTTCAGAGTGAACGAAGGAGGACTATAGGAAGAAAACGAATTTTGTTCAGAGAGCTGAAAAAAAGAAGAGAAAAAAGGAAGGAAGAAAAGAAAAGAAGGCAGAAAAGAGAGCATGGTTTCGAGAGAGCAAAAGAGAGCAGTACTGCATGAGAAGCTGCAACTCCTTCGTTCCATTACAAACTCTCACGCAGTAATTCCCCTCTGCGCTTATTCTGATTCCTTTGCTTCCATTGGCTTTCTTCTCATGTCACCAATGATGCCACCTCCAATTTTTCTATGTAATATGATGTACATATAACCAGATAATCAAGAGTTTCCTCTTTTCTTTCTTAAAAACTTCCCTTCTCTCCATCTGTTGTCTTTTTCAACTTCAATTCTCTGGTTTGGTGATTCTTTTATCTAATTTTAGTCATATCCTCCCACCCACTTCGTCCCCGCTTTGATTTTTATGCAACAAATGATTTCCTTTCTGTCAAACTGATTTCTGTTAATTCTTGATGTTCCTCATATTTCAATCAATTTAGAGGGGATGGATATAGGGGAATGTTAACCTATCTCAGTTTTAATGGTGTGGGATAGACTTTTATTAATCGCTTATCAGGTTCAATCGATTGAAAACAGTCATTGGAGTAAAGATTAAAATAACCACTTTATTTGAATTTCCAGTACCATTCTACTGCCGAACTTATATTCCTTCTTCTCATATTTGTCAGCTAAACAAGACCTCAATCATAGTAGATGCATCCAAGTATATCAAGGAGCTGAAGCAGAAGGTAGAAAGGTTAAATCAAGATATAGAAATTGCAGAAACTTCAAGCCAGCAACCTCAATTGCCTGTGGTAATTTTTTATTGTCCTAATATTCCGCACATCAATGTTTATCCTACCATATATCATCGCAATCGCATTTTCTCTCCTTATTTTCCCAGACCATACTCTATTGCATTTTCCTTCGTTGAATCCGATCTTGTCTACCGTCATCACTAAGATGATGCACGCCCTATTTTTTTCCTGAAGTTTTTCTCCTCCGTCAAATAATTTCGAGTTAAAGAACAACATTATCGCTTCATTTCCCTATTACTTGTGTGATCTGACTTTTCTTTCTCGTTCCTCGTTTTGTACTTTTGTGCTCTAAACAGCAGGTAACAGTGGAAACCCTAGAGAAAGGTTTCTTAATCAACGTATTCTCGGACAAAAGCTGTCCTGGTTTACTTGTGTCAATATTGGAAGCTTTTGAGGACTTGGGTCTTAATGTTCTTGAAGCTAGGGTTTCTTGCACGGACAACTTTCGCCTACAAGCATTTGGAGGCGAAGTAAGATTTCCTAATCCCATTTTTATCATATTTATATTTACGTATACACATCCCCTCAGTATGTACACAGTTGCGTGCAAAACTCTCTCTCTCTCTCTCTCTCTCGCAAACTAGTTGTGATATCAGATCACGAGATGACACAGAGTGTGTGCTGCATGCGAGAGCTTATTAGAAACGAGACACGAGTTTCGGGTATGCATGGTGGTGAAAACAAACAAGTTATTTGACACGACCTCGAGAGCACCTAATACTTGATTACAAAGAGTCAATAGTAATGAAAATATTGTACGTTTTAATTTGTTCTGCAGAATGAAGAAGACGGTGATATGATTGATTCTCAAGCTATCAAGCAAGTGGTAGTGCAAGCAGTGAAGAATTGGAGCGAGAGCAACAATGATGGATGAGAAAGAATGATATAAATCGTTCGTGTATCTCGTCCTTTGTAGGGTTTGGCAAAGGAGAGCTAGGAGTTGCAAAGAAAAGCAACGGTAGGTCTGAAAACGTGTGAAGTATTTTTTTTTCCCTATAAGTAATGTCTAAGTACGTATCATTAGTATATCCTATATATGTACGAAATGCTGAAGAGCATATTAAAGAGGTTAAGAGATTCCATAAAGCGTGGGATCACTTCACTAGCTACAACGATATAGTCTTCGAAGTTAATGCAATTATTCCTTCTGAGAAATATCTGTATGTGATGCTATCCATCATCCAAAGAGTAAGTTGATTTGCATTCCTTATTTGTTCAGTTTAATTTTTTTTTTGTGGATTTAGTTTTCCTCAGTAACTAATGGTCTCATGTAAAAGTGCATGCAATTGTTTGCATATATGATACATATATCCTGCATGCCAAGTTTCGAGAAGAAAGAATGCTTAACTGAAGTATTGACATGTTTATAATATGGGAAAATGACATAAACAGTCATTGAACTTTAGCCCAATGTGCAATTTGGTCCCTGAACTTTTAATTTATTCAATATAGTCCATGAATTTTAACCCAATGTTCAATGTGGTTCTTGAACTTTTAATTTGTTTAATGTTATCCCTGAACTTTTGATACATATTCAATTCAGTCCCTGAACTATATGAAAATATTCAATGCAATCCTTTCCATTAATTCAAGTTCAGGGACTACATTAAACATTTTCATATAGTTTAGGGACAGAATTGAACATGTGCCAAAAATTCAGAGATGATATTAAATAAATTAAAAGTTCAAGGACCACATTGAATATTGGGTTAAAGTTCAGTGACTACATTGAACAAATTAAAAGTTCATGAACCAAATTGCACATTAAATTAAAATTCATGGACTATTTGTGTCATTATCCTTTATAATATCGACCCAAGTTATCAGTGAAAAAGTTAAGTTGTCTTTTGGACCGTGTACGTCTAGATGCAAGCGTGCATAAAAAGTGGTGACGTAACAAAGTCGGTGAATAAAGCTATTTTGTGAATGAATAATGAGTGCACAAAAAGGGTCTGCACATCTGCTTTCTCTTGACATGCAATTGCCCACGGAGTCCGATGACAATACCCTAAGCTTTGGTAAGAGAAAACTGTATATCAATCGTCATGTAATCATTTTTAGTTGTCGTTTTGTCTACTTTAAGTTCATTCTTTGGTGAGAACTGGTGATTTGATATTGAGTTGCTGTTCTCTACATTGAAATCGTAACAAAGCACGCGTTAGAAACTTCAAACGGAGGGACTTTGTTATTGCTAAAATGGTCCTAGGACTCTAATTCTCCTTCCCTCGATTGACTTGTTTGCATCGGCATGTTGATTAAACATGTGCGAAATTCTAAACCGAAAAGCTTGTTATCATAGTAAAATGATCCTAGGAACAAGTAATCTTCTCGTAACCCCTGGAACATCCACATTATGTAAGAAGTCATATGGGGATATACAATCGCTGTGTTGATCTCTTACTCAAGAAACCTTTTTAAACATAACTGTGGACCTGCTTTTACAGCCTACATCAGCTGCACAACTCGCTTCACATTCTATTTAAGTCCAACCCATCTGCCAACGAGCACGAAGGACTTTGTCCAGCATTGATCAGACCACACGAGCATTCCTATCCTGAAGCATAGTGAGTAACGATCTAGTCCTAACTGCAATTAACCAGTGGGGCATAACGGCGCCCCCGGCTGGCACCATTCCTGAACCTAACAGCAGACGGGCGGGATGGGCCTGAATTCAGACCAGACTCTTCTTTCTTTGTTTGAGCTGCTCCCACGCTCGCAGACCAAAAGATTTCAGTTATCCTGAACTGGACAAATACGTAAAGATCTTCATGGGACTGGGGAGGGAGTCTCAATTGATATTTTCTCGAAACCCACTATGCACCTGAGGCACAAACGATCATGAGCTACATTATTGCTTTCTTTCCAAATGAAATGTATTGCTCCGTTCCATGCCCGCCTACCAGGAGAATCCAGGTGAACTCCGAATTTCGGTGTCAATTGTCGAAGAAAAGAGCTTCTCAATTTTCCAATGGGAGTGTTGGGATGGGATTGAATCACATGAGATTGGATGTGGTTATGATAGATTCTAGAGAGCACACTGTCAACTTCTTAACAGAAGACAACTTATCCGCGGGGGAAAAACAATTCACTCATTAATCTGATGAACTGTTCATTGAATAAGCGTATGCATGTAGAGGAAATCGGTAACCTAAGTCAGATGGGCCCAGAAAAAAGCCATGGATGGGCCAACCGGGCCATGAATTCTTGGGCCCTCCTTCCACACAAAGCCCAGTCATGGGATTTTCGACGCGACTTTTATTCAAATTTCAATAGAGACCGTCATCATTTAAATGTTTTTCTGCATTTTGGTGTTTGGGAAAGATATGATGACAGTAGCAGACCTTACACAAAGCCCGGTTATGGGATTTTTTACGCGACTTTGATTCAAATTTCAATAGAGACTGTCATCATTTGAATGTTTTTTCTGCATTTTGGCTTTTGGGAAAGATAACAATGGCAGACCCACGATTTAAATTCGCTAGAAATAATATATAGATATACTTCGATAACAAGTGAAAGAATACAGTAGACACCGTGATAAGAAGGGAAGCACAAGATCGTCCTCATCCGTCGTTCAACTCGTACGATGTATGTACATAAGGAAATCATTTCTCGTAGACATAGGAAATCAACTACAAGCCATTACATCACGTGAAATTACTTATTAATGATGTTGTCGAACGAAGAGCGGGATCTTCGTCTTCGCCACTCCAGGAGCAGATGCTTTTTTTCGAGAGAGAAGCATCTTTAGATGACAAAAAGGCGGAGTTCAATTGCGTCGTCGAGGCTCGTTGGACTGTTTCTGCTCGTAGTAATGGTAAGCGGCTGCACCAGAGAGCACGGCCAGCGTCAGGGCCTGTGCATGCATCCTGTAACGACACGACACCATATAGTAATTCAGTCACATACGCTTCCAAACAATCTTCATATTCATTAAAAAGATAAGCTTTTCTTGTTCCTCCGACACCTCTCTATTTGCTGTTTTAGTAGACTAATTGTCTAAGACTCTCCATATGTACAACTAGTTTGATTTAATGGGCATGCGATCGATCGACGACGCGGCACTGTCTTACACATGCGGTCGTGCTGATGAGGGGAGAGGGGAGGGATTACCGAGCATGAATGAGGCGGAGGCTTGGCTTGAGGGGAGACTTAGTGCGTGAATAAGCAAGCGATGCTCCAATTGCTGATGCCCACAGTCCTCCTGCATCAAACCCCATCCCCACGATTCAGTTTCGCCGAAATTCTACGCAGTCGTTACGCGTGATATAGTTTCGAAGATAGATAGAGATGGAACTGACCAATGCTGGCGAGCTTGTGCTCAGAGACCCAGGATTGAATCGCCTCCATCTTGAGCGCTCTTCTTCTTCTTCTTGGCAAAACCAGCTGAGAATACGGCGAGGTGGGTGAGAAAAAAGATAGCTCGAAAACGTGGGATGAGCGTGGTCGTATGGAGGAGCTGAGAAGGCTGGTGACATTTATAAGGGGAAAAGAGAGGAGGTGGTGAAATGATGTCGTTGGCGGGCGGTGTTGTTGACGATGAGGTCGAAGAGTGTGCGCGCTTTGGGGATTTGGTGTGTGGCCCTTGGTTTTGTGCACCGGAACCGTGAACTCTTCCACAAACTACTGGCTTCCCTTCATCCGGTTTTCCTTCTCTCTCTCTCTCTCTCTCTCACAGAGGATAGGAGTTGGGAGTTTGAGGAAAGAAACTGTACTGAAACAATTTTCAGACCGCATCCGTACCAAGCCTCAGCAGCTGCTATTACTTTGAAACGACTCGACTATTCCTTCATCTTCGATAGTAATGGGTCGTTTTCCCGGGGCATTTGTGGTCCAACATCAGCGTCCACATGTTCGGCACCGCAACAAAGTTGCAACACTTTTGCACGTATCAAAACCGAGTGCCCACGTTCGTCGTTAGCTCGCTTATCCGAGGTTTTAAACTTAGCATTTTTGGCCGGAAAAAACAGAAATACAAATTGTTAGAAAGTCGATCGCATGTACATTTCAACAGCACGTCACACGCGCGAGTCGGGTTAGGTGGGGCAGGTGCATATGCGCTATAAATCATGGTGGAAAGTTCAAATCATGTTAAATCAAGTTGAACTTGCTTACTTATAGTAAGCTCTTCTAGTAAAATGGAAAAGGGAAAAAAAAAAAGAACAGCACTTTCTTGAACAAGAATGCCCACGTGAAACCACGGAAGCCGTTGGATTTAACGTCAAAGTCACCGACTTTTGGGGCTTAGTGCTAAGTCTGTTGAATATGGGGGAATTCCCATAAAGAGAGATCCTTTCTTTTCCTTAGATTGACTCAATTTGTGAAGAGTAATAATAAAATAAAGTACGTTTGAGCATAATGAGCACGAAATTAAAGTATGGTCATGCCTCTGGGGGCAGTGAGGCAACAGGTGTCAACGAGGCACGAAAGATGCCTTGAGATCTGATCTCAGTGGCCTAACACTACGAAAGATGCCTTAGTTTTGCTGGTTCTCCAGTGGTTTTCGTGTGAAAACCGGGAGTACTTGGTCCATCCGTCCCGACCACTTTAGGTTAATGTATGTCAAGATATTGAGTTGGACAAACGTTTGTTAAGTCCCATGGAATGGAATCTAATTATATTTTAACTTTGCCTCGTGGAGTCATTGTAGGGTTATATGTGTCGTCTACCGGTATAAAAAATAACTTACACTTTTACAAGATTAATTCCCTATAAAAATCCAAATTTTAGGTATAATCTCAATTCTTTCTCGAACTTTTTTTTTGTCTAAAAAAGTCCCCAACCTTTTCTCCAGTCCCAAATCTACTCACACATCCGAAATCACCACTGATTTTTTTTTTAGATTATCACATCAGGATGCTACTATTATGCCATATGAAGGCGAGGGTGTTGATAAAAACACGGGTTCTGATAATGAACCTCTAACTAGAACTAGAGATGAGCATGGATCTCGAGTAAAACTAGGAATTGGACCGAAACAACCTTAAATTGGTTCGATTCCCAATTCCTGGACTCTTTGGTGTAGTTCCTGATTCAAAATTTTTTGGAACCAAACTTTATGGTCCGATTATGGTTCCCATTAGGAACCGAACCAAACTGGATTGAGAACCGAAAAATCAAACCAAACTGAGGTGAGGTAACCCAAGATTTAGTAGAATCTTTGGATCTTTTCACCAGTTTTTATACTAGAAGTATCAAACTTTCAGAATTTGGAATATCATATTCAATATGTTCTTCCATTAGTAGGATTAGTTTTACAGCTTGCTCTGGTACAAGTGGAAGATATGTACCCATTAAAATCCACCTACAACATATATATTCATTGCTGGAGAAATTTAGTATACCATGCACTTTGGAAACCTCAAATTAACTAATTTCTACTCTTTTATACGTGTTTCTAGTCTACTATCAATCCCTTTAATTTACTCTACATGACAACATTATACGACTTCTCTTGTTAGGTTTGACAGATTACTTCGCTTATAAATGGTTTTGTTTGGGATGGGTAGTTTTGTTGATTAAACTCTATCTATCTAAAGAGAAATTTTTGTTATTACTTTAATTTTCATTTTGCTTGACAAAAAATGAAGAAGAAAATGAAAACAGATAAAAATATGAAACAAATAAAAAAGGAATTGGTCAGTTCATAGGTAGACCCTAGAACCAATCCTAGAATCGCAAGTTCGGTTCCAGATTATATAGGGTATGTTCCAGATTCCAAAAATTGAGAATCGGTCATAATATGGTAACTTCTAGGTTCTAGGGGTAACCTGGACCTAATATGGAAATGATCACCTCTAATTGGTCTTAATATTTATAATTTTGAAGAAATTAGTTGCGATTTTTGAACTAGTAGGCAGATTTGGGACTAGAGTGAAAGTGAAGTTTTTTTTACAAAAAAGTTTAGGACAAAATTGGGTTTGGATCAAAAGTTGTGATTTTTGTTAGGAAATTAAGCCTACTTTTACACTTAGACAGTTTATATACGAAAGAATTTACTTATGTAACTATTATGAGACATGTCACATCGGAGGTGAATCCAATATCAATCCAATTTTCAATTAGGGCTGCCTGGCCATGATGCCACTAGCCCGCCAAGGAAAAGAAACTGGCCCGAATCCTACTATCCATTAACGTTTTAGGTTGGGAAAAAAGTAATAAAACAGTCATAAATTTATTATATTGATATCAATTCAATTTTAAACCTTTCACTTGAACCAATTTAGTTATAAACTTTTTCACATTGATACCAATTCAATCCCTTCAGTCAATTTAGGCCAGAAATCGTTAATGTGGACACCGATCGTTCTACGTGGCACAGCCGACACTAACGTGAACAATTATTTATTTATTTATTATTTTTTCCTTTTTTCTTTTTGCCAGTGGCCCAATATCCAACATAAGGAGGTCATCCCTCCCTATTAGCAGTGCCTCATCTTCGCTGGCAAGTAGCTCGGGGACGGTCGTACACTCGCCCACTCCAACGTCCAGAAGGAGTCCACCCTCGTCCTCTGGCTTCATGAAGGCATGTTGATCTTTGATAAAACCCTAACTGACAAGACCATCATCACTCTCGAGGTTGCGAGCTTTGATACCATTGACAAGGTCAAGCCAAGTTCCAGGACAAGAAGGGCGTCCTCCCGATTAGCAACGCCTCATCTTTGTTGGAAAATAGCTCGAGAATGGCATGGTCAGGGAGGGTCAGCCTCGCTTGGATGAGGGTTGGCCTCACTAGGCCTCGGCTAGGCGAGGGTGAGGCCAATCCTAACCCAAGGCTGCCCTAGCCTAAGGGAGAGTCGGTCTGGCTAGATCTGGCAAGGGGGGCCTTGTCAGCGTTTGCCCTCACCCAGGCATAGCCTAGTAAGGTCGACCCCCGCCGGCCATGACCTGTGGCCACCGACAAAAAGAAAAGGGAAAGGAAAAAAAATAAAAAACAAAAAAATGTCCACGTCAGCATCAATCATGCTAAGTAGGACGATCAGAGTCTACCTCAGCAATTTTCGGTCTAAATTAACCGGATAGACTGAATTGGTACCAATATGCAAAGGGTTATGACTTAATTTTGGTCCAATTAAAATGTTTAGAACTGAATTGATACTGATACAGTAAGTTTAAAACTTTTTTTTTTGGGGTACTTTTCCCTTCTAGGTTGAACCCGGAAACGTGCGTAAACTGTTAACGGGCCGAACTTGGGCCGGGCCCGTTAACAAAAAGCCTCTCGCCGGCCTCCGCTTCTCCCTTTGCTTTCGTTCCCCGTTATTTCCGATAAACCCGAAAAAGCGGAAAGAGAGAAGAAGCAGAGAGAATTCCATTTCAACCGGAATTTCGCGCCATTCGTGCTCGGCTCGAGCCCGATGCGAAGCTGACGATGCTCTCCGGCGCGTAGCAGCAATGGAAGCTGAGGGAAAGAGTGGCGCGAGAAGTAGAAGAAGGAAGCCCCTCGCGGACCTCACCAACGCCGTCTCCCGGCCGGAGCTCGCGCCTCCTCGCAAGCCCGGCGCTTCGCCGGCTCCCAAGAGGATCGCCCCGAACCCTAGCTCGTCCGATCCCGCCCCTCCTCTCCCTTCCACACCCGCTCGCCCGATCGCATCTTCTTCCGGTCAGTTTTTTGGATTCCGTGTTCCGATTGAATGTCGCGGTGTTTTCCGATTTCAGCGTCTTGGTTGAATAAGGTTATCGATTCGTGTTATTTCGAGTTTCGAGGATAGTTGGCTTTTAGCGATTGTTAATTGGGTGATCGGATTGGTAGAAACTTTGATGTGATTGGATTAAACTGGCTCATTGTAATTTGAAATGCGTGAGATTGCTATACCTGAACGGAGTATCCAGTCGTCAATGAAATTGGGGCCTCATTTGCTTAACTTGGTACTTTGTTCTTCCAAAATGTTTCGCTGTTCAGGGCATGATGTTTCCGAGAGGTCTGTGTTCCGTACAACTTATAGCCGCAGAAAGCCGGCGGATAAAGGCAAGCGTAAAGAGAAGGCCGTTGCTGTCTCTATGACCAGCTCTCCTGCTAGGAAGATCAGAAATGCGAGGTACTCGCCCTTCCTAATATATTGGGTTTCTGCTGTTAAGTAGAAGATTTGATTTTTAGCACTATGTTGAAAGCAAGAGGGAAAGAGGGTGAGGTTGATGTGAATGTAAGATGTGGGTTATGTCAAGATTCAGCAAGAACTTTAATTTTTTTCAACATTAGCTGTTTGTTGGGGTTGTAATTTCTGTTTTGGCCAGTACTGTTGGTTTCAAGTGGCATGCTTATGCCCTCTTTGTATAGTAGTAGTACAGTTAGTCTTATTGGAAGAAACCTGGCAATCAATGCTGGTTTCATGTGCCATATTTGAGCAGATAATTTGCCTATTGAAAGTCAGGATGTTTGACTTGATGACAAAACTTGCTGCTTGAGTATTATTATTATTACTTTTTCTATTTCATTAAGATGGTTGAATAGTACCTTTTTTCATCAGTATTGTGCAGAAGAATTGCGTTGTCTCTTAGCGAAATGACTTTCTTGTTTGTAATTCTAATTTAACTTCAATGGGCATGTACATCTGTTCCCATTCTCCATTTTCAACGATACTTTTCTGGTGTTTGCTTCTTTCCTACACAGGAACAAGCTTAATGATGAAGGAGATGGTGCTGGATCCAAGTCATGCTCTATGCCAAATAAAAGGGTATTCTGTCAACATTCCTTTGCATTTAAAGTAATCTATTGCACGTATCATATCATCTCTTTTGGCTTCCTCTCACCTCAACCCTTGCTTGTTATCGTATATCTCAGTAGATAGAAGAACAGTGACTGGACAGCGTTTTTTGCTCAATTATGTTTGGGATGTTGACGCAGAAGCTGCAGAGGCCACCATCTAGGAAAGATGTGCCTGATGATGCCTTGCAAGATTACATCAGGCAGAAGAAATCTTACTTTGAAGAGATTGATGCATTCGAATTGCCAGAGGAGGAGGTAGCCTCAGTTAATGATTTGGACTAAATGGAAGAGATACGGGAGATATCAGTGACCAGACCGCTCAAGTATAGGTGGTGATGTCTGTACAGTCAACTGACAGTGTAATACTCGACTACTCTACACAGGGATTTTGGTTTTGTAAAGTGTACATATGTAGTCTTACTCTGGAGGTTGTAGAATTTGTCCTGCGTATTCCATGACTTGATCATGGAGTTTTGAGATAAGAAGAGCTTTTGTATAGTATTGATTACTAATCAGAAATTTGCCTATGCTTCACCAAGGCAATCCAGGCTGCTTCATTCTTACACTTGGCCGTAGTTTTAGCAAATCACCCAAATGCTAGCAAACTGTTTGAGGGAAGCTTGTCCAGCAAGTTGTTTATATTTGGAGAGCACTGTCTGGCCCTGATGTGTAATCAACATGTTCTTGTTAATTGGTCATTACAATCTTATCTCTACTTTCCTAGATACATAGTCATATTATCAGTTTTTAAAAATAGATTGCTATTTGCAATTGAATGACTGATTGGAATTTGCTGCGTGCTGCTAACAAAAAGGAAGACAGTGTGGATCTTAATACTGGTTGAGCGAAACAGACAAGCTCCTTTATTTTTCAAGCAGCAGCCAGTATTTAGTCATGAAGACAAGACACACGATGACAAATTATTAAAAGATATTATCTAGCCCTGATTTCACTTCTGCATTCATATGCGGCAGTTTCAAATTGCATATCAGCTTCATACTTAATTTACTTTCCTGCAATTCTTTCTTATTTGACCATTGCTTCCTTTGGCGGGCTTTATTTTGCTCATTTTGATCATTGCCTTGGCAAAATCCTTGAAAAATGCTCCCGAGTCGCATGCGTACGTCTTGACCAGTGAACCCACAGAACTGCCGTTGAAGAGCTCTTGATCAGAGTGAAGAAGGCCCTTCTTCTGCAGTAAATTGTTGAAGTAGAAGTTGTCGAAATGAGTCGGCGTCTGGATGTCTAGCCTTTGAAGGACATTATCATTTCCACTTTTGGGACATTTCATCCGCAATTTTTGGGCAAAGGTTGCATCTATGTTCGAGTCATTGTAGATCCGTCCTCGGAAGGAAGTGCATCTCGCTAGGCCGATGGTATGTGAACCTGTCAATTTGAAAACCGTCGTCAGCTGATAAAGTACATCGATGTCACCAAACAAATTCACGATAGATGCTGAATTCTGGTTCTTTTCTTCTGATTTTTTCTTGGATGTAATGCCAGTGCAGGGTGATGATATGAAGTTGAAATTACCAGAAAGAGCCACCATGTTCTTGACCGAAAGACCCTGAGCAGAGAAGCTGGTTATGAGAGCACTGAGATTAGAAGTTGGTGGAGGTATGGAGGTGTTAGCAAGGCTCCTGCTAGCAGTAGTGGAGTCGTTTCTTCCTAAGCCTACGTTCCATGAAGGACCTCCCAACTGTGACCATGCCACACGAGAGTATGTTACTAAACGAAAACATAGAAGAAATCTGAAAATATTAGATTTGTCCGAATTTAGCTGTCGAGGCAAAAATGTAGTAAATTAGAGTCGACATGTTCTCATCTCTTTAAGTTGCGAGACTTTTTAAGGCAACGAAGAGGACTTGCATAAACGACTGAGTCGCGAGCAGCAAGAGCAACAATATCTGCACAGGAAACCACTCCGGGGCACGCCTTCTCTAGCCTAGCCTTGATGGCGTCGATGACTTCGAACCCTCTCACGGAGTTATTGTTCGGAGCTGCTGTTTTCTCGCCCACAAAACTGGGCGTGTCGTCCAACAATATCGACGCATCGCATCCCTGACCAACATTTAGACACACAACATCAATACTGAGGAGAAAGGAAAAGAGAAGGAAAACTTTGAAAGGCTAGTGAATCAAAGTGGGATCGTTTCACAAGGAATCTCTAGAAGACGTAGGCTCACATTGACGAAGCAGTCATGGAAGTGCAGTCGAAGCAACGACGCGCCCATGCGGGTCTCGTTCTTGATTGCTTTTGCTACTCCAGCTCGAACAATCGCCAACGCTTTAGGGCATGTTGATTGATAATAACTCGGTGAGAGCTTGCAACTGGCAGTGGCGATAACTGAAGTGGCAACGACAAGGATGACGAAAAAGTCGAGCATATCGCGTGGAGCCATAACATGAATTATGGTATGTTCCTGTCGAAAACCAGCAGGGGCACACACACTCAGATGAAGTTTCTTTGATCTCTATGGTTTACACCGAATCTTGTTATAACGTAACTCAATGATTGCAATGAAATAAAGCTTGAAAATAATAGCTCCTTTTCCGACTTTTTCCGGGCAGAGGAACACTGATTAGATGACGTCGCATCGAGAGGTGATAGTTCTTTTCTAGCAGGTTCACCGCCAAAGTTTTCACGGAGTGATAAGGCAAGGGAGAACAAGATTGCATTATTTTCTGCTTCGTAGTACTAATGGTAATGGTGCATGGATTGGGAAAGTTCACGCGTCTGTGTTCTGGGACCACAAAAGCGACCCCCTTATCTACTGAAGAAAAGTGATCGATTACAGTCTGACACCAAAACTATATTAAGATTCGTTGTACAATCACCATAAAAAAAGAAAATAAAAATGAGAGAAAAAATCGACACATAATGTTTTATCTCGGTTCACCTTTAAATTACGATTACGTCCATCAGATAATTCCACTATAGTTAGCACCTCATATTTCTCTGTTACATCCATCAACTATAAGAGAAAGATATTATATATAACGGTAACTATTCATGGGCCCAAACATAAACTATTAATAAAATACAAACTCAAGCTATAAAAATCCTCTGGCTTCTTATTAATGGGGAGTATGAACCATACTCCAACAAACTACAGTGTTAAGCCCATTGAAATGCACAGAAATGCATAGTTTTCACATATGAGATTTTTGCATTACTATGACTAGCTTACATTCAAGGTCATACAACGCTTATTTTATTGCCAAAATTTTTTAACGAATTACTTTAGTGTCACTTAATTTCTTAAACGATAACTTATGTGCCAACTTTGATTGAAGACGCCAAAAATCTGACGTACCAAATTTTATCATTTTTTTTACTAACGTGGCTCACTGATACTTTGAGTCAGCATCAATAGTCTTAACACGTCGTTCAGCAAGTTTGCCCCAAATTTAAACCTTAATCGGACAAATCAAGCCATTTCCCTCTCCTTCAGACCCTAGTTTGGACAGAGGCAAAACGAATGGCAATTTGCAATTGAGAACGATGGTATATGTCATGCGGAATGGTTCATTCTTCGGTGGTTGTTGACAGTAAGCTGTGGATATGGGGAAAGGACGGCCGACGCCTAGGGCTTGGTCACGAGGACCCAGCCTTCGTGCTGACTTTAAAGCCTAGCCTGGACGGTGTTCGGTGCATTGCTCTGGGCGATCTTCACTCAGTTGCGTTGCTCGGTTGAGTCTTCACTTAGTGCATTGTGTTTCTCTCTTGAAGTGATTGGGAGTGAAATCTTGTTGCTATTGAAAGGACGCAACCTCAAACACAATTAAAAAATCAACTCCCAAAAGTCTCCATCAATATCACTTTGGCTCTATTAGCGACTGACTAAGGAACCTAAAAAATTTGAAAAGGAATGGGACGAGCAACCGCAGCTTAGTGAGTAGTACATCTATTTTAAATAGATCTAGCAGCCACAATGCATATTATATATATAAGTATAGAGCAATACCAGAAACTCATATTCCAACTCTTTAATATACATATCAAATCATATATGAGTTGTTTCATTGCAACAAGCTTTAAACGATTCATAAATACTCATTTAAATTATCCTCTCAGTTCAAACATCAGTGGTCAAGTCCATTGATCAAAATCAACCAAATCACATGTTAATGGTCCATTTCATCGACTAATATCAAATCACATGTCAATGGTCTATTCCATCAACCAAACTTGTGATAAAATATCTCACCATGATCACGTATAACGTCCTAAGAAAAGGTGACCACGCTCTCCCTATGGCAAAATCTTCACCTATATTGCCGGTGGCTGGCCCACAAGGATATCCTGATATTAGTATATGCATATCCACGAGCCCCCTTAATGGGCTTACTTCTATATTGAGTTCCAACACAAACTTACAACAGCATTCTTCACAATTCACAAATCAATTCGGAATCTAATCACAAAACGGTTTCACAAATCAAATATATAATCTTTCTCAATTCCATTCATTAAATAAAATACATTTCACAATGCGTTTCTCAAACCATTTTGGAATTCATTTCATAAACCTGTAATATTTCTAAACAGCTTTCATAAAACGTTTTTAAACTATTCACAAATAACTGAAAAGTAGTAAATGCCCGATCCAATATTTTATGCAACAAACATGCTCTTTCGTAACTCATAATATATTGAATCTTTATCGTTTTCAAGACATGAGTTTACAAATTCATAAAATAAATAGCACTACTCACTCGAATCGATAATCTTGTAATTCGTGCATTGCTCGATAAACAAATAGTGAAGGTCACTCGAATCGATGATCTCGTAATTTGTGCATTGCAAATCAGAATTGAATCGGCTTGGCGAGGTCCTGTAGCATGTATGCACAAAATCACCTTTTGTTTTTTCTCTCTTTCCTTTTCCTTTCTTTCTTCTTCTTTTCACTTGCTTTTCCCTTTCTTACGCGCGTCTGTCGGCCTCTTCTTTTCCTTCTATAATGGGCCGAACATCCAATTTTTTTTATTTGTGGGGCCACCCTTTGACAAGTCAAAATATTACCCATCCTATGTCTCATACATAGAGAGCCCTTGCCGAGATTGGTGGAGGGGTCGAGGTATGGGAGGAATACTGAAAAAGCTTGAGATGATGAAATTTGCAAAACTTGAACAAATCAAAATTTGCAAAGCCTGAAGAGAAGAAATCTGGATGACACAAGTATCCAAGCATTTTAAGAAGAAGAGAGATCACACGGTCCACGTGAACCTCTCCAATTATTTGAAGGGTTCAGATTTTCTTTTTATTTATAAAAAATCCACGTAGGCATTAACATTCTGCAAAAAAAAGCCACGCAGGAATTTTCGCCGGAATTTGTCATCGGAGATACTTAATCATTTTTCTTCCGATATGACATTGAAGTGATCCGGCGAAAAATTTTAGCAATAAAATGAATACTGTACGAAAGCCATGACACACTCAATTGTTCTTTTGTCCTTGCATTTAGCATGTGTAAAGTGTTAATTGTGGAAGTAGAGATTACCAAGTTTCTGTCATTTGAGAGAAGAAGGTGACCCTACTTGATGCTTTTTCATAAAGCGATTCTTCACGAGGCAACACCACCCAATCGTTTTATTAGTCTGTTGCCCTTCACTTTCGCGTAACATGTGGTCAATCTCGGTGTCAAATCACGGGGCAAAGACCCAGATGAAAACAAATCACGGGGCAAAGACCCAGATGAAAACAAATCACGTCGGCCCTCATGTGGACAGCAATAATGGTGATCGGACGATTCGACGTGCATGGGGGTCTAGACTATTTGTCTGTTGTGTTGTTGTCATTAATGTGATTGGATAAATATAAAATAAAGTTGGTTCGAGATTGTTTTTGTTTACAAGAACGAACCGACACAACATTTCGTGAAGTGGTTGTAAGAATTTTTTTGATGTAAGTTAAATTAATCAAGATTGTAATTTACCATATTACGGGATTAATCTTATAAGGTAAGATTTAAAAATTCTTAATTAGTTTAATATGAAACTGACTAGTATGGACCAGATAAAGCGCGGCTTGTGATGAAAGGGCTCGTGGCTTAAAACTCTATAAATAATACTCAAGTCTCTCTTTTAATCCTAATGCACAAATTATCTCGCATAAAGAGCAGTTGCAAGAGGAGTCGTTATCATTCCGCATCAAGAACGATAGATTCCAAATCAAGTGTGCAAACCCCTTTTACTCGATTATATGTGTTCTGAATTCTAGCTATGGAGATTTGGGTATCGTTTATCACGGCCAACAGTGGTATCTTGCCTTCTGTGTGATTCTCCGTGAATGATACCTTTGACACCCTTTCTAAGGTATGCAAATTTCTTAACCCGCTTGCATTTAGCGACACTATTAACTTCACTCATTTTCAAGTCGATGACTCAAGTTCATTTCTTCCCTATTTATCCCGATTCCCTAAACTATCTTCTTTTGTTTTGTATTTCGAGAAGACGATAGAAAGGTTTAAGAGTTCACCGGCTTGTTTATTCGGGTGCACGTCAAAACGTTCGGAGGGTTTTCATCGTATATTGAGAGTAGGACGTCGTCAATCATTGCATGCGGACGCGATGGAAATCAACTCTAAGGTGAGTGCTAATCATAGCATGCCTTGAATCTGGTTTTATTCCCTCGCTCATTCTTTGATTTTCTGGCAATTTGTGAAAAGAAACTTGGGGGGCCGGCTTGTTCTTCCCTTATCAGGGACCGTTTTGTGCTGCTCATCACTTCATCTCTAGGGATGGTTTTATTGCCGTAGCCGGAGTTCGCAGTAGGGACGACGCTGGTGTCCTCCGTAGCTCCTTTCCAATTCTGCACTCATAAATTTAGTAGGACAGAAGGAATTGTCTCCAGGACAAGGCCGTCTCTGAAGCTAAAAATATCCCTCCCTAAGAGTTATCAGCGACGGCATAGATTTCGTCACTATTATGTGGGGCGAGGTCGTCCCGTGATTTTCTAATGATCTCCATCGCCAAAGATTTTATTGGGGATGAGCTTTACCGTAGGGCTGTCAAAAAAGCCCGGGCCGGCCCGACCCGGACTGACCCGGAAATTTAGGGCTTCTTCAGGTCGGGTCTCCTTTGGTTCGGGTAAGACATTTAATTTTCGAATATCATCCCTATTTAAGGCCGGGCCGGTCTGGGTCAGGCTTTTTTTGACAGCCCAGCCCGTGACTTAAAAAAGCCCTAGCTAGACACATACTACTAGATATAGATAGTACACTGTACTGCACGGCCGCCTCTCTCTCTCTCCTTCGACGACGAAGACCAAGACGCTGCAGGGTCGCAGGATCTGAGCGCCGAAGCCGCTCTCTCGATCCCTGTTCGAGGACCACGACACGGATAACAGTGGCCGTCATCCCGGTGGCGACAGCTGCTACGGCGACGTGCGTTGTGAGGACTGTGGGTCGGGAGATTCTCGCGACGAGTTACTTCTCTGCACCTGTTCTGCCTCCGGCCGGTCCTCGTGTCTGTACCTAAATGGTCGTGGTTTTGTCCCCCTTGCACCGAGCGCAAGCAGCTCAAATTTCACTACGTATTGGGAACATCTGGGGTTGTTTGGAATTCTGTCTTATGGGCAGAGAGAATCTGTCTGGTGTTTCTTTCTGAATTCCGATTGTCTTGCTGTGCCGGCGGGACGACAAGTTGCTGTGTGACACTGATGTTTTTCGTCTGGGCAAGACCTTCTCTGATACATTTTAGGCATGAGCTAGCGAGAGGGCAAGAAGAAAAGTGTGCGTGATGTGGTATATAATGCTGGGGCTAGCTATGTGATTGTGACTGATGGGTTTACAAGTGCTAGTGGAAAAGGTTCGGTCTTGATTAGTTTAGTACAATTGAACTTTCTCATATCATGAGGATCGGGAAAAGACAATTCTAATTTCGAGTCTAAGAGTTGTTCTTGGCTTTCGTTGCTTTAGCTTGATTTTGTTGTTTGATCTGATTCAGGGCTGATTTTGTTGGTTGTTTTGATCTGGGTTTGGCTGGCTTCTTGAGTTCTGTGTGTTTGCCTAGACTGAATCGTTGGTAACTCCATCTTGGGAATTACTGAGCCTGTATCTCATTGTAGAGCATATTTGCTTGTTTCTGTCCAAGGAAAGTAGCAGTTTCTAACCATTTCCTGCCCTATTCAGGATGAGACATTGAGAAATGCTGTTGCATATATTTTTTGTTATTACACGTGAGAAAGAACGCTTGGAATTGCTATAAACACACCAATAACATTTCGAGGGATTCCATGACTATTCATATTTGAGGTTGACACCCATCTCAAATGGCAATCTATTGAAAAAAAAGAGGAAAAAAATAAAAAGAAAACCCGAAACCCGGACCGACCCGACCCGACCCGTCTCTTGGGGTAAAGGCTGAATAGGGTTTTGGGTTGGGTCGGGTCGGGTCATAGCCGACCCTGTTGGTTTTGGGTCGGGTCGGGTATTATGAAAACCCGACTCGACCCATTGACACCCCTACTTTTTTTTTTTGGTCAAGAACGATAATACTTTCGTTTAACTAGGCAATACAAACGGCCCCATTAAATGGGCTTCCCAACATAAAAGATCCAAAAGTGGAAGAGGAGGAGATACAATCCAATTAGATGGAAGAAACTTGCGTCCGTGGGCTTTTGCGACCCAGTCCGCAACAAAATTAGCCTCCCTTCTACAGTGCTGGATCCGGAGCTTCGAGAATGATTGGATCATAGCAGTACAGTCAGCAAGGAATGGACGGATCTCCCAAGGAGCAGACCTCGGATTGAGTATCGCATTTACTACCAACAGGCTATCTGACTCAACTATTATGTCCTCAGTTTCTTTCCTTTTCTGAATCAAAAAGTTGAGGGTTTGATAAAGTGCCAGCACCTCAACCTGCAGAGACGACGAAGCTTGGACATCCCAGGTGTGGCCATCTATCAATTGACCTCTGTGATCACGGCACACACAGGCCACAGCTCCCTTCTCCGCCCCCATCATGTAAGCACCATCTATATTTACCTTCAGAGTTCCAATTTCCGGAGGAAGCCAAGTCTGGGAGGATTCGTTGAGGGCATGTGTGCTGTTCGTGTTTTGCAAACCCCATGAGCATGAGATTCTCGAGGATGCGATTGCTGTATCCACCGTAAACACCGGATCTGGGTTTAGTTTCCTGAATATGAAATTATTCCGAGCCTTCCACATCTGCCAAAGGACCGAAGCAATTACCTCCAGATTGGGTGAGTTTGCTCTATTTTCCATCAGATCTATAATCCATGCTTCCACTCGTGATAAACCCTGTGATGGAATTTTGATATTCAGTTGTGGGTTTGCCCAAACTTCTCTTGTCCAGGGGCAGTGCAAAAATAGATGCTCCGTCGATTCTGGAATGCCATCATTACACAATTCACATACTGGATCAGGTAAGATTTTCCTTCGAAAGAGATTCTCCTTTGTAGGAAGGCCATTTTGACAAAGAGACCACATGAAAAATCTAATTTTGGGAGCTATTCTCATTTTCCATATTCCTCTCCAAAGGCTGCGTGGTACTTGGAAAGAGGAGGAAGCTGAGTTATGATTGTTGTTTTGGTCTGCTGCCCTTAAGCAATTGTAACCACTTTTAACTGTATATTTGCCGGTCTGTGTCCCTGTCCAGATGATCTGGTCTGATATTGCTTGGGGTCTGATCGGTGTTGATAGAATTTCTTTCACTGTTTGATCATCGAAACTGTCTCTTAAAAGCTGAGTGTTCCATGTATTCTCTTCCCGATTTATAAAGTCAGCCACCAACTCTGGTTCTCCTCTAGGAGCTGGTCCTCCTATTATTCCCCTACGCAGCCATTTATCTTCTCTAATACGTACTTTCTTGCCATCTCCCACAGACCACTGCACCTTTTGATGAATAGCGTCTCTTCCTACTAAGATACTTTTCCACCCCCATGAAGGTCTTGAACCCTTCTCCGCTCGCCAAAAATCCCTGTTAGAAAAGTAAATTCCTTTGAGTACCTGACTCGACAGAGAAGATGGGTTTTGGAGGAGCCTCCACGCCTGTTTGCCTAACATTGCTTTGTTGAAAGCAATTAGGTCTCTGAATCCAAGCCCTCCGAAGTCTTTCCTCATTTTGAGTAATTCCCATTTTTTCCAATGCATACCTGATTTATCCACTGAGTTTTTCCACCAAAAGGCTGCGATTTTCTGTTCCACCGACTTACAAATAGACACTGGGAGCTTAAAAATTGACATGGCATATTGCGGAATTGCTTGAACCACTGATTTTATCAAGATTTCTTTACCGGCTTTGGAAATAATTGATTCCTTCCACCCCTCTAATTTAGAGTTCACTCGCCCCAATATCCAAGCAAACATCTCCTTCTTTGAGCCGCCCCAATCCGATGGAATCCCCAAATATTTCCCTATCCTATCAATCACCGGAACTCTCAATTCTCTAGCCAAGTTTTCCTTCAGCCTTACAGGACAGTCTCTACTAAAAAAGATGCCAGACTTGTTGAGGTTGATAGCTTGTCCCGAAGCCACGCAATATTGATTCAGGATATTAGCCAAGTTTTGACATTCATGTAACTTCCCATCCAAGAAAAAAATAGAGTCATCCGCGAAAAATAGATGAGAAAGTATAGGTCATCTCCTGTTGAGCTGAATACCTCTGATGTGTCCAATATCTACGGCATTCTTGACAAGTGTGGAGAGTACATTGGCCACCAAAATGAAGAGGTAAGGGGAGAGTGGGTCCCCCTGTCTAAGACCCCTCGAAGGCTGAAAATACCTTGATGGTTCTCCATTGAATTTAACACTGAAGGAAACCGTAGTCACACACTCCATAATCCAATGCACCCACCTTACGTGAAACCCCATTTTGATAAGACAAGCCTCTAAAAAGTCCCATTCTACCCGGTCATAGGCTTTTTCCATATCTACCTTTAGAACAGCCTGAAATTTCCTCTTTCTCTTTCTAATTCTGAGATGGTGGAGTACCTCTTGCACGACTAGAATATTATCTTGAATTTGCCTCCCACTCACAAACGCACTTTGCTCCGGTGCAATAAGATTTGGTAGCCAAGGCTTAAGTCGATTAGCTAGCACCTTTGAGATAATCTTGTAGATAAAGTTACACAGGCTAATAGGACGGAACTGCTCGAGTCTTTCAGGATTGGGTGATTTGGGTATAAGGGAAATAAAAGTCCGGTTTAAATCTGGTTCCAACCTCCCGGAAACGATAAAGTCGTTTACAGCCTTGAAGATATCTTCCTTTAAAATCTCCCAGTGGTGTTGGTAAAACAACCCATTTAAACCATCCGGACCAGGAGCTTTAGAAGCCCCGAGTTGGAAAACCACTTCTTGTATCTCTTTTACCGACACCTCAGCCACTAAACAGTCATTCATATATTTTGACACCACACGCGGACAATGTGATAACACCGGGTGGAAGTCTCGAGACCCAATTGACTGATATAATTTCTCAAAATACTCCACAGTCATCTCCTTCAATCAAGTTTGGTCTCTCGTCCAAGTACCATCCGAACTTTGCAACATTGTTATTCTGTTCCTTTGTCTACGCTGGATAGTAGTTGCATGAAAATATTTTGTATTCCTGTCCCCCCATTTAAGCCAATTGATTCTGGACCTCATGCCCCAATACATTTCCTCTTGTATCCACGCTTTTTCAATTTCCTTTTGGAGATGACAAACCCGTTCCCTATCAAAGGAACCACTGGAATTATTTATATGCTGCTGAATTTCCTACTTCAAAGTAATAATTTTTTGATGGCCATGGGAAAATCTATTCCTGCTCCACTTAGTGAGTGCTAGAGACACATTCTTTAACTTTCTAGGGAGGCTAGTGTCATTTAGACCCGAAGACGCCCATGAATCAGATACCACGGTATGACACTCCTCATCCTCCAACCAATATACCTCAAATTTGAACTCTTTTTTTCTTTTCACTCGCTCCCCCTTGAATTTCAACAGTAATGGGCAGTGGTCCGAACCTATTGCGGGTAATGCGAAAACCTCAGCTTCCGGAAACATCAATCTCCAGTCCATTGTGCATACCGCCCTATCCAATCTTTTCTTCACAAATTCCTCTCCTTCTCTATTATTAAACCATGTGAATGCACAACGTTTACTCTCCAAATCCATCAAGGAACAATCATTAAGAAACTCGCGAAAAGAGTTCATTCTATAATATTCAGCAGTCCTTTTCCCAGCCTTCTCCCAATGATAGAGAACCTCATTGAAATCTCCTACACATATCCATGGCAGGCTATTAAAGGAACTGATATTTTTCAGCTCTTCCCATAGTCGTAACCTGCTTTGATAACATGTCGAAGCATGTAGACATGTAATACGCATCTTATTCCCGTTGTCCACCTCCTCGCATATCATATCAATAAACTCCGCATTTTGTTTCACAATATTGAGGGACACTCTTTCATTCCAAAACAACGCTAAACCTCCTGCTATTCCTATTGGGCTCTCCACACAGCAGAACGGAAATTTCAATCTGTTCTGAATCTTCCGGACCACTCTCTCCTGATTTTTGGTTTCCATTAGGAACACTATATTGGGCTTTTCCTGAGTCACAAGGGCTCTAAGAGCATGAACTGTCAGGGGATTGCCCAAACCCTGACAGTTCCAGCTTATGAGCGTCATTTGTCACTTGGTGGCTTATTAGGGCTAGCCACCAAAGCCCATCTTCCGGATCCCTCCACTTCAATAACCGGGGTATCCATCAGCTTAGTCTCATCTATCCCCTCTTTTGTGCTGGTCTTTGGCCCATAAGGACAAAAACGTGTGCTTTTTTTCCTATAAGACGCCTTTGAGTTCCCAGAAATCTTTAGCTTCTTAGCCTTCAACGAGCCCCCCTCCATACCTTGACCTTCCTGGTTTGGAAGAAAACCAGAGTTCTCAGGAGTCATCTTGTTATGCAAGACCATTACTCCGTCTAAGTTTCGTTTACTCAAGAGTCCTGATGTTTCATCTGTCATAGCAGTATCCTTTATCTCCGCTACTCCTTTACCTTTGCAGCAGCTATTTGGCTCAAAAGTGACTAGCTGGGTTGTCATCCCTTGTGTCAGGGGAGTAGGTTCCTCCTCTTCTTCTGTCCTCTCCTGTTTCTCGTAGAATGCTTTCCAAAACGGGCTATATTCCGACACTTCAGCTCGAAGCCACTGACCATAAATTCTTTCTTCTTTCCTTTCCAGCTTCTCTTCATCAAAAGGAAAATCTTTGCAATGCATGGCATAATGACCCAGCCTTCCGCACGAATAACAGAAATGATATAACTTTTCATACCGAAAATCTAACCGAATATTCTTCCCTTCCATTTTAATCAACTTCCCAGTTTTAAGGGGTTCCAGAATATTAATATCCACTCTAGCTTTCCCAGCTCGAAGTGAAGTCCCATCTTTAGAATCAACTTTAGCCTCAAGAACTCTCCCTATACTCCGGGCAGCTCTACTAATATTCTCCTCCGTACCCCTCTCCAAAGGAAGACCAAACACTTGAACCCAGAATGCACAAGTATTGAAATCATAACAATGTAGAGGAGTATTAGGAATCCAGGGTTTGAGAATAACTAAATGATTTGAAAATAGCCAAGGCCCATTCTCTAAAACCCTGTTTTTTTCCCCCACATTTCTGAATTTGAACACAAATAGCCCGGCTTCCCTTTGTGATATTTCCACAGTATCAACACGCCAAGCTCTTTTCATAGTGTTTTGGAAAGCTTGAAAGTTAATGGATGGGTTAGACAGTATCTTACCCACCAGGATGAGTTTACATTCCTCTACTTTTTCCTTTGGAGCTTCATCATCCCATGTCTCTATATAATCTTCTGACCATAGCCGCCCCATTCTTTTACAGAGGGAGGCCAAGCGAGCTGCTTCCACTTCTTCGTTGCCTTCCATTGTGCCACTATCGGACTGATCCACTCCAAGACCGCGCAGAGGTCACCCGGAGGACAAAAAAACAGAGACCAATGCAACAACCACCAAGCCTCTGGAGGAAAAGGCTGGTTCTAAACGAGATGGAGAGCAGAGGAGAAGAACTTCGGTGATATGTGAAAAAGAGAAGTAGTGTATCTGTAACCAAGGTTTTAGGGTTTTCGATTAAAGAAAAGGCAAGGGAAATCTAGAGTGAAGAGATTCTGTGCACCCCTACTTTACCGTCCCCAATTAGGGAGCGTCTTGTGAGTGAATTCCAGCGTTTGTATGCCTTGAGTCGTTATTACGGCTGTTGCTGAAGATGCACGCTAGGGACGGGACTGCACTGTTGTCCTTAGTTGCTCCTTTTCAATTTTGCACTCATTATTTTCGGCGACGGAAGGAACCGTCTGTAAAAAGCGTACCGGGGAACAAAGCGACCGTCCCTAATAGGGACGTGAAAAGGAAAAGGAAAAGAAAAGTGAGGAGAAAAGGCAGTAAAAATCATCTCATTGTAGCTCTAACATATCGTTATTAGGAAAAGTCACATTGATCAGAAAAGTAATTAAAACCGTCAGGTGCATTTGGGAGAGCTTTGAGGAAATGAAACATTTCTCCAAAGATCTACGACTCAATGTGTATTTTACTCAAAGCCAATACCGTTTGGTTAATTGATATTTGATGTATTTTTTGTAAAGCAACTTTGAAGTGAAAAAAGAACTAAACATAGGCACGACTTCCAAAGAATGAAGAGGAAACCATTGTGGAAGAGGCCAGGAGAAACATTTGGCGCCATCGCTTACCGAAGCACCCCGCCGGCGGCAATTGAACTATTGGTGAGACCAAGCGAGTCAACACCAAAAGTTTGCGCAACCTTAGACGGCCTAGGCGAGATGACACCGAGGATCGCACGACCTTAGTGACCTAGATCGTGCAAACCCAGACCTTAGCAATCGAGACCCACGACTGTCTACGACTTTGGTGACCCTGAACCACCCTTGGTGACCGTTAGTGAGCCTTGCGAACCCTCGGCGGAGCATCAGATTGGCAATCTGAATCTGGAGCTAGAATGCTAATTTCAAATCGTGCGAACCCAACTTTGTCAATTTCGGAATCGCCTCGACCCTCAGCAGCCTCTGCGAACCTTGGCGACCCATGGCCACCCTCTACAATAGTTGACGACCTAGGCGAGGCGACACCGAGGGTGGCGCGACCTCGGCGACCTAGATCGCGCCTTGACCCTCCTCAGCACCCTACGCGACTGTCGGCAACCCTTGTTAATCCTCAATGACTGCTTGGGAGCCTCGCGTGACCCTCAGTAGAGCTTCAGACTTGCTGCCCAGATGAACAATTTCAAATAAGGAGAACCTCCAGATCCGGAACGTTAGTTGCAGAGAGGGAGAAGCAACATTTTCGGAATGATGAAAGCCAATGGCTCCAAGTTGCATTGAGATTTCAACATTTGCAAAGCCGAACTTAGGCCTTTGCGATTAGGTTATGGAACGCCTTGACAAGGCCTTTAGAGGCTTAGGCTGCGCATGACAACTTGCCAAATAGTATTTGATTCTGTTCTTTTGTTCCCAGAATCAGTTTGGGAACAGAAATGCGTTTGTTTAATTTTTTGATTCTGGGCACAATTTTGTCAAAAATTGTTCCCAGAATCAGTTTTGAAGCAGAATCAAGAATAAAAAAAAAGTAGCTTCTTGATTCTGGGAACAATTTTGAGAATCAATATTTTTTCTTCTTCCTTTTCTTGGTTTTTAATTTAGCTTCTAATGTCCGGCCAGAGGACCGCCCTCGCCGGATCTGACGAGAATAAAATATTTTAATAAAAAATATTTTACCGGCCATGGCCGGCGACCAGGCCATGGCCATAAAAAAGAAAAAATTATATTTTTAATAAAAAATATCATTAATAAAAAAAATATTTTACCTGCCATGGCCGGTGACCAGGCCATGGCATAAAAAGAAAAAATATATATTTTTAATAAAAAATATTATTAATAAAAAAAATATTTTACCGGCCATGGCCAGCGACCAAGCCATGGCCAAAAAAATAAAAATGCATATTTTTAATAAAAAAATTTTAATAAAAAAATTTATTAATAAAAAAAATATTTTACAGGCCATGGCAAAAAAAAAAGAAAAATATATATTTTTAATAAAAATATTTTAATAAAAAAAATATTTTACCAGCCATGGCCGGCGATCAGGCCATGGCAAAAAAAAAATAAAAATATATAATTTTAATAAAAAATATTATTAATAAAAAAATATTTTACCGGCCATGGCCGGCGACCAGGGCATGGCCAAAAAAAATAAAAATGTATATTTTTAATAAAAATAGTTTAATAAAAAAAATATTTTACCGGCCATGGCAAAAAAAATAAAAATATATATTTTTTAAAAAAATATTTTAATAAAAAAAATATTTTACCGGTTATGGCCGGCGACTAGGCCATGGCCAAAAAAAAGAAAAAATACTTTTAATAAAAATATTATTAATAAAAAAATATTTTACGGTCATGGCCGGCGAGCAGGCTATGGCCAAGAAGGAGGAAAAGAAAAAAAGAAAAGAAAAAAAAAGAAAGAAATATTAAAATATTTAAAAATATTATTAATAAAAAGAAATTTTGTGGCGTTATCAAACGCATTTACTTCTTTTTCTATTCCGGGGATGGAATTTTGGGCCGTTAACAAACGCCTTAAAATGCTCGGAATCAATTCGGGCACGAGAATAAAAAAGAATCATTTCTTAGCAGAATCTGTTCCCAGGCACAGAATCGTTGTCATGCGCAGCCTTAAAGTCCTTTGGAAAAGTTGTGCCGAACACAACAAGCATTTAGAAGTAATAAAAATATATAGTCTATTTGGGTCAAGGGCACTTTCGGTGGATATCTAATCACCATATATTTTGCGGAGAAATAGTAGGAAAACTTAAAAGGCCGGCCCATACATAGAAGGCCTTGATTGCAAAACATACCTTAAATTAACAAAATTAACAAGATTGGCGAAGTCTGCACCCTTGGCCCACCAAGAAAATTTTAAAATTGGATGTCGAATTTGACTCGCATCATTCATTGCTGCCCAAATATCTTAGGACATGAGTAGGAATTTGTTTAAGATACACTATTGTTGAAATCGGAAAATGAAATGAATTATTATCGCTTTTTAGCCACATATAAACGGTATGGATTTCAGATTAGTGTGCATTTAACATGCTAACATAGTTGTCATCTTGTACATGTTTACATCACTTGTGGAGATCATTTTTCATTGCCAATGAACCAAATTAATTGTATGTACGGAAATAATAATCAGGGCGTAAAATCGGGTTGTACTAAAATTTTGATTCGTAAAATTAATATGTTAATTAAGTAGCGGGACGGAAAAGGATAAAATGGTGAAAATCATGCATCCAACCACGGAAAACCACCAAGGTGCATCACACATCTAATTACAAACCTAATACAGTTAAGCCCCTGCTTAGTAGCTAATCCATTTGTTACTTGCCTCATAATCCCCAATTATTGCTTAGTAATGTAACATAAAAATTTAATTGACGTGGACCGTTCATGTTGGCAATTTAAATTAACCATTTTTAAGAAGCATGGAAGCATCACAAGGTTGATCATTTCTGAAGTGTTTGATTGAACTTCCTTTTTTTTTTTTTTTTTTTTAAGCATGTATTCTTTTCTCACTATCATTGTTCTTGCGACTTTTGCAGGGAGGCCATATCTTTGGAAACCCTACATATTCAGTTGACAGTTCAGTTTCATAGTTTCATCCGCAAGAAGAGGGCAATTTAATGTTTCCACTTCAACAAGAAAGCTGATATGGCCGGCTAGCAAAGAATCGGAGAACAACTCCCGTCGCAAAATCTCCGATATCCTTTGCTAGCTGGTATCTATAGTAACTCGACATTTACCAACTCTTTCAGAAACTTTTGTACCCCGAATAGTAGAATTGTCTTAGTTACTTCATAAAAGAATGTAGACTTGGTCCCGGTAAAATCAACCACTTGGAAGATCAAATAGAAACCGACAATAGGATCCTCCCGGAGAAAAGACATGATTCTTTGCCTGATATTTGTATGGCCCTCTGAACAGACTCTTTTAAGTTAATAAGCATGAATTCCTCCATATACATTGCATCGCAAGAACTTTCTGTAAGTGAGGTTTATGATGGTTAATTCAGAAACTCCGCAATTTGCATGGATGGAGCAATTTCCGCGGATGATCTGTAGAGATGCAAGGTTCGAATACCACATGCTATTATAAACAAAGAACAGTACTAGCGGCTTCAATCTCTTTTATGGTGGGCGCAAGATAGACATCGTCCCCAACCAATTCCTACACATCGGGGTTGGACCTAAGCATAGATGGGGTTTGGCCTAGGTTGTTCTTTTGGTAGTGACGCTTGCTAGTTGCCCTCCATTGTCTGCAACAACAACCTTAAATCCCTTTTCGTTCCGCAAGAAGCTACCCTCCACGCAATCAAGAAGACGGTGCTGTGTCAATCAATATTGCTGGAATAAATGCTGAAAAAGCACGAATTGTTTGGACATGGTTGAAGATGAGACGGACATGAGAATCAAACGGTCAATGGGCATTCGATCTTATTTTGAAAGAGAATAATCACGAAAAAGCATACTGGAAAACTCCTTGAGGTCAGAGATGCTACAATCTACAACTAATTAGCTGCAAGTGCTTGCTTGAAGATTCGAAAAAGATCGGTATCTAAACATTAAACTCCATGACGATCGGTCCATGCCCGACGATGTACCAAGATCGGCTTTTCGGAGCCATTCCACCGATGCTTGTGGTCCTCTGCCACTGTACATGCACTACAAAATTGACCCTAGCTGTGCATTATTTCTGGAACTCCATTCGTTCTTGGAAGCGATGGCAACGACATCAAGGTATCCTTTCGTGTCCGATTCTTCTTTCTAACTTTTGACCCGTTCGATTCATTTGGCATTTCATCTTCATCAAACCGCTCTTTCTTCAACGATTAGTAAGCTAATCTTCTGGAAACCGAGAATGGACTTTCCATTTTAAGAAATAATGAGCTTGATGGAGAGAAAACCGATGGATTTTGACCCGTTTGAAAAGTTAGGATTCTCTTGACCATGATATAACGACCAGATATACCCCCATAAACTTCATAAATAAGGGGAAAAATACACGAGTTAAATCCTAAGTGGTGGCCTAATCAAGTCCACATTCTTCCATGTTCAATACTGTACCTTTTTTTTTTTTTTTGATAACCAAGGATCCGCCACCATTCCCCAGGGACGAGCCCGTACAGGTAATCGGGGTGCCTAGACCTCGGGGGAGACTAGCCCAGCAATCCACCGCTAGGGCCCCCCACTTAAATTACGGAACCGAGCGGGGATTCGAATCCAGAACCTCTGAGAAGGAAAGGAAAGCGCCCACCAACTCGGCCGTACGCAGATGGGTAAAAACTGTACCTTTTTTTTTTGGTAAGGTAAAAAAAATTTTTTTTTTTTGGTAAGGTAAATACTGTACCTTTTTGTTCATATATTTGTGGAGAATCTCAATGTTCAGGCCAAATTATTGAAGAACCTTTCTTTTGCTTTTCAAAGATTGCATGAAAACAAAAAATGTTCCTTCGTTGCATCATTTCTTCCATATCAAATCAATTTCGTGAAAATCATGGCAATTCCACTCAGAGGAACCTTGAAAAGGATGAAGTACTGTTTTGCGCATGTGGGGAATGTCGCCTTGGATGTAATCTCGAGGGGGACAAGGTAATCGATACCAAAAAGCCTAGTTTACATATGAAACAGCCCTATCATAAATCCAGAAATCTCATTGGACCTCGCGTTTTTTGAGGGTTTGAGAAAAGCCGTGGAACGACCCTTTTGCTTTTGTCAATCTAATTCAACAAGACACTGATTCATAGCTAGAACAAAATTCATATGAACAGAGCAGCCAACTACAATCGATTCCATGCGAGAATTGGCTTCTTATGTGCAACTTCATGGCCTGAATCTAGCCACGTGGCTTCAAATGCGACGCCTTATGTGTCAATATCATTTTGACGCAGATTCTTATCGACAATTGACTGTGTTTCTGGAAGATGATTGTTGTTTTTGCTTGGCCAAAAGAGACGCGATCTCATTGGGTTCAACTTGCAGAAGAACAGCGGAACAGCACAGTGAGTAAACATGTAGGGAGCTCAGAACGTACTAGCTCAGATTCCTTCGAGGAGGATGAGAACATGTGCTTCTCCTAGGGACCTTATGAAAACAAAGTGACAATTCGCAGCAAATGCAAGTAGTCCTATGTACCGTACCAAGTGGGGCATCATTTGCAGCCCCACCCACCACCCATTGCCACGACAAATGCTACCTCACGAGAATAACTTTGATCGGCTCGATCAATAATGGACACACACGAACCGACCAGGTCAACTGTCGAATCTAACAGCCCTTCCTTAATCTCTCGTTCATGAACTTAAAAAACATGAAGTTTTCTTCGATATGAACTGATTGAGCCGAGATAGACGATGGAAAACCTAGCCGGACCGAACGAGTTCAAGAAGGAAGCCAATTGCCGAGATCACCCGCCCATCAGCGCTTCGAGCCTAATCGTGGGTTGAGTATTCGCCTGAAAACCCTTTCTAAATCTTTCATACTTTCTTGAGCTTGAAAAAAAAAATTTAGATGATTTTCTCTAGGGTTTGTTTTCGATATATGTTGTCGAACAAAGGGGAAATTATAAAAAAAACTTTAAACCTCCTGTATTTGTGCCAAGTCAGTCTTCAACCTTTTAATTTGGCCTATTTAGTCATTTCAATCAATTTTGACTGGAAATCGTTGATGTAGATACCGACCGTCCTATGTGGCACAGCTAGTGTAGGATGGCCGGCATGTTACGTAGGATGGCCGGCATTGACGTAGACAATTTTAATTTTAAAAAAATTTATGAAAATTTATGAAATTTTTTATAACTTTTTATTTTTTTGCTTCTCCTTTTTGTTTTCTTTTTTCTTTTTACTTATATCTTTTCCCTTTTTATCTTCTAAGCCCAGTAGCCTAGATCTGGCAAGGGCTGCAAAGCCCTCGCCGGTCACGAACGAGGGCTGCAAAGCCCTCATCGGCCACAAGCCCTTGCCTAGGGTCGTTGAGGGTCGGCTGGTGACTCTCGCTGGACTTCATAGAAAAAAGAGGAAAAGAAAGAAAGAAAATAAAAAAATAAAAAATTCTTAATTTTTTTAAAAAATTAAAAATTATAAAAATTATCTATGTCATTGCCGGCCGTTTTACGTGACACTGCTGGCGTCCACGTCAGCGAGTTCCAATCACAATTGGACCGGAAGGATTAAATTGGCAAATCGTCAAAATGTCTGGGATTAAATTGGCCAAATTAAAAAGATTTAGGATTGAATTGATATAAATACAATAGGTTTAAAACCTTTTTGGTAATTTTTCCGTCCAACAAGGCATTGATATCATTTGATAGAGAGAGCCCTCACCAGCGGGAGTCAACAACAAAAAGTTGGGACCAAATAAATTTGTACAACCGAAAGCTTAAAGCTTATTGGTGAGTGGACCAACAGAATGCATTATATAGGTTGGATGCTGGGAAATGAAATGATTCATGTGGTCACCATACATATCTTCCCCCCTTTAGACCTTGCCACACCATTGAATATACCTCTACTCCTAGACAGATTCGCCTGAAGCTTTCCCTAAGTGTAGCATTTTTTACATCATCTCCAACCAAAACATGACCTCGCGTGAAATCTGATAATGATGTGATACTCTAATCACCGCGGGAAGATTCTAAGATGTCTTGTCACTCTTGTCACTGGTTGAGCCTCGCCCTCGCCAGTGGTCGGCGAGGGCTCGCCTCTGGCCGTTTGTTGGACCTCGGTGACCGGCCAGAGGAAGAACTGGAGGAAAAAAAAGAAAGAGAAAGAAAAGAAGAAAGGGAAAAAATTTAGAAAAATTCGAAAAATATTATTAAAAATTATTCACGTCAGTGTCGGTCGCGCCACGTAGATGGCTGGCGTTCATGTTAGCGATTTCTGGCCAAAATTAGCTAGATAGATTAAATTGACGCAAATACACAAATTTTATGACTTAATTGGTCAAAAAAAGATTTATGAATTAACACGATTGTAATAAATTTATGATTTTATTGGTAATTTTTCCTTTCCCGAGAAGATGAGTAAGAAAAGTTCAGAGTGGACTTTTTTTTCTATTAGTCACATTTAGTATAATTTATGATTTGAATTATGTGGATGGACAGTAGTCAAACCGTGTAAAGATGCACGATAATACCCTTGTTTCAGAGGATCACATCGATCATGATATCAAGTCTTGTTTTCCTCAAAGAGAAACAAATTTACCTTTTTCTTTTCTTTTCTCAAAACCCTAGATTAAAGCAGGCCTTTTGCTTTTCTTGCTTTTTAGGTCAAATCAAGAACTTTATTTTACTGACATCAGCTTTCTCTCTTTGGTGGCCTTTCCGATTATGATCTTTTAAGGCACCACTTAATTCGAGGGACGCGGGTTAATTTGTGGTCATCTTCAAATTCCATTAGCAGGTTTTTGATATGGACTTCATTTTAGGAGGAGCCTCACAATAAAGTGTAGGATTGATTTCTAATTAAGTAGCTTAAATGCAATGAAAATTCCACCGGTTTAACTAAAACGAACCAAAATATACACTCGTGAAGATCAACTGAAAAGTGCCTCCGGGAAAAAAAAACCAAAAAATACACTTGTAAATATTAATTGAAAAGTACAGCAAAAAAAAAAAAAGACTAACTGAGAAGGCAATCCAAGAGTCATAAAATTGGAAACAATTATTTTTTAGCTAAAATGATGGGTCATCGTAAGTCATAACAATACACTTTGTTAAAATATCCTACATTGTTTGACAGTGAGGTGTATATGTTCTTTAGACCATTTTATTTCGCGAAAAATGAGTGATTTAGAAAACATTTTCTTAAATATGATGTCTTATATCGCATAATTAGACAATAAAAATGTTTTCATTATCAATAATACTTTATATTTAAATATTTTTCGTGAACGATGAAAATATTATTCGTCATTCATTTTCGTAAGCGATATAAGATATCATTTTTAGGAAAATAATTTCAAAATCATTCATTCTTCACAAAACAAACGGAACCTTTATATATACGTAGTCTCCCTCCTTGCATTAGTTTAAGCTTCTTGTTTGGTATAAGAGACGAGATCTGCTCCATCCGCGTGTGATCTCTCTCCACCTATAACTCAACCTTTCGGGTTAGACTTTTTAATACACTAAATTTCGGGCAATGGATCTAATTATTAGTTCTATTCGTTTTGAGTTGGGGCTAAGTAGGTGTCGATCATCCCTATTTTTCTTTCTTTTCTGGGTGAGTCTACTGTACTTGTCGATGAATCTCTTTTCCTCATTTCTGCGTATATAGTAAAGGAAAAGAGTAAGCATCAGAATCTCATGAATTTTCAGAAGCTGGGAAGGGAGATGAGGTTTGCCATCGATTTCTAGAAGCCCGGCTCTCTTTTCTGCTGGGCTTTCTGGCAGACTTCCACCGGCTTGCTACAGAGCGAATGGCCATTCCTTGGGCGAGTGATGCGGTGACCCGTGGCGGATGGACTTCGATTAATCCTCTCTAGTGGGCATGGAATAAAATCCATTATAAATTAAAAGAATGGAGCGAGGCGATTAGCATCACTATATCTTTGAATTTTATACAAGACTGTAGCGTACGCCACGAAATATTTGATTCGAACAAAATTACTCTACTCACTTGTAAGTGCACGAGACGTAAGGGCAAGCATGGTTCCGGGTAACACGGAACCAAAAAATCGGGCGGGTGGGAACTTGTCTGGTTCCAGGTTTCAGGTTCCAAAAATTGAGAACCTGTTTTGACATGTAGATTCCAGGTTCTAGATAGATAGGACTTAAAACCTAGAACAAGTTTCTGTATTTTTCTTGGTCTTTTCGCGTGATCCTACGGTATTTCATGGCGTCCGATGATGAGTGTATAATCTAGAACCACTAGTTTGAGCTTCTATTTTATGACTAAGACTTTCACTTTGTTAATGTTTTACATTTTTATGTATCTAAATATAAGTTGTGGTAAATACATTATAGCAAAAAATGGTGATCATTAAATGTGATAATTAATTGCAATCATTCAATTAATAATATAGGCGGAACCTGATAGGCCTTGGAATCGATCTCAAAACCTGTGACAGGGTAGATTTCGAGTTCCAAATTATGCAGGATAGGTTTTAGGTTCCAAAAATTGAGAAATCTGTTCCGACGGATAGATTTCATGTTCTAAAAACATGAGAAACCCGTTTCAACAACGAATAGTTGGATGAAACCTGAAATTGATCACTCTTAACGAGACGTCACCGCAGCTATATCGAAGGTACTAGGGAGGAAATGAGACCATTACACGGGCCCAAGTTCCACTATACGTGGTAAACTCCAGGAAAGCATCTTTTCCTTTCGCCTGCTTGTACATAGCCACTATAAAGCTTGCCACTTCTTACACTACCTCTTCGTGACCTTACTTCCGACTTCTCTCTCTCTCTGTCTCTCGCTCTCTCATGGATGTCAAAGATTACACCCAAGATGGCACTGTGGATCTTCGATGTCGCCCGGTCTTGGCCTCCAAGACTGGAAAATGGAAAGCCTGTGCTTTTCTTGTTGGTAAGCTTGCAAAAGAAAAAGCCCACCGTCTTACTTTACACTTAACTACTTCAAAAGCAACCCAAAGATTCTTCAAGATTCTTAAATTTTAATTTATGACAGTTTTACTGCTTCAATACCGTTCTCGGGTTTCTACCTTTGAAGCTTACGTAGTTCATCTTGCATCACAGAAGCCTCCGTTTTTCTTTGATCGTTCTCCTCTCTCTCTCTCTCTCTCTCTCTCTCTCTCTCTCTCTCTCTCTCTCTCTCTCTGATGATGATGATGATGATGATGATGATGATGCTCGAACTGATGCCCTTTAGTAATAGTGGAAGTTCAGAACTAGCGTTATTTTAATGGAGCCCTTTTCCGCCACCAATTAGTTACGAAGTGAAGCAAAAGGGTCTCGAGTCATTCATTTAACTGGGTCGAATTTGCAGGGTATGAGGCATTTGAGAGGATGGCTTTTTATGGAATAGCTTCCAACTTGGTGAACTACTTGACCACCCAACTCCATGAAGACACTGTGTCGTCTGTTAGGAACGTGAACAACTGGTCGGGTTCTGTGTGGATCACGCCCATTCTTGGTGCCTATATTGCCGATGCCTATCTGGGTCGGTTCTGGACTTTCACTGTTTCATCTCTCATCTATGTCATGGTAATTACCACCTGCTTTATAAATTTTTAGTGCCAGTATTGCTGATGCGTGATGCCTGGCTGATGTCTATCGGTCTCAAGTTTATCGTGTTTGTGTTGCATCAAATGATCAGAGTCTTGATTTTGCATGAGAACTTCATCATCAATAGCGTCGAGTTGGTCATGTTAGCGTGTTATTATTGGTTGCTCAGCATGGAGAAACAACAAGGTCCGTTACTGTAATGGTGGCTTTGGTGAAAGTTCTCAAAAAAGTTGGATCATTTACATGATAGTGAGCTATCAAAACAGAGCATACCACTTGTTTGGGAGAAATCTGCTGTGACCCACTGGTGACGGCTAATTGAGGAATACGATTTTCAAGTTTGTGGGACCAATGAATTGGTGTTGATCCAATGAATGAGCTGCATCTTTGTTCTCCACAAGCTTAATCTCACACCCAGGCCCACTGTGAAGGGTCTCATTGTCTACTGGACCCTTCGTATGATGATTTCTTTTTTCTGTTTTTTATCTGTAATGTGGAAAATGAGCTTCATCTAAATTGATTAAGACATGAAACTTTGGATTCATCAGAAAATACCAAGAGATTTTACATGCCAAGAAACATATGCAGTTGGTCTTATTGTCGAATCAACAACTAGTATGATATGGGGGGGATCTCAAAGTTTTTGCCTGTTGTGTGGTGTATTTCTAGGTGTAATTAATGATGTCTCTGTAACTTGTTCAACAGGGAATGATTTTTCTTACAATGGCTGTGTCGCTAAAATCCCTGAGGCCAACATGTGCAAATGGAGTCTGCAACAGGGCCTCCACTTCACAAATCACATTCTTCTACAGTGCCCTATACATAATCGCCATCGGGGCCGGCGGGACTAAACCAAACATATCGACTTTCGGCGCCGATCAGTTCGACGACTTTGATCCTCATGAGAAAGAGCTCAAGGTCTCCTTCTTCAATTGGTGGATGTTCAGCTCGTTCTTGGGCGCTCTGTTTGCCACGCTTGGCCTCGTGTACATTCAAGAGAACTTAGGATGGGGATTGGGGTACGGAATCCCCACGGTCGGTCTGCTGTTGTCCCTATTTATATTTTACTTGGGGACACCGATTTACAGGCACAAAGTTAGGAGGACCAAGAGTCCTGCAAAAGATCTAATTCAAGTACCCATCACTGCCTTTAAAAACAGGAAGCTTCGGCTTCCTGATGATCCCTCAGCGCTTCACGAGCTCGAGCTACGATATTATGTTGGTAGTGGGAAACGACAGGTCCATCACACTACGGTTTTCAGGTACGCTAGCTAGCTACTCTGCTGATTACTGACATTTTGATAATGCCGTCGGTTTTATCCACAGCTCATACCTTTTGTTTAGCCTTGAAATTAATGTGGATTTATGCTTAAGCTTTCTTTGTTCTTTCCTTGCTAACAATGGGGCGTCCGGGGGAAAATAAGCCGTACAATCTTTAAAAATTGGAAAACTGGAAGGAAAGAACTATAGATCTCGCGGACTTCAAATATTGCCATATTGCATACTCACGACTATGCCTTTAATTAGAAAATTGGAAGACGTTACACAGAGTATCGAATTTTATGAAATGACAAAATGAGATCCACTGACAACGACCCAACCCAAGTGAATGAACTCAAGATCTTCTGTGATCATCAACTAAAGTCTGTCCCTTTCTTGTAGTCAATGATTTTACTTTTCTGTTTTTTCTGGATTACACTACTTATCCTCTTCATCATGACTATTACATGGTTGGTCGGTAGTGGCGGTGGTGGAGGTGGTGGTGGGGGTGGCTAATGAAATACGGTTGATATGCCTAACTTCTCTGAAAAGTTCCATACCATTCTCTTATCTTCAAACATCGGAGACGCTAGTCCTTAGTAGTGGGGAAAACCAAGAGGAGAAGCATTCGCCATTGTACGGGAGGAGGTTTAAGGGGACCTACCATTTCATTTGAACAGCTTGGAAATCTGCTACATCATTAATTGCAAAAACTTGTGGTTTCGATGGACTTTTTTTTCCCTCATGGTGCACTTCTTTTGGACTCGAGTAAGGAAAAGTCCCAATCGTTGAGCAAGTTGGTTCATGTGTGAACGAAATCGTTCTCAAGTGTGGCCCCTAAATAACCCTACCACTCTTCAGATTCTAATAAATTGTGTGCGTGAATCACAGCAGTGCAGTCCTCTCTCATTCATTGCACTAATGTGCAACTGAGAATGAAAGATAGCTTCCGCTGAACAATTAAAATAAGGACTTCATGTGATATGAAACCATTTTCTTTTTCTTTTTTTTGATTGACACTTTTTTGTCTTTGAAGCCGTGCTTAGGTTGTACAGTGATTTTCCCATGCATCTGTCAAGAACATAAAGCGGTAACTGAATGATCTGCTGTCCCTGATGATGCATCTCAAAGTCTTGGGTTAAATGGTTGCGTTAAGTCATACGTGTAGTGTACAGCTTGATGATTGGCCCACATGTCCCAAATCCTTAAGCAAGCACGAAAATGAACACGTGGGGTACCTCTGACAAGTAATTCGTATGGCCTGTTACTTTTACTAAGCAAAAATTACTCATGGATAGCGAAATTGCACATGTTCACACTCATTTTCCATTTCTGGTCCACATCAACTTGTTCCTAGAAAAAATGCTAATGCTAAAAGAAATGTTGTGTTTGACGTGCGTAACTTGACAGTAATTTCTGTACTTCCCTCTGGGACGGGCATTCGTCTCCATTAGTGACGGACGAAGACCATCACTTTCTTTTATAGTCGCGCAATGATCTCTAAAGTTATTGCACATAAAGATTGTTCTCTTGTTTGGTCCACTAAGTAATGGCTTTTCAATGTAAGTGGAGTGATACAGATCGTTCCACTAAAAGTCAGATAATCAGTTTTTGACTCCATGCTTAGGGATCCAGGAAATTGAACTGAAAATTTATTTTCTTAATATAGAAACATTGTTGATGATGCCCAATAGTTAAAAGCAAAGGAGAAATTTCCATTTTCTTGTTTTATTGATTAGATTTTGGTTGGACTGTAAGATAACTGGATTGCTTCATTTTTTTTGTTCTTGCAGGTTCTTGGACAAGGCTGCAATAAAAGAGAGCAGCACAAATTCCTGCAGACCACCCTGCACAGTGACTCAGGTTGAAGGCATGAAGCTCATTTTAGGGATGATCCTGATATGGCTTGTCACTCTAATCCCAAGCACCATATGGGCACAGATCAACACGTTATTTGTCAAACAGGGCACCACTTTGGACCGAACCCTGGGGCCAGACTTTAAGATCCCTGCCGCTTCCCTAGGGAGCTTCGTGACCCTCTCAATGCTCATCTCCGTGCCGATGTACGACCGGTATTTTGTGCCCTTCATGCGCCGGAAAACTGGGAACCCCAGAGGGATCACGCTGCTCCAGAGGCTTGGGATTGGGTTCGTCATCCAGGTGATTGCTATTGCCGTTGCTTATGCCGTGGAAGTTCGAAGGATGCGCGTGATCAGCTCCCACCACATAGCAGGCTCGAAGGACATTGTCCCCATGAGCATCTTTTGGTTACTGCCTCAGTACATCCTGCTAGGGATCGCGGACGTCTTCAATGCAATCGGATTGCTTGAGTTTTTCTACGATCAATCGCCGGAAGACATGCAGAGCCTAGGCACCACGTTCTTCACGAGCGGGATCGGCGTCGGGAATTTCTTGAACAGCTTTCTCGTAACAATGGTGGACAAGATCACCGGGAAGCTCGGACAGAAGCGCTGGATCGGGAACAACTTGAATGACTCTCACTTGGACTATTATTATGGCTTCCTTTTGGTCATATCCACACTGAATCTTGGTGCCTTCTTGTGGGCATCTAGCAGGTACGTCTACAAGAGGGAGATCAAGGAAGTTGAGGGCTGTGAGCAAATTGAAGCCAAAGCCTTGGAAATTTCTCCTCTGGGGTTACAAGTATGAAGATATTCAATTAGAGTGGTACAAAAAATCAAATCACAAAGGCATGCATCTTCACACTTCTCGAAGAGGAGTGATTATCTGGCTTTATTGCAGCTAAAGCATATAGCGTTAATAATGCATTAATCCAATTATTACATTCTGCTCAAAGGAGAGGAGAAGAAAAAAGAGCAAAAGAGAGAACAATTTCCTCTAGATTTGAAATGCTGGTTTTGAAGAATATGAGAGAAATTGACTGTATTAGGACTGTTCTATTGCATACTATATGCCTTTTTGCTTACATGGTCTGAATTTTGTTGTTTCCTTTAGTGTTTGTAAAACTCAAAGAAGAGGAGAATAAACCACTTTAATTGCTCACTTGATTACAAAATTATCCAATTGATCTTATTTGAAACATTCCTCAAGTTCGTTTTGTCAAAGCACTGAACCCCTAATCGCTCTAAACACGATCTAATTGCTCTAATGGAGATAACACAAGATCCATTTTGATTTTTAACTATCATTTGAACATGTAAATAATGGTTTCCAAATGTCCTACCGAATATGTCAGACTATGACTAAGCCAAGTTTAGAAAAAGATTAAGGAACGGAAAAGAAATGAAACACTCTCGTGCGTACCTTGTACTAAATAAAAGTGCACCATCCAAGAGCCGGCCCTTTGTCAAAGTATTATCTCACATTCGTTTGATTATTGGGTTTGACTGCGGCTTGCATGTATGTTGTCTCATTTTACTTAATATTTTAAACTTTTGGATTTGACATTTTGACACCCCTTACCGCAATCATATTTTCACTCACTATAATCTGCACAAGGCAATGCAAATTATGTTAACCTTGGCAAAGGCTTCTTGAATATCCAATCGATTCTTATATGAACAATACTTTGGTTCCTGCCTTTTACATGACAATTTTTTTTTTATAAGTTTCTTCTGACTTTATGGCAGGAGCCAAAACATGTTCTAATTATATTTTCTACTTATAAGTTTCTTATATGAAAAATGGTTCCTGCCTTTTGAACCCAGATATGTGAACGTGCATAATTGTTCACTTCTGAGGTCTATCCCAAGTAATTAATTTTGAATAATCTTTTCGTGGGAAGTGTTACGTAACCCGCTTTAATGAAAAAAATTTCTGAATTTTAGTACTTTTTTTTCCTTTCCTTTTTCTTCTTTTCTTTTTTTTTTCACCAACTGTGGGCCAGCGAAGTCACTGGCTGACCATCGTCGGTCATAGGCAAGGGTCGCTGACCCTTGCCTATTCGAGCGAGGGCGTCACGTCCCTCGTTGGCCATGGGCGAGGGACTCCGCGCCCAGATCCAGGCGAGGGCTGACACCCTCACTTGTTGGTTGGCGAGGGCTGTGATGCCCTCGCTTGGTATGGGCGAGGGCCACAACGCTCTCGCCGGCCACACTGCCCATAGGTGAGGGCTATGTGTGACACCCCAGAATGTCACACATGACGCATGTCTTATCCGATTATAACTCATAATTATTATTATTAGTATGCGGAAGCTCAAAATCATAAAATACGAGAAACATAATGGGCAAGTTCTAATAATTTACAGATATGATTTTTTTCCCATTATCTTCCCTCTTCCAAGTATTAATAGAAGTAGCAAAAGGAACATAATACAAAGCACTAACTCTAGGAAGCAAGTCGGGTCTTGTCGATACCATCCCATACTCTTGCATCCAAAACTTGCCTATACAGAGTCACATACTAGACTACGGATCAAGGACTTCACCCATCGACATGCCATCAATGGCGTCAAAACTAGAGGGACTATCGAAATCCCTAAGTGGTCTGACTAACTCCCCGTCCATATTCCAATATCAAGCAACAAATTGATGGGGAATCCATTCTTGAAGCCCCACATCTTTTGATACGATGGAACTACACTTAGTATATAATACTGGCATTCAGGGACAAGCACATTTTCATATACACAATAGAAATACATAGGAGCTCCGAAAAGCAATGGCGGCGGGAATTCATCCTACATATCTAAAAAAATAAAGGAGTGAGTAGAAACCTAGTAAATGAAATCTCTAAGTCTTAAGTAAGAAATTCTCTTACCAGTTAACGTCATTCCAACTAACAATGTGAGTTCAAGACAAGTATTAAATAACCAGGTATGACAAATGCAGAAGTAAATTCACTATCTTTTCTATCATTATCTGCCGATGAAGACCATTAACAACTTTGCATAAGATTATCCACTCAGATGCAAGTAGATGGCATGTTATTTCAGGATGAGCATATATTACATAGTGCCTCACCACTATATACAGGGAATATGTATTCCCTACTCGTGATGAAGCTCATTGATATGCATAAGTTAGTTCATACTTGTTATGACGCTCACCGATATACACATGTGACTTCATACTTATCACTAATTAGGACCCATCTTGACTTACAAGGTATCCTCAGTACTCCCGGGGCATCTCAACACATATGGCATTGTCACCATCAACTTTTCGGAATTAGAATCATAAATACCTTTGCCACACCATACGGCACAATCATCATGGGTGTCCTCTACATCATCAGGGATAAATACATCAATTTATGGCCTCATGATGATGGTCAACATAGGCTATACGAGCCAACTCATAAGACTTTCATGTCCCTTCAATCTTGTAGAGACCCGTCTGTAGACGGTAGAACATTTGGCTAACTCTGAAGTCTTTTACACATTTTCATACAGGGGAATCGGCCATGAAAAATGTCTTCCTCACATAGCATCTTTCACATACATTTCATAAAAATATAATAGACGCCATACACATCACAATAATTTGCCATTTCTCATACAATTAATAATAAACAATCAATTACATGCACTTCAACGCATATATCCTTACTAGTTCCATGCTAAGCCATCATCATTTAATCAAAAGCCACTGATAAGTAATCGGTAACTTATGAGCCAATGGTCATAAATTGACAATGTGAACATTGACAATCCAAATAATCGATAACATGAATATTGACAACTCAAACAATCAACCAAGTGATTAATAAGCAACACTTAGCTAGTAAATCAGTAATTTAGTTGAATTACAAAAATATTACTTTCAGCTTTAGTTTCACCATTATCACTTTTTTATACTACCAAATCTTATGGACATCGATTAATTACAAACTTGACATGTAAAGACTCATCGATTCAAGTCAAACGAACACAACAATTCAATGCACAATCACTAAAACTTTCTCAAACTTAACATCTAAATTTAAACTAAAATATTCAACTATCAAACAACTAAGTCAAGAGTACCAAGTAGATCAATTCAAACAATGAAACAAAATCCAATCAACTTGAGATTTGTCGCAAATAAAATCAATATTCTAATCTTCTGAATTTTTTTTTGGTCAGATAATCTTATGGCTTAACAATCAAGATATCAATTTTAAACCCGTGAAATAAATAATTCGATCTAAAGGCTTATAGATTCGAATTAAAGGTCATGTGCAATTGCGAATTAGGAAAGTTATTCTAATCGAGATATGCCTATCACTCAAAAGATTTGAATAGATATCAATCATTCGAATTAGGCAATAACCGAAAATCAAATCTTAGATAGGATTTTACCTATTTCGCAGATAATATTTCAAAATTTGAACCAACGGACGGTGGATCATAATAGCGGCTGGCGGTGGTGTTCGGCCAAGGATGGTGCTCAAACGGTGGTGCAAAGTGGCTGGCGACAATGGCTGGCTGGTCACGGCTCTGTAGGGACTCGCGGGTTGGTGGTGTGTCGCGAGTGACTAGTAATGGATTCGTCTCGCCTACGGAGGTGCACAGGGAGGTCTCTGAGTGGTGGCCATTGGTAAGAAAAAAGGGAGAGATGCCACAAGGAAAAGAGAGAGACGTTATAGTCAGGATCGACAGGCGCAGTTAGTTGCTTGCACGACCAGACAGTCACAGTGACTAAGAAGGCTGCGAGGGTGTTGCTGGATTTTCACCAAAAAATCTGCACACAAAGATTAAAGCACTATGTAGGCATAAGAAAATGTAAACTTGCTTTAATTTCAATTATGGGCCCTTTTAATCATTGTTGGTGTTGCGGAATCGAACTATAAAATAGACAGAGCAAGAAAATAAATTGGACATCAAATTTACGTGATTCGATCGTAGAGACCCACCATCCACTAGGAAAGTAGCAACGAATTTCACTATAAATCAAGCGATACAATGAAGATTACAACCGCGCTCGAGTCACTCAAATATTCTCAGTATTTTCTAAGCCCCAATTATACTCAATAACTCATGCTGTGTTTAGCCATATAATTTCTTACGAAATAATTTCTTAATCTCATGAAGAATTATACGCAAATTCTTAACATAAGAATTTAATTGGTTTCAACACTTGAATTCTTGATGCAATTCCACGAACAAAATCCACGGAGAAATATCTACTGTTAAGCACTCGTGAACGACACTTCAATATTTCTCTCAATCTCTGGACATGAAGATAACAAAGATCACGCTGCGACCCTTGGCATCTAACGAAGAAGAGATACTTATATATGAAACCATGTAAAATATCTTGGTCAAAGTCAGACCAATAATTCCTTATTTGAGTCCTTGTCTCGCACGAAGTAAAAACACCAAATCAGGATAGGAATTTAAAAGTAAAATATCTTCTATTTCTTTTTTTGCTTTGCATGGCGATAACTCTTGCAAAAATAGAAAATCCTTCTTCATATTCGGACTATGATGTCAAAGAAATCTAGATTTCCATGACAAATATTTGGGCGTTCATAAATGGTAATTTATCTAGGGTCGGATTTTGTTCATGAACTTAAATTCGAGACATATTTTAACAGTTGACTTATAGGCTTGACTCCTTATGGGCTTATTACAATTAAGCTTAAAGCCTTTTACTCTCATGGGCTAAATCCAGCTTATTGAAGCTCAAAACCCCATTTCCTTGTGATTTTCGACCACTAACACTCCCTCCAAGCCTTATCCGAATTTTGCCTCTTTCTTGGGCTCAGTCCAAATAATTCGACTAAGCTCAAAACCATCCACCGTCGGTCCAAATGTAATTTATCTATATGCAAAATGCTCCTAATTCTATATGCAAATTAATTAATATTTTTTTTAGAGGCCGAAGTCAATCCCTAATTTTTCTATGCAATTAAAGATTAAATTGCATTGCCAAGATTTAGGTGTCAACAATTGGAAATCCTAAAACAAGTCATAAAAGTGCAATTGAGTCTTAAAACTTTCAAAAAATGCAATAAGTTCCTAAAACTTGTCAAATTGTTGCAATCAAGTCTTTTCATTAATTCTGTCTAACTTGGCTAACAGAAAATGCTGACGTTATTTTTTTAATTATTTTATTTCTTCTACGTGACGTTGACGTGGCTAAAACATGAAGGACAATGCCAGAATGACGTCATTTTGGTCCAAATATGATTTTTAAACTAAATATTATTTAAATTAGATTAAATAAATTTTAAAAAAAGAAAGGTAAAAGAGGGCAGGGCTTGACCATCGCTGCCACCCCACTGTCGCTGGAAAGGGCTAGCGATTGTGTTGCGAGGGTTGACCAAGGTTGCCAGGTCTCGACTAATGGCCAACAACCCTGGTCGGCCGCAGGTGAAGGCCCCGGTGATAGTGGGGAGGTAGCGGTGAGGGCTCGATTTTGCTTTCCTTTTTTTAAATTTAATTTAAATAATATTTATATTAAACTATTAGATTTGGACCAAAACGAGGTCATTTTGGCCTTATCCTTCATATTTTAGTCACGTTAGTGCCACGTAGTAGAGAGAGAATAATAAAAAAGCTACTTTAGTGTTTTCCATTAGTTAAGTTGGACGGAGTTAATGGAAGGACTTGATTGCACCAATTTGATAAGTTTTAGGACTTGATTGCACTTTTTAAATGTTTTAGGGCTCAATTGCACTTTTGTGATAAGTTTTAGAACTTTTAAGATACTTATCACTAAAAGAAAAGAAAGAAAATTAGGAACAGAACAAGCAACATTGGATGAAGTCTACTTTAGGCCCTCACTTGAGACTAAGTTAGCCAATTCAAGTCGTTATTTGAGACAAGGTCTACTCGGGGTTATCTTTTCAGAAAACTGCTCCATTTCAGGTCCTAATTTGATACATGGTCCGCTTTGAGCCATCTTTTGAGAAATTGGCTCCATTTAAGGTCTTTATTTGAAAATTCTCTCGAGATAATTAGCTCTCACAATAGTGATGAATCACGTAATTTTTGTAATGCACAAATCTAATAATATCGTGGCATGCTAGTTAGAGAGTTTGATTATCAATGACCCCCAATATCCCATATCAACAGCCCCATACTTACTTAAAGGTATGTCATGATGCCTAAGGATGTCACCTATAAGACCCTAATCAACCATTTTGGGATAAGATTGCTTGTTAGATTTACCATCAAATTGTTTTGTGACTTATATAGCAAAGAAGATTTAGACTCTTTCTCTTACATTGTAGAGGAAGACATGGTTTCGTGACTCAATCATTTGTGCTAAAACAAAGGGTGATGGTGACATGTTAGAAGGAGACGTTTCAATGTTCCTTGACATGGAGGCAAAACATAAATTGAGGAAGTCAAATTGATCTTGAACCAATCATACAATTTGAACATTGTTCCACATGCGAGGATTCGAACCAAATCAACACTCGATTACAGGCGCTATTCCATGTCCATGATCAGATTTTGAATAGCTCTCATTACCTAAACATGTTGACGCAATTTCAAAACTTAGCCATGAGTCAATGATCATGTCCCGTTAGCAAAACGAGAATCGAATAGCATAACTTAATGTCCTTGCAGACATTAATGCGAGGGCCCCTATTCAGAAATTTTCTTTTTTCAACTATTATTTGACAAGTAGAACATGCCTTTCGGGCCAGTTTCTAGATTCCTTCACATGGTGAAAAACCACAAAGTTCTTTCTTCCCTTATGGCCTACGAAAGTGATATTTAATATTATAATAACAACAAGCAATAATGGTACGAAATCCCCATCAGCTACTATTAAATTGGAAGAGTTATAATTTTCCGTTCACTGTTAATTAAAACCATTAATAAAAGAAATGAACGGTGGCTCTTTTTTCAAGGTAAGATGTAGGTAATTTACCAACACTTTTGTGAAATTGCCAAATCTTTTTTATAGTTAGCAAATTGCCAATTTGTATACAATTTACTAATTTTTATTTATATAACCTATAAACTTACGATCATACGTGCATGATTTTCTTCCACATTCCATGAGTAGAAGATCCATCTTATAAATGTAGGATTAACCCTTGCCAGCGTGCGTACTCGTACGTAGTGGGAACTACCCTACCTTGATTGCTAGTGGCTTGCTTCCTTGATCGACAAACTCCTCGGAACGCCTTATTGACCGAATGAACAAAACTTACAATCTTTGATATGGTCAAGAGTATGAAGTTTTGGTTTTGCTTGCCATAGAGTCATGCATCATGCTTGTCAGCTCAGCAAAAATATGAAGAAAACTCACGTGTGAAATGAAAACTTAGTCTTAAATCTACTAAATCAACCCTTCCAGATCGATGAGGAGGGTCATACCGTCAAAGAGAACCGGTATATAAATACTAAATAGTCAAGAAATGTTGTCTATGCAGGCCTCATGTTTTCTAAACTCAAGTGCTCCGGACGATGACATCGAGACAAAGAAAGCAATGAAAATGCATAAGCTTGTTGACTTAAGTAGTAATTCGATAGACGACGGAGTCACAATCGTTTCAACAACTCCCCCACAAATCACTGCAGTTTCTGCTCTTCAAAATCCCGGTTGGACAAACAAAGAAGCTTCTCGGGCGGCTTTAGAACAGTTTCATGCAGGCATGATGTGTAGAAAGTATTTATGAAACTTGAGAACCCATCGGCCAATCAACTTAGTGAATCTTGGTCGATTTATTCGTTATGGCATATGTGCACAATCGATGAAATCAATCACAGCACAGGATTCACGCAAGATTAATGTAGTGTCTCAGTTATTTCCCTTTTACATAATTGAAGTGTGATTTATTCGCTTGTGCTTTTAACTTGCAACTAGCATCCGATGCGGTTGGCGGTTGACGTCAAATGTGTCCATCGCCTATAAATAAAATTGATCCAATGTTTCCGTCATACCAGACATTCTTGTGCCGGCATATCTGTACTTTATGGAAGGATGCAAGCTGGTGAACGAACGGTACTTTACAAAAGGTCAAACACATCTATCTAGCAGAACTGGTACTGCAAGGAACATTCCGTATTGGTCCGTTCCGTGCCCTCATCCATCCAAGTTATTGAATATTCATGTAAATAAGGGTAGTCGAAGAATTGATAATTGAATACTTTACATAAAGGAAACCCTCACCACCTAAAAAAGGTCTACCATAAGATAAAAGGTAAATATACACAGAAGTAACCCTTAAGGAAACCTTAGAAAAATTTATATAGAAACAAATCGGAACAACCCTTTAAGTAGATGGGAATTTCAAGACATCAACCTTTTGACTTTCCAAGACTAGGGCTAACTATACCCAGATAAAACATAAATACTAACATGTACTATTGATTTAGAAGCAAAATACGATGCATTGGACTTAATAAACACGTTGGATGACTAAAAACTCACATCTTCATTTTTCTTACCGTCGCCTAGTATCTAGTGCATAGAACTTAAGCAAATCCCTAAAAGGCTTTATCTTGATCAACGTCCGGATCTCGAGATCATCGAGATGTAAAACATCCAAAGGATATTCCCTTTTCCTAGAGAAGACAAACATATAGGAGGAATTGGAGGAACATGGCGTGTGGGCGTCGACACGTTAAAATAAGGAACGCATTCGAGAAGCCCGTCATCCTCGTATATCAAACTGACAGGGCATGGAACCTTCTCTAGAAAACTGTGAATTGCATAAAATTTTATGCATCTAAGACTAGACACACGGAGCTATCCAGCCATACATGTTATTTGACCGTATTGAAGCATGCTACGCCTCTTAGAAATCTAAAGAGATTTTGACCCATAATTGTGCGAGTAGAGACGAACTAAGCCGCCAAAAAGTTTGACACTAACTATTTGCATAGTATGAAACCTCTTGAGATGATCCTTCATCAATATTTGACCATTATTATGTATCAATATATCTCATGGAAAGATAGGCCTTACACCCAAAAATAAGATTCTCAAATTGAGGATTAATGACACCAATAAGAGAAATTGTCAAAATTCGAACTTTATCGATCCATTCTCTTATCTATATTAGGCATCTGCTTCTCCTAGAAACAGCAGTTATAAAAAAACGAGTCCCCGGTAAATGATTGACTCTATTATTTCTTAATTCTGTTAGGATTAGGCGCATAATCACAAGGAAATAGAGAGTAAAAGCGAGAAAAGAAAATCGAGACACAAGATGTTTATCATGATTTATCCTTAAACTAAGACTATGTCCAGCAGTGGATTCCACTATAATTAGCACCTCACACTTCTCTTATATTCCTCAATTATATATATATATATATAGGTAACAATAGCTATTCATGGGTTCAAGAGAATAAATGTATAGGTAACATTAGTGGGACCCTCGTATTTTTCTGTCAAAGGGGACTATCGGCCACTCCCCAACAAATTCTAGTTAGATGGTATATGTGAGACAAGTTTCAAGTACTTTTGAGTTGCCAAAAGCTGTACATAGGCTCAGGGTCAGAAGCAAGTTTCGATTTCCTATTCATGTGTAGACCACGCGACATTATCATGGATGACTCCGATTTATGGATCCCGACATTTCGACAAAAACATTAAAACTACCCACGGAGACCTTTTTGACAAAATTATCCACCAAATCCGTTTAAATTATCACACCCTTTTGGCATGTAAACGTCACTTTTTCAAAGAAAGCCGCGTTCCGCCTACTTCTTTAGAGATTGGTACCATATCATCATCATCTTTGGTGCCTAATCCTCTCATATTATATTGGGAAAATACCACCAAAAATCTTGAACTATGCCACTTGTAACAAATTTAACCTGAACTTTTTTTTGTAATACGAAAAACCTCAAACTATGCCACTTATGATAAATTTACCCTGAACCTTTTTTTGTGATACGAAAAACCCCAAACTATGCCACTTGTGACACATTTACCCCACAATACTTTGGTCCATAAGCATTTTCGTCTTTTTCCTTTTTCTGTTATTTTTTTCCTTTTTTTTTTCTTTTCTTCTCTCTTCCCTCTGCCGGCCATGGCGGAGGGAAGCTGGCGAGGGTGGCCCTCGCCGACGCTGTGGTTGGGCGAGGGTTGCCATCGCTCGACGCCGGATTCGGTGAGGGCGACCCTCGCAGGCGTCGAGCGAGGGCTGCCCTTGCTCGACGTCGGTGAGGGTCGCCCTCGCCAGATCCAACAAGGGTTGCCCTCGCCTGAGTCGGGCGTCGGGCGAGCCTCGCCGGCGTCGGGCGAGAGTCGCCCTCGTCTGGGAGGGTGAGGGCGAGCCTCGCCGGATCTGGCAAGGGCGACCCTCGCCTGGGCGGGCGAGAATCGCCCTCGCCGGCGTTGGGCGAAGGTAGCCCTCGCCCAACCCCAGCGCCGGTGAGGGCCGCCCTTGCCGGCTTCCCTCCGCCGTGGCCGGCGAAGGGAAGAGAGAAGAAAAGAAAAAAAAAAGGAAAAAAAACAGAAAAAGGAAAAAGACGAAAATGCCCACGGGCCAAATTATTGTGGGGTAAATGTGTCGCAAGTGTCATAGTTTTGAGTTTTTCGTGTCACAAAAAAAAGTTAAGGGTAAATTTGTCACAAGTGACATAGTTTGGGATTTTTCGTGTCACAAAAAAAAGTTCAGGGTAAATTTACCGTAAGTGGCATAGTTTAGGGTTTTTGGCGGTATTTTCCCTATTATATTCTCATCTTTCTGAACCTACAGTTGGCATGCACTTTCATGGGTCTTCGTATTAGGTCACCCGCTGAAAACCTTGTCGCCTTGAGAACCGCTCTCTATATAATCCCCCTCGTATCGAGTCATTTCTTCATCAGACACACAGCACGGTTCGTTATGAGTGTGCTGAAAATGGCCTCGTCTTCCTTGTTTTCAAAGGCCATTTTGACTTTGGCTTGCGTTGTGCTCCTTACTGGCTGCACGACTGCTCAGCTTTCGACTGACTTTTACGCCAAAACTTGCCCCAAGCTCTTCCCGACGGTGAAGAAAACCGTGCAGGCAGCGATTGCCAAAGAGACCCGCATGGGTGCCTCGCTCACCCGCTTGTTCTTCCACGATTGCTTCGTCAATGTAACTTCTCATTCTCATCCACTTTAACTTCTCAACATTCTTTGCCGATATTGAAGACCAATTCGCACATGCTCCTTTAATCATCTGTGTATGTGTCCTACGAGTTTTTTGGTCCATTCATTCGTCAACAAAACCCCCCAGCAACATGTTCTCGAGGTGTAATTTCTTGCATCGGCCAAGCCTAGGCAACACTCTCTCTTTTTCATCGTCGTCTAGCAATTTGCTAAATCTTTCTTTTTGTCATCCTTAAGCGAGAATTCAACATATTCAGAGAAAAGAATAAATCAAACAAAAGTATGGTGTCGGGTTGTCTTGTCCGGTGTCCAATGCAAATACGTAAAAAGAAACACTTGACCTAGTTTGTCATTTGTAAGGTACGTATTCCATGCAAAAACAAAAGAATGCCCTTTGACCTGGTAAGCCATCATGAAGTAAGATGCTGCACTGAAGTCAATTCAAGTTCATATTTGCTAAATTTAAAAGCATAGTTTTATTGGCTGGGTATTGTAATATGGTCATTTGAAAATGTCGTTGATGCTCATAGCTACGAAAGAGTTTGGCTCATTAAACAACAAATCAAAGTCATTGCCTATTCAATATTCATGGTTTATTTATCAGGGTTGCGACGGATCGAACCTCTTGGACGACACACCTACTTTCACTGGAGAGAAGAATGCGACCCCAAACCAAAATTCCTTGCGAGGGTTCGATGTGGTGGACAAGATTAAGTCCGCGGTGGAGAAAGTATGCCCTGGCGTCGTCTCATGTGCTGATTTGTTGGCGATCATCGCCCGAGACTCCGTTAAGATAGTAAGTCATTGGAACTTAACTCGGAATGGAATAGAAGAGACGAAAGCTTCTGATTATTTTGCATGAGTAATAATTTGTTGCGTATGAATTGGGCAGCTGGGGGGGCCAGGGTGGCATGTGAAGCTGGGAAGGAGAGATGCGAGAACTGCGAGTCAGGCGGCAGCTAATAACAGCATTCCTCCTCCAACTAATAACCTCAACGCTCTCATTTCCAGCTTCCAAAATCACGGCCTTTCTCAAAAGGACCTCGTCGCACTATACGGTGAATTTCCTCTCTCTCTCTCTCTCACGAGAAAAATTGATAATTTGCAAAAATCCATGAGGAAATGATTTCGTACCAGCAACTACTCCACAAACCAAATCTATTAAATCAAGTTGATCACATTTCAAGAATTTATGAGATTCACACCGGTCCTGCTAAAGAACACAGAAATGTTAATTCAATTCTACACTTTAATTGGTTCCCCCTCATCACCCTTAGAATTTTATAAGATCCAAACTACTCTAATTAATACTTGTTTGTATGTTCTCTTGATCTTAAATACGCAGGAGCACACACAATTGGGCAAGCGAGATGCACAAACTTCCGGGCCAGGATCTACAACGAGAGCAACATCGACAGCTCATTTGCCCGAACGACGAAGAGCAACTGCCCACGCATGACCGGCGTTGGCGATAACAACCTGGCCGGCCTCGACTTCCAGAGCGCGACATCGTTCGACAACAACTACTACGTCAACCTCGTCAAGAAACGAGGCCTCCTTCACTCTGACCAACAGCTCTTCAACGGCGGGTCCACCGACTCACTCGTCAGGACTTACGCCAAAAGCCAAGGCACCTTCTTCAAGGACTTCGTGACCTCCATGATCAATATGGGCGACATCAAGCCCCTCACCGGGTCCAACGGCGAGATCAGGAAGAACTGTAGGAGGGTCAATTAATTATTGATAAAAGACGGTTGATATGCCTAACATCTCTAAAAAAGTCCAAACCATTCTGTAATCTTCTAACATCGGAGACGCAGAATCTATAATAGTGTGGAAAACCAAGAGAGAAGCATTCTTATGTCATTTGAAGCCATTGTACTGGAGGATATATAAGGGAACTGTTGGCGTGATTTTCTCTCCTATCTTAGGAAAGGAGATTTGTTAATATTGTATTCCTATAATTCTGGGTTGTCTTCCCTTTTTCTGGTGATCTTCCTATTTTTGGTTGCTTGTTTCCTTTGTTGTAGCAATCTTTCCTGTATATATGGTTGAACAATGGCAGATGGTACTGTTAAGGAAACTTCCTAATAGATTTTGAAATTGACAACATTGTTAATGTCAATTCCAATATTTTGAGAGAATTAGATTTTCTGGACACTCAGACTTTACGAAGACCAGAAGGAAGAATTCAGACTTTACTGCAAAAGTCATTCAGACTTTATATTAAGTAGATGAAGAACTTCAGACTTTACTTCTAAAAGGTTCAGACCTTTCTAAATACCCATACTAACTTGAGTTCTGGATGTGAAGCAAGAACCAAAAGTTATCCAGATTCTGAAACTACTCAGAACGTACATAACGGCTAGTGATCTAGCATGGATTTCACAGAAGAAAAGTTTTAATTAATTAGATCTTAAAAGGCTATTTTGCAAGGAAAGTTTATAATGCAAAATTGTCCTAAATCGATTGACAATCAAACATTAAGGCAAGTATATCTCATAACAGATAAAACTCTACTTATGGAAACCAATATTCTGGTTGTATGGGCAGCCAGATTCAGCGGGATTCAGATTTTGTCAACCAACCGCTACTTGATTGATTTTATACAAATCTGTCCAAGTTGAAGATTGGAAGATGATCCTCTGAAGACTGTCCAACGGCTAGTTTGGAAGTGGAGGAGTATCAAAGAAGATTAACGAGGAGCAGAAGGGAAAAACGAAGTTTAGAATCTACAAGTCCAAAGTCTGAGCATATTCCGATTCTACTACTTGTCATTTCTTAGCCAAACACTGAGATCATGAGGAACATTTTGTAAGAGTGATTATGTGAGATAGAGAGTTCTATCATTTATAGAGTGATATCGCTCAGAAATTGTAAACTCTTTCGATCACATAGTGAAATCCAGCCAGTAGGCTGTCAGCGTGAGAGAGTAGACGTAAGGTTGATTTAAGCCGAACCACTATAATTTCTTGCGTGCCGTTTTTCTATCCCTAAACTCTTATTCTATTTTTTATATTGCACACTAGCACATTGGCTATAAAGTCTGCTTAGAATCTGAATGTCTTTTAGACTTTAATCTTGATCATTTGTTTCTGCTTTAAAAATTGATCAAAAGTTTTAGATCACCTATTCACCCTCTCTAGGTGATTCTTGCTAGCTATATCAGGTACTACACAACAGAATAGCAAAAGAGAATGAGAGTTTTTTGTCCGAGGACGTAGGCACATTACCGAACCTCATTAAACTTTTGTGTATTTGTGCGATTGTTTGATTTTCTACATGGTATCAGAGCGGGTTATGATCCTAATTATTTGAAGAACTCGTCCTGTCCACGTCCTCTTTTGGCTTCGGCTATTGGGTTTGCTGTTTTTCTTTGTTGTCCTTATCTCACCAGAAAACAAGCGTTCAACGTGGGCTGTTGCAATCTCTAGGTGGGCACCGTGACAAATTCGAAATTAGAATATGGAAAACTTCCCGACACGAGTGCGGGCTCTGGATCAGAATCAACGAAGGCTTTGGTGAATGAGGGAAACAGCCAACGTCTTACATCTATTTTGCTGAATGGAAGGAATTTTCTCCATTGGTCGCGAGCAGTGACCATCGCGCTTGGAGGTTGATCGAGGCTTGGACATATTACTAGGCAAACTAAAGCCCCCGATGAAACTCATCCAAAGTTTGAAGAATGGCAAGCAAGCGATCACGATGTTATGACTTGGATCTTCAACTCAATGGAGCCTAAAATCTATGAGATTTTTACTTACTCAGATTCGGCCAAAACATTGTGGGATTCGTTGTCTGAGATGTATGGTCAAATCAATAATGCATCTCGAATTTTTGAGCTTCAACAAGGTCTTGCTAACTCCAAGCAAGGTGCAAATCAGTCATTCACAGAACATCTGGGGAGCATGAAGAAACAATGGGATGAACTCCGTCAGTACAGACTTGCAACCCAGAATGTGCGTGACTATGTGCAAAGGCAAGAACAAGATAGAATTTTCTATCTCTTGGCAAGCCTAAGGCCTGAGTTTGAAGACACCAAACGTGACATTCTTATGAGGCCGCAATTGCCGTCCTTTAATACCATGTGCTCCATAATACAGAGTGAAAAAACAAGGAGGAGAGTCATGCATTCTGACTCGACTGTGACACCATCAGCAGGCTCATTGGAGCACTCGGCAAACACTGTTAGTTCCAATGCCAGGCAAAGTGATGTTGGTACTCGGTTTGTCAAGGGGAAAGAAAGAAGGTCATTCGTTTTCATTGTGATCATTGTGATCGACATGGGCATTCCAAGAAACGATGTTGGATTTTACATCCTCAATTGCGTCCAAATAAGGACAAGGGTCCGGACGCTAAGATAGCAATTCAAGAAAATACCACAGACTTCCAATCCAAGTTGGAGTCCCTAGCGCTGCACGTTCAGCAGCTACTTCAGACACACGGTTCGGGTTCCTCTGGCACTGAATCCGAAAATTTGGCCAAGACTTCTGGTAATATTTGTGCACTTTCTATTAATTCTAGAAATCGATTTATTGTTGATTCTGGTGCTACATACCATATGTATGTAGTTCTCCACATATTTTATCTAATACATCTTCTAGCTCTTCATGTCCACCGATCACAATGGCTAACGGAGTAGAAGTACCAACCTAAGGTGTGGGGCAACTGGCTTTCGAAAAAAAAGTGAGGCTTTATTGGTTCTGAGATTATCTTCTAATTTAATATCTGTGAGCAAATGTACTAAACAGTGGAATTGTAATGTCATTTTTACTCCACAGAAGGTGTTGTTTCAGGATTGCAGTACCAGGAGGATGATTGGTGAAGGACAACTTCGGGTGGGTTGTACACCTTAGATTTGCATGGGGATGGGTTGTACACCTTAGATTTGCATGGCGAAGCGTTAGTGGCTAGGAAAGGGGCTATGGATACCTCTCGTCCATGGCATTGGCGCATGGGTCATCCTTCAGATCGGGTGTTGCAGTCCTTAGACATGTCTTTGACTCATGATTCTAGTAGTTGTGATCCATGTCACTTTGCAAAGCAACATAGGTTGCCTTTCCCTAAACATTTGCATAAATCAACTGAATTGTTTGCTTTGGTACATTTAGACGTTTGGGGATATTCCCCTATTGATTCTAGAGAGGGTTTTCGGTATTTCGTTACCTTTATTGATGATAAATTGAGAGCTACCTGGCTTTACCTTCTTAAGTACAAAAGTGAAGTACTTACAGTTTTCCAGGATTTTTGCAATAAAGTGACTAATCAGTTTAATACTTCTGTGAAGGTTCTTCGTACTGACAATGGTACCGAATACACTAATTAGACATTTTAGGGTATTACTCACGAGACATCATGTATGGGTACTCCACAATAGAATGGGGTAGCTAAAAGGAAGAATCATCACCTACTGGAGGTCACTCGGGCCTTGTTATTCTCGGGGAATTTGCCTAAATCCTATTAGGCTACAAGTGTCATGACCCTTGCACAAAGCGTGTCTATATTTCTCGGGATGTTGTATTTGATGAAACTCATATGTTTTTTTTCTAACAAGAGTCACGTTTAGGGGGAGTGCACAGATTATTATAAGCAGTTTTCCTATGAATTTGCTCCTATCCCTGTGGATGTTAATGGGACCGGTGAAGCCGAAGTTAGCAATGGGGACGTCGAAGTCAACAATGGGAGCTGTGCTTCGGGTCACGAATTTGCAGAACAAAATGCTTCGGGTCACGAATATGCAGATCAAGAAAATTCAGAAGTGGACCGAGAGATTGAGGCAGTTGCTATTCCAGAAGTTGAAACTGGAATTGCCACCAAGGGGCTGACAGATGAAAGCGCAGCGGATGCAATCCCGTTACCAAAGTCATCTCGTGTCACTAGACCCTCAACTCGTCTTCGCGATTTTACTACTTATTATTCAGCTCAACATCCTATTCAAGAATTTGCTGGCTATTACAAAATTTTTCACAATTTTTTGAGTTTCTTATTTGCCATTGAAGAACAACAGGAACCTCACAACTATGAGGAAGCAAGGGAAAAAGCCATCTTCATTGGTGCAATGAATGATGAACTTCAGGCTTTGGATCGAAATCATACTTGGAAACTGGTACAACTTCCAAGAGGGAAGAAGACAGTTGGTTGCCGATGGATCTATAAGATCAAATACAATAGCGACGGATCAGTTGAAAGGTATAAAGCGAGGCTGGTTGCAAAAGGATACACTCAAACGTATGGTATAGACTACAAAGAGACCTTTGCACCTATGGTTAAAATGAACACTGTGCGTGTTCTTATGTCTGTAGCTGTTAATTGTGGATGGTCCTTGTTCTAAATGGATGTAAAGAACGCATTTCTTCATGGAGATTTGGAGGAGGAGGTTTATATGGATCTTCCTCCTGGTCACCCCTTGCAGAATAAAGATGGAATTGTTTGCAGGTTGAAGAAGGCCATATACGGTCTCAAGCAATCACCCAGAGCTTGGTATGGTAAACTGACTGCTGCGCTCATCAAGGTTGGATTCAAAAGAGAGGCAGCAGACTCTTGAATGTTCACCAAGGTTGATGACAAAGGTATAGTTGTTGTGCTTGTTTATGTTGATGATATTGTGATTACAGGCAGCAATCAACCTAGAATCGAAGCACTTAAGCGAGCAAGGAATTTGATATCAAAGACCTTGGCAGATTGAGATATTTTTTGGGTATTGAGGTGGCGAGTTCTCATAAAAGATTATTCTTATCTCAGAGAAAATATGTTATGGATTTGCGGAAGGAGACTGGGAAGTTGGGAGTTAAATCGGCCAACATTCCTATGGAGTATAATAGTAAGTTCATTTCAGACGACAATCCATTACATGATGTTGGGCAATTTCAGCGGCTTGTTGGACGGTTGATATATCTGACTATCACTAGACGTGGTATAGGATATACTGTTAGTAATGTAAGTCAATTTATGCAAAAACCAACTCAAGGGCATATGGAGCTAACAAATCATCTGCTACGGTATTTGAAGGCCACGCCTGGAAAGGGAATTCTAATGAAAAATAATGGTCACACGGAACTTGTTGGCTACACTGATGCAGATTGGGCTGGAAGCCTGTAGATAGGAAATCTACTACAGGGTTTTGTACTTTTGTGGGAGGAAGTATTGTCACTTGGAAAAGTAAAAAGCAAATGGTAGTTGCTTGTTCGAGCGCAGAGGCAGAATATCGGGCCATGGCTACTACTACCAATGAAATTGTGTGGCTAAGACTACTACTTCAGGAATTGGGTTGCAATTGCATGACCAAGCCTACGAAGCTATTTTGTGCTAATCAAGCTGCAACTCATATAGCTTCAAATCTAGTGTTTCATGAGAGGACCAAACATATAGAGGTGGACTGCCACTTTGTGAGAGAAAAGGTGCAAGACAAGAAAATTAAGACCCCGTACGTTCGGAGTGAGGGTCAACTGGCTGACGTTTTTACCAAAGCATTACCCAAGGGAGTATTTCAAGAAATGATAAGCAAGTTAACCTCCGACGAGGTCTTCGGCCAAACTTGAGGGGGAGTGTTGGCGTGATTTTCCCTCCTATCTTAGGAAATGAGATTTGTTAATATTGTATTCCTATAATTCTAGGGTGTCTTCCCTTTTTCTGGTGATCTTCCTATTTCTGGTTGCTTGTTTCCTTTGTTGGAGCAACCTTTCCTGTATATATGGTTGAACAATGGCAAATGGTACTACACAACAGAATAACAAAAGAGAATGAGACTTTTTTGTCCGAGGACGTAGGCACATTGCCGAACGTCGTTAAACTTTTGTGTCCTTGTGTGATTGTTTGATTTTCTACAGGAACCTACCATTTCATTTGAACAGCATAGAAATCTGCTACATCGTCAATTGCAAAAGCTTAGGGTTTTAATACACTTTTTTCCCCTCATGTGCTCTTCTTTTGGACTCGAGCAAGGAAAAGTCACAATCTTTGAGCAAGTTGGTTCATGTGCCGGGACACGAAATGAAATCGTGCTTTAGTGTGGCCCCTAAATAACCCCACCACTATTCAGATTCCAATAAATTGTGCGTGTGAATCACGACGGTGCAGTCCTCTCTCATTCACATCACTAATATATAACTGAGAACGAAAGATAGATAGCTTCTGCTGCACAATTCAATAAGGACTTGTTGTAAGTGAGACCATTTTTTTTATTGGCACTTTTTTGTCTAAGCCGTGCTTAGGTTTTTTTTTTGGTCTAGAAACACAAAGATTTACTAATAACAACTTAAGAAACAAAGCCCGTAGCAGGGGCATCTAAACATAGTAGGGCCAAAAAAGTTCCGGGGGGATTGGCTATCCAATTAGAAGGGAGAGAATTCGTATATTGGGCTTTGACAACCCAATCCACAGCTCTATCTTGCTCCTTATTACAAAACTCGATTTTAATATCCGAAAAGCAAGACAACAGATGAGAAGCTTCGATGATTAGTGCTCGCTCTTCCCACCCTTGCTGATCAGCTAACTTCACAGAGGAGACTAAACTCAAGTAGTCGGAGTTGAGTTCCAGCTTAAAACTTCTTCGAGGAGAAAGAAAGTGCAATGTGTGGACAAGAGCTAGAGTTTCCGCCTGATACGCTGATGCAGCCCTCACCGATCTAGCAAATCCATCAATTAGGGACCCGGCGGTATTGCGTACAATGCAGGCTACAACGCCTTTGTTTGAGCCGGGAGAGTAAGCTCCATCAATATTTACTTTTAAAACATCCTTCGTCTGTGGTTTCCATGTTTGATTCGTCGTATTGGGAGCTTGGGGGTTTTCGCATTGATTCCCTGTTAAATTTCCCCCGTCATTCCATTTTGCATAATTTTCAAGCAGAGTCTGGGCAGATTGGACAATTCTAAACGATTCTGGTCGGAGACATCGGAATACGGTGTTGTTTCGTGTCTTCCAGATAAGCCATAGGACGCCTGAGACCAGTTCAAATTTCGATGAATTTCCTTGATTTCTTACAAAACTCAACAGCCACTCTTCTACACGGGTCAAACCTTGGCTTTGAATATTGATTTGCAGGGCCGGGTTCTCCCAGATAGGCTTCGTCCAAGGGCAAAGCAAAAACAGATGCTCGCTAGTCTCTGAGAGGCTTCGACAGATCGGGCACAATGGATCAGATATGATTCTTCTACCAAACAGGTTGTCCTTTGGCGGAAGGGTGTTTTGACATAAACTCCAGACAAAAGATTTAATTTTTGGGGGGGATAACATATGCCAAATTCTGTTCCATAGCATCCGTGGGAGCTGAAAAGAGGTTGATGTTTGATTACTATTCGGTTTTGAGGCTTCTGTTATGATGACATGGTAGACACTTTTCACTGAAAAATCACCTGATTTAGTTCCCGTCCACACAAGTTTGTACAGCGATTTTCCCATGCATCTGTCAAGAACATAAAGCGGTAACTGAATTATCTGCTGTCCCTGCCGATGCATCTTGAAGTCCTTGGTTAAATGACTGCATTAAGTCAAAAGTATGGTGTACAGCTTGATGATTGGCCTTCACGTCCAGGATCCTTAAGCAAAGCACGAAAATGAACACATCCAGCACCTCGACAAGTAATTGGTATGGTCTGTTATATCTTACTCGGCAAAAATTACTCATGGATAGCAAATTTTGCGTGTTCACGCTCATTCCCATGTCTGGTCCACATCTACTTGTTCATGAAAAAAAAATGCTAATAGCAAAAGAGAATTTGTGTTTCGCGTGCCTAACTCGCCGGTAATTTCTGTACTTCCCTCTGGGACGAGCATTCTTCTTCATTAGTGACGAACGAAGACCATCACTTTCCCTTTTAGTAGCGCAATGATCTCTAAAGTTACTGCACATAAAGAAGGTTCTCTTATTTGGTCCACACTAAGTATTGGCCTTTTTCAATGTAAGTGGAGTGATACATATCGTTCCACTAATAATGAGGTTATCAGCTATTGATTCCCTGCTTGGGGATCCAGGAAAATGAACTTAAAAATTTTATTTTCTTAATATAGAAAACATTGTTGATGAAGCCCAATAGTAAAAAGCAAAGGAGAAATTGCCATTTTCTTGTTATTATTATTAGATTTTGGCTAGACAGGGAGATAATTGGATTGCTTTAATTTTTTTGTTCTTGCAGGTTCTTGGACAAGGCCGCAATAAAAGAGAACAGCATGTCTTCCGGCAGACCACCCTGCACAGTGACCCTGGTTGCTGGCATGGAGCTCATTTTAGGGATGATCTGATACGGGATTGTCACTCCAATCCCAAGCACTACATGTGCACAGATCAATACATTATTTGTCCTGATGGGCTGGGTCCGCCTCAGCCTCATGGCCCAGCACATCATCTCTATAAGGCCGAACATTCTTGATTGAGGAGAGAGAGAGAAAAAGGGCGTTCGCTCAAGCAGAGAAAAAGAGGTAGAGAGCGTTGCTTCGAAGAGGAGAAGAAGCAGTCCAGATTCGACAATGAAACTTTGTCTGAAATGACTCAAATTTCAGTATATTGCTGATGGGATCAAGATCTACAAGTTGATGGGAAAGTTATCAAAAAAGTCATAAACATATCGTACGGATGTCAATTTAGTCATAAACATTTTGACGATTTGCCAATATAGTCATTCCAATTAATTTTGGCTGGTAATTGCTAACGTGGACGCTCACCATCTTACATTGCACAGTTAATACTGATGTGGATAATTTTTTTTATATTTTTTTAATATTTCCAAAATTTTTATATTTTTTTGAATTTTTCTTTTCTTTTTTTTCCGTTTTTTTCTGTTATTTTTTCCTTCTTCCTCCGCGGGTCGCCATGATCGGCGACCGGCCACAGGCAAGGATTGATGAGGGTCTACCTCATCGGATCTATCGAGGGCAAGCCTCAAGGATCTGGCGAGGGTTGACTTGCCTATGTCTGGTTGCCAGCCATGGCAATCGGCCGCGGAAGAAGGAAAAAAAGGAAAATTTATAAAAAAATTGAAGAAAATAAAAATAATGCAAAAAATGGTTCATGTCATAGCCAGTTGTTCCACATAGGACGGCTGATGTCTACATTAGTGATTGCCAAAAAAAATTATCTAGAAGAACTATATTGGCAAATCATCAAAAGGTTTAGGACTAAATTGGTTAAATTGAAAGATTTATAAGTGAACTGCCATCCACATAATATGTTTAGGAATTTTGTGGTAACTATCCCACAAGTTGATTGGCTCCGTTTGTTGAAATTCTTCTCCAAATTGTCTCTCAACTTCTCCGGCAGTGGTTAGAGCTTTCCTAACTAGAGATGAATGATTGTTTAGGACTAAATTAGCTAAATTGAAAAGTCTAGAATTGAATTGGCATAAATGCAATAAATTTATAATTTTTTTGGAAATTTTCCTTTGATCTCCGTGCTGATGTATGTCCTGCTTTGTGAGACTGTTTGCAACATGTAGATTTTGTCATTAGCATACAGCTTTGTCTTAGTGTACATCTCACTAATTCACAAATGAAATGCTGCATAAATTCCTTAATTATTAATATATGTACATGACAATGTGCGACAGCCGTCTGGAAATAATTATGTTGTCACCGACGATGGAAAAAGGTTGCAATACAATCCTCCTCGCTTCTCTCACGTTGAAAATCTCAACATATTTATTATTCCTTCCAATTTTCAACGCATTTCTATTGCATATGATACCAATTAAGGGAAGAAAACACACTTTGGAAGGTTCTTACCGGCCGAAAATTATGCATTATTTGTTCACCAAACAGAAATATTTTATTAGCTTAGTTGAAACTGAAGCAACGCAATGTCTTTCAATAAAACTATCATCGGACAACAATTAAAGGAAAATCAAGGTGTGCTCATGATGTTTACATCTAAGGTCTATCCCGAGTAATTAATTTTGAATAATCTTCTCGATAGAACTGTTAAGTAACACGCGTTGAATTGGGTCTAGACCATAACAAGAATTTTAGAATGGTGGTCAGTTACTTAATTTTGTAACGCGCAAATCTAATGAAGTCGGAGCATGCTAAATTGCTAATTAGCGAGTTTGATGATCAATGACCCATATCAACAGCCCCATACTTAATTTAAGGTACGTTGCGATGCCTAAGGATGTCATCAATAAGACACGAACTAACCATCTTGGGATAAGATTATTTGTTCCATTTACCATCAAATTGCCTTTTGATTTGAGCAAAATAACAATAAATATGCGGACCACTCTTTCTCTTTCATTGGAGAGGACGACATGGTATCGAGTCTCACTCATTTGTGCTAGAAACAGAGTAAAATAAGGAAGACGCGTTGACACCTAAAAATGATCAATTTTTTTTTGTTAAAATTGACGAGTCCATAGTATTAAAGTTTGGTGAACAATGGAAGCTGTTGACATCAATATCGATGTGTAATTGATGAGTAGCAATATTTTTGGGCTCTTTTATTAGAAATTTAACTATAGCGGAAGACTGAAGATTTCGATTGTTCATGTATAAACAAAATCATGCATAATCAGAATCGTTTGCGGAAACGTGAAGAGTCTGTACTAACCTCCAGCCATTGATGAAAACGAGAATCTGATATGCGGAGCTTTGACGATCGTCGATAGGTACTTCTAGCCAATTGCCCTCTCAACGTCGATGATGTGTTTTCCGATATCTCATATCAATAAATGAGAGATCGATCTTAAAATTATGAGAGGGTTTGGCTTAAATGACCTATTTATATCCCAATTCATACCTTTATAGATAACTTCTCCCATCAAGATAGTTATCTTAATATTGGACGATCATAGTTATCACGTATTTAAATGCGTTCAATAAACGTCAACGAAATTAATCAATGTGGGCAATAATAAACTAAATGTGGGATGACCTATTTATATCTCAATTCAGACCCTTATAGATAACTTCTCCCATCAAGATAGTTATCTTAATATTGGACGATCATAGTTATCACGTATTTAAACGCGTTCAATAAACATCGACGAAATTAATTAATGTGGGCAATAATAACTAAATGTAAGATTACATTATAGATAATATAATTATAACATTCTCCTACTTGATCCCAACATTTCATCAAACGAAATATTGAACCAAAAACAAAAACTTCATGCTGAAAATAAAACACATGAATCATGGCGATAAGTCCTCTTAGAACGAGTATTATCTTTCTTGTATCACAATGCGTCTTATCAACCCATATGTGATAACATAACTTAATGAATAAACCTTATGTTTATTCTAGGTCATAAAACGATTATTATTCTCAAAATAACTGAATGTGTACACCATAATTAGGAATAACATCACAATGAATAAGAGTTTCACAAATTCGTCCATACGAAGAAATTTTACATGATAGGGCCAATTCTCATCCTAAACACATGATCCTTATAACTCATTGGTGGCATGCCTTTAGTTAAAGAATTAGCTAACATCAATTTAGTGCTAACGTGTTCAATGACCACTTTGTTCCCTTTAACACGTTTCCTTATGGCTAAATACTTAATGTCGATGTGCTTGCTTCGACTACCACTTCTGTGGTTTTTAGCATGAAAACAACAGCTGAATTGTCACAAAATATCCTTAATGGCTTAGCAATGGAATCAACAACTCTAAGCCCTGATATGAAACTCTTCAACCACACACCATGTGAGGTAGCCTCAAAACAGGAAACGAACTCAGCCTCCATAGTGGAAGTAGCAACCAAAGTCTGTTTCATACTCCTCCAAAATACGGCTCCGCCAACTAACATAAAAATGTACCCAGATGTTGATTTTCGAGAATCAACGCAACCAGCGAAATTCGAATTCGAATAACCAACTACCTCCAAGTTGTCAGTTCGTTTATACATAAGCATGTAATCTTTTGTACCTTGAAGGTACCTGATTACCTTCTTTGCAGCTCTCCAGTGGTCCATACCTGAATTACTCTGATATCTTCCCAATATTCCCACAGCAAAAGCAATGTCAGGTTGAGTGCAAACCTGAGCATACATCAAGCTTCTAACAGCAGAAGCATATGGGATGTTATTCATCTGTTCTCTTTCTAAATCATTCTTCGAGCATTGGTTCAAATTGAACCTGTCACCCTTCACAATAGGTGCTATACTTGGTGAACAATCTTTCATCCGAAATCTCTTTAAGATTTTATTGATATAGGTTTCTTGAAACAATCCTAAAATGCCTCAAGGCCTATCCCTATGGATCTTAATGCTAATGACATAAGATGCCTCACCCATATCTTTCATATCAAAGCTCTTAGAGAGAAATTGTTTCACTTCATGTAGCAACCTCTTATCATTGGTTGCAAGTAAAATGTCCTCCACATATAGGACAAGAAAACAAATTTTGCTCCCACTGACCTTCTGGTATATACATTAATCCATGATATTCTCAACAAAACCGAATGAAGAGATAATATCATGAAACCTTAAGTACCATTGGCAGGATGCTTGTTTCAAGCCATATATAGATTTCTTAAGCTAGCACACCAAATGCTCACCATTACTAGAGGAGGATCCTTCTGGTTGTTTCATATAAACCTCCTCCTCTAGTTCTCCGTTGAGGAACGCCGTTTTCACATCCATTTGATGCAATTCTATGTCAAAATAGGCAACTAATGCCAAAACGATACGAAAAGAGTCTTTCTTAGATACAGGAAAAAAGGTCTCTGTGTAATCGATTTCCTCCCTTTGAGTGAATCCTTTGGCAACGAGTCTAGCTTTGTATCTCTCAATGTTGCCTAATAAGTCCTTCTTAGTTTTGAAGACCCATTTACAACCAATGGCCTTCATACCATTAGGCAACTCAACCAAATCCCAGACTTCGTTAGATGCCATAGAACTCATCTCATCCTTCATGACATTGTACCACAAATTGGATTTATCACAACTCATGGCTTGTGAAAACGTTTCAGGATCATTCTCAACTCCAACATTATAGTCAGATTCTTGTAGATACACTATGTAATCACTAGGTATTGTTGATTTCTTTATTCTAGTATATCTTCTTAATGTTGCATCAACATTCTCCTGAGGTGCATGTTGTTCAACTGATTATTCAACAGTTTCTGGTAACTGCTGAACAACTGGATCCACTAGATCAACATTAGTAGGTTGTGGAACCTCAATGATTTGTTGTTCAATAGCCGATTGAACTAAAGAGGCATTATGAACAACAACCAATCTATTACTTGAGGTGGAAAGTTGAGCATATGAATGATCTTTCTCATAAACAAAATTCCGAGAATGATCGCTCCCATTGATCATGTCATTTTCAAGAAACTTAGCGTTCCTTGATTCCACAATCCTAGTGGTACGAGATGGACAATAAAACCTGTATCTCTTGGACTTTTTGGCATATCCAATGAAATATCCACTTATAGTCCTGGGGTCTAACTTTTTTTCTTGTGGATTATAAACTCTTACTTCAGACGGGCATCCTCAAACGGGTACATGTCGCAAACTTGGTTTCCAACCTTTAAATAACTCAAAAGGTGTCTTTGGGACAGCCTTGGTCGAAACTCAATTTAATATGCACACAGCCGTCTTAAGAGCTTCAGTCCACAAGGATTTAGGAAGTTTGGAGTTGCTAAGCATACTTCGCACTAGGGGTGTCAAAAAAGCCCGCGCCAGCCCGGCTTGACCAGCGCTGGCCCGGTCCGGCCTTAAAATTTGGGGTATTTTGGGGTTGGGCCTTAGTCTTCTTCAGGTATGGCTTTTAGATGTAGGTTTATTAGCGTTGGGGTTAGGTCGGGCCTGACCCACTAACACCTTGAGACCACCCACAAATCTCCCCCTCTCTCTCTCTCCCTTTCTCTCTCCTCTCTCTCTGCGTGACCGAACCCTAGATCTAAGGTAATAGCAGCACTGTTCTTCAGCCGTCTGGAGCATAGGCGCCCCTTTTCTGGCGATCCCCATCTTGTCCTCACGCTGCTTGCCCTGTTCCTGTTCCCTCCTCCGTCGCCGCCGTCGTCTTCAATCTTTCCATTCACCGATCTCTTTCTTCTCTCTCTCTCTCTCTCTCTCTCTCTCTCTCTCTCTCTCTCTCTCTCTCTCTCTCTCTCTCGTACCTCCTGACCTGCTCGTTACAACCAGAAGGCGTCAGAAAGTTCCAGTCTCTCCTCCTTCGCCGGCTTGACGGCAACGGCGGTGGCGTAACTGTACGAGGCGGGTGGTGTTTGGTGGATTCGACAACAATTGCTATGCTGGCTTTGTTTTGCTAGCTATCTTTAAATGTCTGAAATGCCCTCAAAAACCTCCTCCTCCTCCTCCTCCTCCTCCTCCTCCTCCTCCTCTTCATTTTTGGTTTCCTTGTTGGATATGCTGTGGTGCGGTCATCGTAGCCGGTTACGATGTACTTACTCTTTCCCTCTCTCTCTCTCCTTCTTCTTTCGCCCCCCATCACCCTATCACCATCGCCAGAAAAGCAGCCTCCCATCCCGAGAGCCCGCGACTGGCTCCATGCTTCCAAGGTGGTTCTGGTCCCCAGAGTTTTTGGGCCCGAGAGCCTCGCCTTCAACCCGAGCGGTGGGGGCCCATACACCAGCGTCGCCGACGGTTGGGTCCTGAAGTGGGAAGGCGACGATCGTGGGTGGGTCGACTTCGCTGATCAATTGAACTCAACAAGAGAGATATCCATCGGCTGAAAATGAAGAAGTGAGCGACGAAACTGAGAGAGACAAAGACAGCTCTCTCTCTCTCTCTCTTGCGCTGAAAAATAAATAAAACCCGGCCCTACCTGGCCCGACCCGACCCTCTCTTATGGGTATATGCTGAACAGGGTCTTGGGGCGGGTCAAGCATGACCCTGTAAATTTCGGGTCGAGTAGGGTATCATGAAAGCCCGACCCGATCCATTGACACCCCTATTCCGCACCATGTCCAATAAAGTTCGATTTCTTCTTTCTGCTACACCATTTTGGTCCGGAGAACCAAATATAGTATATTGGGCAACTATCCCATGCTCTTGAAGAAACTTCGCAAATGGACCAGGTGCTTGTCCATCTTTAGTGTATCTACCAAAGTATTCCCCACCTCTATCTGATCTCACTATCTTAATTTGTTTATCGCATTATTTCTCTACTTCGGCCTTAAATACTTTAAAGGCATATAACGCTTCATTCTTATTACGAAGCAAGTAGAGATACATGAAACGTGAGTAATCATCTATGAAGGAGATAAAATACTCCTGACCATACGAGTCCATATCTGGACTACAAATGTCTATATGTATGAATTCTAATATATCTATACTCCTCTTGGCACCTTTCTTAGTCTTGTTGGTCTGCTTTCCCTTTATGCAATCCACACAAGTATCATAATCAATAAAATCCAAAGTACTGAGTACTCCATCATTTACTAATCGTTTAATTCTATCTATGGATATATGTCTCAATCTCCGATGCCACAACATAGAGGAATCTTCATTCACAACACATCGTTTTATACCAGCGTTATCATGAACATGCATCGCATTATGAAAGGTATTGTCTTGTAAATTAATTCGGAAAAAACTATCAGACAAAATATCGCTCCCAACAATTTCAGATTTAAATGATAAACTGAAGTTTGAATCTGAAAAGTTAAAAGAGTAACCCAATGGTACAAGTCTTGAAACTAAAATTAGGTTTCTAGAGAAACTAGGAACATATAAGGTCATTTCCAAATCCAAAACAAAACCACTATTGAGAACTAATCTGCATGTTCCAATAGCTTCCACATGCGAACGCATCTTGTTTCCTAAATAGATGCTTTGTTCACTTCCCACTGGTTTTCGATGGTTTTGAAAACCTTGCATGGAATTCGAAATATGGATTGTAGATCCAGAATCAATCCACCAAGTATTGTGACTTACATCAGTCATATTATATTCATAACAGACACAAGAGGTTGGATTACCTTTCTTCTCGAGTTAAGCCTTAAATCTGACACAATCTTTCCTCATATGCCCCTTCTTTTTACAAAAGAAGCATTTGGATTCCTTCTTAATGTCAGCTTAGGAAGGTATTTTACCCTTTCCCTTTTACTTGCCTCGCTCATTATGATTTCCTTGTGTTGCCAAATGAGCACTCTCTCCCGATTCCATAAGCAACCTTTCTTCCTCTTGAACACATATGTTCATGAGTTCATTAATTGACCATTTATTCTTATGTGTGTTATAAGAGATCTTGAAAGGTGCATAATGTTGTGGAAGAATGTTCAGAATATAATATACAAGAAAAGACTCAGATATCTCAACCTCAATGTTCTTTAGCTGACCCACAATATCCCTCATCTTCATGATGTGCTCACGCACACCTCTAACACCGGTGAGGTTTAGTGATGAAAACTTTTTAATCAGGGTCATGGCATGCGCCTTTTCTGATGTCTCAAATTGCGCATCAATGGCATCCAACAAAGCCTTAGCTTTGCTATGCTGGGCGACCGAACCACGGATACTAGGAGAAATTTTTGTCTTTATGAACATCACACTAAGGCGGTTGGACTGCTCCCATTGTTCATAAAGGGCTATCTTAGCTGCAGTGCTCATGTCAGAAGGAGCAGGCGGTTCATCTTTCCTTATAGCATAGTCAATATCCATGCACTCCAATTGAAGAAGGATTAACTCATTCTAAACTTTATAGTTTTCACCATTCAGAACGGGAACATCATTCTTAAATTCAGAAAAATTCACAGGTTGTAAAACTGCATATCAAACATACATGCTTATGTCACAAAATTTGAGGCATATCAAACATATATCATGCTTTACCATTGTAAAACATGTTACAAATATGAATCACGTAACATAAAAACTGCATGTGAGCTAAGTTTTTAATTTAAATAGATTCATAATTACTTTATGAAGAAACTACCATATTATATTCATTTTCTTAATCCTTGTGGGTAAATTAAGAAAAATAATATAATATTTCATCCTAATTAATCATATTAATATAATGAAAATTCCTGTGGGATAAAATTCATTATATTCATACGATTAATTACAATCAATGTCTTTTTCTAAATGTGATCCGAAGACTCTTAATAAATAATTTTAACTAATTAAAGATTCTATGGCTACTCTCTAATTAATTAAAACTACATGGATCACTAGACATTTAATTACATGCATAAAATATCACAAAATTGCATGTAAGGGCACAACCGTAAATTAATATAGCCAATGGCAGAACAGTAAAATCCAGTGGTGTCCAAACGGGCCAAATAGTAAATAAATCGATCAAGGGCAGAATCGTAAATTCAGAGAGGAGAGAGGGCAGAAACGTAAAACCCAACGGGCCAAGGGCAAATCAGGAATTTTTCAATGCCGAGAAGGGCAAAACGATAAATTAAACGGACAGGGGGCAGAATCGTAATTTCAAACGGAGGTTCGCGGGTCTCACGGGCGTGTGCCACGCACGCGCCCCTTCCTCCGCGCGAGCGCGTGCCAGTCACGCGCCTAGGCCATGCATGGGCGCGTGGATCCCACGCGCCTGTCCCCGCGCATTGGCGAGTGGTGAGCACGCGCCTTAAGGTTTTTTTTTTTTTACGCGAACAACCGCACGACCCCGACTCCACCGTGCCTTCCTCCGCCCGATTCTCCTTCGGCAGCCCACCATAGACCAAAACAAATGGTGGGTTTTCGATATCATGTATTTTTATCCCAATTCATACCCTTATAGATAACTTCTCCCATCAAGATAGTTATCTTAATATTTGGCGATCATAGTTATCACATATTTAAATGCGTTCAAGAAACGTCAACAAAATTAATTAATGTGGGCAATAATAAACTAAATGTGGGATCGCATTATAAATAATATAATTATAACATCTTTTAGATAAGTGTTGCTAGATATTAGTTATTTGGGATGAAATTATCGACATGAATATTGACGTGCAATCGATGAGAGTAAATATGAACTATCTGAGGATGAAGTCATTGACATCAATATCAACGAGCAACCGATGAGAGCAAATATCAGTTATTTAGGGATGAAGTCATCGACATTGACATCGACATCGACTTCGATGAGTAACTGATGAGTAGCAATATATTCAGGCTCAAGTGTTGCTAGATAATAGGAGATTGTAAGCTTTAAATAGCCACATCGTCGATTAAATTCCGATGAAGTATATCTGTTCATGTGATTCATAGAGACTTACCTTTGGAATCGCCACAGAACCCGTCTCTTCTTAATAAGAACCGAAGAAAAGATGTTCGGTGAAAGACGTTTCGTCGGCTATACAATTTCGGCAAAACAAGACAAGACGGTGACATGTTACGAAAGAGACATCCCAATGTTTCTTGGCATGGACGCAAAACATAAGTTGAGGAAGTCAAATCGACGTCGAACCAACCATACAATATGAATATTGTTCCATGTGAGGACTCGAACCAAGTCCACGCTCGATTGCAGGCACTATTATATGTCCATGGTTCAGATTTTCAATCGTTCTCATTACCTAAACCCTTTGACGCATTTTCAAAACTTTGCCGTGGGTCAATGAACATGTCCCGTTTGCAAAACGAGAATCGGACACCATTAATTTAATGTCCATGCCGATGCAGGCGTTAACTGTTATTTGACAAGTAGAATATGCCTTTCGGACCAGTTTCTAGATTCCTTCACGCGGTGTAAACTCTCAAAGTTCTTCATTACCTAGTATCGTACGAAAGTGATAGTAATATCATCACAACGACAACAATCAATAATTTTATGAAAAAGCCCATCAAATATTTTAAATACGGCAAAATCCTGTTGTCCCGCTTTAAAAAATGCGGATCTGTTTTCGTGCCAGTAAATTTAAATAGATGTTGATAAGTGTCGAAAATTCGTTGGTTAAAAAAAAGGCCAAGTGACATTTTTCTTTCAGGTAAGTTATGAGTAACTTAACAGCACTTTTGTAAATTACCAAAATTCTTTGATAGCCTGTAAGTCACCAATATACGATACTACACGCATGATGTTCTTCCAAATTGTATGAACAGAACATCCATCCTACGAACGAAGGATTCAAACTTCCAATCTTTGATATGGTCTAGTACATGGCGTGTTTTGCTTTGCTTGCCAAAGAAGCATGCAGCATCCTTTTTTCAGCTGAGGAAATACAAAGAAGAAAACTGAAGTGTGAAATCAAATCTTAGTATTAAATCCACAAAATCAACCTTTTTCCGATCGATGAGGAGGGTCACATCGTCAAAGAGAATAGGTAAACAAATACATAGATAAGAACAGTTGTCTCCACAGGCCTGAGGATTTTTAAATTTCAACTGCTCCACATGATGACATCGAGATAGTGAAAGCAATGAAAATGCATAAGCTTGTTGACTTAAGTAGTAATTAGATAGACGACGGAGTCGCAAGGGTTTTCAACAACTCCCCCACAAATCACTGCATTTTCTGCTCTTCAGAATCACAGTTAGACAAACAAAGAAGCTTCTCAGAGGGCTTTAGAAAAGTTCCATGCAGGCATATTGAACAAATTGACTCGAATTGATGTGTAGAAAATATGTACGAAACTCAAAGACCTGTCGTCACGGCATACGCGCACAATGAACAGAATCAAAATCACAATACAATATTCATGTGCGGTTAGGAGGCAATGCTGTTGAAGTCAAATGCGCCCACCGCCTATAAATGACATTGATAAAATGTTTTCGTCATACCAGACGTTTTTGTAATGGCATATAGTGGATGAAAAGAGATGATTTCAAATCGTCGGTAGTTTATGGATGGATGCAAGCTGATGAACAAACGGTACTTTACTAAAGGTCAAACACTTCTTCTATCTGGCAGTACGAGTACTGCAAGGAACACTCCATGTCGGTACAAGGGGGAATTGATCTTTCCCTTTTCCCGTCCTTATCTCACTTCTGCATCTCATTTATCCTTATAATTAGTTATTCGTATAAACAAGTGTCGTCGTTCAAATTGGTAATTGGACATATTAATGGTTGAGATTTGGTGAGATATCATGGAGACATCTTGCGAGGTGGAGGGTTTTCGTCCGAGGAACTTGAGAAGTGATTTTTTTTTTCTAGCACATAGTGCACTAATCACAAATAAGTTTTCATAATATCACGTAGGGGTGAGCGGTTTTCGAGATTGGGCCGGTACAACCCTGGAACCTTGAATCTACTTGCACAACAGATTTTGGAACCCGGAACCAATCCTGCGGATCCGTTTAGTTCTAGTTCTAGGATCGGTCCAAGGAATCGGCTAATTCTTTTTCTTTTTCTTTTTCTTTTTCATTTTTCTGTATTTCTTGAAACGACAAACTTATTCTTTTAAAGTAAATATTCATCAACACAGAATATTTAGAATTTCAAAATTGAGCAACAAAACAACGAGAAGTAAAACCCGCATAAAATACAACTAGAATTCTAAAGCAACAGGGAATAATCTAACTCATCTCTTAGTTAAGCAAAACGAAAGTTAAAGCAACAGCAAAAATCTCCGCTTTCGAAAAGCAATGATCATAAAAGATGAAAACGTAAAATAAAATAAACAATAAAAAATTTAAGGGTTAATATCACGAAAAACCCTAAACTGATACTCACATCACAAATTTCCTCAAAACTAATTTTTATCATAAAAAAACGCCCAAACTGATACACCTGTGATAAATCTACCCTCCGTTAATTTCCATTAAATTTTACTGTCAAATTTGCTGAATTAAATGACACGTGACAGTTGACGGATGTACCGGTTTGAGAATTAACTCTACATTTGTCGCATAGTGCCAGTTCTCAATTTTTGGGACTGAGGACCAGACTGTTTCTTGTGAGAACCAAATCGAACGGACAGCATAGTGTCGTTCCAGTCCGGTTTCAGGATCTACCCAAGACCGGTGCTCACCCCTAATACCATAGCATGCTAATTGTTTGTTTACGAAGGTGTATATAATGTGGCAAGCGCACATGTACGCACATACGTGAGGGATCGGTTTTTAAAGTAACATAAATACATAAATGAAATAGTCACCACCTAAAAGGTCTACCATATGATACAGAAGTATATATAGACAGAACCAACCTTGAAGGAAACCTTCGAAAAAAATTATATAATTACAACTTGAAACAACTCTTCAAGCAAATGGAAATTTCAAGACATGAACCTTTCAACTTTCCAAGACAAGAACTATCTATACTTAGATAAAACATAAATACTAACATTTACTCTTGACTTTAGAAGCAAACAATGATCCATACGACTCGTTAAACACAAAGAATGACTAAAAAATCAGACCTCGATCTTCTTACGGTCATTTAGTACTTTGTGCATAACCTTCTCTAGAAATCTTTGAATTGCATAAAATCTGATGCGTTCGAGACTAGACACATGGAGCTATCCAACCATGTATGTTATTTAACCATATTGAAGCACGCTAAGCCTCTTAAAAATCTAAAGAAATCTTGACCCTTAATATTGTGCGAGTAGAGATGAACATTTTCAGCTAACAAATTTAGCACTGATTATTTCGATAACAATTGAACCTCTTCAGATGATCCCTCACCAATGTTGACCATTATTACCTAGCAATTTATTTCATGGAAAAGATTAGGCCTTGCACATGAAAAGAAGATGCTCAAATTGAGGGTTAATAACACAAAATTGAGGTTAATAACACAAATTAGAGTAATTGTCAATATGTGAACTTTGTTTATCTATACTTAATCTATATTTGGCATTTACTTCTAGAAAGTGAAGTTATAAAAGAATGGGTATACGGCTGTTGCGTTTAAAGTAATTTGAGTGACCAAAAGCTGTACATTGACTCGGGGTTAGAAGTGATTTCGATTTCTTAATCCCACGAATAATTAAATTCTATTCATGTGCAGACAACGAGACATTATCAGCGATGTCTCTCGTTTATGAATGCCTACTTTTCGACAAAAATATCAAATCTACCCGCGGAGACCCTTGACAAATTATCCAACGACTCCATTTAAAGAAAATTATCACATCCTTTGGCAGTGTAAACATCAGTTTTCAAAGAAAGCCGCGTTTCTCCCACTTTATCAAAGATTCGTCCCATATCTTCATCTCTTAATTGTTTCATCTTTTTCCTCTTTCTGAAACGTGAAATTGCCATGCGCTTTCATGAGTCTTCGCTTTAGGTCACCTGCTGAACCGCCTCTTTATATAATCCTCCTCATATCGAGTCATTCCTTCATCAGACACACAACAGTTCGTTAGTAGCGTGCAGAAAAAATGGCCTCGTCTTCTTCTTTTTCGAAGGCAATTTTGGCTTTGGCTTGTGTTGCGCTCCTTGTTGGTGGCACGAGTGCCCAACTTTCCATTTACTACTACGCCGAAACTTGCCCCCTACTCTGCCCGACAGTAAAGTCAATTGTGCAGGAAGCAATTGCCGCAGAGGCCCGCATGGGCGCCTCGCTCACCCGCTTGTTCTTCCACGATTGCTTCGTCAATGTAACTTCTCTTTCTCATCCACTTTAACTTCTCAACATTCTTTGCCGACAGTTAAAACCAATTCATTCATGTTTCTTTCACCATTTGTATTTGTGCCCTACGAGTTTTGTGGTCCATTCATTCGTCAACAAAACCCCAACAACATGTTCTCGAGGTGTTATTTTTTGCATCGGTCAAGCCTAGACAACACTCTCTCTTTTTCTTCGTCGTCTAGTGATTGATTAATCTTTCTTTTCGTCATCCTTAGCGGAGTTCAAAATAGTTAGAGAAAAGAATCAATAAAACAAAAGTAGGGTGTCGGTTTGTCTTGTCAAGTGTCCTATGCAAATACGTAAAAAGAAACACTTAACCTAGTATGTCATTTGTAAGGAACGTATCCCGTGCATAAACAAAAGAAAGCACTTTGACCTGGTAAGCCATCATGACGTAAGATGCTGCACTGAAGTCAAGTTCATATTTGCTAAATTTAAAAGCATATTTTTATTGGCTGGGATTGTAATATGGTCATTTGAAAAAGTGGTCGATGCTCATAGCTAAGAAAGAGTTTGGCTCATTGAATAACAAATCAAAGTCATTGCCCTATTGATATTCATAATTTATTTATCAGGGTTGCGACGGATCAAACCTCTTGGACGACACACCTACTTTCACTGGAGAGAAAAACGCGGCCCCAAACCAAAATTCCTTGCGAGGGTTCGATGTGGTGGACAGGATTAAGTCCGCGGTGGAGGAAGTGTGCCCCGGCGTCGTCTCATGTGCTGATTTGTTGGCTATTATCGCCCGGGACGCCGTTGAGATAGTAAGTCATCGGAACTCGACTAGCTATGGAACAGTAGAGACGAAAGCTTCTGATTATTTTGCATGACTAATAACTTGTTGCGAATGAATTGGGCAGCTGGGAGGGCCAGGGTGGGATGTGAAGCTGGGGAGGAGAGATGCGAGAACTGCGAGCCAGGCAGCAGCTAACAACAGCATTCCTCCTCCAACTTCTAACCTCAACGCTCTCATTTCCAGCTTCCAGAATCACGGCCTTTCTCAAACGGACCTCGTCGCTCTATACGGTAAATTCTCTCTCTCTCTCTTTCTCTCTCTCTCCACCATATGATATGTATAGAGCTTGCATCCATTAGATCGAGTCAATCACATATCAAGAATCTATAAGATCCTTACTGGATCCTCCTAACGAACCTAACATTTCATGCAATTTCTGCACTTTAATTGGGTTTGTCCGCCTTATCACCCATAGACTGAGTCTATATAGTATTCTTAATATTTTTATAATATTCAAATTACTCAAATTAATACTTATGTGTATGTCCTCCTACTTTTAATTACTCAGGAGCGCACACAATTGGGCAAGCGAGATGCACGAACTTTCGGGCCAGAATCTACAACGAGAGCAACATCGACAACTCATTTGCCCAAACAATGAAGAGCAATTGCCCAAGCGTCACCGGCGTCGGCGACAACAACTTGGACGGGCTCGACTTCCAGGATGCGACAGTGTTCGACAACTCCTATTTCGTCAACCTCATGAAGAAAAAAGGCCTCCTCCACTCTGACCAACAGCTCTTCAACGGCGGGTCCACCGACTCGCTCGTCAGGACTTACGCCCAAAGCCAAGACACCTTCTACAAGGACTTTGTGGCCGCCATGATCAATATGGGCGACATCATGCCCCTCACCGGATCCAACGGCGAGATCAGGAAGAACTGTAGGAGGATTAATTAATTATTGATGAATTTAGGGTCTATGTATACTCCTTGATATGGGGTTTCGGTAATAAAATTCAATCTGATCGAGCTGTATTTTGCGGGTGTTTGTTTGCATTTGAAGCTTTTGTTGTCGTGTCAGCATTAAGAAAAAGTTGTAAGAGTCAAATATTGTAATAACAGTCTTGTCGAGATTTTGTCAACTGTTATAGATATCTTTGTTAGGAAATGCATCCCGATGTTTACAAATAGACACTATTCCTTAACAGGCTGCACTATCAATATGAACTTGTCTATCATCTTGTGGGCATCTAGCAGGTACATCGACAAGAGGGAGATCAAAGAAGTCGACGGTTGTGAGTAAATCGAAACCAAAGCCTTGGAAATTTCTCCTCTGGAGAAAAGACCTGTGTGAAAGACATTCAATTAGAGTGGTACACAAAATCAAATCACAAAGGCAAGAAATTACACCTGGCTTTGTTGCAGCTACAACATATAGCATTAATTATGCACTAATCGAGTTAATACATTCTGCTCAAAGAAGAGGAGGGAAAGAAAGCAAAAAGAAAACAATTTCCTCTAGATTTGATGTTCTTTCTTTGAAGAATACGACAGATTCCGGATGTACCGGGATTACTCTATTGCTTACTATTGACAATTGAATTTCTCCGACAAATTCATTATACATTTTAAAATAAAGCCATCCTAGGAATTGGATTCGCCGATAATATCGAAATTCAACTTCTAATCGAAGATCCCGTTGTTCCGTCATTCTGCATTTATTTGGTCCGCCAAGTTTCTTCTGGACATCTGAACTAGGGACATTGCAGTTTGAAGACCTCGGGCCCGGCCACCGAAATTTTGACCGATGGAGACCAGAGGCCAGTCAATGCCGACCGATCGTTTTGATTTTGTTTGATTTTGTCAACCTTTCATGAAGTCCATAGCTTAATTAATAGAGTTTTTATTTTTGGTCGAAAATTAGTAGAGTTGACCACTTCCAAACCTTGGCAAAACATGTAAATATCCGATCGATTCTTGTATGAACGATACATTGATTCCTGCCTTTATGGCAGGAGCCTAATATTTTTCACTTACATTTTCTGTACCAGAACCAACATGCGCTACGTGTGTAGCGTGCTTTTCGTAAATGAAGAGTTTTTTTAAGGAGAAAGTCACCCAAAAACCCTCAAACTATACCCACTACGACACATTTACCTTAAAAAAAAATTTATGACATAAAAAATCCCAAACTATACCCACTCCGTTAAAGTTCCATCAATGAGGATCGTTAAAAATCTGCCTACATTGATGTCAGAAAGAAATGTAGTTTAGGGTTTTTAGTAAATTTTGCCCTATATTTTACGATTTCACAACTTTAGCCTTTGAAAAAGTTTTTTGACAAGAAAAATATATTAAAGTGGAGAACAAAAGGGAGATATATCCTTTAAATAAATAAAAAAAGGTAAATTTGAAAAGCCAAAAGCCAGACCTCACTTTCGGCTTAAATATATCCTTATTTATAAAATGCTACATAAATTCCTTAATTACAAATATATACACGAAACGTGCCACAACCGTTTAGAAATAATTATTTTATGGGAAAATGACACCACAAGGGATCATGACTTTTGTACTTTGCTTATTTCAGTGCCAAAATTTTTCGAGCGATCACTTAAGTGCCACATTAGTTAAAAATCAATCATTGAAGCACCTATTTTGGCGATTCATCCTACATGATTTTTTAAATTAAATTTTGATTCTGACATAGCTTTTCTAAAGGAAATTCAAGTCCGACATGAATAATCCTTGATTAACAAGGCACAATCCGCCAAAATAATTTGAAATTGAAACCCTAATTTTAGAAAGGGAATTTATCTCGGCGAGTGCAACCGCCTCTGCAACCATAGCTGCTTCCTCCATCTTTATGGCCGATGTTAATCTCATCTCAACAGTCTTCGTGCTAAGAGTGATCGGTTCCAAGGTGGATGGTTCCCATCCTGGAACCGGGAACCTCTTACTAAGGGTCAATTCCACAAAATGTGAATCGGGAACTGCCTATTAGTTCCTAGATTCACCCGAGAACCGAATCACGGATCTGGTTCAGTTCTTGGGTGGGTCCATGAAACCGGTCAAGGTTGATAGAAAGATGATTAAGAGGATTGTTGGCAAGAAAGTCAAAATAGTAAGGAGAAGTGAAGGTAGGATCTCGCGCACCATTTCAGTAAAGTAACACGGTGACACCATTGAGAATCGGACCAAAGTAGCATTCATCTGCTAGATCGACGAAACAGCTCTTGATACTCTAAAATTTCTAGCCTCATTCACCTCGGTGTATTGCTTAAGCTTGTAATTCCCATATGGAAGTAATAAGGACAAAGAACCGACCAAGAACTCTCGGAAGGTTTCTCCTTGGGAAGTTTATGCCTATGACCACCTTCCAATGGCTTCAACGCAAAAGGAACCAATAACATTGAAAACACCAGAGATATAAAGTCGCAAAGCAAAAGCCAAAGCAAAAATAAAATGACATTGTAGTTAAAAATCAGCGTACCAAAAACATCAACATCTTCCTTCTCACTATTCAAAAGAGCCGTCTGCGGGGACGCCTTATTCAACGACTTTTTCATTGCTTTCTTGGCCTTCGCCCCTAGTCCGGAGCCTAGGGTTTGAAGATTTGCCCCAATTCATTAATTTGGCAAACATGTGGAAAACGATGTCGTTTTACACTCACTTGCTTCATTTTACTGGCGAGTAATGTCGGACGTTATATAGTCGGAATTCTTGGCGAGACAAATTGCCAGCACTCAAGTAAACGATGTTTAACAAATATGACACCATTTAAGTAATCGCACAAAAATTTTTGGCAATGAACTGAGCGCCGTACGAAAGTTATAACATTTATAGTATCATTCTCCCATTATTTTTTCACTAACAATGGACAAAGAAGTTTCAATATAGTTCTGTTTGTTTGCCTCACATGGAACAAAAAATGGCCCGGCTAGGTATTGACCAAGCCAGGCCATGAAAATTTGAAAAACTCTTTCGGAAGAAGAGGTATTCTTGTTTTTTGATATTTTTATTCAAGATATCTTTTTAAAACCTTTTTTTATCTAAATGGGATTGCTTATAAAAGTGGGGGAATTGTCCAATTGGTTCCAAACTTATTGTAAGGATATCAATTCATTCATTTTCTAATTTTGCCAATTTAATTGTAAATCTTTGCGCGAAGTTCCAACATAATCTTTCCGGTCAATTTCATTGGAAATCGCTAATGTGGTAGTGTGCCACTTAGGACGGCCCGCGATGACTGGACCACCACGTTGGCTATTTTTGACGAAAATTGACCAAAAGGACTATGTTGGAATTTTGCACAATGGATTAGGACTATGGCAAAATTGAAAATTTTAGAATTGAATTGTCATCCGTATTATTTGTAAGATCATTATTTAAAACCTCAACATTTTTAATTTTCGTTCCAATCCTCAATGCATTTCTTTTGCATATGATAACATTCAATAGAAGAAAACGACGGTTTGGAAGGTTCTTCTCCGCCGAAAATTCTGTATTATTTGTTCACCTAACGAAAAATATTTTATTAGCTTAGTTGAAACTGGAGCAATGCTATGTCTTTCATAAGACTATCATTGGTCAACAATTAAAGGAAGATCAAGGCGGACCCCAACTTGTGATCTCATGTCTGCCTCGAGTAATTGATTTCTGAATAATCTTTTTAATGGGAGCTGCTAAGGCACATGCGTTGATTTGGGTCTAGATCATCCAAAAATAATTGAACTTATTGAGTCTCACAATGGTTGTCGGTAGAGCTGTCGAATGGGTGGGTCAGGTTGGATTTGAGTTGGGTCGAAAATCGCCCGACACAAACTTTGTGACTCATACTCGACCCAACCCGACCCATTTACTAAATTACTTCTATGTATAATCCAACCTATGAAAATATGTATCTACTTATTTAACCCATTTTGAGCTTTTCGTGTGTATATGTTATTTGGATAAAATCACTCTTTCAACTATAAGATGCTAAAAAATTGATTTTCAACATTGCTTGGAATTTTCAATTTGTGTGTTGATTCACAATAAAGAATAAGAGAAAAATAGTATTTAGTAGTGAATTTATAAAATTACAGCATCAAATGACGTGGAGGAATTGAAATTTTAATTTAATAGAATATAAGATATTGAAGAAGATGATTTATACTGACAATAGGTTGCAATGACAAGAACTAACATTAGAATATTACATAAAAATAATAATGCCAAATGCAACCAAGGAAACATCTACTCCAATAATTAACAAACGAAACTTATAAGATTAATAAAAAAAATAATGGGCAAAAAAATAAAGTCGTCATGATATTTTTCATAAGGGTGAAGACTCTATCCTGCGGGCTCATTCATGACCCATTTTGACAGGTTTAATGATGTGTTATGTAATTTTTGTAACGCACAAATCGAATAATATCGTAGCATGCTAGTTGGCAAGTTTGATTATCAATTACCCCTGGTGTCCCGTATCAACAACCCCATACCTAATAAAGGTATGTTACTATGCCGAAGGACGTCACCAATAAGACCCTAACTAACCATCTTGGGATAAGATTATTTGTTCCACTTACCATCAAATTGTTTATAGCAAAGAACATGTAATGTATGCGGACGAGTCTCTCTTATGTCGTAGAAAATGAGATGGTACCGCGACTCACTTGTTTGGGCTAAAAACCAAGAGTAAAGTAAGGAAGATGGAGACATATTACGAAAGAGACATCCCAATGTTCCTTGACATGGACGCAAAACATAAATTGAGGAAGTCAAATTGATCTTGAACCGACCATACAAATCGGACATTGTTTCACATGTGAGTGAGGACTCGAACCAAGTCAACAATCGATTACAGGCACGATCCCATGTCCATGTTTAGATGTTCAATCGTTCACACCACCTAAACATTTTGACGCATTTCTAAATTAATGTCCATGCAGGCCGCCCCCTTCCAGTCTTAACAATAAAAAAAAAGTAAAAAAGGAAAAAAGAAACAGAAAGAAAAGACAAAGAAATTAAAAATCAAAAAAATTAAAATATTACTAAAACTTGGTCACGTCAACGCCAGCCGTGCCACGAAAGGCCAGTGTCCATGTTTATGAAATTACCAAATCTTTTTTATAGGTCGCAAATTACCAATTTTTGTACAAATTTGTCAGTTTTTACTTGAATAACTTACCAATTTACGATAATGCTCGATGTTCGTCTAAATTCCAGGAGTAGAAGATCCATCTTACGGATTTAGGATTAACCCTTGCCAGCGTGCTTACACGTGCTTGACCCAGCGGGAAGTACCCCAGCTGGATTGCTACCGGCATGCTTCCTTGATTGACAGACTCCTTGAAATGCCTTATGGACCCAATGAATAGAAGTTACAATTTTTTATTTGGTCAAGTATATGATGTGTTGGTTTTTCTTGCCAAAGAAGCATGCACCGTCCTTGCCAACTAAGAAAATACAGAGAAGAAAACTCAAGTGTGAAATGAAAACTTAGTATTAAATCTACCGAATCAACCTTTTTGGATCGATGAGGAGGGTCATACAGTCAAAGAGAATCGGTAAATAAATACTGAATAGACAAGAAATGTTGTCTCCACAGGCCTCGGGTTTTTTTTAATTCGACTGCTCCGCATGATGGCATCGAGATAGAGAAAGCAATGAAAATACAGAAGCTTGTTGAAGGAGTCACAATCGTTTCCACAACTCCCCCACATATCACTGCATTTCCTGTCTTCACAGTCACAGTCAGACAAACAAAGAAGCTTCTCAGACGGCTTTAGAAAAGTTCCACGCAGGCATTTTGAGCAAATTGACTCGCGTTGATGTGTAAAAAATTATTTCCGAAACTTGAGCACCTGTCGGCCAATAAACTTTAGTAAACCTTGGTCGATTTATTTCATCATGACATATGTAAACAATTGAGAGAATCCATCATGGCACAAGATTCGCGCAAGATTAATGTAATTTCTCATTTCTTTCCTTTAATCAAAGTGTGAATTTTTCTATTGGACTTTTAACGTGCGATTAGTATCTAATGCGATTGAAGTCAAACGTGTCCATGGCCTATAAATGACATTGACCGAACGTTTCTGTCACACCTAGAGCTGGCAAAATGGGTTCATAACCCATTTTTTGACTCAAATTCAATGAGCCGGATCAGATGTGAGTTATTTGAAAATCTAAAAACAGGTTAAAGTGGGTTCATAACATCAAAGTCCAACTAGACATGGGTCTTAATGGGTTTGAAAACAAACACCCATTTATAACCCATTTAAGTCCAAAAAGGTTATTAGCTTAAGAAAAATAAAATACGGGGTGATAGAATTGAAGGGTTGTATTCCTTTCTCTTTCGTATACTGACTTCGTCTCTTTTTCATTTTTTAATTTTACAAATTTGAAGGTGTTTAAGCTACGGCTTCTAGGAGATCTTCTATTAGCACACGATCGAGAGCTTTCAAAATGAACATGGAAGAGCAGAATGCCCGCTTCATTTCTATGGAGAGCAAAATCGAGTAGTTGACCGCTCTTTTCACCAACCTAGCTCAACAATCGAAAGCAATCGCGACGTGGTCTACTCCGGCGTGCTCATCACCATCGACTCCTCCCTAACCATTAGTCCAAGAGCCTAAGGAGAAAGTGACCGGAGAGCCGTCTCGAGTGCCTCCGATGGTGGTGGATCCTGACCCAATCTCCAAGGCCTTGGCTGCTAAATATGAAGAGGAGAGTGACAGCCGCTTCGCCAAGCTTGAGGAAAAGCTCTATCTGATTTACGGGTATGAGCCGCAATCTATGACGGGTGTACTCCATCTTACAAAGATGAAATTCCCGGAGAAATTCAAAATCCCTGAATTTACCATGTATGACGGAATCGGAGATCCCGTGTGCATTTGAAGTACTATCTAATGAGGATGGGTCGATATGTGGAGAACGTCCCCCTCTTGGTAGATCGACTCATACCAGACATTTTGTACGGGCATATAGTAGATGAAAAGAGATTATTTGAAATCGTTGTACATTATGGATGGATGTAAGCTGGTGGACAAACGGTACCTTACAAAAGCTCAAACACTTCTGTCTAGTAGTACGAGTACTGCAAGGAACATACCATATCGGTACAAGGGGGAGAGATAATCTTTTCCTGTCCGTATCTCCATTCCTTTTCTAATCCAACCAAATAATTAAGGCAAAAGGACACTATAAGTGCCATAAGTTGTATACGGAGATCACTTTGATGCCATAACTTTTTTTCGGATCACTTTAGTGCCAACTTTTTTGAAAAACGATCACTTTAGTGCCAATGCTGACATGGCTGCCGGAAATCTGACGTGGCTCTTTTTTTATTAATTTCCGATGCTGACATGACTCACCGGAAATTTGACGTAGCTCTTTTTTTTGCCGGAATTTTGGCCGGATTCACTAAAGTGGTCTCTTTTCCTCCGACTTGGCACCAAAGTGATCCGAAAAAAAGTTATGGCACCAAAGTGATCTCTGTACACAACTTATGGCACTTATAGTGTCCTTTTGCCAAATAATTAATTATTCATGTAAATAAGGGTAGCCGCTGAATTGATAATTGAATACTAACGATTGAGCTTCGGTGAGAAACCAATATATGTAGATAGGGATAAGAACAGTGCAAGTGCCACAACTTTCGTACAGCGCTCACTTGAGTGTCATAACTTTTTTTTTGTTCACTTGAGTGCCACAAATTCGAAAAATCGATCACTTGAGTGCCATCGGCGATTTGCCTCGCCGAAAAATCTGACGTGAACGCTGGTTGTTCGACATGGCTTCGCCGGCGCTGACGTGGACAATTTTTAAATATATTTTTGAATTATTTTATTTTATTTTATTTTTTTAATTACTTTTTTTTTACTTTTGAATTTTTCTTTTCCTTTTTTTAGCCTTTTTTTTTAATGCCGGTGAGGGTCACCAACAACCCTCGCCGGCTGCGAAGCCCTAGCCCATATGGGCGACGGTCGCCTTGCCCTCTGCCATGAAGGCCCAGGCAAGGCAATCGCGGCCTCGCCGGCAGTGGGCGAGGCCGCGAAGGCCATCGCCAGATCTGGGCGGCCGTGGTCAAGGCGTTGCAGCTAGATTTGGCGAGGCCACTTTGCCCGCGGCCGTCCAGATCTGGCGATGGCCTTCTTGGCCTCGCCCACTGCCGGAGAGGCCGCAATGGCCTTGCTTGAGCCTTCGCGGCGGAGGGCAAGGCGGCCCTCGCCCATTTGGGGAGGTCACCGATAACCCTCGCCAACCTTGAAAAAAAAAGCAAATTAAAAAAGGAAAAGAAAAATAAAAACTAAAAATAAATCAAATTCAAAATAAATAAATAAAATTTTAAAAAATAATAATAAACATTTAAAAAATCCACGTTGGATGGAAAATTAATTTAAAAAGCCAAGTTGGATTTGCTGGAAATGGCACTCAAATGATCAATTTTACTCTGATGTGGTACTTAAGTGAGCGAAAAAAAAAGTTATGGTACTCAAGTAAACGTCGTACGAAAGTTATTGCACTTGCGTTGTTCTTATCACTATGTAGATACAACTAACTCTTAAGGAAACTTTAACAAAATTTATGTAGGCACAGCTTAAAAACAACCGTCCAAGCACACGAGAATTTCAAGACATCAACCTTTGAACTTTCCTGACAAGGACCAACTATACCTAGATAAAACATGAAAACCGACATTTGCTCTTGACTGTAGAAGCAAAATACGATGCATAGAACTTAATAAATACATAAATGGTTGAGAGCTGACATCTTCATTTTTCTTACCAGGACTTGGTATTTTGTGCATAGCCTTCTCTAGAAAACTTTGAATTGCATAAAATCTTATGCATTTGAGACTAGACACACGGAACTATCCGATCATATATGTCATTTGACCATAGTGCAGCACACTAAACCTCTTAGAAATCTAAAGAAATTGACCCTTAATTCTGCGAGTGGAGAAGAACCGAGCTGCCAAATAATTTAGCAATAATTATTTGGATAAGGATCAAACCTCGTAATATGATCCTTCATCAACATAGGCCATTACTATACAACAATTTGTTCTCATCGAAAGGAGGCCTTGCACTTGAAAACAAGATGATCAAACTGAGCGTTAATAACACAAACCGGAGAATTTGTCAATATTCGAACTTTATATTGATCTATGCTTTGATATATATTAGGCATCTACTTCTCTTAGAAATTTTATTTTAAAGAACTTCTCTTAGAAATTGAAGCTAAAAAAACGAAGGGGTGAGCAACAAGGACCAATCGAACTGGGAACCGGACCAGCCGGTTCTAGATGGTTTCCAAGAGCATCGGTCCGGTTCCCGATTCCATAAAATTGGAACCGGTGATTTTCGGTCCAGTCCCCCGTTCCAGGGCGGAATCGGACCACTTGAACTGGACCAATTATTTTTTATCTATTTTATTTTTATTTCTCACGCATCCATTCCTCTCCTCTTTCCTTCGCCTCTCACAATTCACGAGTCAAGTCACGCCTATGCTCTTTCCCTCTCCTCTCTCACGCACACCTCTTCAGACTTTCACAACCCTAATCGGCTAAACCCTGATTGCCTCTCAGCCTCGCTCGTCAACGGTAATCGCCTCTCAGGAATCACGACGGTGAGCACACCATCAGCGCTCATGGAAGCTGCAACCTCACTCACCCTCATCCTATGGTTCCTCCATAGCTTCACCTTGATAGTCTTGTCCCCACGGCCAATCACCCACAAGGCATGGCCCCACCGGATCTCCGCCCTCAACTCGTTCGGCCTAAGCCACAGCCTTCCCATCTTGTACAAGAAGGCCGCCACCGTCTCTTCCTCGGTGACCTGGTCGTACAACGTGGTTCCCCACACACGCTGGGTGGCAAGAAGTTCAAGAGGGGCAACGAAAATGAAGGCCGCGTCATTGATTTTTTTCCGATGCTCGTCATGCGGGTCTGACATTGGACCGCCTGAGAACTAGACCAGTCTCCTATTCCAAAATTGGGAATCGGTCCTTCTAATCTCGTTCCCGATTTCTAGATAGGACCGGACCGGACCGAGAACCGATCACCCTTTTGAAAAAGAATGCGTGCACGGCTCTTAAGTTTGAAGTAATCGGAGCTGCCAAAAGCTGTACATTGGCTCAGGGTTGCCAGTAATGTTCGATTTCCCAATCCCCCGGATAATTAATCTCTTTTCATGTGTAGACCACGAGACATTAACATATGGAGACCTTTGACAAGTAATCCACCAACTCCATTTAAACAAAGATTATTACATCATTTGGCAGTGTAAACATCAGTTTTCAACGAAAACCGCGTTTCCCCTACTTCATCAATGATTCGTCCCATATCATCATCTCTTTATTGCCTAATCCCTTATATTATATTACTGTCTGAATTTGACTCTCTCAATTTTTTTTCTTTTCTTTTTCCTTTCATCTTTCTGAACGTCGAATCGCCATATACTTTCATGACTCTACGTGTTAGGTCACCCGCTGAACCCCTTGTCGCCTTGAGAACCGCCCACTATATAATCCCCACTCGTATCGAGTCATTTCTTCATCACACCCACAACACAGTTCGTTATTAGCGTGCTGAAAATGGCCTGGTCCTCTTCATTTTCGAAGGCCATCTTGACTTTGGCATGCGTTGTGCTCCTCATTGGGGGCACGAGTGCCCAACTTTCGATCTTCTACTACGCCAAAACTTGCCCCCAACTCTTCCCGACGGTGAAGTCAATCGTGCATGAAGCGATTGCCAAAGAGGCCCGCATGGGTGCCTCGCTCACACGCTTGTTCTTCCACGATTGCTTCGTCAATGTAACTTCTCTTTCTCATCCACTTTAACTTCTCAACATTATTCCCCAATACTTAAGACCAATTCATACATTCACGTTTCTTACAATTGAAAAAGCTATCAATGCTCTTAGCGAAGAAAGAGTTTGGCTAAGTAAACAACAAACCAAAGTCATTGCCTCATTGATGTTCATGGTATATTTATCAGGGTTGCGACGGATCGAACCTCTTGGACGACACGCCCACTTTCACCGGAGAGAAGAACGCTGCCCCGAACAAAAATTCCTTGCGAGGGTTCGATGTGGTGGACAAGATTAAGTCCGCGGTAGAGAAAGTGTGCCCCGGCGTTGTCTCGTGTGCTGATTTGTTGGCGATTATCTCCCGAGACTCCGTTGAGATAGTAAGTCATTGGAACTCGACTAGCTATGGAACAGTAGAGACGAAAGCTTCTGATTATTTTGGATGAGTAATAATTTGTTGCGAATGAATTTGGGCAGCTGGGAGGGCCAGGGTGGGATGTGAAGCTGGGCAGGAGAGATGCGAGAACTGCGAGCCAGGCAGCAGCTAACAACAGCATCCCTCCTCCAACTAATAACCTCAACGCTCTCATTTCCAGCTTCCAAAATCATGGCCTTTCTCAAAAGGACCTCGTCGCACTATACGGTGAATTTCCCCCCCCTCTCTCTCTCTCTCTCTCTCTCTCTCGAGAAAAATTTGGTAATTTGCAAAAATCCATGAGGAAATGATTTCGCACCAGCAACTACTCCATAAACCAAATCTATTAAATCTAGTTGATCACATTTCAAGAATTTATGAGATCCACACTGGTCCTGCTAAAGAACACACAAATGTTAATGCAATTCTACACTTTACTTGGTTCCCCCTCATCACCCTTAGAATTTTATAAGATCCAAACTACTCTAATTAATACTTGTTTGTATGTTCTCTTGCTCTTAAATACGCAGGAGCACACACAATTGGGCAAGCGAGATGCACAAACTTCCGGGCCAGGATCTACAACGAGAGCAACATCGACAGCTCATTTGCCCGAACGATGAAGAGCAACTGCCCAAGCACCACCGGTGTCGGCGATAACAACCTGGACGGGCTCGACTTCCAGAGCGCAACATCATTCGACAACACCTACTACGTCAACCTTATCAAGAAACGAGGCCTCCTCCACTCCGACCAACAGCTCTTCAACGGTGGGTCCACCGACTCGCTCATCAGGACTTACGCCAAAAGCCAAGACACCTTCTTCAAGGACTTTGTGGCCTCCATGATCAATATGGGCGACATCAAGCCCCTCACCGGATCCAACGGCGAGATCAGGAAGAACTGTAGGAGGATTAATTAATTTGATGAATTTTGGGTCTATATATACTCCTTAATTTGGAGTTTCAGCAATAAATTTCTCTTTGATCGAGTTCTATTTTCCTGGTGTTTGTTCTGTCGTTTGCATTTGAAGTTTTCGCTGTGGTGTGACCGTCGAGATGGAATTGTAAGAGTCGAATATTGTAATAAAAGTCCTGTCGAGATTTCGTCAACTGTTACACATTTCTTTGCCCGAAAAACGAAAGTTGTTAGGAAATGTATCATGATGTTTACCAGTAGCCACTATTAATATGAACTTCTCTATCGTCTCGTGGGCATGTAGCAGGTACATCTAACAGAGGAGATCAAAGAAGAGGAGGAAGAAAAAGCAAAAAGAAAACAATTTCCTCTAGATTTGATGTGCTGGTTTAGAAATATATGAGAGATTTCGAGAGTATCGGGTTTGTTCTGTTGCTTAACCGTTGACACCTGAAACAAATTCATCATACATTTTTAAGGAGAATCATCTTAGGAATGGGATTCGTCGATAATAGCGGAATTCGACTTCTAATTGAAGATGCCGTCGTTTCCTCATTTTGCATTCATTTTCTCCGCCAAGTTTCTTCTGGACATCTGAACTAGGGACATTGCAGCTTCAGCACCTTGGGCCTTGCGGCCGAAATTTGGATTGACAAAGTACTAGAGGCCGGTCAATGTTGACGGCCCAGTTTGACTTTTACAGTAAAGCCCGTTTGTACTTCTTAACCCAATTCGAGCTCATTAATCCTAATTTTTTGCCTGTTAAGCTTCCAAGCATAAAACAAGATAAAAAGAAGACCGAGACGAGCTCGAACCCGGAAGACCCGGCCCAGCCGCCACACCAAGCCTAGCCTGAGCTCGGACGAAGTCCCTGATGCCGGTACCCTACACATGGCCAAACCACCCTTTGCGACATATACAAAAGGAGAGAGAAATATATTCAAAATACTTTTGCGCATGCTTACAACTCATAAAACACACACCTAGAGTCGCTCTCTTACAAACTTTTCTCTTCAAAGCTTAACTCTACATCTAAGGCTACTTCACAAAAGGTACTCCCTGATGTATATATAGAATAATCCCACCGCCACAATTGCAATGATGAAGGTGGGAGCCCCACCGCAGCTTGAAAAGCCAAAAGTTAAGGGGGTAACGTGAGTGCCTGAGCAACAAAAAGTGAAGAAAACAAACCACTGCCTTTATCCTTTTGTTTTTTTCTGACCAGATCTTCTCGCACTCAATCGCCAAATACCACCGCCATAAGTAATATCTAGGCTAGTATAATAAGTCAAATATTTTAAACCGCCAATAATGCTTTAAAATTAGTGCGATTTACTAGTTCATCGATTCCTTCTATCTTCAACTTCAATCGTTCTGCTATGGGAGTCCGAATTGATCTAAATGATTTCATCTTCAATCACTTCGAAAAAATCATTAGTATGTGAAATGCTTGACTGGTTGGGGAATTAAAAGCTTTTTTTCTAGGGTTAATATCATGAAAAATCCTAAACTGATACACCTATGACAAATTTGCCTCGAACTAATTTTTTTATCACAAAAAACCCCAAACTAGTACACCTGTGATAAATTTATCCCAAACTAATTTTTTGACCATAAAAAAACCAAAACTGGTACATTTGTGATAAATTTACTCTCCGTTAATTTCCGTTAAATTGGATTAATACCACAAAAAATCACAAACTGGTATACCCGTGACAAACGAAGGGTAAAACAGAAAATAGGTACATCCATCAACTATTGCGAGTCATTTAACAAAGCAATTTGACAGTAAAATTTAACAGAAACAAACGGAGGGTAAATTTGTCACATGTATACCAGTTTTAGATTATGGTGGTTAAAAAATTAGTTTGAGGTAAATTTATCACAAGTGTACTAGTTTAGGGTTTTTCGTTGTATTAGCCCTTTTTTCTATTACCATCAATAATACGAGCTCAATTGACTTGGGAGTTCAATACTTGAAAAAGAGACTTAAATCATGAAACTCTCTACTATTGATAGGTGAGTTACTCCACATGAGATGTTGAATTTGATTATGAGAGAGGAGTTGAAAGATATAGATGATTCCATTATTAGAATACGCTTGGTTGTGCATTATGTGAGAACTTCTCCTGCGAGGATGCAACGGTTTAAGAGGTGCATTAAGCTAAAAAATATCAAGTCCAAGAGTTTTGTATGTTTGAATGTAGAGACTCATTGAAACTCAACATACATGATGTTAGAAGCGGCTTTGAAGCTTAAAAAGGCTTTTGTCTTATTATATTCAGGATAACAAATTTGTAGAAGAGCTTTCCAAGGTGAAAGGGTTGCCACTAGTAATGATTGGGAATATGCCTGTCAATTTCCTCCATTCTTCAAGTTATTCTATAATACGACTTTAAAAGTATCGGTTTCTTCTTATGTCACTCATAATGATATGGTGAAAGATTTTATGGGGTTCTTAAGATGATTGATAGAAATTGTAAGAATAAGGACAAAAGTTTGCAGGAAATGGCCAAGAAAATGAAGACCAAATTCAATAAGTATTTTGGCAATGTGAAAAACATCAATCTAACTTTGTTCATTGCATGCATACTTGACCCTCGACATAAGGTGGAAACTTTACGAGTTAAAGTAACATCTCTTACGTTATTGTTCCAGTGATATCGCACCGTTATATGTCCCAAAACAACTTGAGGTTAAAGGGTACGAGGATAATAAGCGTGTCAAAGTCTCCCGTGGTTGGTGTGAACATTATGACTGCAATGTATCTTAGCCAAATGGGACAACAATATTTGGAAGAAAAATCTGAATTAGATAAGCAATTAGAAGAAGGATGTGAACGCTATAGCTCCTACTTCGATATTTTAAATTGGTGGAAAGTCAATTCTTCGAGATATCCTATCCTTTCTTCCATTGAGATATTTCGGCCGTGCCCATCTTGACTATAGCATCAGAGGCTGCATTTAGCACAAGAGCTCGTGCACTTGACATGTTTCATAGCTCCTTGACCCCAACTATGTTGGAGGCTCTTATGTGTTCTCAAAATTGGTTATGATCCGCACCACTATCACAGTCAATCAAGAAGGACTTAGAAGAACTTGAAAATTTTGAGTCAGGTAAGAAAACATTACTGTGGAGTTTTTTATATCCTTTAACATTACAATAAATACTTCGATTCTCATTTTCATTGTAAATTTAATGCATAGTTGTCAACTACAACCACGAAGCTAAACTCGATATTGCTTTCTCCCAATAATTGACGAACTTGGAGATTGGTACATGTTAAACCATTTTCTTATTGAGATTTTGAGAGGGAATTTTAAGAATGACGGTAGTTTTGTAGTTACCTAGTGATCCTTCATGTCTTCAAATTCTGTTAATATGGAGCAAAGTCAGTCCTCTCTTTTGTGTGCTTGCTCCTATGTCGGTGATATTTTTTTTATAGTGAGAGAGGATGGATAATGCATTATTGCTAGTCTTCAGTGTTGTTGTGCTTGTATATTGGTTCTTCCATCAATATGTTTGGTTTTCAACTTCAATGTCTAATTGCTTATTCTCCTTTTGACTTTTTTACATGTTTGCTTCACTTAGAAAATGTTTACAGTTTTGTCCCATAAAATATACAGTTGATTGATATGCAACAAATTTAAATGTACAGGCATATTGTGTTGCTCGTTGTTTATGTGTGATGTCAAATGCCGGTTGTATGCATTTGTTTGTTGTTCGTTGTTCATTTGAAAAATGTAGTGAGATGGACATGTATAATGCTATATTAATATTGATTTCTCACCAAATTGTCAACTTTCTAGCTTTGAACATAATAAGGGTGTTTGCTGGTTACTTTTGTTCATATATGGAATGTGAGGAATTTGATATCCCGTTTGGCTCAGATGGGTTGGATTTACTTTCTGTAACTTGAAACTACTTATGAGTTCAACTAGTGTTTCAATTAGTGAAATAATTAATGTCAGTTCACTAATAATTAAAAATTGATATCTTTCGCAGCAAATGTTGCGTTATGAGCCCTCAAGGAGGATTCCTGCGAAGGTGACTATAGAACATCGTTATTTCAATGACGTTAGAAAGACTTGCCTATGAGACTGCGCAAATTGTAGATTAGAAATTGGGATTTGGAATTTCAGTGAACTAAAAAGATATGTACTGAAAACTAATAGCTTGCCTCAAGCATGACCTTTTGTGTACCATGTGCTTTTGTCAAATAATATCTTTTCTAGGATGATTGTTGCCAATCTTAAGTAGTGGATGCATCAATGTCAATTTTAATTAGTGTTGGTTGTTTGGTTTAAAAAAAAAAAAAGAAACCCAAAGGTAATGGTTCTGTGAATTGGGGAATGAAGGGCACAAAGGCAAAACCCATATTGTTTTCCAAAATCCCGTGGCAAAAAAAATACGAAGAAAAACTGAAAATTAGAACTAAACCGAACCGGGTTTTTGGTTTGAGTCATATTCTATTCGGATCGAGGTTTGGTTCGGTTCAAGCATATACCCTAACGGTTCGGTTCGATTTTTCAGGAAACTCGGACCTCGGCGATCGGCTATAGGTAGGGGCCAGCAAGGCTGACTTTGCCAGCTTGAAGAAGATGGGAAAAAAAAAAAAAAAAGAAAGAAAGAAAGAAAAGAAAAGAAAAAAGGAAATAAATAAAAAATTTCAAAAAATATTAAAATATTAGGACGGTTGTCATCCATGTCAGTAATTTTCTGCCAAAATTGACTTAATGCACTCAATTGGCACAAATACAAAAGATTTAGGACTGCATTAACACAATTATAGTAAGACTTTTATGGTAATTCTCCCATTGTTCTTTTGGTGGGTTCCGGATTAACGTTTTATAAACTGTGCATTATGTTATTGTTGACACCCAAAAATGATTAAATCTTTTTAATCGACATAATCTTTATCGAGGACCATGACATAGGTCGACGATTATGACTTAACAAATTTGGATAAATGTTGAATGCAGAAACTGAAGACAAAGCAAGGTAAAGGAACAGATTGACAGTTATATCAAATTGCAACTGAGGAGTTGTAACCGTTACGTTATTTGAGCGGTGTCAATTTTATTTTATGGGTTTTATTTTTTTTATCTACATAAGGGTATTTTGGTCATATATAATATATATTCACTATAAATATATTGTGATAGGTATAGGGTTTTTGTAACACATAAGCTGTGAGCCTCTTGTTAGCTTTTACGATTTGTTTTTTCCACTCTTCTTCTCCTCTCTATTTCTCCGAAGATTCTCTAATCATAATTGTCACATGGTATTAGAATAGATCTGACTAGCTGATTCATTGATCCTACTGCTGGCTTGAGAGTCCCCTAATAACCCTTTTCCTTCTCTAGTGCGCAACCACCCAAAGCTATAAGTTTTACCTATTTTTTTCTTCTAGTCTCGATACATATAAGGCCAAGAGAAATCAGATCCATCAGGTTTTGTTTGCGACTATAGATACAACACTTATTGATCAGCGGATTCAAGGATCAAAATATTTTGTTGATTATGGTTAACTGGTGTTGTAGGATTTCCATCGAAAATATAATTAATTGAATCGAGAAAATTTTTTTCTCTAGTCAGATATTTTTCTTCCATTCAACAGCCTATATTTCTGAGATTTGAACATCCCCTTATGAAATTGATGGAGCTAGTTACGTTTGATTATATGTCAATATTGATTAAAAGGAGCCAAGGGTTATTTTATTTACTACATTGAAGTTTCAGTCTTCTTGATCTATGGTAGATATATTCATATTGAGATTATCACCATGAGTGACACTAGGTCTTCTCCAGACAATGTCAATGTTCAAATTACCACCATTAAATTAAATAGAGCCTCCAATTACTTGTAATGAGCTCAAGCTATTAATGTCTATATTAATGTCAAAGGAAAACTCAAGTATACAACAAATTCTCCTAGTGTAGATTCTAAAGAGTATGGTCACTAGATGGGAGAATGGTACACTTTCAGTGTGGTTATGGAACAACATAGAACCACTCATTGTTGCTAATGTCATGTTCCACACAACTACCAAGGGAGTGTCGGATGATCATATGGAGAGCTACTCACAAGACAAAAACATGCCTATAGTCTATGAATTATATGAGAAGATCATTAATTTTAAATAGGGGGCAAGTCTTCTTGAGAGTATTACAGTGCTTTGAAAGGCATGTGGGAAGAACTTAATCTTCGTCTGTCCATCACTACTGATCTTGAGAGACTAATGATGTAACGATTCGGTCCTGCGAAGGCAGGGAGTGATTGCCGGGGTCAGAGGGCCTGGACAAGAAGCGGCTCTTAACAAACTTCGAGAATGGCGAAGGGGATAGGAATGAACCGAATCCCACATCGCCCAGATGTGACTAGGTGAAGCGCCATATATGTGGTGACACTTGTCCTAACTTGTAACGAGACATTTTCTAGGCAAAGCCCAAAAGAACAAAATCGTGCGAACTCCAGCCCAAAGCGGACAAGTGCTAATGGTTCCTCTACTCGGGTGGTTGGATTAGGGGATGTTTCACTCACACCTTCCTTATCTTTGTCCTCTGTCGTACACGTTTCCCAACTTCCTTTGAATTTGTTGTCTATTAACCAATTAACTAAAGCTCTTGGTGGTTTTGTTACATTTTATCCCTCCTCTTGCATCTTTCAAGACCTTCAACCAAAGAAGACAATTAGTGGAGGGCGTGAACGAGATAGTCTCTACTATTTGGATGGTGTCTCTACTGCTAACGCCAATTGTCTAGCTATTAGTTCTACTACCCCTCTATTATAGCATTCTCGTTTAGGACATTTATCTTTATTTAAGTTATAACAAATAATTCCCTAGTGTAAATCAGTTTCTATGCCTAAGTGCGAGGCGTGTGAACTTAGGAAACATCATCGTAGTTCTTTTCCTAGTCGTAATGATTCTCGTGCGTCTACTTTACTTGAATTTGTTCATTCAGGCATTCGGGGACCTTTGCGTATTGACAGTAGAAATGGTTTTAAGTGCTTTGTTACTTTTGTAAATGATTATTCTTGTCTAACATGACTTTATATGCTTCATGACCATTCAATTTTATCTTTTTTTTCAATTATTTAATCGTGAAGTTACTAATCAGTTTGATACATCCCGTAAAATTTTGCAAACTAATAATGCTCTAGAATACTTACATAAATCAATTTTTTTGTTTTATTCTAATCTTGGCACTATTCATGAAACAAGTTGTACTTATACCCCTCAGCAGAATGGTGTGGCCGAGAGAAAGAATGGTCATCTTCTGGAAGTTGCTCGTTTTCTCTTGTTTTGTATGTTTATCCCAAAATCATTTTGGAGTGATGTTGTCCTTACTGCCTGTCACTTCATTAATCGTATGCCCTCCACTATCCTCAATAATCAATCACCAATTAGTGTTGTGTTTCCTGACAAGCCGTTATTCCCTCTTACCCCTCGCGTCTTTGGGTGTGTTTGTTTTGTCCGTAACTTATGTCCTGGTACTAATAAACTAGCCCCTCGTGCCTCCTAATGTGTTTTTTAGAGTATTCACAGACCAAAAAAAGATATCGGTGTTATGATCCTATGACTTGTACCCAATATGTTGGTGCTAATGTTACTTTTTTTACGACACACCATACTAATCTACTGAAGGTAAATAGTTTTTAACTAATATAGTGGTTGATCCTCCTATCCCACAATTTATCCTCTTAAACTCTGTTAGTCCTTCTCCTGTGTCTCTTCCCTTATAGGTGTATCAGCGACGAAAGCAGTCTACGGTACCACCAATCTCTAGCTCTTTCATGCCCTCTATCCAATCTCCCTCCTTGTCTCCTAATTAGAATGATCTTCCGGTTGCCCTTCACAAAAATACTCGTTCTTGTATTCAAAAATCCTCTTTTGCTTACCCTATTGAGCATTATATGTCTCTTTCACAGCTTCCTTCCCCATTATATGACTTTGTTCTATCATTATATACTCACGCAATTCCTACCTCTACCACTAAGGCCTTGCCTAGTCTTGAGTGAAAAAGAGCTATGGATGTGGAAATGGAAGCTCTAGTGTCCCACTATACGTGGTCTTTGGTTGATCTTCCTCTTGAGAAAGATGTGGTGAAGTGTCAATGGCTGTACACCATCAAGTACAACCCATATGGCTTAGTTGAGAGTCTTAAGACCCGACTTGTTGCTAAAGGTTTTACTCAAATTTATGGGGTGGACTATTTTGAGATATTATCCCCTGTGGTATGTCTCAATTATGTTCGTGTAATTATTTCTCTTGTTGTGAATTTTGATTGGCCATTATATCAATTGGATGTGAAGAAAGCTTTTCTTTATGGTGATTTGTCTGAGGAAATATATATGGAGCAACCTCTTGGGTATGTTGCATAGGGGGAGAATCGAAGTAAAGTATGTCGGCTGCATAAGGCTATTTATGGGTTGAAACAGTCTCCAACAGTATGGTTTGAGAAATTCAGTTCAGTGATTTCCAAGTGTGGTTTCCACTAGTGTTATTCTGATCATTCTGTTTTCGTTCGAAAGAGAGAGTCAGGGGTGATCATTCTTGTTATATATGTAAATGATGTAATTATCTATGGCAGTGATGTGATCGGCATTTCTAAGGTTAAGTCTTTTCTTCAGCAGCAGCTTCAGATTAAAAACTTGGGATCTCTTAGCTATTTTCTGGGTATTGAAGTTTTACGAAGTAGGAAAGGTATTAATTTGACTCAGTGAAAGTATGTTCTTGATCTTTTATTTGAGACCGGTACACTAGCTTCCAAGCCAGTTGATAGTCTTATGGATCCAAATAAGAAGTTTGGAGTCGATGATGGAGATGATATTGAAGATAAGCATCAAAATCGGCGTCTAGTTGGTAAACTAATTTATCATCAAAATCAGCGTCTAGTTAGTAAACTAATTTATCTTATTGTTACACGTCCCAATATTTCCTTTGTTGTTAGTGTGATGAGTCAGTTTATGGAGTCACCCAAGAAGGCTCATCGGGATGCTTTTTGTCGCATTCTTTAGTACCTTAAAGGCTCCCCTCTCCTAGTAAGGGACTAATTTATAAATTGAATGGTTCTTCCACTCTGTTTGGCTATTCTAATGCTGATTGAGCTAAGTCAACGTGTGATCAGCGGTCTACGATTGGATTTTACATTTTTCTTGGTGGTAATTTGGTCACTTGGAGAAGCAAGAAATAGACTACCATTGCCAGGTCTAGTGCAGAGGCTGAATATCATGCAATGGCACATACTGTGGATGAATTGTTGTGATTGAAATTCCTTCTCCAAGAGCTTGGATTTTCTATTAATCAACGTATTGTTATGATGTGTGACAATCCTGTTTTTCATGAGCGACCTAAACATATAGAAGTTGACTGTTATTTTGTTCGTGATGTTGTGAAGCAGAAGTTGGTTGCTACTCCTTACATTGCCTTAGAGATCAGTTTGTATATATGTTCACTAAAGCTTTGTTTCGTCCTGCCTTTGTTGATGGTTGTTCCAAGCTGGGCACGGGTTGACGTAGCTAGCAAGGATCACCTAGAGAGGGGTGAATAGGTGATCTAAAACTTTTAATCAATTTTTAAAGCGGAAACAAATGATCAAGATTAAAGATTGAAAGACATTCAAATTCTGAGCGGATTTTATAAACAATGTGCTAGTGTGCAGTATAAAAAATAAAATAAGAGTTTAGGGATAGAGAAACTGCACACAAGAAATTATAGTGGTTCGGCTTAGATCAAGCTTACGTCCACTCTCCCACGCGGACAACCTACTGGCTGGATTCCACTAATCAAATCAATGAAAAGTTACGGCAAGCTGTGCCACTTAAACCCAAGCACTTCTCCCCGAAGCTAGTACTGCTTATACCAAGCCGATAGATCACACTATCTCACACCTAAGCACACACTTATGATACTGTCTACACCTCTCAATTGATTACACATTTTAGCTCACGAAAGACAAATATAAAGATTGAAGATCGCTCAAACTTTGAAATTCTAGATACTGGATCTTGTCTCTTACATCTGCTTCTCGGCACGCTGGTCTTCTTTTATACTCCTCCACTTCCAAATTAGCCATTGGACAGTCTCCAGAGGATCGTCTTCCAGTCTACCATTGTACACATCTGTATCAAGAAGATTGCGTAGCCGTTGAGGGATAAAATCTGAATCCCCGCTGAATCTAGTCGCCCATACAACCAAAATCTTGGTTTCCAAAAGTAGAGCTTCTTCACTTGGAAAGTGACTTGTCTCGAGATTAATTGCCAATCAATCAAAATGTTTTGCATATTAAATCGTTGCAAAACAATCTTCAAGATTGAGTGTTGACACCTACATTTTTTGCCCAAAAATCATTTTCAAAAAAATTGGAGCTTGTTTTTCCACAAAAATATTTTGGAATTATTCTATAAAAAAAAAAAAAAACGGAAGAGCAAGGGCCAAGGATTCGAGTGTAGCTAACCAAGACCTGAGGGATCAAATTGCAAATGAACCAGCAAGTTGGGGCCAAAATACAATTTCCAAAAGTTGGGGGACCAAATCGCAAAATTTGTAAAATTTGCCCCCAAGCCCTTAAATCATCATTTTTACCCCTAATCAAGCTTGAAATTGAAAACGGGCAAGGTAAAATTGATCAGATCAAGCCAAAAGGACTAAATTGGCTCAAATCGGGCATTCTCGGACAAGAAAGTGGCTAATTTTGAGGGACTTTCCTGCAAACTTGAGCATGGAAAATTGCAAATTCTGATTATCATCTTAAACTAATATACTTCAACTTTCAAACTGATCAAAAATTCCGACCAAATGAATGGATTAAAGCACTTAAATTAGCTTCCAAAAACCGGTCCACGATTTGGTCTCAATTCGAGGCTGCTGAGTAGCCAAATTTGTGGCCCCACCATATCCTACTCAGCCAGCCGATCAGCGTGAACTCTGGCCGAGGTGTGAGACCATCATTAGGAGTGCAAATGGACAAAAATTTGCCAGGGATAAGCTGCTGAAGACACGTGATAATCTCAGTCAAACCTGCTCACTCAACAGCTGCAAATTATGATGATTTTGGAGTCAGAAAGTTGGTGAAGAGACTCAGTTTGCAGGCTTGGTAAGTGGGCAATCACGGGCTAAAAATCGGGTTGGATTTGATGGATAGAATCTCTGAAGCACGTTCTTTTGGGGGATAAAAATAAAGGGATGAGACAAGAGGAAGGGAGTTCACGGTCGTTCCAAAAACTCACCCTCAGACGCAACTCAAAAAAAAACATAAACCCAGAAAAGTTTCAGACTGACTTTTGGAGAGGAAAGTGAGATTTTCGTGAACTTCGAACCAAAATTAGCCAAAACCTTCAACTAGAGAGTGGAACTACATTCAAAGAGCTTTCCAACCATAGGTCGCACGCTCCAAATGGATGTCGGGAAGCCACCCAAAATCCCCTCGAAAAGCAGCCCATTCTCGGGTCAAGAGAGAAACCCAGAAATCTTCTAAGTGTTGAAGTCAGACGGTTACTGGTGAGGGAAAGTGGGAGTTTTTGAGAGACATGAGGAATATATGAGGATACCTGTGACTTGAAAATTAAACTAGAATACTTCTAGTTTGGGTTAGTGTCAAATTAGTCAGAAAAGGAGGTCGTTGATTCTGGTTTTGGAGACCAACAAAAACCTTCGTTGTCAGTTCCTTCTTGGCAGATCTCATTTTCCAGTTTGAAGAAGCCTAGTTCCCCGCGCCCTTGGAAGACAGGTTTTTGGTTCCCTCGGCCAAGGGATACTTCAAAGAGAAACTAGGAAGCAAGGTGAGTATCCTACATTTATTTTTGTTCAATTTTGAATATGTTTTAGTTATGAAAAAAATCAAGAGAAAACCAGCCCAGAGAACTGATTTCTGAGGCTGGAATTTTTCTAAGTGTTAGAGCTCCTTCATGAGCCCTAAATGTTTGACTTGCTACTCCTCTTTGCATGCGTTTTCTACCTTCGTGAGCTTGATGAATGTTATATGGGTGTACAAATTAGGCTGAGATCCACTTGGTTTGGTCTTTGAAGCCCCGTGTGAACCATGAGATCGCTTGCAACTTGAGTCAAAAGCCAAGCTAACCCACATTGATTCATGGCTAGTCATTATGAACCATGCATGTATGCTTCTTGGGGGGGTTGTTTCGACGTGTTCGCTTGATCATTCTCCATGATGTTTGTTTCATTTAAAAGTAGATGTTACGTAACGAAGTGATGTTTCCCATAGATCTTGCACGTGATGAGTGTCGGGGCTTAAACCTGGGCATGCAACAGGTTTGCTTGACCTGGGTTTAAACCCAAATTTGCAAAAGCAGCCCGAACCCACATATTGGAGGCCGATTCCAACTTGGTTCTCGTGCGTTTTAGGTTGTCATTTCTAGCTAATCTTGTTCTTTGCATGTGATAATATAACCTTGATACTTTGGTTCCACTTGATATTACACACGGAGTAAGATTGAAGGCCACGAATATGGCTCGAGGAAGCCATTTGGGGCATTTTAATGCACACCAAATGCTCGACGAAATGCCCAAACCAAGTTTCGATCTTGAAACGGTTGATTTGAGCCCGGTTCTCGTAATATTCATATTCTGAGTTGTTTCATGTTCACGTAAACCGAGCATAGGCCGATTTAGGGAATTATTATTTTTTTAAATAAAAAAACGAAAATTAAAAAAAAAATAGAAAAATTTCGAAAATCCAAAAATTGGAAATTGGGTTTCAGAATTGCTTTTCTCTCCCTTTTTGTGTGATTAGCGTATGTTTGATTGCTCCTCGCTTGATTCGCACGCTTTGAATTGCATGTTTAATTTAAACTCGCATGTGGTTGATTATGCATGTTAGGTTCATGTAGTGATTGTTGCTTCCCTTAGCTTAGTTAGGAATGAATTTTTTTAAACTCCCAGTTAGTGTGAACACGTTAGGTGGTGAATTGAGCAAGATTAGGTACCGAAAGGGCACTAGTTGGTCAATTAGTGTAATCAAGTCCCCGTACCCATTGAATCTCTGGTTCGTAGAAGTAAAGCATTTCTCCCCTGCTTTGCTTGGGTGTCTAATCGACCCACCAAAAACTGATTAGTGGCGACTTCTAGGTGAAATTGATTTCCATGTTAATAACTTTAACTTAAGTCGCGAATTGATATGAGCTTGGGAGAGCTCGAGCTAGGTTTAACTTAGTAATCCATTAGCCTAACCCCTTAGGCGGCGGGGCCGGTTTAGGGAGGTCGCGACATTGAGTCAATCAATTTATTTCAAGTGCGAAATCTAAGCCAGATTACTAGCCGTTATGTACGTTATGAATACGTGTCCCGTTCTGGACTTTACGTTATGGACATACATTCTAGACCTTACGTTCTGAACTTGTGTCCGAAGTTCATCTCTGGTGTAAAGTCTGAACCTCTTTGAGTATAAAGTCTGAACCTCTTCGTCTGAAGTATAAAGTCTGAACATCTTGAAGTAATTTCACAATCCAAACATAATTGCCACATCTTCTCTTCCAAGAATAACTTCCTAAATTAAAATACTTCAAAGTACTTATCAGACTTACAAAACACACATGGATAGTTTTGTCAACTTCAAAATATATGAAGAGGTTTTCCCAACATGGTTGACCTATATGCTCTAGCTTGAGAGGAAGTGTTACGGTACTTGAGTGGTGTCAGTTCTATTTTATGGCTTTTATTTCTTTTTATCCACATAAGGCCATTTTGGTCATGTACAATATATATTCACTATGAATATATTGTGATAGGTGTAGGGTTTCTGTAATTCATAAATCATAAGCCTCTTGTTGGCTTTTACGATATGTTTCTCCCACTCTTCTCCTCTCCATTTGTCCTCTCTTTTTTCTTCTCTCTTGGCCAATTACCGCAGATTCTCTAATCAGCATTGTCGTAGTAATAATTTGTAGATCAGGTCGACATGTGATAATACAGCCTAAAGTTATGAAGATGCGATTGTAATTATTCATCTGAATATTAACTTGCATATAAATGGTTAATAGGCTATAAAAAGCTATCTCGACCTTTCCCGGAAGTGAACTACCAATAGAAAGCTAATTAGACTGCTAAACAGGAACAAAGGTTCCCCTTACGAGGCAAATACTCGCGTTTAGCGCAGGCTCTCCCAAACTCTATCAATCGCAACTTGGTACTCGATTTAATATGCAATTTTTTAATCTTTTGGAGTCACCACTAATCCAATAGGGTCAATTATTAACCAGTAAAACACGGGAGTTCATTTTATTTCTACGAATAAGAGATTCGATGGATTCAAAGACATGATTATGCTAAATTAAAATTAACGCCCTTTCCGTACCTTTTCTTTTTACTTCGAAAATGTTTTGCATGTAGTCTTATCAAGTTTTATACTATGCCACTAACGGGCAAAGGATGGTCATGTGGGTGCACAATCAATAATAAAACATTCACCAACTAAACAGTAAATAAAATACTATAAAGATTAAAGAACCTTGAATGCAGGAGAAAGCATAAATGGATTGCTATTCATCATCCATTGATACATGGATTCTGCAAGCTTAGACTTAGGAAACAACCATGCAATGACAAAGGCATTTTATTCATGAAAATGTTGATGAATATGACTAATGCATGACCTAAGCTATGTGAGATAATTAAGAAGCGAAGTCAATTGACTTTTGACATGACTCAATTAGTGCTATGATTGCAAGTGCTAATCTAACATGCATTGATGAACAAACATATAGTTCTAAATGCCATGCATGCTATGGGATGAATTAACTATATGTGCCATGAATTTAATTCCTAAAGCTAACAGTACAACATAAATGAAATAACATGAGAATTAATTATAGATTAATCCTACGATGCAAGCTACAAGAAATGTTAATTTTATTTCTATGTGAACAACAAATTTGAATTTTAGGACTCCACGTGACCTGATGAACTTTCCATAATATCATTATGCGACCAATAACTAGAGGATGCACTTACATTTTACACCAAAAAAAAAAACTACAAAAATGCAACTCTTAACTCTTTTTCTTCCTTAATGCAATAAGTTGTACGAAATGCGGGTAACGCATGTAATGCAATAAATAACTAAGACAGTTTATGTGATATGATTATTAAAAAAACCAACTCTAGAATGCATGATTATTATATGATATGGGTGTTAAGAGGTTAATTATCGCTAAGTCTACGTTCAATCTAAATGAAATTCAAATGACATTTTTTATTCAGACTCTCATTGCATTATTCTATAGCTATATGCATTCTAAAATCAACATATACGTTGCTCTAAATTCTAAGCATGTATATCATATGCAATATAGACGTGACGATCAACAAATTTCACAAGGTACAGAAACAGATTGTCTTGCTAAAGTTTATTCATTAAAGTCCAAAGACATATTGTTTTCACGCATGCAAAATTTATTTATTCAATCATGCATAGGAAAAGATATGAATAATGCATGAGACAATATTGAGGATCCGACTTTTGAGCTTAAAGGTCAGACGCCCTAATATGCCTCGGCTAATGCAAGGAAGTAATGAGGAAATATCCTAAGTTTCTAACATGGCAATGATCGACTATCAATCCATTTCGAATATGAGTATAGTCAAATAAAATTTTTAAACCTAACTAGGTAAACAAGCAACCCATCCAGAAGACTCAAATATTTATCAAACGCCCGTTGCATCGCATGCTGACATGTGAACAAAAAATCACGAACAATACCCAAACTGGACAACACATTTGACGGATTACACCCAAAAAATGGTCGCCCAATCTTCATGCGGAGGCTCCGTATGAGCAAATGATTCTTCACATCAAACAATTAGGTATAAACGAATAGGGCAAGCAAACGCAAATTACGTTCAGGAACCAATTACGGACCACTCAAAATTCATTCCCAATGGTAGTCACAGTCATGCACAGAGTCCAATCGGTAACGAGAAAAGGTCGCGGATCATGAACGTGCATGGGAAAACAACGACTGATATACCTGAACAACAGCGGAGCCAAATTGGCAACCTCGATGTGTTGAAGGCTCGACAAGGATGGCCGGCGACGGTGGTTAAACTTTTACGAACTGCTGGTGATTACCAGAGTGGTGACAGCAAAGAACTCCAAGGCGCCGGAAAACCTGTAAAGGAAAAATTCAATTGCGGTAGAGGCGTAGGAATGGAGCGACTCGGGGACTACCAGCGTGGCAGCAACACTGTGGGCACGGTGGCGCAGAACTTATTAGCTGGAATGAGCCACTACCAGCGCGTGACTGCATGCTGCTACTAGGCCGATCGCTGGACTGCAGGGAAGCTGCCAGGGGCTCACCTAGAATGATGGCGTTTTCTCCGAGTGAGCGAGTTCAAGTATAAATAGTCAAGAGATCTTTGAGTGATGAGCGTTTTCTCCGTGAAAAGCGAAGAACCCATTTGTTTTTAAAATTGCCAAAAATTCAGGATGATGTAGATACAGTCACGGAGGAGTCACGGAGGAATCGGCGGAGTATCTTCCATCTTTGTTCACGATCAATCTCTCTGTCATTTGCTCTTTCCTTTCAAGATTCCTCACTAAATCTTCCAACAGCTTGGAATTCCCTCTTCAAATATTCACGGCCAATCTTTATCCTCATCTCCAAATTCTTTTTCCTCTAAATCTTTGCCGGTTGATCCTCAGTCCCCTCTCTCATTCCCGTATTTTGACTTGCTACCAAATTAAATCTCCAATTTTAAATTCAGCCAGCTCAGTTTGATTGAAAAGTTTCGTCCAAATTTTCGTAATTTTTGCAATTTAACACAAGGACCCATAGCCGACTCCCTGCAAACAGGCTATTGCTAAACGTTTTAATCTAAAATACTATTAGTACCTAAATGCGAAGAAATGCCGAAAAGAATGCAAATTGAAACAATGTAATATTAATATTTTGTTTAGAGGTCGAGTTCGATTCCTAATATTTTATGGATTGTCAAAATTTAGATGTCCATAAAAGCCATGTTGAATTATAGTAAAGGAGACACAATCATCAACACAAACACTTGTGTACTTCTTCAGTTTGTCAATTTTTCCAATACTTGCATTCACTTTCCTTTAGTTTAAACCCGTTGTTGTTACGCAATCTACTTCCTGTCCGAATTGCCACTAAACCCAATTCAATAAAAAAAAAAAAAAGATCAACATTTAGTGAAAGGTATTTCGCTGTGTAGATCAATTCCCAACTAAACATCTTTTTGGCACACCCAGTGGATCATTGTAGTTCAATTTGAGAAAGTACTATGGCAAGGACTAGGAATCAATCGAAGCCCGAAAATGCCGTTGATTACAATCAGTCACCACAACATGGCAAAGAGGGCTATCCATTCCGAATCGTCAGCCACCCATTGAGTGGCAGATCAGAACTAAGGTGGGAATGTAGTGGACATTCCAAGACATCTCACTGAGTAGCAAAGGAGAGTATTGGAGCCAAATCCAGTGATGGTGGCCACCATGAAGAGAATGTTTTAGGAACAAGAAAACGACCTGGCCAACCATGTGGTTAAACACCTTATCGATGTAGTTAGGCCGATGATCATCAACGTTGTTAACGAGATCATCTCTAGGCCCAGAACATCCCACTGGCTGTTTCCAATGCAAAGAAGCCCAGCGGTTACTGGGTATGTACCTTCAATACTCAAGTGTAACAATGTTGGTAATTTAGGCCAAGTAATTCCATCGCCACCGGTAAGAACTTCACAAAGGCCTGAAGCATCTGGCCAAAATAATACCAATGTAGCTGGCCCGTTAATGGGAATAACCAAGGTAATCCTATGTAGGCTAACCCAAATGGGAATAATAATAATAACAACAATTTAGCGAATAAAAAAATCCAATTGAACATGCCTTTGCCATATATTGAAAGTGTGAGGCCAGTTGGACCAATGCCTAAAATCAATAATTTGAGGCCATTTGGTGTGATAATTCCACCAAATATGGGGTACATCCCTCATAGGCCTAACTTATCAATTGATAATCAGGCTAGACCATTATCTCTGTCTAGGGGGTAGGCTGGTCAAGGATATCTAGGGCATGATGCCCTAGGACATCGACAAATGATCGAACAAACCGCCGATGTGGTATTGCAACATGGCCAGAGACTAGCCAAAGGCCCAAGAAAGAAGAAGCCAAAAAATATATATATATTTAAAATTTCAAAAAAATACCAAAAGTATTGATAAAATTTGTTCATGTCAGCGCCGGTCGTGGCACGTAGGATAGCCGACGTCCACATCAGCAATTTCCAGCCTAAATTGGCCGGATAGACTGAATTTGTACTAATATGAAAAGGTTTAGGACTAAATTAATCCAATTGAAAGGTTTAGGACTGAATTGATACCAATGCAATAGGTTTATGACTTTTTTGTATTTATTTTATATTTGAAAATTCTCTTTAGAACATTTTCTTTATCTAAATGGTATTGCTTCTAACAATTTTTATTGAAAACCGCTGATGTAACGGCGTGTCACATAGGACGATCCACAATGACTAAACCATCACATCAGCGATTTCTGATAAAAATTGATCCAAAAAACTACGTTGGAATTTCGCATAAAAGTTTATGACAAAATTGAATAATTTAAAACCGAATTGGCACCCGCACGGTAGGTTTAGGATGATTACTCAATTTTCCCTTATAAAAGTAGTATATGGGAAAGTTGTACATATGGATATAATTAAAAATACTAATAAAGAGAGATAAAGAATGGATTTTTCTCCGCCCATAGTTTTGTATTATTTGTTCACCTAACGAAATATTTATTTTATTTTATGTTTTGGACAAACGAAAATATTTTATTAGCTTAGTTGAAACTGGAGCAATGCTTTGTCTTTAATAAGATGATCATTGGTCAACAGTTAAGGGAAACTCAAGGCGGCTACAACTTGTGATCCCATGTCTATCCCGAATAATTGATTTTTGAATAATCTTTTCGATGGAAGCTGTTAAGGCACACGCGTTGGTTTGGGTCTAGATCATCAAAAAATAATCAAAATAATAGAGTCACACAATGGTGGTCGGTTATGTTAAGAAAACCTCCCATAATAATTTGAAGTTGATAAAACCAATGGTATATCAGTTGTTGTATAAATGCAAATGTTGCCTTGTCTCGGGATTAAACAAATACAAAGAGCACTCTGTTGTGGCCCACAAAACCTGAAGCATGAAGCATAAGACCGAAGATGGCAGGAAGGACCATAATGAATCTGACAAGTCAAGGAATGTGTAGTTTATGAGGTCCTGAAAGTATTACAGACAAGGTGAACATTTTATACATGTGGACGACTCTTTCTCTTACATTGTAGAGGATGACATGGTGTCGCGACTCACTCGTTTGTGTTAGAAACACGGTAAAATAAGGAAGAGGGGGACATGATACGAAAGAGACATCCCAATGTTTCTTGACATGGACGCAAACATAAATTTGAGGAAGTCAAATCGATCTCGAACCAACCATACAAATTGAATATTGTTCCATGTGAGGGCTCGAACCAAGTCAACGCTCGATCACAGGCACTATCCCATGCTTATGGTCAGAATTTTAAAAGGTTCCCATCACCTAAACATTTTGACTCATTTCTAAACTCAGCTACGAGTTAGCGACCACGTCCATTTCGCAAAACGAGAATCGGATAGCATGATTTAACGTTTGTGCAGATATTACACGAGGTGGGCACTATTCAGAAATTCCTTTGTGTCCCACGAAATTGACAGTAATATCATAACAACTAACAAATCTTTTTTTCAAATAAGTTGTTGGTAACTTACCATCCACTTCTATGGGGAAAATTGTCCAAAAAGTCCTAAACCTATTGTACGGCAGTCAATTCAATCCTAAACCTTTTAAAAAGTTACCAATTCAGTCCTAAATCTTTCAATCGTGCCAATTTTGTCCTAAACCTATTGATTATTTGTCAATTTAATCATAAACCTTTTAACGAATTGCTAATTTAGTCCTTCCGGCTAATTTTGGCCGGAAATCGTTGACGTGGCGGTCTAGTCTGCGCGGCCGTCCTACGTGGCGCTGACATGGATAATTTTCTATTTTAAAAAAATCGAATTTTTTATTTATTTTTATTGATTATTTTACTTTTATTCTTTTCTTTTCTTTTCTTTCTTTTCTCTTTTTTTTTCCGTTCTTCTTCTTCTTCATTGAGCTCACCGGTCGAGGGCTGGCGGAGGTGGCCGGCCATTGGGTGAGGGCCTGCAACCCACGTCGGCCGTGGGCAAGGGCCGCGAAGCCCTTGCCGGCCGTGGGCAAGGACGTCACGGCCCTCGCCAGATCTGGGTGAGGGCTCGCGAGCCCTCATTGCGGCCAGTGAGGGCATCACGAGCCCTCGCCCGCCCTCACTGTGGTTGGCGACGGCCTGGGCGAGGGCCGCGAAACCCTCGCTGCGACCGGCGAGGACGTCGAGAGCCCTCGCCCCTAGGCTGGCGAGCTCAACGAATAAGAAGAAGAAGAATAACGGAAAAAAAAAAAGAAAAGAAAAAAAGTAAAATAATCAATAAAAAATTCAATTAAAAAAAATAGAAAATTATCCACATCAGCGCCACGTAGGATGGCCGCGCCAATTGGACTGCTATGTCAGCGATTTCCAGTCAAAATTAGCCGGAATGACTAAATTGGCAAATAGTCAATAGGTTTAGGACTAAATTGGCACGATTGAAAGGTTTAGAACTGAATTGGCAACTTTTTAAAAGGTTTAGGATTGAATTTGTAAAATTGAAAGGTTCAGGACTGAATTGGCCGCCGTACAATAGGTTTAGGACTTTTTGGACAATTTTCTCCGCTTCTATGAATTTACCAAATCTTTTTTTAGATTGCAAATTATCGATTTTTGTACCAATTTATCAATTTTTACTTGCATAGCTTACCAATTTATGATACTACATGCATGACGTTCGTCTAAATTATATGAGTAGAAAATCCATCTTACGGATTTAGGATTAACCCTTGCCAGCGTGCTTACGCATGCCTGGCGCAGTGGGAACTTCCCTAGCTTGATTGCTACTGGCTTGCTTCCTTGATCGACGGACTCCTTCAAATGCCTTATTGACCAATGAATAGAACTTACAATTTTTTATTTGGTCAAGTAAATGACGTGTTGGTTTTTCTTGCCAAAGAAGCATGCAGCATACTTTTCGGCTGAGGAAATACAAAGAAGAATACTGAAGTGTGAAATGAAAAACTAGTATAAGATCTACCAAAACAACCTTTCCCGATCGATGAGGAGGGTCAAATAGTAAAAGAGAATCGGTAAATAGATACTAAATAGACAAGGGATGTTGTCTCCACAGGCCTCAGGATTTTTAAATTCAACTGCTCCGCGCGATGACATCGAGACAGAGAAAGCACTGAAAATGCAGAAGGCTTGTCGATTTATGTAATGTTTAGATAGGTGATGGAGTCACAAACATTTCCACAGCTCCCCCACATATCACTGCGTTTTCTGCTCTTCATGATCACAGTCAGACAAACAAAGAAGCTTCTCAGATGGCTTTGGAAAATAAACTTCAGCGAATCTCGGTCGATTTATTTTGTTACGACATATGTGAACAATGGATAGAATCAATCACGACACGAGATTCACACAGGATTAATGTAATTTCTCGTTTCTTTCTCTTTTACTTAATCAAAGTGTGGTTTTTTCGCTTGTACTTTTAACATGCGATGGATGCCGTTCAATGTGTCAATCAATTGCCTATAAATGACATTGATCAAATGTTTCTGTCATACAAGACATTTTTTTACTGGCATATAGTAGATGAAATTGTACTTTATGGATGGATGCAAGCTGGTGAGCAAACGGTATTCACAAAAGGTCAACCTCTGCTATATCGGTACAAGTGGGTAGAGATATTCGTTTCCTGTCCGTATCTCCATTCTTTTTCGCATCCAGCCAAATAATTAACTTTTCTTGTAAATAAGGGTAGTCGTTGAATTGATAATTAAATATGTTAACGATTGAGATTCGGTGAGAAAACCAATATGTGTAGATACAACTAACCCTTAAGGAAAGCTTACAAAAATTTATGTGGGCACAACTTAAAAACAACCGTTAAAGCATATGGGAAATTGACTATCCAATTGTATATGTTATTTGACCATGTTTATGCTCGCTTAGCCTCTTAAAAATCTAAGGATTAAACTCTTAAGGTGATCCTTCATCAATATTGGCCATTACCTTAAAACAATTTTTCTCACGGAAAAGATAGGCCTCACACATGAAAACAAGATGCTCAAACTGAGGGTTAATATCACAAATTGGAGAAATTGTCGATATTTGAACTTTATTGATCTATGATTTGACATATATTAGGCATCTACTTCTCTTAGAAATTGAAGTCACAAAAATAAAATGCGTACACGGCTCTTAAGTTTGAAGGAATGTGAGTTGCGAAAAGCTGTACTTTGACCCGGTTAGAAGTCAACTTCGATTTCCCAACCCCACGAATAATTACTATCGTTTCATGTGGAGACCACGAGAAATTGTCAGAAGACCTTCGACAAACAATCCACCAACTCCATTTAGACAAGATTATCACATCCTTTGGAGGGTTATCATCATCATCGGTGCCTAATCCCTCATATTATATTCTCGTCTGAATTTGTCTATCTCGATTATCTTGTCTGTTTTTTATCTTTCTGAACCTAGAATCGCTAGGCACTTTTAACGAGTCTACGTGTCAGATCACTTGCTGCACCGCTTGTCACCTCGAGAACCGCTCTCTATATAATCCCACTCGTATCGAGTCCTTTCTTCATCACACCCACAACGCAGTTCGTTAATAGCATGCAAAAAATGGCCTCGCCTTCTTCACTTTCAAAGGCTGTTTTGACTTTGGCTTGCGTTGTGCTCCTTATTGGCGGCACGAGTGCTCAACTTTCGATTTCCTATTACGCAGAAAGTTGCCCCAAACTCTTCCCGACGGTGAAGTCGATCGTGCAAGAAGCGATTGCCGAAGAGGCCCGTATGGGCGCCTCGCTCCTCCGCTTGTTCTTCCACGATTGCTTCGTCAACGTAACTTCTCTTTCTCATCCACTTTAACTTGTCATCATTCTTCCCCAATACTTAAGACCAACCCATACTCATGGTTTATTTACCAGGGTTGCGACGGATCGAACCTCTTGGACGACACGCCTACTTTCACCGGAGAGAAGAACGCAATCCCAAACAAAAATTCCTTGCGAGGGTTCGATGTGGTGGACAAGATTAAGTCCGCCGTGGAGGAAGTGTGCCCCGGCATCGTCTCGTGTGCTGATCTGCTGGCGATTATCTCCAGAGACTCCGTTGAGATAGTAAGTCATCGGAACTCGACTAGCGATGGAGCAGTAGAGATGAAAGCTTCTGATTGTTTTGCATGAGTAATAACTTGTTGCGAATGAATTGGGACAGCTGGGAGGGCCAGGGTGGGATGTGAAGCTGGGAAGGAGAGATGCGACAACTACGAGCCAGGCAGCAGCTAACAATAACCTTGCTCCTCCAACTGATAACCTCAACGCTCTCATTTCCAACTTCCAGAATCACGGCCTTTGTCTAAAGGATCTCGTCGCTCTATACGGTGATCTCTCTCTCTCTCTCTCTCTCTCTCTCTCTCTCTCTCTCTCTCTCTCTCTCTCTCTCTCTCTCTCTCTCTCTACCATATGATATGTAGCTTAGCTTGCATTTTATGATTTTTACTGAGGCGTGCTTTGCGGCAGTTGTTAAGCAATCTTCACTATATTGAATTTTAAAACCCTTGAAAAGCATACAAACTCTTTGTAATATTGATTCCATGTTTCACAAGGAAAACCGGCACATACAAAAAAACACAGCATTTCTTTATTTGCAAAAATCCAGCAAGATATGATTTTTTTTACAAGCAAGTACCACGCAAACTAAATCGATTAGGTATAATCAATCAAGTTTCAAGAATTCATGAGATCCACACTAAATCCTACTAAAGAACAGAAGTTTTCATGCAAATTCTGCATTTTAATTGGTTTTTCCCCCCTCATCTCCCATAGACCGAGTCTATACAATATTCTCGATATTTTTATAAGATCCAAATTGCTCGATTGAATTCTTATTTGTGTGTCCCCTTAAATACTCAGGAGCGCACACAGTTGGGCAAGCGAGATGCATTAACTTCCGGGCCAGGATCTACAACGAGAGCAACATCGACAGCTCATTTGCCCATGTGATGCAGAGCAACTGCCCAAGCGTCACCGGCAACGGCGACAACAACACGGACGGGCTCGACTATCAGAGCGCTACATCGTTCGACAACACCTACTTCCTCAACCTCATGAAGAAAAGAGGCCTCCTCCACTCCGACCAACAGCTCTTCAACGGCGCCGGGTACACCGACTCCCTCGTCAGGACTTACGCCAAAAGCCAAGACACCTTCTTCAAGGACTTTGCGGCCGCCATGATCAATATGGGCGACATGAAGCCCCTCACCGGATCCAACGGTCAGATCAGGAAGAACTGTAGGAGGGTTAATAATTATTGATAAAATTAGGGGCCATTTATACTCCTTAATATGGAATTTATGTAATGTAATTTCTCTTTGATCGAGTTCTATTTAGCTGGTATTCATTTTGTCGTTTGCATTTGAAGTTTTTGCTATTGTGTGAGTGTCGAGATGGAATTGTCAGAGTCGAATATTGTAATAACAATCCTGTCGAGATTCCGTCAACTGTTTTGAGTTTGGATATTCTGAGTTTCCATGCTCTTGAGCAATTCTGACTTAAAGGTTGTTGCGAAAAGCAAGCAATCGAAGAATGAAATAACAAAAAAAGTAAATAAATTGAACACCAAATTTACATGGTTTGATTAATGTGACTTACGTGGATGAGGAGAGCATCCAAGAATTTCACTATTGATTAAGCGACATTGTTGTAAAATTAACGCGGAAAAAATCGAATTTTGCGATTTAAGTCAATGCGAAATCACCACAAAAATGAACGAGGACTAATAAAGAACACCAAAGATTTAAGTGGTCGGTTCGAGTGTCGATACTTACTCCACAGGGAGAGCCAGCGGCAAATAATCCCCTATAATTGGATAATCGAAGTCAAAATCACTCACACACTCAAATGTTTTCCACACCTGGATTACACCCAAGCCCAAAATGTTTACAAATATTTAACTCAATTGGATATAAAACTCTGGACACAAATCTCCCGATGTTGTGCAGCCTAAAAGAAAGAGCTTTGTTGACATCTAAATTTTAATTATTACACCTAGTCATTTATCGCATGAAAAATTAGGAATCGAATCCGATCCCTAATTTTCAAAGCAAACACGAGTATTTCCATGAGTATTTAGAGTTTACTTTCCGCTACTAAAGACAGACGGTGCACTTTTTACTAATAAAAGCGAACAGAATTGAGAATGGATTACCACAAGTATTTCCCCACACGGATTCCATTCAAAATACCTCCTAATGGCTTCCTAATGCGGATGGGGATTTTTGACCGCGAGTTGTGTGTACAAAGTGAAGTGCTAAGACAATCAAAGCATACATTGTAATGAGAGCAAACACCGCCTCTATATAATCTCCACATATATTCCATACATCTTAACATCACCTCCAAACCAAGGGGTTGACATTCACTTCACCCCTTATAACTCCCAACCTACAAAAACACTTAATACATTGTTACTGAACTAACCTCGTTTTTCACTCGACTTTGACATGTGTAATCAAGGTAAACCAAGTTAGTAATCAACCAACCAATTTTTATGGCCTAAGTCCACTAATGTTTATAACCAAGTCCCCAACGGAATTAGGGGTGAGCAACACGGACCGACCGAACTGGGAACCGACCAATCCAACAACCACCCAGACCAGACCAGACTGGTCGGTTTTGGCGATTCCCGAGAGTGCCAATCTGATTCCCGGTTCCATAAAATTGAAACTAGACCTATTTATTTTTTAAATTTTTTTATTTCTTAAAGAAAAGCAGTGTTTGGTTGTTTGTATGTGTAGCCCCCACCTCCCAAATTGACGAAAATTTGGAAAATCCTTAATAATCTTCATCATCTTCTTCTTGCATCTGTGCCTACGACTTTCAAAGCAGCTCCTCCACAAATTTTCTCCTCCGCCTTCTTCATTTCGTCCCTCCGCCATTTTATTTCGATTGCACATCGGCCTCGCAAGGTGAACTGTCAAAACGAACCCTCCCAAGCTCCCTATTTTCTCGATCATCATCATCACCTATCGAGCTCTTGATTTGCCGAAACTGCACCGTCAAGTCAATTTCCCCGCTTCCTGCGATTTTCGATGGCGGATTGCGATGCTAATTTTGATTCTCCGCCAAGCAGGAATCATCTCTGTTCAATCCGTCGTTCACCATGCATGCGGAGCCCGCGAAGAAGCCCTGCAGCAATAAGCCCTCTTTCGAGATCATATCGTTCATGCCCACCAACAATTAGGCGAGTCCAACGATTCCACCAGCAATATTTTAATATTGACCTCGTATGCCCTCGCCTCTGGCCGATAGGTCCGGCAACCGACCGGAGGAAGAAGGAAGGGAAGAAGAAAAGAAAAAAGAAGGGAAAATAAATAAATAAATCGAAAAATATTAAAATATTATTTAAAAGATTTTGCATCGACACTGCCGCGCCATGTAAGACAACTGCCAAAATTGGTCAAAATAGACTGAATTAGCACAAGTGCAAAAGGTCTAGGATTCAATTATTAAAAAAATTGTTTAAGGCTAAATTGGCACAATTTAAATAGGTTTGAGATTTTTTCGGTAATTTTCACCTTTAAAATCTCGCTCACGTCCAACCCTCCAACACACACTTCGAAAAATTTCAAACTTCTTCCCTACCCCCCCCCCCCCCAGAGAGTATTTTTCGGGGGCTCTAGGAGGCCTTCTCTATCTCCATTTGGGACGTGCGACCTATGGTTGGAAATATCTTCAAGTGTACTTTTGCTCTCAAGTTGAAGGTTTTGGCTAGCTTTGGCTGAAAGTTTGTGAAAATCGGGTTTTCTCTCAATGGGTCCGTCTGAAATTTCTGAGTTGAAGTTGTTTTTTTCAGTAGTTTTTGGGGGTAGCGGAGACCTCTGCCAAGTGCCTCTTGTCTCCAACCTTTAATGCCTTTAAAGAACGTGCTTCAGAGAGCTTAAGCCAGCTTTTAGTCGTTACTTGCCCACACACCAAGGATGCCAACTGAGTTGCTTCACCAACTCTTTAACTTGTACCGCTGCTGTGCTAGCCAATTTAGTTGAGAATCTCGCGCCCCTTCATCAGCTTATCCATAGCCAATTTTAGTCAATTTGCACACCTGGTGATTTTTCTTCCACCTCAACCAGATATAATGCTGATTGGGCAGCCGAGTAGGATGTGGTGGGGCCACAAATTTGCTTGCTCAGCAGCTTCAAATTGTTACCAAATCGTGGATTGGAGGTCTGGCAGCTGGTTTGAGTGCCTTAATCCATCACTTAGCTCGATTTTGCAAGAAAGTCTGTCAAAGTTGGCCATCTTCTTACCCGAAATGACCAATTTGATTCAATTTGGTCCTTTTGGCTTTATTTGATCAATGCGACCTGGCCTAATCTCAATTTCAACCTTAATTAGGGGTCAAAATGATAAAAATTATTATTCACGGGTTTGAGCAATTTTGTAAAATTTGCAAATTGGTCGCCCAACTTATGAGAATTACATTTTGGCCCACACTGGCTGGTTCAATTGCAATCCGACCCCCAGGGCTTGGCTAGTCACATTCATATCCTCGGCCCCAACTCTCTCTTTTTTGGAAAGTAGAAATCAAGAAAAATAATTATATTTAAAAACTATATTAAATGCCTAGGTAATCTATATGCGAGAATTTGACATGAAATATTTTTATGGAAAACTAAGTTCTAGTTTTTTCGAAAATACGTAGAAACGATCTTTGTGCAAAAATTTAGGTGACAACACGGTGGCACCACCACTGGAGTAGAACCGCAATGCACCTAGAGATCGTCGGGAGGACTGGAACCTTTGTGGAGATTCGCCTGAATTGTAGTGCTCATCAGAGGAGTCACGGGCACGAGAGTGGCGCGCGATTTGGCACGGTAGAGTCTCAGTCGAAGCTACTGAGCTTTGCCGAGGCTGCTGCGGCAGTGCAGGCGGAGGAGCGGCAACAAGCGCAGCGGCGCGTCGAACTTCGAACGCTCGTAGTAAATAAGATTGCTTGAAATCACTGGAGCGACCGAGAGAGGTGGCAAAGGTTCCGTGTTGTTTCTTTTTCTCTAAACGTTGCACCCCTTTTACGATCGCCTCCCCTCCTTTTCGTGGGTTGCCCGGTTCTCTATCTATAGAGACGGAGGTTTTCATCAACAAAAACTTCCCAATATAATAGCAGATTAAATTTGCTCTACCGATGCTGATCATCCGAAGAAAGGGGAATCGTCTAATCCATGCAGAATTTCAAACGGAAATGGCTCCGCTTTCAAATTCAAAATTCAATTTTTTTTATTTATTTTTTTAAAATTCCTAACCCAAATCCACCGAATTCCGCTCACACTTTGAATTTTTGTTAAGCCTCATCTCTCCCCTTCACGGCCAGGTTATTTTTTTAAGAAAAATTTGAAATGGGATAAGTTTAGTCCTAAATGCAATGTTATAGAGTGCATAATGCCTAATGTAATTTTAATATGTGTGTGTCTATATATATTATAAGGGATCGAGGTCGATCTCTAAATTTTTTTATACGATATATAACTAAATGGGTTGCCAATTAGGTTTCAACGATCAAGTCATAGTGTTCATCATCCATACCAGCTTCCCCAACGCCCCAACAAGTGCTCACTCTACAAACACTAATTGACCCCAAACAAAGCTTGAGCTTTGCCAAAAGAAGGAGCCTAGTCATCATGTCTGCCGGATACTTTGCTGTCACGATCTTCTTCACAACAACCTTACCCTTCGCTAAGACATCTTGAATGAAATTGTACCTAGTATCAATATGCTTCGCTCGCTCGTAATAAACTGGACTATATGCTAGATATATCGCATCTTGGTTGTCATGGTATATATCAACAATATATATCGTTTCTCTTGTGTTTTCGCGTTGATTTAATTGCAAGATCCCGTTAGCGTTTTTGCATTAATTTTACAACACATGATATTAGAGCCAATGATAGATTGGTGGAGCCCTAATTTGTTCCGGTGCTTGGTGAACATCTCAAAAAAGGAATCTAGTGACCAAAATGATTTCCGAGTGATAGGTGTTATGGTGTAGCAACATGGGCCCAGGAATGAAGAAGCGCTTTGAAGATTCAAGTTGAGATTAATTAATGCAGAAGGATACCTGAAGTAAGGAAAAGCAAAACCTAACAGACATGAAGGGGAAATTGTTTATATCTACGGGTGATTTGTGTAAGAGAGTTTCCATATTAGAAAATTGGTGTGGTGCGAAACAATTAATATATCCTAATTGACCCATAACTCATTAACTTAAGCTTTTTAGTGAAAATGGATTCGACTGGATATATTAAGAGGCTTGGACTTGGGCTACCTCTTGGCGATCTCTCCGAGTGAAGGTATTGGACTTCTATTGCGCGCTCCCAACAGACATAACGGATATTACAATCACACTCGAGTCACTCAAACACTCTTTGTATTTAGCCCTCATAATTCCTAACGAAATAATCTATCAATCTCACAAAGGAATTACAATAAATCTTAACACAAGAATTTCACGGCTTCAAACTCGTGATGTAATTTACAAGCATAAGCTCCTCTTAGATTTCTCTTCACAAATAAGGCCCACTTCTTATATAGACAAGAATGTGAATCCAAAACAGGAAACCTTTTCAAACTAGATAACCACTCAAATATTATACACATTAAAGTTAAGAAACCTTTTTTTCGAGCGCAAACTCAAGACATATTTTCAACAATGCTCCATTACTTATTACACACATCTTTGTACAAAAAATTATAGCTGCTAGTATGGTTGCAATATTAATATGAACTTCTCTATCATTTAGCCAGCTGAGAAAACTAGGAAGTTATTGCCTTCCTTTCTGAGCCGAACATTGATTTGCACTATGTCCATTGTTATGAATGTAGGTGGACTATTAGCTACATCAGTAACAGCCATCTCTATCTTAGGTACATAGTCTTGTATCCACTTTTATAATCTTTGGAATTAATGTTGCTCGAATTAGGAACTTATTTTTGGGCCCCATCTTACGTTGCTAGAGCATCTTGTTGATGTAGAGAATAAAGATTCGCCTATAACAAGTAAAATCTACATCCACTAATTGCAGAGGGTAGATGGCTTTTGAGTGGTTCTCCAAATTGAATTCGAGGTGGTAAAAAAAGAGCCGCAAGTTTCCTCAAGTTTAGAAGTAAATTTCTGCCTCCGATTTACCTATCCCATGAATAATCTCTTCTTATGTGTAGTTGATGCGACATTATTGTGGAGGTCTCATTAAATTACTAGGTCCCCTCACAGAGACGGCTATCGAAGTATCTACCAACTCCATATAATTGTGGCCTCATTTGGCCATACTTCACCAAAAGTTTTGCTTAAACGATCGACCATCCAAATTCCTTTCTCAATGATCTATCTCTTAATTCATTCATTTATTAAAAGAAAGAAATGGGCATGCACTATCATGAATCTAGAGTACTCAAATGTCCTGAAGATCATCTCTTCCTCGCTATAAAATCCCAAGCCCACCAAGCTCACCTCGCACCCGGTTCATCAGTTTGGTATCTCTTCAAGTGTTACCGAATGGCTTCTTCTACCACTAGTGCTTCATTTTCAATGGCCGTTTTGACTTCGGCTTGCGTTTGGGTCTTGATCGGTGCAAGCGCGAGTGCGCAACTTTCCTTCGACTATTACACCAGATCTTGCCCCGTCCTCTTCCCCACGGTGAGGCTAACCGTGGGAGCAGCTATAGCGAGGGAGGCTCAGATGGGTGCCTCACTGCTTCGCTTGTTCTTCCACGATTGCTTCGTCAATGTAAATTTTCAATCCCTTCCAGACTTTGTTGCGTTTCAGAATCTTTCGACATGCATTATTCTAACTCTGCACTCGTCGTTCTCGTATGTGTGATACATCGTGCGTGCATGCATCATGCAGTATGGTTTATAACCAGTTCACTTGGTGTAACTCTTTTCATGATCCAGTGCTGTGCAGTATGGTCATTATGAATCAAATAGCATAAGGCAATGTTTGTTGGTACCATCTCATATCTCTATGCAACCATTTAGCTAGCCGGCTTCAATAGGTAAATTCGCTTGTTATACGTGAACCCCACCTTCTAAGGCACTCCGGATTTAAGTTGGCTAAATGGTTGTTCATCGTTCAAAGTGGCAAGAGCTCAACGTCTAGTACATTGTCCCAAGATCATAAGGAACTAAATATGAAAGCCTGAGCTACAATAAGTCATAATGTAACGCCCTTCAGCAAGCAGACTGCACACCTATAGCTGACAGAATACATATTACTGTTAAAACGCATTTGATGTCGCGCTGTATCAGGGCTGCGACGGATCAATTCTTCTGGACGATACACCTACTTTCACCGGAGAGAAAAATGCTGCTCCGAACGTCCATTTAGTGCAAGGGTTCGAAGTGGTCGACCAAGTTAAGTCTGCCGTGGAGGGTGTGTGCCCAGGCATCATCTCATGCGCCGATTTGTTGGCAATTATCGCGCGAGACTCCGTCGTGATAGTCAATTGTCTGAACTCAACTAGCAGTTAGTATGGCATTAGTAGAGATTTGCGATGTTCTAAATTAGTTCCCTTGGATTATCAAGATAGCTTGGAGGGCCGTGGTGGCCAGTGAAGCTGGGAAGAAGAGATGCAAGAAGTGCAAGCCAAGCTGCTGCTAATGAGAGCATCCCCCCACCAACTTCGGACCTCAAGAAATTAATCTCCTCCTTCCAAAATGTCGGTCTCAATATCAGGGACCTTGTGGCTTTCGCTGGTAATTTTAGTGTAATTAATCTTGCATGATCGATGCATAAGAGTACGATTAAGATCTACTTTCTCGAATCGGAAACATAAGATTAAGAGCTCGTTCGATGCAATACGTGTTTTTTGCGCCATTTCAAGGAGCCCCACACGGTTGGACTATCGTGATGCACAAACTTCAGGGACTGGGTCTACAACGAGACCGACATCGACGTGCTGCTGGCCCAAACGAGGAAGCTCGGCTGCCCCGGCGTCAACAGCATCGACGACGACAATCTGGCCCCGCTCGACTTCCGTAGCCCGATAACGTTCGACCACAGCTGCTATTACAACCTTGTCCAGAGACGAGGCCTTCTTCACTCGGACCAACAGCTCTTCAACGGCGGGCCCGCCGACTCGCTCGTGAAGCTCTACAGCAGAAGCCCGGTCGCCTTCGACAAGGACTTCGTGGTCTCCATCACAAGGATGGGCGACGTCAAGTCCCTCACCGGATCCAATGGTGAGATTCGGAGGAACTGTAGGAGGGTCAATTGAGGCCCTTTGATTTGGAGAGAGGCCCAATGTCTTGCCTGATGAAGACTCTTTCTCTTCTTGCTGTTTTTTTTTTTTTGCTTTTTCTCTCTCTTTTTTGGGGCTTTTTGGTTGGTGTGGTGCCTGCATTTGAAGCTGCTTTCTTGCGGTAGTAATTACATTCTTGATGCAATTTCAAATTTGACAATCACTTCTAGGGCTCAACAAATCTGCATAAATACCATTTATCTCATGACACGCGTATAAATTTCAAGACATGCCGAGTGCTCGTGAGTGAAGAAAAGGCCCAATATTGAAATCATGACCAAGTAAGCCCGTTATTATGAAGAAAAGGCCAGTTGACCCAATGAATTGGCCCAGCCTGCCTTTGCACTCATCTGGTATAGTAGCACAATCTTTTCTTGTCAATAAATATTTGAGCAACAATTTGAATTAGGCATTTAAACTTACATCAAAGCGAACAACAAACCAAGTCAAAAACTAGCCAATAAGGCAATTTACATCAACGAAGCCCTTTCTCTCAAATTGAACGATCATAATTACACCTTGAAATCCACTATCGTAACTTTCCAAATATCGCTCGACGTTCATAATTTCATATGATACTATCATCGTGCCATGATATGGTTGAAATTGAGACGTCTTTTTGTCATATTCTTTGGAGAGGAAGCTAGGGTTTTAGTGATGACGCTAGGAAGTGTCCATCAGTGTGTAAAAACTCGAACATCATGCTGATGTGCTCCATATGTAAGCATTGAAATCAATCAAGCTAAGGCAATAAATTACATGGATTTCTAAACAAGGACGGCCTGCAGAGATGGACGGATGGATGCTACCCCAGATGGCCTAGGGAGTAAGATTGTATAACAACACGCAGGCCCTTAGCTTATATATTGCCTCGACCTCGAGTTAACACTTATCATTTGATAGGAAAATAGATAAATACTTATGGAATCTCCTACGTGTAAACCCTTAATTGAGGAGCCAATCTGGGGTCCTCATCTAAACAATCTGGGTTAGCAATTTAAGCGCCGCATGAAAATCCCAAACCCTAATTCTATTTTATTTTTTTTAACATATAGTATGAGGTGACATAATGATCTATCAGAGATTCTCTGAAGTTGTCAACCCACATAATGCCAGCAGTCAAGAACTTTACTATATTCTCCAAAGGTTTTCCTCAGGTCACTTCTGCTTTGTATAATTGTTTAATGTCGTCTCTCAGCAAGAGGAAGCCTTCAAGCATGTCCATCATTCCCCAGAAGAATTTTTAATATGCAAATGGATGCTCTCCGAAGTAACTTGGAAAGATGGAGACCTTTCTCTCTGCTCATCAGCGACATCATACACTGAATTTTAATAATAGTTAGCAGAAAGAAAAATAAATGTTTCTTCAAAACCATGATCTTATGCCATTTGGGAGGTAAAGATAGAAGGAAAGGGTGACACAAATTAAGGAAAGTTATTTTAGATGGGTCATTGTAACCTTCACTTGCGGTGTTAATATCTAATCATGTATGCATTCGAGAATGAATTGTTCCATAAATAGATTTTGAACCGCACATAGATAACTAAATTCGATGGCATTATCTGCGGAGATAGATTTTTCACTGGCGATGGTCATGAAAATGTTCCACATCTTAAGTTTTATAACCAGTCCATCTACAAAATGCACTTTTTACTCGAGTGACAGTACTCTAGCGACATGTTTAGATTGAGAAAATTACGCATCATCCACAAGTGCACATGGATCATAATCAAATGTTTTGTGAATTAAACTAATTTCCATCGTTAATGTACGATATGATATTTTATAAACATCATAATATATATATATATATAGAGAGAGAGAGAGAGAGAGAGAGAGAGAGAGAGAGAGAGAGAGAGAGAGAGAGAGAGAGAGAGAGAGAGAGAGAGAGAGAGAGAGAGAGAGAGAGAGAGAGAGAGAGAGAGAGAGAGAGAGAGAGAGAGAGAGAGTGTGTTACAAATGTGTGGAATTCAAGGAGGGTTGTACCCGGACTAGAAGATGCCACTAACTCAAGCAACCACGACTTAAGACCAAATAACATCACATCTCATTTGGATTCGAGAAACTTTGGCACGATGGAGACCATATGTGATATTCAATACGCTAGTCATATTAATAATTGATTTGAATGACTCCATGTAATGAACCGAACGAGAAAGAAATGGTGAAGAAAATCAAAAAGAAAAAAATAAGGAAAATATATAAGAGAGAGAGAGAGAGAGAGTGAATGAAGAGAGAATGGAGCACGATTGATACCACACGGATCTTTAATTGCTTCACTCCTTCCCGCTAAGCTGGTTGATGTCCACACGCCAAGGAAACCACACCCATCATCATCAGAACACAATGTGTATATCATCCACCTTTTAGCTGGCACGACCATTAACTATTCAACCGTAGATCCATCACATGTAGTAATATATATGTGTACGTGACTTAAAGTGTTTATGAATCAAGTGTAGGTAATATTTCCCCCCTTCCTAGCTAGAAATATCCAGATTTTCATTGTTCTTTTTAGTTAATACGATGATAGTAGGTAGTCTTGAGTTTTTATTCGTGCTAAATTGTGTGCTGTGTACACATGAATGGTTCATGCTATTTGTGTCCTTTCGTACATATCTATATGGTTTGCCGGTCATTTAATTTGATTTGTCTAAACAACTAGACTTTTTTAAGTTGTCGCATTAAGAATTTCACGTCTAAAGAATATGAAAGATCAAGTAAGACAGTTTTTATGTTGGCCATGTTAAACCATCATGTGACTTAATTGGTAGACTTCAAAAAGTAGAGTATCGAAAAACTCTATATATTCAAGCGTGCGTGTCAACATTCAAATTTCCATGAAGCGTATACTTCAGAATGAGACATAAACATGAATATCTACACTATTCATCGACCTTGAATTGTGTCAGATTTATTCACCACAGCTCCTCTACCAAACTCACTTGGGTGGAGCTAAACCTAAAGAAAAATTAAATCACTGTGAATTGTCATTTAGCAAACCTATGAACAGTGACCTCATATCAGTCTTTGACATAAGATCCAAATTGGTTAGGTCGAATCGCCATGTACTTTCATGACTCGCCATGTACTTTAGCAAACTAGACTTTTCATCTTTCTGAACGTCGAATCGCCATGTACTTTAATGACTCTACGTGTTAGGTCACCTGCTGAACCCCTTGTCGCCTTGAGAACCGCCCACTATATAATCCCACTCGTATCGAGTCATTTCTTCATCACACCCACAACACAGTTCGTTATTAGCGTGCTGAAAATGGCCTGGTCCTCTTCATTTTCGAAGGCCATCTTGACTTTGGCTTGCGTTGTGCTCCTCATTGGGGGCACGAGTGCCCAACTTTCGATCTTCTACTACGCCAAAACTTGCCCCCAACTCTTCCCGACGGTGAAGTCAATCGTGCATGGAGCGATTGCCAAAGAGGCCCGCATGGGTGCCTCGCTCACCCGCTTGTTCTTCCACGATTGCTTCGTCAACGTAACTTCTCTTTCTCATCCACTTTAACTTCTCAACATTATTCCCCAATACTTAAGACCAATTCATACATTCACGTTTCTTACAATTGAAAAAGCTATCAATGCTCTTAGCGAAGAAAGAGTTTGGCTAAGTAAATACAAACCAAAGTCATTGCCTCATTGATGTTCATGGTATATTTATCAGGGTTGCGACGGATCGAACCTCTTGGACGACACGCCCACTTTCACCGGAGAGAAGAATGCTGCCCCGAACAAAAATTCCCTGCGAGGGTTCGATGTGGTGGACAAGATTAAGTCCGCGGTAGAGAAAGTGTGCCCCGGCGTCGTCTCGTGTGCTGATTTGTTGGCGATTATCTCCCGAGACTCCGTTGAGACAGTAAGTCATTGGAACTCGACTAGCTATGGAACAGAAGAGACGAAAGCTTCTGATTATTTTGGATGAGTAATAATTTGTTGCGAATGAATTTGGGCAGCTGGGAGGGCCAGGGTGGGATGTCAAGCTGGGAAGGAGAGATGCGAGAACTGCGAGCCAGGCAGCAGCTAACAACAGCATCCCTCCTCCAACTAATAACCTCAACGCTCTCATTTCCAGCTTCCAAAATCATGGCCTTTCTCAAAAGGACCTCGTCGCACTATACGGTGAATTTCCTCTCTCTCTCTCTCTCTCTCTCTCTCTCTCTCTCTCTCTCTCTCTCTCTCTCTCTCTCTCTCTCTCTCTCTCTCTCTCGATCGAGAAAAATTTGGTAATTTGCAAAAATCCATGAGGAAATGATTTCGCACCAGCGACTACTCCATAAACCAAATCTATTAAATCTAGTTGATCACATTTCAAGAATTTATGAGATCCACACTGGTCCTGCTAAAGAACACACAAATGTTAATGCAATTCTACACTTTAATTGGTTCCCCCTCATCACCCTTAGAATTTTATAAGATCCAAACTACTCTAATTAATACTTGTTTGTATGTTCTCTTGCTCTTAAATACGCAGGAGCACACACAATTGGGCAAGCGAGATGCACAAACTTCCGGGCCAGGATCTACAACGAGAGCAACATCGACAGCTCATTTGCCCGAACGACGAAGAGCAACTGCCCACGCATGACCGGCGTTGGCGATAACAACCTGGCCGGCCTTGACTTCCAGAGCGCGACATCGTTCGACAACAACTACTACGTCAACCTCGTCAAGAAACGAGGCCTCCTTCACTCTGACCAACAGCTCTTCAACGGCGGGTCCACCGACTCACTCGTCAGGACTTACGCCAAAAGCCAAGGCACCTTCTTCAAGGACTTTGTGGCCTCCATGATCAATATGGGCGACATCAAGCCCCTCACCGGATCCAACGGCGAGATCAGGAAGAACTGTAGGAGGATTAATTAATTTGATGAATTTTGGGTCTATATATACTCCTTAATTTGGAGTTTCAGCAATAAATTTCTCTTTGATCGAGTTCTATTTTCCTGGTGTTTGTTCTGTCATTTGCATTTGAAGTTTTTGCTGTGGTGTGACCGTCGAGATGGAATTGTAAGAGTCGAATATTGTAATAAAAGTCCTGTCGAGATTTCGTCAACTGTTACACATTTCTTTGCCCGAAAAACGACAGTTGTTGGGAAATGTATCATGATGTTTACCAGTAGGCACTATTAAACGACATTTCTTTGCCTTAACGCATTCGATGGGAGCTGTTAAGGCACACGCGTTGGTTTGGGTCTAGATCATCAAAAAATAATCAAAATAATTGAGTCACACAATGGTGGTCGGTTATGTTAAGAAAACCTCCCATAATAATTTGAAGTTGATAAATACAATGGTATATCAGTTGTTGTATAAATGCAAATGTTGCCTTGTCTCGGGATTAAACAAATACAAAGAGCACTCTGTTGTGGCCCACAAAACCTGAAGCATGAAGCATAAGACCGAAGATGGCAGGAAGGACCATAATGAATCTGAACAAGTCAAGGAACGTGTAGTTTATGAGGTCCTGAAAGTATTACAGACAAGGTGAACATTTTATACATGTGGACGACTCTTTCTCTTACATTGTAGAGGATGACATGGTGTCGCGACTCACTCGTTTGTGTTAGAAACACGGTAAAATAAGGAAGAGGGGGACATGATAGGAAAGAGACATCCCAATGTTTCTTGACATGGACGCAAACATAAAATTGAGGAAGTCAAATCGATCTCGAACCAACCATACAAATTGAATATTGTTCCATGTGAGGGCTCGAACCAAGTCAACGCTCGATCACAGGCACTATCCCATGCTTATGGTCAGAATTTTAAAAGGTTCTCATCACCTAAACATTTTGACTCATTTCTAAACTCAGCTACGAGTTAGCGACCACGTCCATTTCGCAAAACGAGAATCGGATAGCATGATTTAATGTTTATGCAGATATAACACGAGGTGGGCACTATTCAGAAATTCCTTTGTGTCCCACGAAATTGACAGTAATATCATAACAACTAACAAATCTTTTTTTCAAATAAGTTGTTGGTAACTTACCATCCACTTCTATGGGGAAAATTGTCCAAAAAGTCCTAAACCTATTGTACGGCGGTCAATTCAATCCTAAACCTTTTAAAAAGTTACCAATTCAGTCCTAAATCTTTCAATCGTGCCAATTTTGTCCTAAACTTATTGATTATTTGTCAATTTAATCATAAACCTTTTAACGAATTGCTAATTTAGTCCTTCCGGCTAATTTTGGCCGGAAATCGTTGACGTGGCGGTCTAGTCTGCACGGCCGTCCTACGTGGCGCTGACATGGATAATTTTCTATTTTAAAAAAAATCGAATTTTTTTATTTATTTTTATTGATTATTTTACTTTTATTCTTTTCTTTTCTTTTCTTTCTTTTCTCTTTTTTTTTCCGTTCTTCTTCTTCTTCATTGAGCTCACCGGTCGAGGGCTGACGGAGGTGGCCGGCCATTGGGTGAGGGCCTGCAACCCACGTCTGTCACGCCCCGTACCCTACGAAGCGCTAACATCCCTACCTTGGTCGATTGCAGTGCGACGTCCCAGGAAGCGTCGCCGACCCAACGCCCAACAGAGAACAAGCACACACGGAAGTAATTAAAAACAACCCTGACAATTATAAAATACGAGCCAAGGATAACCAACAAGCAACCAACGCGGGAACATACTTGCACTTTACATTGCTATAGAAAACTTCTTTACAGACATCTATACACAACTGGGAAAAGATATAAGTCCTCGCCTACACGATCTACAAGCCACGGGGTCAAAAAGGGAAGTGGCTAGGGAGGTCAGACTAACTCAAAGAGAGGGCTACAGTCAAAAAGTTACCAGCCCTCACTACTAGCTATGGCTCCGGATACCTAGGGTTCCCACTCAGGGTCGGAAGATCCAGTAGTTTCGTCCGACGGCTCCTCTGAAGGATTCTCCGAAGACTCGGACGGTTCAGAATCCATATCTTCGACTTGGGCTCGCTCATCTTCAGAGTCCGGCTCCAACTCTGGATCTAGGTAGCGACCTAACTCGTCGTCTACTCCCAGCTCTTCGTCAGATCCTACCTCGGCGACTTCTCCGTCTTCGCTTGAGTCTTGATCCATCGGCTCGGGTTCCGGCTCCTCTTCGGCATCTCGGTCCTGATCTTCAGCTATCACCTGTGGCTCATGTGGCTCCTCATCCATAGGCTCGTCAACGCCATCTACATCGTAAACATCCTGAGGATTGATCACTTCGCCATTCGCATATATGGGTTCCATCAATCCATTTTGACCGATTGGCGCATCAAACGTTCTCAGGGGTTGCCCTAGGTTTCCGTCTGCATCTCGCAAGCACCAGGCTATGTACTCCTGGGTCTGATGAAAGTACTCTCCCACGTGTACAAATACCACAGATCTATATCTCACATAGGATTCCCCATTTCCTGCGGGGTATGTACTGGTATACTGGTGTATCTGTACAGGTATTCCAAAAAGCGGCGGGTTCGGCATCCTTACGGCTGGGGGTCTGAAAAGTTTCGGTTTACACAACCGTGAGACGAATCTCAGTGAGTTCAACCCCTAAACCTAGGCTAGGCTAGCATGCAATCTCCTGACCGGAAAATAAATAAGTGAAACCATAGTGCAACAACAATCAAATAATCCTCCGACCCTGCAGGTTAGGCAGTTCAATATATAATAATCACGGCACGTACGTGGCACACATTATCACACGTACGCCAATCACATGCTCATGCACCGAGGTTCACACACTCGCATGCCAGTCCATGCATGTTCATGCATGCAAATGTCGTCGACATGTCACGTGTATTTCCCGGCCCACTGGCCCATACTGGCACACTGGCAATCGCCCAATTTATTATTTATTACGACTCGAGTCATCAATTTTTCACGGCCCGGTGCGTCTAGCCTGCTTCAAAGTGCATGAGGCGCAACAACCGATCTGGCCCAGTGTCTCTAGCCTGCTTCAAAGTGCATGAGGCGCAACACTGATCTCCTTGCGAACCAGAGCCTGCTTCAAAGTGCATGAGGATGGTCGCCTTCCGGACGTACCGGGCATCGTCCTGCTTCAAAGTGCATGAGGACGGTATCGACCCGAAGGTCATGACCCAAAGGTCCTTAGGTGATCACACAACTCATTATTATCTGAACCCAGCGTATAACGCTTCAGGGTATTTTAGGTGATCACATGCTCATGGCAGACACGCATTCTCGCGCAATTTCATCACATGCCTCACTCTTGGCATACGCAATGCGTGTCCATGTTATGCAATGCAATGCACCACGAGCACCAATATAATTCAGACACCCAATGTCACAACACGTGCTTAATTGGCCCAATTAATACCGTGTGGCCTAACATGCGATTCACAAATCAGTAAATCATTGTAAACCAAACAATGGCCAATCGCACTCCATAAAATCAGCCACACCACATACGACATAGCAGTACGAAATCAACCACAATTAAGCACAATTGACGTACAATCAGTCAACCCGGACATACCCGGTAATTTTCCAACGGGCTCCTAAATTGGTCATTTAATCCAATTAATCTCCCCAAATAATTCTCATTAATCCACTAAATTTCCAAATGATAATTTTTACCAATCCGTCCTCAACCCAGTCTGAAATACACATTGATACTATCTAAGCCAGTCCAAATTGTACCGATAATACCTAAACCAGTCCAGAAAAATGCACTAACAGTCCTAATCCGGGTTTAGGAATTTTACTCACTTAATTTCTGGACCACGGCGATGGGGAACGGCGGCCGATCACCGATGAACAAAGTGAAACCGGCGGCGGAATTCCCGGGGAGGGGGCGCGTGCATTCACGCGGCCGTTCACGGCGGATCGTTCACTGTGGGGGTGCATTCACTGCGTCGTTCACGGGGGTACTTGCATGCACGGAACCTGTACGGACGGACAGAACGGTGGCAGCGAGACGGCAAGTGGATTTACCGCGCGGCCGTACGGATCGCTGCTGTACGGCCGTACGACCGGCGACGAACGGCGACGCACCGAATAGCCGGACGGCTGGGTGGCGACGAACGGCGATCGGAGCTCCGGCGAGGCTCGGACGCGGCGGCGGTGCTTTACCGGGAGAGAAAAAGAGAGAAAAATAGAGGGAAAGGGAGAGAGAAAGGGCTGGAAAGAGGCGAGGCTCGGGCTGGGGGGCTGTGGTGGTCGACGGCGGGGCACGGCGGTCGCGGGCGCTCCGATGGCCGGCGGTGGCTCCGCGAAGCTCGGCCGGGAGAGAAAAATGAGAAAAAAATTAGAGAGAGAGCTGTTCTGGTGGGGGCTGGCCGAGAATGAGGGAGAGAGGAGAGAGAGAGGGTCTTAACCGGTCAAACTTTAGGGGCTAGGGGCGACACGTGTCGCCGATCCGCGCGATTTGACAAAACGCCCTAATCTAACGGTTTCGTTCGACCTTATCCAAAAGGGAGGGGCAAAAGGTCAATGGCCCCCAATAATGCAGCTGATAACCTCTGATAATTATCCCAAAATTATCCCAAAAATTCGGACCAAAAATTAGCCCAGGGGCAAAACCGTCATTTTTTCGGTCCCGGGGCGAAATTCCAATTTTCACACATACGCGTTCCATATGTGCATGGCCAATATAATATGGCTTCGAAATCGCGAAATTCACTTTTTAAGCCCTCGGAAATCGACTGCAAAGTTTCGGGAATAAAATAATATTATTTTTCCAATTTTTTTCGAAATTCCAGTTTTTGTCCAAAACGACTCCTGGTATGCGTGGCCACCCAAAAATGGCGTCGGCCTCGAAAAATAACCTCATTTGGCCTCGAAAAGCAACGCTGGCGTCCCGAGGGGCAAAATCGTAATTTTTCACCCCCGGACCGAAATTCCAATTTTTACTCATACTAACTCCAAACGTGTGTGGCCGGCGTAATATGATGTCAAATTCCCAAAAATAGTCTCTTAAGCCTTTGAAAATCGACATCGTAATCCGGGCCCAATTCCGTGAACAATACTCGCTAAACTTTCAATTTCAGGGTCTCTCACTAACGGGCGGCTGTTTAGAGGTTACGCGTATCGACCTAGGGCTACCCATATCGTAATGGTCCCGATCATTGAGAGAATGAGAAATTATTACTAGTTCCAGAGGTCACGATCGTTCGGTTTAAGTTCAGGACTGGTTGGCCACGTGTACTTTCGATCTTGCAGAATCACCTGCGTCCCTATTGTACATCGTAGGCCTTGGCCAAACCCAATCTATTACCCTTTCTTACGATCGGCCCAGTTTGGCCCAAAATATTCCCTCAGCGTCTCTCGTGATCGGTGTCCGTTTCACGATAGGGTCCCCGGTCCACGTACCGGTTTCTAGTTAGCCATACCCCATTGGTTAGTATCATCAGCTCTGGGCGAGACTTACTAAAATGAAATGCGAAATAATATCAGCATTATTGATCTCGGAATTACATCGAAATTCGGGCTGTTACAATTCTTCCCCCCTTACAAAAATTTCGTCCTCGAAATTTGCAATCTCTCCTTATCTACTCAAATAACTGGGGGTATTGACGTCTCATAGCTTCTTCGCTTTCCTAAGTGGCACCTTCTGTTCCGTGGTGTTCTCAGACAACTTTGACCACTAGGATTGTCTTTTAATGTGACCCATGATCCTTTCTATCCTCAAGTTACACTCGCCTCTCCAAGTATAGTGCTTCGTCGTCCACGTCCGTCTTCTCTTAACTTGGGTCCTCTTTGGTTCATATTTTCTCCACCTCGACCCGTGGACTACGTCATACACTTAGGACAGATTAGGCGGCGAGGCAATTCGCTAGATCATATTTCCACTCCTTTCCCTAATATCGAATAGTCTGACACATATCGGCTTAACTTGCTTTCTTGCCATATCAGGGAAATCTTTTCATAGGGAACACTCAGGCTGACACTTGATTTCCAATCTCAAGCTCTAAAAGTCGTCGTCTCCGATCGTGTAATTTTTCTGACGACTCTACTTATCTGTCCGACTCAAAGTCTCTTTCGGCCTGCCAAAAGGTACGTAAGCCTAAGCGGTCTATCAACTGTTATTCCGCTGGAATTGGGTCTCCCCTGGCTTCACATCGATCCCGTTACAACATCCTTGGAATCAGGTCACATTTCCATTTAGAAATTTTCAACGGTCATAATAGCCCTCTAGGCTTATTGCGCTATGCCCTCACTTATAGGCACGTCAAACACCTAGCCTTACACTTGACCACATTTACCTTCATTCTATTCCACCAGTAATGTTGCCGCAAGTCCTAATGCATCTTAGTGCTACTCGGGTGGACACTATACTTACTGCGGAAATTTCCATTCAAATTTTTCCTCCTCGAATTTCACCTCATCGGGTACACACAATCATCGTTAGAACCTCAAAATTTCTATCCCCGAATACGTGGAAACTCGACTTCCGCTTATCGGCATGCACCTCAATGACACTTCGTATCTCGTGATCCACATAATGCTATTCCTTGTTCTGGGCCTAGATTCCCAACTAATCCTCGAGGCGGTCAACAGATTTTACATCCGATTCACCTCAATTTAACTTCCAAGTCCCTGAGCCTTCCCAACGAGGTTCATTCATTGATCACCCCATACGTCCCAATCGACTCACGACTTAGCGTATATATAACTCATCCAGTCTTTCCATGGCGATACAGAGTGTTGCAGTCAATTTTCCATCATGCGTCAGGTAATTCTTTTCACGTGGCCTCAACTGGCACGACGCATAATTTACTACTCTACCGTGTTACATCTACACACACCCAAGTCTTCTTAATGAAGCGTCACTATAGACCTCGAATCCTCCCGGTTCAAGTTGAATATTCAATACCGGGGTAATCATCAGCCTATGCTTTAGCTCTTGGGAACTCTGTTCACAGTGATCATTCCATTCTAACGGATTTCCTTTTCAATTAGTCGTGCCCATAGCACGGCTATCAACAAGAATCTTCCACAAAACGTCGATAATTGTCAGCCAAATCTATGACACTTCAAACCTCAGTTATTGGTATCAGTCATGACCACTTAGTTATTACCTTGACCTTAGTCGGGTCCGCGAAAGTTCCATCTTCCGAGATTATACGTTCAGGGGACACGACTCCATCGAGCCAAAGTTCGCACTTGTCATACCTGGCGTAGAGTGTGTGTTCTCTCAAAGTTCGTAATACCTCAGCCAGACTTGCTTCTTGCTCCCAGGCTCCTCGAGTCTCCCAATACATCATTAATGAAAACCGTTACGAACTAACCCCATAATTCTTGGAACACTCGGTTCATTAGGTCCACAGAAGTAGCGAGGCATCTCTCAGGCCAATGGGCATTACTATGAATCCGTAGTACTCATACCTCGTTTGTTAAACCGTCGTAATTATATCTTCCTTTCATATCCTTAACTGAAAATTCCAGTCCGTAACACAATCTTAGGAACATTTCCTTTCGGAGTCTCCATTGGTGACATCAAGTCTGTGGTTCAATCTCGGAGAACACCAAGGTCCTTACAATTGATCAGATAGACCATCGATCCTCGGTAGTAGGTACTTACTATTTATTATTGACGGTTTCAACTGCCAGTAGTTTACGTACCATCTCGATGTTCCGTCCGTTTTCCTCATATATAATACAAGAATTCCCCACGGGGCACACTAGGGCGAATAAAATTTTACCCACGAGTCCTTACATCTGGACTTTCAATTCCTTTAATTTCCAACAGGGACATTCAACACTATCTCCTCGAAATCAGTTCTACTCCGGGGCCAATTCTTTCACGATTCCACTTCCCGTTCTAGTGACAACTCAGCAGTTTCTAAGGAAGGACCTCAGAAGGTTACACACCTCATTTATTCTTCCAACTTTAATTCCGTCATAGTCGGGTCAACCACATTCACCCCGTATCCTTTGCAACTATTATCGGATATCTAGTCACCTCAAGCGAGGGCATTTAAGGAATCGAGATTCCTCCTCGACTTTCTTGAAGATCAAACCTAAGACATCCAACCGGGTTAAACGGGATCGTCCTATAGTTGCAATCCATAATGGCTTTCCGTCTTATTAGCCAATCCATTTCAATTTTCAAATCAAAATTATACTTGACCAACACTGTCATGTCAATACTCTTTTCTCTACTCCCGGTCACTATCTCATAGTTATGACACCCCAACGACATCAACACCTTATCATTCGAAAAGGGGGTTCGTTATACCAAGCGTGGGTACAAGCGCTATAAGTTTAGTCCCAACCGATCGAACAAACTCTCCAAGTTTCCATCCTTACTATAGATCATCAAAACGATTCGGTTAATGGTTCGGCTTTCTAATATCCTTCCTAACCGGTGGGACGAATCGCCTGTTTCCCCGCCATTTGCTTCTTCAAGAAGCGACGGTTATTCTTAATTTGAGCAAAACACTATCCAGAAGTAGTTACACTTTCCAACTGATCTCGCTCTATTATTTGAGCTCATTCATACACTTCCCCATCATCCCTGATGTTCCGAGAGATCATTAGGCTTCAGAGATCCGACTTCAGTCCATCTCGGAATTTCCGAGCCCTGTCCCGTGGATTCTCAACCAGCCAAGCGAACTCCGTTTCATATCGTTCCACAGTCATCTGCCCTCGGCAGAATCACATAAACTCCGTCAATCCTTTTTCTTGGGCATTTTCCGGGAAATATTTTTCCCCATAGAATTTCTCAATAAACATGGCCCAAGTTTGGACTGTACTCATCGGGGATATCCTATCCCTGGTGGTCTTCCACTTATTCTTTGCGCCCATCTACGGTTAATGCACAGCCAATATTACTTTCTCAGCCTCGGTGTACCCCAAAATGTCAAAGGCTTTCTCAACTTTCGCTATCAATTTCGATGCAGCCGTGGGTCATCCTTACTAATGAACTTAAGAAAGTCCCACCCGAGAGATTATTTCACCAGTTGATGCATTCGCCTATTGGCCACTATGTAAGCTTAACCCTACTGGCATTATTTCCATTCATGGTAGTAATCACTGCAACCTCAGCAGCCTGGGCATTAACAACGCTCCCTTCCTGAGCTTGCCTGCCCATATTTTTCCTTATATGGCCTGATTCACAACCTCTAAACTTAGGTTTCGGTCTCATGGCCTATAGCACTCGACTGCTCTTGGGTTTCCTTACCCCTCATTTTGTCATTCTTGCAATCTCACTGATCACTTACCTGCTAAAACCCCCTAAGGGATTAGAGACTTAAACCAATCTAACCGGTCTAAGGTCCTAGGCAGGTATCACAACACAGTCAAGCAACCAGCATGCGGCCTAGCACAAACAACACAAGACCTCTAATAAAGAGGTACACGTCCTCACCTCAGGTCCTGCCGCACCTGCATTTCACGGGTCAAATCACACCAAGCAACCAAGACACAAACAGTCAGGAGATGCATGTAGCACACGAGGTCACCCTATTGGCTACCCATGGTCTCATCGCTCCTTATCACTCCAGGTGTCGACTAATTGGAATCGAGCTGACCTTGCTCTGATACCAAAACAAGAGGGGTTGTCACGCCCCGTACCCTACGAAGCGCTAACATCCCTACCTTGGTCGATTGCAGTGCGACGTCCCAGGAAGCGTCGCCGACCCAACACCCAACAGAGAACAAGCACAAACGGAAGTAATTAAAAACAACCCTGACAATTATAAAATACGAGCCAAGGATAACCAACAAGCAACCAACGCGGGAACATACTTGCACTTTACATTGCTATAGAAAACTTCTTTACAGACATCTATACACAACTGGGAAAAGATATAAGTCCTCGCCTACACGATCTACAAGCCACGGGGTCAAAAAGGAAAGTGGCTAGGGAGGTCAGACTAACTCAAAGAGAGGGCTACAGTCAAAAAGTTACCAGCCCTCACTACTAGCTATGGCTCCGGATACCTAGGGTTCCCACTCAGGGTCGGAAGATCCAGTAGTTTCGTCCGACGGCTCCTCTGAAGGATTCTCCGAAGACTCGGACGGTTCAGAATCCATATCTTCGACTTGGGCTCGCTCATCTTCAGAGTCCGGCTCCAACTCTGGATCTAGGTAGCGACCTAACTCGTCGTCTACTCCCAGCTCTTCGTCAGATCCTACCTCGGCGACTTCTCCGTCTTCGCTTGAGTCTTGATCCATCGGCTCGGGTTCCGGCTCCTCTTCGGCATCTCGGTCCTGATCTTCAGCTATCACCTGTGGCTCATGTGGCTCCTCATCCATAGGCTCGTCCACGCCATCTACATCGTAAACATCCTGAGGATTGATCACTTCGCCATTCGCATATATGGGTTCCATCAATCCATTTTGACCGATTGGCGCATCAAACGTTCTCAGGGGTTGCCCTAGGTTTCCGTCTGTATCTCGCAAGCACCAGGCTATGTACTCCTGGGTCTGATGAAAGTACTCTCCCACGTGTACAAATACCACAGATCTATATCTCACATAGGATTCCCCATTTTCTCTGCGGGGTATGTACTTGGTATCTTGGTGTATCCGCACAGGTATTCCAAAAAGCGGCGGGTTCGGCATCCTTACGGTGGGGTCGAAAAGTTTCGGTTTACACAACCGTGAGACGAATCTCGGTGAGTTCAACCCCTAAACCTAGGCTAGGCTAGCATGCAATCTCGACCGGAAAATAAATAAGTGAAACCATAGTGCAACAACAATCAAATAATCCTCCGACCCCGCGGGTTAGGCGAGTTCAATATATAATAATCACGGCACGTACGTGGCACACATTATCACACGTACGCCAATCACATGCTCATGCACCGAGGTTCACACACTCGCATGCCAGTCCATGCATGTTCATGCATGCAAATGTCGTCGACATGTCACGTGTATTTCCCGGCCCACTGGCCCATAGCGCACACCGGCAATCGCCCAATTTATTATTTATTACGACTCGAGTCATCAATTTTTCACGGCCCGGTGCGTCTAGCCTCGCTTCAAAGTGCATGAGGCGCGAGCAACCGATCGGCCCAAGGTCTCTAGCCTCGCTTCAAAGTGCATGAGGCGCAACACTGATCTCCTTGCGAACCAGAGCCTGCTTCAAAGTGCATGAGGATGGTCGCCTTCCGGACGTACCGGGCATCGTCCTGCTTCAAAGTGCATGAGGACGGTATCGACCCGAAGGTCATGACCCAAAGGTCCTTAGGTGATCACACAACTCATTATTATTCGAACCCGCCGTATAACGCTTCGGGGTATTTTAGGTGATCACATGCTCATGGCGGACACGCATTCTCGCGCAATTTCATCACATGCCTCACTCTTGGCATACGCAATGCGTGTCCATGTTATGCAATGCAATGCACCACGAGCACCAATATAATTCAGACACCCAATGTCACAACACGTGCTTAATTGGCCCAATTAATACCGTGTGGCCTAACGTGCGATTCACAAATCAGTAAATCATTGTAAACCAAACAATGGCCAATCGCACTCCATAAAATCAGCCACACCACATACGACATAGCGAAGACGAAATCAACCACAATTAAGCACAATTGACGTACAATCGGTCAACCCGGACATACCCGGTAATTTTCCAACGGGCTCCTAAATTGGTCATTTAATCCAATTAATCTCCCCAAATAATTCTCATTAATCCACTAAATTTCCAAATGATAATTTTTACCAATCCGTCCTCAACCCAGTCTAAAATACACACTGATACTATCTAAGCCAGTCCAAATTATACCGATAATACCTAAACCAGTCCAGAAAAACGCACTAACAGTCCTAATCCGGGTTTAGGAATTTTACTCACTTAATTTCTGGACCACGGCGACGGGGAACGGCGGCCGATCACTGATGAACAGTGAAACCGGCGGCGGAATTCCGGGGGGGGGGGGGGGGGGGGGGGCGCGTACTGTTCACGCGGCACTGTTCACGGCGACTGTTCACAGGGGGGTACTGTTCACGGCATACTGTTCACAGGGGGTACTGTACGGAACTGTACGGATGGACAGGAACGGTGGCCGGCGAGACGGCGGTGACGACCGCGCGGCCATACGGACGGCGCCGTACGGACTGCTACAGTACCGGCCGTACGGCCGGCGACGAACGGCGACGTACCGAATAGCTGGACGGCTGGGTGGCGACGGAACGGCGATCGGAGCTCCGGCGAAGATCCGACGAGGCTCGGACGCGGCGGCGGTGCTTTACCGGGAGAGAAAAAGAGAGAAAAATAGAGGGAAAGGGAGAGAGAAAGGGCTGGACAGAGGCGAGGCTCGGGCTGGGGGGCTGTGGTGGTCGACGGCGGGGCACGGCGGTCGGCGGCGGCGCTCCGATGGCCGGCGGTGGCTCCGGCGAAGCTCGGCCGGGAGAGAAAATGAGAGAAAAAAATTAGAGAGAGAGCTGTTCTGGTGGGGGCTGGCCGAGAATGAGGGAGAGAGGAGAGAGAGAGGGTCTTAACCAGTCAAACTTTAGGGGCTAGGGGCGACACGTGTCGCCGATCCGCGCGATTTGACAAAAACGCCCCTAATCTAACGGTTTCTGTTCGACCTTATCCAAAAAGGGAGGGGCAAAAAGGTCAATGGCCCCCAATAATGCAGCTGATAACCTCTGATAATTATCCCAAAATTATCCCAAAAATTCGGACCAAAAATTAGCCCAGGGGCAAAACCGTCATTTTTTCGGTCCCGGGGCGAAATTCCAATTTTCACACATACGCGTTCCATATGTGCGTGGCCAATATAATATGGCGTCGAAATCGCGAAATTCACTTTTTAAGCCCTCGGAAATCGACTGCAAAGTTTCGGGAATAAAATAATATTATTTTTCCAATTTTTGTCGAAATTCCAGTTTTTGTCCAAAACGACTCCTGGTATGCGTGGCCACCCAAAAATGACGTCGACCTCGAAAAATAACCTCATTTGGCCTCGAAAAGCAACGCTGGCGTCCCGAGGGGCAAAATCGTAATTTTTCACCCCCGGACCGAAATTCCAATTTTTACTCATACTAACTCCAAACGTGTGTGGCCAGCGTAATATGACGTCAAATTCCCAAAAATAGTCTCTTAAGCCTTTGAAAATCGACATCGTAATCCGGGCCCAATTCCGTGAACAATACTCGCTAAACTTTCAATTTCAGGGTCTCTCACTAACGGGCGGCTGTTTAGAGGTTACTCGTATCGACCTAGGGCTATCCGTATCGTAATGGTCCCGATCATTGAGAGAATGAGAAATTATTACTAGTTCCAGAGGTCACGATCGTTCGGTTTAAGTTCAGGACTGGTTGGCCACGTGTACTTTCGGTCTTGCAGAATCACCTGCGTCCCTATTGTACATCGTAGGCCTTGGCCAAACCCAATCTATTACCCTTTCTTACGATCGGCCCAGTTTGGCCCAAAATATTCCCTCAACGTCTCTCGTGATCGGTGTCCGTTTCACGATAGGGTCCCCGGTCCACGTACCGGTTTCTAGTTAGCCATACCCCATTGGTTAGTATCCCAAGAGTGATCAGCTTTGGGCGAGACTTACTAAAATGAAATGCGAAATAATATCAGTATTATTGATCTCGGAATTACATCGAAATTCGGGCTGTTACAACGTCGGCCGTGGGCAAGGGCCGCGAAGCCCTTGCCGGCCGTGGGCAAGGGCGTCACAGCCCTCGCCAGATCTGGGTGAGGGCTCGCGAGCCCTCATTGCGGCCGGTGAGGGCATCACGAGCCCTCGCCCGCCCTCACTGTGGTCGGCGACGGCCTGGGCGAGGGCCGCGAAGCCCTCGCTGCGACCGGCGAGGGCGTCGAGAGCCCTCGCCCCCAGGCTGGCGAGCTCAACGAATAAGAAGAAGAAGAATAACGGAAAAAAAAAAAAGAAAAGAAAAAAAGTAAAATAATCAATAAAAAATTCAATTTTAAAAAAATAGAAAATTATCCACGTCAGCGCCACGTAAGATGGCCGCGCCAATTGGACTGTTATGTCAGCGATTTCCAGCCAAAATTAGCTGGAATGACTAAATTGGCAAATAGTCAACAGGTTTAGGACTAAATTGGCACGATTGAAAGGTTTAGGACTGAATTGGCAACTTTTAAAAAGGTTTAGGATTGAATTGGTAAAATTGAAAGGTTTAGGACTGAATTGGCCGCCGTACAATAGGTTTAGGACTTTTTGGACAATTTTATCCGCTTCTATGAATTTACCAAATCTTTTTTTAGATTGCAAATTATCGATTTTTGTACCAATTTATCAATTTTTACTTGCATAGCTTACCAATTTATGATACTACATGCATGACGTTCGTCTAAATTATATGAGTAGAAAATCCATCTTACGGATTTAGGATGAACCCTTGCCAGCGTGCTTACGCATGCCTGGCGCAGTGGGAACTTCCCTAGCTTGATTGCTACTGGCTTGCTTCCTTGATCGACGGACTCCTTCAAATGCCTTATTGACCAATGAATAGAACTTACAATTTTTTATTTGGTCAAGTAAATGACGTGTTGGTTTTTCTTGCCAAAGAAGCATGCAGCATACTTTTCAGCTGAGGAAATACAAAGAAGAATACTGAAGTGTGAAATGAAAAACTAGTATAAGATCTACCAAAACAACCTTTCCCGATCGATGAGGAGGGTCAAATAGTAAAAGAGAATCGGTAAATAGATACTAAATAGACAAGGGATGTTGTCTCCACAGGCCTCAGGATTTTTAAATTCAACTGCTCCGCGCGATGACATCGAGACAGAGAAAGCACTGAAAATGCAGAAGGCTTGTCGATTTAAGTAATGTTTAGATAGGTGATGGAGTCACAAACATTTCCACAGCTCCCCCACATATCACTGCGTTTTCTGCTCTTCATGATCACAGTCAGACAAACAAAGAACCTTCTCAGATGGCTTTGGAAAATAAACTTCAGCGAATCTCGGTCGATTTATTTTGTTACGACATATGTGAACAATGGATAGAATCAATCACAACACGAGATTCACACAGGATTAATGTAATTTCTCGTTTCTTTCTCTTTTACTTAATCAAAGTGTGGTTTTTTCGCTTGTACTTTTAACATGCAATGGATGCCGTTCAATGTGTCAATCAATTGCCTATAAATGACATTGATCAAATGTTTCTGTCATACAAGACATTTTTTTACTGGCATATAGTAGATGAAATTGTACTTTATAGATGGATGCAAGCTGGTGAGCAAACGGTATTCACAAAAGGTCAACCTCTTCTATATCGGTACAAGTGGGTAGAGATATTCGTTTCCTGTCCGTATCTCCATTCTTTTTCGCATCCAGCCAAATAATTAACTTTTCATGTAAATAAGGGTAGTCGTTGAATTGATAATTAAATATGTTAACGATTGAGATTCGGTGAGATACCAATATGTGTAGATACAACTAACCCTTAAGGAAAGCTTACAAAAATTTATGTGGGCACAGCTTAAAAACAACCGTTAAAGCATATGGGAAATTGACTATCCAATTATATATGTTATTTGACCATGTTTATGCTCGCTTAGCCTCTTAAAAATCTAAGGATTAAACTCTTAAGGTGATCCTTCCTCAATATTGGCCATTACCTTAAAACAATTTTTCTCACGGAAAAGATAGGCCTCACACATGAAAACAAGATGCTCAAACTGAGGGTTAATATCACAAATTGGAGAAATTGTCGATATTTGAACTTTATTGATCTATGATTTGACATATATTAGGCATGTACTTCTCTTAGAAATTGAAGTCACAAAAATAAAATGCGTACACGGCTCTTAAGTTTGAAGGAATGTGAGTTGCGAAAAGCTGTACTTTGACCCGGTTAGAAGTCAACTTCGATTTCCCAACCCCACGAATAATTACTATCGTTTCATGTGCAGACCACGAGAAATTGTCAGAAGACCTTCGACAAACAATCCACCAACTCCATTTAGACAAGATTATCACATCCTTTGGAGGGTTATCATCATCATCGGTGCCTAATCCCTCATATTATATTCTCGTCTGAATTTGTCTATCTCGATTATCTTGTCTGTTTTTTATCTTTCTGAACCTAGAATCGCCATGCACTTTTGTTGACACCTATTTTTGATTTGCCCAAAATTAATTACACAAAATTTAGGAGTTAATTTTCTTTAATTCCTAAAACAAAAAATATTTCTATTTAAATGCATTGCATATAGAATTTAGACACATTTGTATTAATAGGGTCTGTTAGAGTAAATTTTAAAAAAAAAAATTGAGTCGGGTCGGGCTGACCCGGCCCGTTTCTCTTTTCCCCCTGCCCGGGCCCCCGGCCCGCTCCCGTTCCTTTTCTTTTCTTTCTTTTTCTCCCCCACGCGGGCCCAGCCCACTTCCTTTTCTTTTTTTTCTCTCCCCGCGCGGACTGGGCCTGGCCCGGCCCAGCCCCTTCCTTTCTTCTTCCCCCTCGCCGGTCGCTCTCTCGCCCCAGTTCTCCCCTGCTTGAGACGTCACGCCGACGCACGGCGGCACCGCTCCTCGGCGTCGCTATCCGGCCAGAGCAGGGCCGGGTGAGCACGCCGACGGGACTGGCATTAATTGCCAGTCCCGTCCTCCCCGTTGTCCCGGCTTCCCTTATCCCCTCCGCCCTCTCTTCTCCCTGTTCTTCTCTGCGCCTCACTGAACTGACCCCCCTGCTCTGCACCGGCCTAAATGGCCGCGAAAGTCGCGCGCCAGAGTAGGCCGGTGCAGGCCGTCGTCATTGCAGACGTAACGGAGCAGGGGGGCACCGTCGTCGCCTGCTATAAATAGCCAGAGAGAGAGAGAGGCCGGTCGGCCGTTTGACGAAAGAAACAGAGCAGAGAGAAGCCGAGAGAGAAAGAGAGAGACTGAGCAAGACAGAGAGACTGAGAGCTCTTTCGGCGACCGCCGAGCTCGTACCAAGACCATAAAAGACCAGAGAAAGAGAGGAGAGAGGTCGGCCGACGATTTTAAAAAAACAGAGCGAGAGGCCGAGAGAGAGAAAAAGAGCACCGAGAGAAAACAGGGAGAGAGAGAGAGAGCGAACCGAGAGCTCGCCAGAGCAAGAAGGAGAACCAGCAACGTCACCGTCGCCTACGGAGCAGCCGGAGACCCCCCAGAACGCGCCGTCGACCGGTGAGTCTCTCCCGGCTGAGAACCGCCTCTGTTTTCCTCTGTTTTCCGGCGTGGTTGGGCCGGGACTCGCGCCGGCCGTTTAGTGCGAATCCCGGCCCATACCGATGTCGGTCCCAGTCCCCACTCGCCGTCGGAAGTGAGCCACAGTCGCTGGAGCCGACCGAGTCGCCGGAGGAGGTCAAAATGCCTCTATTATTGTCATGCCCGCCAACCGTTTGTCAAAATGTCTCACAAAGCCCGGTTTGTGTTTGAGCTTCGTCGGAGAGTAGGGGGCCGAACGGTGACTCAACCGACTCAGGTAAGTGTTGAGGAGATCATCAAGGACCAGAGGGAGCCCGAATCGTGGTCTGGGTACGTCGGCCAAGTTCCGATCGGCGTCCGGTTTGACGAATTCCGATCGAGGCTTGGCCGGCGATTATTCAGGCCGGTTCTCCGGCGACCGGGCATCAAACACTCCTCAGCTCGATGAACTGAGGAGAATGATGCCACTGGCCGGACGAAACATCCGGCGATCGCCGGATTTTCGTCCGGTCAGTGGCCTCCGGCGTTTGAGGCTTGGACACCGGCTGAACTGGTCCGGTTCTGTTCAAAAACCGGTTCAAGGCCGGTTCATCGATTCGGGTCAGTCAAACCCGACCCGAATCCAATTATCCGACCTGAATTAATCAATTGGGGTCGGTTTCGTGGATCGGGGTCGGTTCCGATCGGACCTGAATCCGATCACCTGACCCGGATCCGGAGATCTGACCCGGTCAACGTTTTGGATCGGATCCGTTGACTCGGGTCGGATCCGACCCGACCCGACCCGGATCCGCCGACCCGACCCGGTTACAATATTATATTGTTTTCTTTATTTATTTTATTTTTATTTTTTTTTGAAAAAAAAAATTTAATTAAAAAAATTTAATTTTTTTTAATTTTTTTTTCTTTTCTGTGTTATTATTTTTTTTTCCAAAAAAAAAAATCAAATTTTTTTTTAAAAAAAAATTTTATGATTATGTGATATATTTGTCATGGTATTATTATGAAAGTTTTTGTCTTATTTAAATTAGACAAGCCTAGGATTGCGCGGTAGTATTTTGCATGTTATTTTTATTATCGCAGTATTATTATGCATGTTTTTAATACAATCGCATGAGTTGTGTTTTGAATGTCATCTAACTTAATTAAGGTTAGAACCTTAGGCTGCATGAATTGTTGTGTTCTTGACTGCTGATCGTTTCTGATTATGCACTCGCTTGATCACCTCACATGTTAGGAGAAAGGTCCTAAAATCAATCTAAATTGCCTAACAAATGTTTTCATGAAATGAACAGGGTAAAAAGGTACCGAAAGGGCATTAGTTATCCAACTAGTGTAACCAAGTCCCCGAATTCAGTTAATCTCTGGTTCGCAGGAATAGGGTGATTCTCCCATCACCCTATTTGGGTTTCTAATCGGCCCACCCCAGATCGATTAGTGGCGACTCCTTGGTATAAACCACTTGCATGTTAAATACTTAAACCCTAAGTCGCGATATGGTATGGGCTTGGGAGGGCCCGAGTTAAGTCCTAAACCTAGACTTAGCACGTACTAGGCGAGCCCCCCTTCTTTTTGCATGTTCGATAAAAAAGGGAGCTCGGGAGTTCGATCGCGACAGACTGGCGACTCCGCTGGGGACTTGCATTTTTAAAGTGAACTTAGGCCAAAAATTTTATCCTATTCAAAAATGATTTTTGTTTGGCAGCAAGAACTCCAGGTACGATACTGACATTAAGGTGTTATTTGTTCTTGCAGGTTCGAATTGATTGTTTATAATTTGTTGTGCATGCTTTAATAATTTAGCACTACACCGTTGCACACACAACCACGCTGCCGGACCTGGGCCGCAATAGGGCATTTTAGGATGGTGTTAAGAAAGATACGACCTCGAACGCGAGCCCGCGATGTAGAGGTTGCCTTCTTTTCCCCGAAATTTATTTCTAAAAATCGTAAAGAAGTATCTTTAGCCGCTATTCGCGTGACTATAAGATATTCCTTTCGATTTGGCCGAGGTTAAAAGGACTTGACACCAACGCGAGACTGCGACGGTCAGGCACCCTTTTCACTTCATTTTGCTGAGCCAGTCTAGATAGAAATCGAACCTCACTCCTCATGTGTATGTCGTTGTGATTGCCATGGTTCAAGGAAAGGTATATATTCTGTCCCTTCTCATTTTATTATTCAGCCTACTTATTTATTTGATTTGTTAATGTTAGGCCACCCGTTGATTGCATTCTACATACGATGGGAGGAGCTGATATCCAATCCGTCCCTGCTCCTAAGAAAGAGTTTCTGGCATGGTGGGACCAGGGAGACGAGGGATACGCTTATTGCGGAGCTTATCCGTGAAAATAAGCGACTCCGAGAGACTGTAGCTTCCCCATCGTTTATAGAATGAGCATCCGGGAATGGCCCCATTTTTGTTAAAAGCCCTGTCTTTTATATTTCCCTATATTTATGTTTAGGGGTTTTGGTTATCTCCTGTAAAAATGTTTATGGGTTGTACAAATGTTAATATAACTCGGGCCGTTTTTTATGCTTTAAATAAAATTTTTTGCCCCTTAATGACACCATCGCGACCTTCGGCCCAGTAGTATCCGGGGATGTAGCGTCACGGTCCGAGGCGACCGGGGTTCGAACTCCGGGGACGCCGCCTGTAATGTTGATATTAATAAAAACCCTTTTTTCTCATTTTTTTCTTTGCAAATAAAGAAATTATGCAAAAATAATATGACTAAGTCATAGAATGATTCTTTATTGGGCATTATACTCATTCATATGCGCGTTTTCGCAGGTAGTTACAAAAAATGGCTGAAGAAAACGTCCGCCTCAATAACATGGAAGATGAGATGAAAATGGTCCTCAATGCGATCCAAAATCTCACAAAGCAGGTGGAATCCATTCATGGCAAGCTCACACCTACGCCTGCAGCAGTTGAGGTGGTGTTATCACCACCATCTACCGGAAAAGACAAAGCGTCCGCCAGCGACAATAAAATGCCCCCGCTAGAGGACGATCCGCTTCCTTCTTGTCGTCAGAAGCCTCGAATTCGAAGCCGTACCAATGACAGAACAGACAAACGCCTTGCAAAGGTCGAGGAGATGCTGAAACAGCTACAAGGCCCGCAGAATGCTGTACCACTTGACCTGTCTATATACAAACGGGTCAAAATACCAGAAAAGTTCAAGATGCCGGATTTCGAGAAGTATGATGGTACCTCGTGCCCTAGACACCATTTGCACATGTATCATGTGCGGATGACCCAGTACGTTGATAATGAACCTCTCATGATTCAGACCTTTCAAGCGAGTTTGACAGGGCCAGCCTTGACATGGTATATGTAAAAAGATGTGGATGCTTTTAAGTCTTGGGATGATGCCGCTGATGCATTCCTCAAGCAATATCAATTCAACCTCGACGTCACCTTTACTCGTGACGATCTGGAACGCACTGAAAAGAAGAAGAGTGAGTCCTTCAAGGAGTATGCCACCAGATGGAGAAACTTGGCCGCTCAGGTTACCCCACAACTCATTGATCATGAACAAGTGAAGTTGTTCATAAAGTCGCTTCCGTATGAATACAGACACCGCCTGGTTGGTGTCACTGCTGAATCCCTTAATCGTCTTGTTCCTGTGGGTGAACGAATTGAAGTGGGACTGCGTGATGGATGGCTCACAGACCCCGCTTCCACAAGTAAGAGGCTCAACACGCAAAAGGAGAAGGAGCCCCTGACGGATGGGAACATTGCATATATACCCAGATGGTCCAAATGAATAGTGAGCAGCAGCCGACTTCAAGTCGCCAGCTTCCGAAGCAATATAAGAAAAGGCAATTCACTCCGTTGCCTGGATCCCCTTCTCAAATCCTGGCCATACTCCGGAAGAAAAACCTGCTTTCTACCGAGCCAAAACGTCCCAACTCAGAAAGCTTTTCGAATTATGATCCGTCCAAAAAATGTGACTATTACATGGGCGAGATAGGACATTTAACGGACGACTGCTATACCCTCAAACACAGAATCCAAAACTTGCTTGACACCAAAGTATTTTCGTTCCAGACATCCAAGCCAAATGTCCAAAACAACCCCCTGCCCGAACATGAAAACAGAATCAATGTCATATCCGCTTTTGACGCTGATCTAGGGTATCGCAGAGGAAACCCGCAGGCCAACAAGAGCCACGTGAAAGGACGATCCGGTGAGGGGTTTAAGCATCCTACCGAATGTTCAAGTCAGCCGAGCTCCTCGATGCCTCCCGTAAATGTTGCTGTTGACCGACATCGGAACCCAGACGAGCTACCGATTGAGAAAGATTGTGGACGAGAAGAAACGCTGGATAGTGTGGTCACCCTATTTGACGACATCTTTATAGGGGCCATACACGAAGACTCGACCTCAGAAGCCAGTCCAAACCCGTCTGATTTGCTTGCACGTTTGCAATATCAGTTAGACGAGCTATAGGATTTGCTTACGTCCTTAATGGATACCATTGGCCAAATCTCGGATGTGTCACTACCGTTTCCCGATCAGAAGCAAGTGACCCAAGTAAATCGTCCCAAAGAAAACCCGCTGTCGGGAGCCCTTCCCGACATGACTTGGCGAGACGTCCAACTCTTACAGTGGCAGGGCAATGTACGACGATACTCGCCGGTTCCCAAATCCATGGATGTGATATTCCCTATCCTTTTGCAGAAGGGGCTGATCACAAGGAGGCCAAAACACCCTACTCCTGAGTACTTCATTAACTATGATCCCTCCAGCTCTTGTGACTTTCACTCAGGAGAGGTCGGGCACTCGCTGGATGATTGCGACGCTCTGAAGAATAGAATTCAAGACCTACTGGACGCTAGGGCATTCACTTTTCGTGCCCCATGGTTGTGTCATGGTGAAGACGACCTCTTGGTGGTACCTAGCCTTCGTGACGCTACCCCTGAGTTTGCTGATAAGGTACACAAGGGGAAGGCAATTATGGATACCCTGGGCCAGCCCAGTGGTAAGTTCGACTATTACGTTGACTACCAGATGCCATCAAGTTTTTATGAAGACCAGCAGAATAGCATTCCTAGTGGATGAAACGACATGGAAAAGCTGACACCAGTGAAGAGAAGAGCCGATGAGCTAGATTCCTGGAACGATGATTTCGAAGATTTCTTCGTCGGCGCAATAGACGAAGGACCGGCGGGGGGAATGGGCGCAAGCCCGCTTGAGTAGAATTCCTCTTCTGCATTCTGCATGAATCCCTAGAAAGGGGGCTATCCTTGTATTTTGTTTTTTGTCATCATTTCTGCTGGAAGAAATGTCTTTTTGAACTCCTCCTCTTTTGAGGTTGCAAATCCATGTATTGTAAATAAATAATGTTTTGAGGGCCTGAGGAAGTATCCCAAACCGGCCCGTTGATGATATCCAGCCATGTAAAGAAAAGTGTTCTGAGGCCCGGGCTTCCTCATGCTTCCTCGTTTCTAAACTTTTGAAAATAAAACAAACGTTTTATCATTTTTCAAAAGGGCCGAAAAAAGAACGGTGATGGAAAAGCGTGCATGCTTTTAGCCCTGTTTGTTTTTCTAACTCGCTCACTTCGTGTCTCAGAGCATACTTCTTTTTGATTTGTTATTACGAAGGGGACATTTGAAAATGACACAAGCTGAAGAGCACACGCGGACCTTGATGATGCTAGCGGACCAACTCATCGATAGGGCGATCCGAGCGAAGATCATCCAACCTTCAATGAAACATGGGGCAAATCTCACTACTACCAAGTGGGTGATATCAACCCCAGAAAGTCAAAGAGAATGCTGACCATTCCTTGACCCCATGATGAGCGAAACATCATTTCGTACAAAAGTCGGGGGCAGATCAAGAAAAGATTATCCTTGTTGAAAGAAAAAGGTATGTCTTATTCCTAAACAAATTTTCGAAATGACATTCCATCCCTTTTCTTTTGCAGATAATGAACTGGGGAACATGTTAGACCCTGACGTGCTAGCGAGCCGGATAGAGCACCAATGTCGGGACCTATCGAATGAAGCATGACGAAGGAGTGCTTAATTGGGAGAGCAGACTATGGGGCATGCAATCCCCCAGTCCATCAAAAAGGGTGTATTTCGTTCCTAAAGTTCATCCACTTTAGCATAGAAATGACACATTCTTTCCTATTATGTAGGACAAATTTGAGTAAAGATCCTGTGCAAGCAGCTGGAAAAGACTTCGCACATGACAAAATGGCGTCAAGGCCGATCCTGACAATCATGAAAGTTTCGATGTTAGTCATGCCCACATCAGTCAAAGACCTTTAGAGCAGAGATTAACTTTGCTGCGAAGATCCCCATGCAAGCAATTGTATGTGCCGGTGCAGTCAGGAATCAGAGCATTTACAAGAAACTCCTCAACATGCCGGGACCGCATTGACACAGCATGCGCTGACAATAGAACCCTCTGTTTGGAAGCACCCCTAACTATAGAGGATTTCATTCGAGCTTCGAGACCAAGAGTATGGAGAAGCAGACTGAGACAGAAAAAGCTGAACAAAGTAAAGAGGAGAAAAGACTCTGCTAGCTTTGAAGGCAAAATGGAAGAAGGGTAATTTGTATCGTTCTCAATTTACCCCCAATCCTCTCATTTCTAACATAAGCTTCTGATTTTTGTCAGAAGGGAATTATCGACATCTGAGAGAACTCAAGGAGCTGTCAATCTAATCTCAAATGAAGGGAATTAGGAAGAGTAATGTTGTATCGTTCCCAATTCCTGTTTTTCAAAGAACTGTTCATTAACATGGTCTTTCTTATTATCTTGCAGGTTTGCTTCACTGTTACGACACAGGTAAGTATTTCTTTTCCTTAAAAGCTTTAAGAGTTGAAAGAATCAAAAGAAAGATGAAACATGTTAAAGCAGATGAATGCTTAACCCTCCTCCAAGTGCATCACATGTCTTTTGGAAAGAATTTCTCATGGTAATTTTACCTGTTTAATTCACCAATTCCTTATGAAAATCTTGACAATTAGACGAATGGTGTCGAACTGCTCCGATGTATTGAACGAGGTGTCTCAGGATGATGAGAGGCAATCCTTAATCTATACACATTCTCACATACCAAACTCTTGCAAGATGAGCGAAAAGGTTTCACTTCTACAAGGTAAAGGGGTTTCTCGCATAAGGTACGATAGTCAAAATGACGAGAGGCAGTTCATTTCTCTGCCCCATACACTACCATTAATCCTTTGCTTGACCATTTTTTAGCCCATACACTGGGAGGTTCCTTTCAAATTACCCCTGTCAAGAACCACCCCACATTTGGGTAGCTTGAGGTAAACTAGCATCACAGGGAGGATTCAAATTCAGAGGGAGCAAGAAGAGCGTCCCTCCCTTTCGATTACCGCCCCCTTGGCTTCGACCTCGTCATCGTCATTTTCACGGATCCTGTGGTCCTCGACAGAGTCCTCCAAGACAAGCACACCATCGATGGCAGGACGGTCAAGGCTAAGAAGGCTTTGTCAAGAGAGAAGCAGCAAACTAAAGCCTGTTCAAAATGCCAACATCTTATTGATAACAGTGATGTTTTCACCTAGGAACTGAGCAAGACAAGAAGGATGAGGAGTTTGTAATATCTAAAATTTTCTATGATCATCAGCTGCAGCAGCTCGCACAAGGTGAAAAGATGAATAGAAATTTTCTTGCTCTCATTTGCATTAATCTTTGAGTGTTTTTATTGCAGATGAACTCTCACAATAATTTAAGTGCCCTAGGATGACGAAGAGCGGTTCTTCTTCTATCCCATACACTCATATCCTTTGCTAGCCCAATTGAGCCGGCGATTTCATTTCGTACCAACCCAGTTGGTGATCATCCCCTACACCGGGCCAAGGCAAAAGTCACCACAGCTTGAACATCAGGGTCCAAAGTACCGAATCAAGATGAAGACCCCAAGAGCAAAACAATATTGTTCTGTTCAAACTTGTTTAGGCTAGTCCTGACAACACCAAAAGAACAGCAAAAAAAATGCTGAAAACTAGGGGCATGAAAAAGCAGTGTGCCTGGTAAAAGCAATGCCAATGCCCATGAATAAAAAAACAAAGAAAAAGAAAAAGGAGAAGAAGAAAAACGATGAAAAAGACAACCCCAAAGGGTTAAACTTGAGTTCTTCTTCGATACAAATTCCTACTTTAGGAACTCTGTCTTGACAAAAATCTGTCGCATGATAGATGAAGACGAACCTATTCTTGAGAAAGCAATTGGAGCAGAGATAGAATGGTATCCAGGAAAATGCTTGACGCAGAAGCTCCTCAAGAAAAAGTTGTCAAAGAAGCTAAAACACGGGATTACCCAGGGAGTTTTCCAAAAGAGTCCCGACGGTGGAGAAGAAGGCTGGTGACAACGCTAAGATGATCACCAATTTTCACCTTTACACACATTTTTTAGCCTAACGATCCTTTCGTTTCTCAACCTGTGAACTGAGCCCACGTTACATCCCTCATGAAGTCTCTTCTGATTAGGGCACTTGATTTAACGTGGAATTTCAAATGTTTATAAACAACGCTCAAGGAAGTGCGAGCAAGACTATTTCTATCTCGTTTTGCAAGGTTCTTGACTTGTAAACCCGGAGATAATTGCAGAATATTTTCTTTCATGGCCTTGACTCAGACGGTCTCCTTCGTTAAGCCATTGACCAAGCCTACATTACGACCCTGAAGAAGACCTCTCAGATTGGCAGTGTCGTACCGCTTGCGAGAAAACTCAGACCCTTGTGGATGTGATAATGGTCAGATCGAGTGTTTTCGATGTTCCCACATTAATGGACGGGACAAACAACCCTTTTCAATGAGAGTGAGTGAAAAGTCCTTTCTGACTGAACATTCCTCGTTCAGCATCTCGAGAAGACCACCTTGCGAGCGAATATTGTCTTGATTGATCATTACCCTCGGTGGATGTTTGGTGATGCAAACATAGCAAAATCATCATGCATGAACTTTTAAATGCGCATTCTGGAATAGCTTAGCTTGTTTATCCTTGATGAATGCATGCATGTTTGCGCTAACCCTCTTTGACAGGAAAAATATCCTCAAAGACTCAAAGAACATATGACCTTTGGAGCGTCTCCAAAGATGTCACAAACAATTTCTTCCGTTCCCCAAGTGGAATTGACACAGCATGCTTTTGCAGCCCAGAGTTCTAATCCCCAGTGATAGAACACGAAAATTCGGGCGCTGGAGAAGCCCTCATTATCATCACAAAAGAGATGCCCTGAAAAAGGTTGGGTATTCAGCAAATGATACATCAAACCTCCGGGTAAGAAATCCCAAGTATTTCATCGATTTCTTTTCAAACTACCGGAAGGTGAACAGGTGTTTCTTTGAAAAAGAAAAGCATCTTGACTATTGGTCAAGATATTTCATACGATATTCAAGAATAGCCTCAGTTGTCTATTTCTCCGATGAATACGTATGTCTTTGCACAAAAAAAACTTGTCTGACAGGAGACACGCCCTTAAGAGGCAGGAACGTGCCCAGGTAAGTACATTTTACCCATGCCTGATTCCAAAAATCTATGTACCTACGATTGTTATGGTACCCTCTGAACATCGGATTGACCCCGTTGTTCACCCTCTGAACATCGGAGTGACCCCGTTGTTCACCAACTGAACATCAGAGTAACCCCGTTGTTCACCAATTGAACATCGGATTGACCCCGTTGTTTACCCTCTGAACATCAGATTGACCCCGTTGTTCACCAATTGAACATCGAATCGACCCCGTTGTTCACCCTCTGAACATTGGATTAACCCCGTTGTTCACCAATTGAATATTGGATTGACCCCTTTGTTTACTCTCTGAACATCGGATTGACCCCGTTGTTCATCCTCTGAACATCGGATTGACCCCTTTGTTCACCCTCTCAACATCGGATTGACCCCGTTGTTCACCCTCTGAACATCGGATTGACCCCGTTGTTCACTCTCCTGAGCATGGGACTGACCCCCATGTTCACATCAAATCCTCGGGCGAGGACCCCCAGGTGCTCATCGTTTGAGCTTTTTCAAGACCTGCTGGCGAGGACCCACCAGGCAAACCATCAAATCCTTGGGCGAGGACCCCCAGGTACTTTGTCAAAGCAATCCCCAGTCAAGGCGACCGAAGAAAGGTTCGGGTCCTAGACAAACCATTTCCCCCAGTCAAGGCGACCGAAGAAAGGTTCGGGTCCTAGACAAACAAAATCCAGTCAAGGCGACCGAAGAAAGGTTCGGGTCCTAGACAAAAGCAATCCCAGTCAAGGCGACCGAAGAAAAGTTCGGGTCCTAGACAAAACCAATCCCCGTCAAGGCGACCGAAGAAAGGTTCGGGTCCTAGACAAACCATTTCCCCCAGTCAAGGCGACCGAAGAACGGTTCGGGTCCTAGACAAGCAAAATCCAGTCAAGGCGACCGAAGAAAGGTTCGGGTCCTAGACAAAACCAATCCCCGTCAAGGCGACCGAAGAAAGGTTCGGGTCCTAGACAAATCATTTTCCCCCGTCAAGGCGACCGAAGATAGGTTCGGGTCCTCGACACACAATATCAACTATCTGGAATTACTCTACCCTTCGGCAAGGTAAGTAACCCCAGGTATGTTTTTATTTGCTTTAGCATGCATCATCTTATATCACATCATAAAAATGGGACTCCAGTCTCGCCAAAAATAGCATTCATTGAGCATGCATGGGCCAAATTTAGGTGTCATTTTATCTTTGAGCGTAACCTCTGCGAGCTCAATCTCTGTGAGCTCACCTTCAAAGAGAGGCAGCTGTTGACACCTATTTTTGATTTGCCCAAAATTAATTACACAAAATTTAGGAGTTAATTTTCTTTAATTCCTAAAACAAAAAATATTTCTATTTAAATGCATTGCATATAGAATTTAGACACATTTGTATTAATAGGGTCTGTTAGAGTAAAATTAAAAAAAAAAAAAAAGAAATCGAGTCGGGCCGGGCCGACCCGGCCCGTTTCTCTTTTCCCCCGCGCGGGCCCCCGGCCCGCTCCCTTTCCTTTCCTTTTCTTTCTTTTTCTCCCCCACGCGGGCCCAGCCCACTTCCTTTTATTTTTTTTCTCTCCCCGCGCGGACTGGGCCTGGCCCGGCCCAGCCCCTTCCTTTCTTCTTCCACCTCGCCGGTCGCTCTCTCGCCCCTGTTCTCCCCTGCTCGAGACGTCACGCCCACGCACGGCGGCACCGCTCCTCGACGTCGCTATCCGGCCAGAGCAGGGCTGGGTGAGCACGCCGACGAGACTAGCATTAATTGCCAGTCCCGTCCTCCCCGTTGTCCCGGCTCCCCTTATCCCCTCCGCCCTCTCTTCTCCCTGTTCTTCTATGCGCCTCACTGAACTGACCCCCCTGCTATGCACCGGCCTAAATGGCCGCGAAAGTCGCGCGCTAGAGTAGGCCGGTGCAGGCCGTCGTCATTGCAGACGTAACGGAGCAGGGAGGCACCGTCGTCGCCGGCTATAAATAGCCAGAGAGAGAGAGAGAGGCCGGTCGGCCGTTTGACGAAAGAAACAGAGCAGAGAGAAGCCGAGAGAGAAAGAGAGAGACTGAGCAAGACAGAGAGACTGAGAGCTCTTCCGGCGACCGCCGAGCTCGTACCGAGACCATAAAAGACCAGAGAAAGAGAGGAGAGAGGTTGGCTGGCGGTTTTAAAAAAATAGAGCGAGAGGCCGAGAGAGAGAAAAAGAGCACCGAGAGAAAACAGGGAGAGAGAGGGCGAACCGAGAGCTCGCCAGAGCAAGAAGGAGAACCAGTAGCGTCACCGTCGCCTACGGAGCAGCCGGAGACCCCCCAGAACGCGCCATCGACCGGTGAGTCTCTCCCGGCCGAGAACCGCCTCTGTTTTCCCCTGTTTTCCAGCGTGGTTGGGCCGGGACTCGCGCCGGCCGTTTCGTGCGAATCCCGGCCCATACCGATGTCGGTCCCGGTCCCCACTCGCCGTCGGAAGTGAGCCACAGTCGCCGGAGCCGACCGAGTCGCCGGAGGAGGTCAAAATGCCTCTATTATTGTCATGCCCGCCAACCGTTTGTCAAAATGTCTCACAAAGCCCGGTTTGTGTTTGAGCTTCGTCGGAGAGTAGGGGGCCGAACGGTGACTCAACCGACTCAGGTAAGTGTTGAGGAGATCATCAAGGACCAGAGGGAGCCCGAATCGTGGTCTGGGTACGTCGGCCAAGTTCCGATCGGCGTCCGATTTGACGAATTCCGATCGGGGCTTGGCCGGCGATTATTCAGGCCGGTTCTCCGGCGACCGGGCAACAAACACTCCTCAGCTCGATGAGCTGAGGAGAATGATGCCACTGGCCGGACGAAACATCCGGCGAATCGCCGGATTTTCGTCCGGTCAGTGGCCTCCGGCGTTTGAGGCTTGGACACCGGCTGAACCGGTCCGATTCTGTTCAAAAATCGGTTCAAGGCCGGTTCATCGATTCAGGTCAATCAGACCCGACCCGGATCGAATTATCCGACCCGAATTAATCAATTGGGGTCGGTTTCGTGGATCCGGGTCGGTTCCGATCGGACCCGAATCCGATCACCTGACCCGGATCCGGAGATCCGACCCGGTCAACGTTTTAGATCGGATCCGTTGACTCGGGTCGGATCCGACCCGACCCGGATCCGCCGACCCGACCTGGTTACAATATTATATTGTTTTCTTTATTTATTTTATTTTTATTTTTTTTGAAAAAAAATTTTAATTAAAAAAATTTAATTTTTTTAAATTTTTTTTTCTTTTCTGTGTTATTTTTTTTTTTTTCCGAAAAAAAAAAATCAAAATTTTTTTAAAAAAAAAAGTTTTATGATTATGTGATATATTTGTCATGGTATTATTATGAAAGTTTTTGTCTTGTTTAAATTAGACAAGCCTAGGATTGCGCGGTAGTATTTTGCATGTTATTTTTATTATCGCTGTATTATTATGCATGTTTTTAATACAATCGCATGAGTTGTGTTTTGAATGTCATCTGACTTAGTTAAGGTTAGAACCTTAGGCTGCATGAATTGTTGTGTTCTTGACTGCTGATCGTTTCTGATTATGCACTCGCTTGATCACCTCACATGTTAGGAAAAAGGTCCTAAAATCAATCTAAATTGCCTGACAAATGTTTTCATGAAATGAACAGGGTAAAAAGGTACCGAAAGGGCATTAGTTATCCAACTAGTGTAACCAAGTCCCCGAATTCAGTTAATCTCTGGTTCGCAGGAATAGGGTGATTCTCCCATCACCCTATTTGGGTTTCTAATCGGCCCACCCCAAATCGATTAGTGACGACTCCTTGGTATAAACCACTTGCATATTAAATACTTAAACCCTAAGTCGCGATATGGTATGGGCTTGGGAGGGCCCGAGTTAAGTCCTAAACCTAGACTTAGCACATACCAGGCGAGCCCCCCTTCTTTTTGCATGTTCGATAAAAAAGGGAGCTTGGGAGTTCGGTCGCGACAACTTTTAACGAGTCTACGTGTTAGATCACTTGCTGCACCGCTTGTCACCTCGAGAACCGCTCTCTATATAATCCCACTCGTATCCAGTCCTTTCTTCATCACACCCACAACGCAGTTCGTTAATAGCATGCAAAAAATGGCCTCGCCTTCTTCACTTTCAAAGGCTGTTTTGACTTTGGCTTGCGTTGTGCTCCTTATTGGCGGCACGAGTGCTCAACTTTCGATTTCCTATTACGCAGAAAGTTGCCCCAAACTCTTCCCGACGGTGAAGTCGATCGTGCAAGAAGCGATTGCCGAAGAGGCCCGTATGGGCGCCTCGCTCCTCCGCTTGTTCTTCCACGATTGCTTCGTCAACGTAACTTCTCTTTCTCATCCACTTTAACTTGTCATCATTCTTCCCCAATACTTAAGACCAACCCATACTCATGGTTTATTTACCAGGGTTGCGACAGATCGAACCTCTTGGACGATACGCCTACTTTCACCGGAGAGAAGAACGCAATCCCAAACAAAAATTCCTTGCGAGGGTTCGATGTGGTGGACAAGATTAAGTCCGCCATGGAGGAAGTGTGCCCCGGCATCGTCTCGTGTGCTGATCTGCTGGCGATTATCTCCAGAGACTCCGTTGAGATAGTAAGTCATCGGAACTCGACTAGCGATGGAACAGTAGAGATGAAAGCTTCTGATTGTTTTGCATGAGTAATAACTTGTTGCGAATGAATTGGGACAGCTGGGAGGGCCAGGGTGGGATGTGAAGCTGGGAAGGAGAGATGCGACAACTACGAGCCAGGCAGCAGCTAACAATAACCTTGCTCCTCCAACTGATAACCTCAACGCTCTCATTTCCAACTTCCAGAATCACGGCCTTTGTCTAAAGGACCTCGTCGCTCAATACGGTGAACTCTCTCTCTCTCTCTCTCTCTCTCTCTCTCTACCATATGATATGTAGCTTAGCTTGCATTTTATGATTTTTGCTGAGGCGTGCTTTGCGGCAGTTGTTAAGCAATCTTCACTATTGTGAATTTTAAAACCCTTGAAAAGCATACAAACTCTTTGTAATATTGATTCCATGTTTCACAAGGAAAACCGGCACATACAAAAAAACACAGCATTTCTTTATTTGAAAAAATCCAGCAAGATATGATTTTTTTTACAAGCAAGTACCACGCAAACTAAATCTATTAGGTATAATCAATCAAGTTTCAAGAATTCATGAGATCCACACTAAATCCTACTAAAGAACAGAAGTTTTCGTGCAAATTCTGCATTTTAATTGGTTTTCTCCCCCTCATCTCCCATAGACCGAGTCTATACAATATTCTCGATATTTTTATAAGATCCAAATTGCTCGATTGAATTCTTATTTGTGCGTCCCCTTAAATACTCAGGAGCGCACACAGTTGGGCAAGCGAGATGCATTAACTTCCGGGCCAGGATCTACAACGAGAGCAACATCGACAGCTCATTTGCCCACGTGATGCAGAGCAACTGCCCAAGCGTCACCGGCAACGGCGACAACAACACGGACGGGCTCGACTATCAGAGCGCGACATCGTTCGACAACACCTACTTCCTCAACCTCATGAAGAAAAGAGGCCTCCTCCACTCCGACCAACAGCTCTTCAACGGCGCCGGGTACACCGACTCCCTCGTCAGGACTTACGCCAAAAGCCAAGACACCTTCTTCAAGGACTTTGCGGCCGCCATGATCAATATGGGCGACATGAAGCCCCTCACCGGATCCAACGGTGAGATCAGGAAGAACTGTAGGAGGGTTAATAATTATTGATAAAATTAGGGGCCATTTATACTCCTTAATATGGAATTTATGTAATGTAATTTCTCTTTGATCGAGTTCTATTTAGCTGGTATTCATTTTGTCGTTTGCATTTGAAGTTTTTGCTATTGTGTGAGTGTCGAGATGGAATTGTAAGAGTTGAATATTGTAATAACAGTCCTGTCGAGATTCCGTCAACTGTTTTGAGTTTGGATATTCTGAGTTTCCATGCTCTTGAGCAATTCTGACTTGAAGGTTGTTGCGAAAAGCAAGCAATTGAAGAATGAAATAATAGAAAAAGGAAATAAATCGAACACCAAATTTACATAGTTCGATTGATGTGACTTACGTGGACGAGGAGAGCAGTTAAGAATTCCACTATTGATTAAGCGACATTGTTGTAAAATTAACACGGAAAAAATCAAATCTTGCGATTTAAGTCAATGCGAAATCACCGCGAAAATGAACGAGGAATAATAAAGAACACCAAAGATTTAAGTTGTCGATCCGAGTGTCGATACTTACTCCACAGGGAGAGCCAGTGGCAAATAATCCCCTATAATTGGAGAATCGAAGTCAAAATCACTCATACACTCAAATGTTTTCCACACCTGGATTACACCCAAGCCCAAAATGTTTACAAATATTTAACTCAATTGGATATAAAACTCTGGACACAAATCTCCTGATGTTGTGCAGCCTAAAAGAAAGAGCTTTGTTGACATCTAAATTTTAATTATTACACCTAATCATTTATCGCATGAAAAATTAGGAATCGAATCCGACCCCTAATTTTCAAAGCAAACACGAGTATTTCCACAAGTATTTCCATGAGTATTTAGAGTTTACTTTCCGCTACTAAAGTCAGACGGTGCACTTTTTACTAATCAAAGCGAACGGAATTGAGAATGGATTACCACGAGTATTTCCCCGCGCGGATTCCATTCAAAATACCTCCTAATGGCTTCCTAATGCGGATGGGGATTTTTGACAGCGAGTTGTGTGTGCAAAGTGTAGTGCTAAGACAATCAAAGCATACATTGTATTAAGAGCAAACACCGCCTCTGTATAATCTCCGCATATATTCCATACATCCAAACATCACCTCCAAAACAAGGGGTTGACATTCACTTCACCCCTTATAACTCCCAACCTACAAAAACACTTAATACACTGTTAGTGGACTAACCTCGTTTTTCACGCGACTTTGACACGTGTTATCAAGGTAAACCAAGTTAGTAATCAACCAAACGCTTTTTACGGCCTAAGTCCACTAATATTTATAACCAAGTCCCCAACAGAATTAGGGGTGAGCAACACGGACCGACCAAACTGGGAACCGACCAATTCAAGAACCGCCCAGACCGGACCGGACCGGACTGATCGATTTGGGCTATTCCCGAGAGCGCCAATCTGATTCCCGGTTCCATAAATTGAAACTAGACCTATTTATTTTTTTAATTTTTTTAATTTCTTAAAGAAAATTGCTTGTATGTGTAGCCCCCACCTCCCAAATTGACGAAAATTTGGAAAATCCTTAATAATCTTCATCATCTTCTTCTTGCATCTGTGCCTACGCCTTTCAAAGCAGCTCCTCCACAAATTTTCTCCTCCGCCTTCTTCATTTCGTCTCTCCGCCATTTTATTTCGATTGCACATCGGCCTCGCAAGGTGAACTGTCAAAACGAACCCTCCCAAGCTCCCTATTTTCTCGATCATCATCATCACCTATCGAGCTCTTGATTTGCCGAAACTGCACCGTCAAGTCAATTTCCCCGCTTCCTGCGATTTTCTATGGCGGATTGCGATGCTAATTTTGATTCTCCGCCAAGCAGGAATCGTCTCTGTTCAATCCGTCGTTCACCATGCACGCGGAGCCCGCGAAGAAGCCCTGCAGCAATAAGCCCTCTTTCGAGATCATATCGTTCATGCCCACCAACAATTAGGCGAGTCCAGCGATTCCACCAGCAATATTTTAATATTGACCTCGTATGCCCTCGCCTCTGGCCGATAGGTCCGGCAACCGACCGGAGGAAGAAGGAAGGGAAGAAGAAAAGAAAAAAGAAGGGAAAATAAATAAATAAATCGAAAAATATTAAAATATTATTTAAAAGATTTTGCATCGACACTGCCGCGCCATGTAAGACAACTGCCAAAATTGGTCAAAATAGACTGAATTAGCACAAGTGCAAAAGGTCTAGGATTCAATTATCAAAAAAATTGTTTAGGGCTAAATTGGCACAATTTAAATAGGATTGAGATTTTTTTTGGTAATTGTCACCTTTAAAATCTCGCTCACGTCCAACCCTCCAACACACACTTCGAAAAATTTCAAACTTCTTCCCTACCCCCCCAGAGAGTATTTTTCGGGGGCTCTAGGAGGCCTTCTCTATCTCCATTTGGGACGTGCGACCTATGGTTGGAAATATCTTCAAGTGTACTTTTGCTCTCAAGTTGAAGGTTTTGGCTAGCTTTGGCTGAAAGTTTGTGAAAATCGGGTTTTCTCTCAATGGGTCCGTCTGAAATTTCTGAGTTGAAGTTGTTTTTTTCAGTAGTTTTTGGGGGTAGCGGAGACCTCTGCCAAGTGCCTCTTGTCTCCAACCTTTAATGCCTTTAAAGAACGTGCTTCAGAGAGCTTAAGCCAGCTTTTAGTCGTTACTTGCCCACACACCAAGGATGCCAACTGAGTTGCTTCACCAACTCTTTAACTTGTACCGCTGCTGTGCTAGCCAATTTAGTTGAGAATTTCGCGCCCCTTCATCAGCTTATCCATAGCCAATTTTAGTCAATTTGCACACCTGGTGATTTTTCTTCCACCTCAACCAGATATAATGCTGATTGGGCAGCCGAGTAGGATGTGGTGGGGCCACAAATTTGCTTGCTCAGCAGCTTCAAATTGTTACCAAATCGTGGATTGGAGGTCTGGCAGCTGGTTTGAGTGCCTTAATCCATCACTTAGCTCGATTTTGCAAGAAAGTCTGTCAAAGTTGGCCATCTTCTTACCCGAAATGACCAATTTGATTCAATTTGGTCCTTTTGGCTTTATTTGATCAATGCGACCTGGCCTAATCTCAGTTTCAACCTTAATTAGGAGTCAAAATGATAAAAATTATTATTCACAGGTTTGAGCAATTTTTGTAAAATTTGCAAATTGGTCGCCCAACTTATGAGAATTACATTTTGGCCCACACTGGCTGGTTCAATTGCAATCCGACCCCAGGGCTTGGCTAGTCACATTCATATCCTCGGCCCCAACTCTCTCTTTTTTGGAAAGTAGAAATCAAGAAAAATAATTATATTTAAAAACTATATTAAATGCCTAGGTAATCTATATGCGAGAATTTGACATGAAATATTTTTATGGAAAACTAAGTTCTAGTTTTTTCGAAAATACGTAGAAACGATCTTTGTGCAAAAATTTAGGTGACAACATGGTGGCACCACCACTGGAGTAGAACCGCAATGCACCTAGAGATCGTCGGGAGGACTGGAACCTTTGTGGAGATTCGCCTGAATTGTAGTGTTCATCCGAGGAGTCACGGGCACGAGAGTGGCGCGCGATTTGGCACGGTAGAGTCTCAGTCGAAGCTACTGAGCTTTGCCGAGGCTGCTGCGGCAGTGCAGGCGGAGGAGCGGCAACAAGCGCAGCGGCGCGTCGAACTTCCAACGCTCGTAGTAAATAAGATTGCTTGAAATCACTGGAGCGACCGAGAGAGGTGGCAAAGGTTCCGTGTTGTTTCTTTTTCTCTAAACGTTGCACCCCTTTTACGATCGCCTCCCCTCCTTTTCGTGAGTTGCCCGGTTCTCTATCTATAGAGACGGAGGTTTTCATCAACAAAAACTTATTCCCAATATAATAGCAGATTTTGCTCTACCGATGCTGTGCTGATCATCTGAAGAAAGGGGAATCGTCTAATCCATGCAGAATTTCAAACGGAAATGGCTCCGCTTTCAAATTCAAAATTCAATTTTTTTTATTTATTTTTTTTAAATTCCTAACCCAAATCCACCGAATTCCGCTCACACTTTGAATTTTTGTTAAGCCTCATCTCTCCCCTTCACAGCCAGGTTATTTTTTTATTTTTTTAAGAACAATTTGAAATGGGATAAGTTTAGTCCTAAATGCAATGTTATAGAGTGCATAATGCCTAATGTAATTTTAATATGTGTGTGTCTATATATATTATAAGGGATCGAGGTCGATCTCTAAATTTTTTATACGATATATAACTAAATGGGTTGCCAATTAGGTTTCAATGATCAAGTCATAGTGTTCATCATCCATACCAGCTTCCCCAACGCCCCAACAAGTGCTCACTCTACAAACATTAATTGAGCCCGAACAAAGCTTGAGCTTTGCCAAAAGAAGGAGCCTAGTCATCATGTCTGCCGGATTCTTTGCTGTCACGATCTTCTTCACAACAACCTTACCCTTCGCTAAGACATCTTGAATGAAATTGTACCTAGTATCAATATGCTTCGCTCGCTCGTAATAAATTAGACTATATGCTAGATATATCGCATCTTGGTTGTCATGGTATATATCAACAATATATATCGTTTCTCTTGTGTTTTCGCGTTGATTTAATTGCAAGATCCCGTTAGCGTTTTTGCATTAATTTTACAACACATGATATTAGAGCCAATGATAGATTGGTGGAGCCCTAATTTGTTCCGGTGCTTGGTGAACATCTCAAAAAAGGAATCTAGTGACCAAAATGATTTCCGAGTGATAGGTGTTATGGTGTAGCAACATGGGCCCAGGAATGAAGAAGCGCTTTGAAGATTCAAGTTGAGATTAATTAATGCAGAAGGATACCTGAAGTAAGGAAAAGCAAAACCTAACAGACATGAAGGGGAAATTGTTTATATCTACGGGTGATTTATGTAAGAGAGTTTCCATATTAGAAAATTGGTATGGTGCGAAACAATTAATATATCCTAATTGACCCATAACTCATTAACTTAAGCCTTTTAGTGAAAATGGATTCGACTGGATATATTAAGAGGCTTGGACTTGGGCTACCTCTTGGCGATCTCTCCGAGTGAAGGTATTGGACTTCTATTGCGCGCTCCCAACAGACATAACGGATATTACAATCACACTCGAGTCACTCAAACACTCTTTGTATTTAGCCCTCATAATTCCTAACGAAATAATTTATCAATCTCACAAAGGAATTACAATAAATCTTAACACAAGAATTTCACGGCTTCAAACTCGTGATGTAATTTACAAGCATAAGCTCCTCTTAGATTTCTCTTCACAAATAAGGCCCACTTCTTATATAGACAAGAATGTGAATCCAAAACAGGAAACCTTTTCAAACTAGATAACCACTCAAATATTATACACATTAAAGTTAAGTAACTTTTTTTTCGAGCGCAAACTCAAGACATATTTTCAACAATGCTCCATTACTTATTACACACATCTTTGTACCAAAAATTATAGCTGCTAGTATGGTTGCAATATTAATATGAACTTCTCTATCATTTAGCCAGCTGAGAAAACTAGGAAGTTATTGCCTTCCTTTCTGAGCCGAACATTGATTTGCACTATGTCCATTGTTATGAATGTAGGTGGACTATTAGCTACATCAGTAACAGCCATCTCTATCTTAGGTACATAGTCTTGTATCCACTTTTATAATCTTTGGAATTAATGTTGCTCGAATTAGGAACTTATTTTTGGGCCCCATCTTACGTTGCTAGAGCATCTTGTTGCTGTAGAGAATAAAGATTCGCCTATAACAAGTAAAATCTACATCCACTAATTGCAGAGGGTAGATGGCTTTTGAGTGGTTCTCCAAATTGAATTCGAGGTGGTAAAAAAAGAGCCGCAAGTTTCCTCAAGTTTAGAAGTAAATTTCTGCCTCCGATTTACCTATCCCATGAATAATCTCTTCTTATGTGTAGTTGATGCGACATTATTGTGGAGGTCTCATTAAATTACTAGGTCCCCTCACAGAGACGGCTATCGAAGTATCTACCAACTCCATATAATTGTGGCCTCATTTGGCCATACTTCACCAAAAGTTTTGCTTAAACGATCTACCATCCAAATTCCTTTCTCAATGATCTATCTCTTAATTCATTCATTTATTAAAAGAAGGAAATGGGCATGCACTATCATGAATCTAGAGTACTCAAATGTCCTGAAGATCATCTCTTCCTCGCTATAAAATCCCAAGCCCACCAAGCTCACCTCGCACCCGGTTCATCGGTTTGGTATCTCTTCAAGTGTTACCGAATGGCTTCTTCTACCACTAGTGCTTCATTTTCAATGGCCGTTTTGACTTCGGCTTGCGTTTGGGTCTTGATCGGTGCAAGCGCGAGTGCGCAACTTTCCTTCGACTATTACACCAGATCTTGCCCCGTCCTCTTCCCCACGGTGAGGCTAACCGTGGGAGCAGCTATAGCGAGGGAGGCTCAGATGGGTGCCTCACTGCTTCGCTTGTTCTTCCACGATTGCTTCGTCAATGTAAATTTTCAATCCCTTCCAGACTTTGTTGCGTTTCAGAATCTTTCGACATGCATTATTCTAACTCTGCACTCGTCGTTCTCGTATGTGTGATACATCGTGCGTGCATGCATCATGCAGTATGGTTTATAACCAGTTCACTTGGTGTAACTCTTTTCATGATCCAGTGCTGTGCAGTATGGTCATTATGAATCAAATAGCATAAGGCAATGTTTGTTGGTACCATCTCATATCTCTATGCAACCATTTAGCTAGCCGGCTTCAATAGGTAAATTCGCTTGTTATACGTGAACCCCACCTTCTAAGGCACTCCGGATTTAAGTTGGCTAAATGGTTGTTCATCGTTCAAAGTGGCAAGAGCTCAACGTCTAGTACATTGTCCCAAGATCATAAGGAACTAAATATGAAAGCCTGAGCTACAATAAGTCATAATGTAACGCCCTTCAGCAATCAGACTGCACACCTATAGCTGACAGAATACATATTACTGTTAAAACGCATTTGATGTCGCGCTGTATCAGGGCTGCGACGGATCAATTCTTCTGGACGATACACCTACTTTCACCGGAGAGAAAAATGCTGCTCCGAACGTCCATTCAGTGCAAGGGTTCGAAGTGGTCGACCAAGTTAAGTCTGCCGTGGAGGGTGTGTGCCCAGGCATCATCTCATGCGCCGATTTGTTGGCAATTATCGCGCGAGACTCCGTCGTGATAGTCAATCGTCTGAACTCAACTAGCAGTTAGTATGGCATTAGTAGAGATTTGCGATGTTCTAAATTAGTTCCCTTGGATTATCATGATAGCTTGGAGGGCCGTGGTGGCCAGTGAAGCTGGGAAGAAGAGATGCAAGAAGTGCAAGCCAAGCTGCTGCTAATGAGAGCATCCCCCCACCAACTTCGGACCTCAAGAAATTAATCTCCTCCTTCCAAAATGTCGGTCTCAATATCAGGGACCTTGTGGCTTTCGCTGGTAATTTTAGTGTAATTAATCTTGCATGATTGATGCATAAGAGTACGATTAAGATCTACTTTCTCAAATCGGAAACATAAGATTAAGAGCTCGTTCGATGCAATACGTGTTTTTTGCGCCATTTCAAGGAGCCCCACACGGTTGGACTATCGAGATGCACAAACTTCAGGGACTGGGTCTACAACGAGACCGACATCGACGTGCTGCTGGCCCAAACGAGGAAGCTCGGCTGCCCCGGCGTCAACAGCATCGACGACGACAATCTGGCCCCGCTCGACTTCCGTAGCCCGATAACGTTCGACCACAGCTGCTATTACAACCTTGTCCAGAGACGAGGCCTTCTTCACTCGGACCAACAGCTCTTCAACGGCGGGCCCGCCGACTCGCTCGTGAAGCTCTACAGCAGAAGCCCGGTCGCCTTCGACAAGGACTTCGTGGTCTCCATCACAAGGATGGGCGACGTCAAGTCCCTCACCGGATCCAATGGTGAGATTCGGAGGAACTGTAGGAGGGTCAATTGAGGCCCTTTGATTTGGAGAGAGGCCCAATGTCTTGCCTGATGAAGACTCTTTCTCTTCTTGCTGTTTTTTTTTTTTTGCTTTTTCTCTCTCTTTTTTTGGGGCTTTTTGGTTGGTGTGGTGCCTGCATTTGAAGCTGCTTTCTTGCGGTAGTAATTACATTCTTGATGCAATTTCAAATTTGACAATCACTTCTAGGGCTCAACAAATCTGCATAAATACCATTTATCTCATGACACGCGTATAAATTTCAAGAGCACATGCGAGTGCTTTCGTGAGTGAAGAAAAGGCCCGATATTGAAATCGTGACCAAAGTAAGCCCGTTATTATGAAGAAAAGGCCAGTTGACCCAATGAATTGGCCCAGCCTGCCTTTGCACTCATCTGGTATAGTAGCACAATCTTTTCTTGTCAATAAATATTTGAGCAACAATTTGAATTAGGCATTTAAACTTACATCAAAGCGAACAACAAACCAAGTCAAAAACTAGCCAATAAGGCAATTTACATCAACGAAGCCCTTTCTCTCAAATTGAACGGTCATAATTACACCTTGAAATCCACTATCGTAACTTTCCAAATATCGCTCGACGTTCATAATTTCATATGATACTATCATCGTGCCATGATATGGTTGAAATTGAGACGTCTTTTTGTCATATTCTTTGGAGAGGAAGCTAGGGTTTTAGTGATGACGCTAGGAAGTGTCCATCAGTGTGTAAAAACTCGAACATCATGCTGATGTGCTCCATATGTAAGCATTGAAATCAATCAAGCTAAGGCAATAAATTACATGGATTTCTAAACAAGGACGGCCTGCAGAGATGGACGGATGGATGCTACCCCAGATGGCCTAGGGAGTAAGATTGTATAACAACACGCAGGCCCTTAGCTTATATATTGCCTCGACCTCGAGTTAACACTTATCATTTGATAGGAAAATAGATAAATACTTATGGAATCTCCTACGTGTAAACCCTTAATTGAGGAGCCAATCTGGGGTCCTCATCTAAACAATCTGGGTTAGCAATTTAAGCGCCGCATGAAAATCCCAAACCCTAATTCTATTTTATTTTTTTAACATATAGTATGAGGTGACATAATGATCTATCAGAGATTCTCTGAAGTTGTCAACCCACATAATGCCAGCAGTCAAGAACTTTACTATATTCTCCAAAGGTTTTCCTCAGGTCACTTCTGCTTTGTATAATTGTTTAATGTCGTCTCTCAGCAAGAGGAAGCCTTCAAGCATGTCCATCATTCCCCAGAAGAATTTTTAATATGCAAATGGATGCTCTCCGAAGTAACTTGGAAAGATGGAGACCTTTCTCTCTGCTCATCAGCGACATCATACACTGAATTTTAATAATAGTTAGCAGAAAGAAAAATAAATGTTTCTTCAAAACCATGATCTTATGCCATTTGGGAGGTAAAGATAGAAGGAAAGGGTGACACAAATTAAGGAAAGTTATTTTAGATGGGTCATTGTAACCTTCACTTGCGGTGTTAATATCTAATCGTGTATGCATTCGAGAATGAATTGTTCCATAAATAGATTTTGAACCGCACATAGATAACTAAATTCGATGGCATTATCTGCGGAGATAGATTTTTCACTGGCGATGGTCATGAAAATGTTCCACATCTTAAGTTTTATAACCAGTCCATCTACAAAATGCACTTTTTACTCGAGTGACAGTACTCTAGCGACATGTTTAGATTGAGAAAATTACGCATCATCCACAAGTGCACATGTATCATAATCAAATGTTTTGTGAATTAAACTAATTTCCATCGTTAATGTACGATATGATATTTTATAAACATCATAATATATATATATATATATAGAGAGAGAGAGAGAGAGAGAGAGAGAGAGAGAGAGAGAGAGAGAGAGAGAGAGAGAGAGAGAGAGAGAGAGAGAGAGAGAGAGAGAGAGAGAGAGAGAGAGAGAGAGAGTGTTACAAATGTGTGGAATTCAAGGAGGGTTGTACCCGGACTAGAAGATGCCACTAACTCAAGCAACCACGACTTAAGACCAAATACCATCACATCTCATTTGGATTCGAGAAACTTTGGCACGATGGAGACCATATGTGATATTCAATACGCTAGTCATATTAATAATTGATTTGAATGACTCCATGTAATGAACCGAACGAGAAAGAAATGGTGAAGAAAATCAAAAAGAAAAAAATAAGGAAAATATATAAGAGAGAGAGAGAGAGAGAGAGAGTGAATGAAGAGAGAATGGAGCACGATTGATACCACACGGATCTTTAATTGCTTCACTCCTTCCCGCTAAGCTGGTTGATGTCCACACGCCAAGGAAACCACACCCATCATCATCAGAACACAATGTGTATATCATCCACCTTTTAGCTGGCACGACCATTAACTATTCAACCGTAGATCCATCACATGTAGTAATATATATGTGTACGTGACTTAAAGTGTTTATGAATCAAGTGTAGGTAATATTTCCCCCCTTCCTAGCTAGAAATATCCAGATTTTCATTGTTCTTTTTAGTTAATACGATGATAGTAGGTAGTCTTGAGTTTTTATTCGTGCTAAATTGTGTGCTGTGTACACATGAATGGTTCATGCTATTTGTGTCCTTTCGTACATATCTATATGGTTTGCCGGTCATTTAATTTGATTTGTCTAAACAACTAGACTTTTTTTAAGTTGTCGCATTAAGAATTTCACGTCTAAAGAATATGAAAGATCAAGTAAGACAGTTTTTATGTTGGCCATGTTAAACCATCATGTGACTTAATTGGTAGACTTCAAAAAGTAGAGTATCGAAAAACTCTATATATTCAAGCGTGCGTGTCAACATTCAAATTTCCATGAAGCGTATACTTCAGAATGAGACATAAACATGAATATCTACACTATTCATCGACCTTGAATTGTGTCAGATTTATTCACCACAGCTCCTCTACCAAACTCACTTGGGTGGAGCTAAACCTAAAGAAAAATTAAATCACTGTGAATTGTCATTTAGCAAACCTATGAACAGTGACCTCATATCAGTCTTTGACATAAGATCCAAATTGGTTAGGTCGAATCGCCATGTACTTTCATGACTCGCCATGTACTTTAGCAAACTAGACTTTTCATCTTTCTGAACGTCGAATCGCCATGTACTTTAATGACTCTACGTGTTAGGTCACCTGCTGAACCCCTTGTCGCCTTGAGAACCGCCCACTATATAATCCCACTCGTATCGAGTCATTTCTTCATCACACCCACAACACAGTTCGTTATTAGCGTGCTGAAAATGGCCTGGTCCTCTTCATTTTCGAAGGCCATCTTGACTTTGGCTTGCGTTGTGCTCCTCATTGGGGGCACGAGTGCCCAACTTTCGATCTTCTACTACGCCAAAACTTGCCCCCAACTCTTCCCGACGGTGAAGTCAATCGTGCATGGAGCGATTGCCAAAGAGGCCCGCATGGGTGCCTCGCTCACCCGCTTGTTCTTCCACGATTGCTTCGTCAACGTAACTTCTCTTTCTCATCCACTTTAACTTCTCAACATTATTCCCCAATACTTAAGACCAATTCATACATTCACGTTTCTTACAATTGAAAAAGCTATCAATGCTCTTAGCGAAGAAAGAGTTTGGCTAAGTAAATACAAACCAAAGTCATTGCCTCATTGATGTTCATGGTATATTTATCAGGGTTGCGACGGATCGAACCTCTTGGACGACACGCCCACTTTCACCGGAGAGAAGAATGCTGCCCCGAACAAAAATTCCCTGCGAGGGTTCGATGTGGTGGACAAGATTAAGTCCGCGGTAGAGAAAGTGTGCCCCGGCGTCGTCTCGTGTGCTGATTTGTTGGCGATTATCTCCCGAGACTCCGTTGAGACAGTAAGTCATTGGAACTCGACTAGCTATGGAACAGAAGAGACGAAAGCTTCTGATTATTTTGGATGAGTAATAATTTGTTGCGAATGAATTTGGGCAGCTGGGAGGGCCAGGGTGGGATGTCAAGCTGGGAAGGAGAGATGCGAGAACTGCGAGCCAGGCAGCAGCTAACAACAGCATCCCTCCTCCAACTAATAACCTCAACGCTCTCATTTCCAGCTTCCAAAATCATGGCCTTTCTCAAAAGGACCTCGTCGCACTATACGGTGAATTTCCTCTCTCTCTCTCTCTCTCTCTCTCTCTCTCTCTCGATCGAGAAAAATTTGGTAATTTGCAAAAATCCATGAGGAAATGATTTCGCACCAGCGACTACTCCATAAACCAAATCTATTAAATCTAGTTGATCACATTTCAAGAATTTATGAGATCCACACTGGTCCTGCTAAAGAACACACAAATGTTAATGCAATTCTACACTTTAATTGGTTCCCCCTCATCACCCTTAGAATTTTATAAGATCCAAACTACTCTAATTAATACTTGTTTGTATGTTCTCTTGCTCTTAAATACGCAGGAGCACACACAATTGGGCAAGCGAGATGCACAAACTTCCGGGCCAGGATCTACAACGAGAGCAACATCGACAGCTCATTTGCCCGAACGACGAAGAGCAACTGCCCACGCATGACCGGCGTTGGCGATAACAACCTGGCCGGCCTTGACTTCCAGAGCGCGACATCGTTCGACAACAACTACTACGTCAACCTCGTCAAGAAACGAGGCCTCCTTCACTCTGACCAACAGCTCTTCAACGGCGGGTCCACCGACTCACTCGTCAGGACTTACGCCAAAAGCCAAGGCACCTTCTTCAAGGACTTTGTGGCCTCCATGATCAATATGGGCGACATCAAGCCCCTCACCGGATCCAACGGCGAGATCAGGAAGAACTGTAGGAGGATTAATTAATTTGATGAATTTTGGGTCTATATATACTCCTTAATTTGGAGTTTCAGCAATAAATTTCTCTTTGATCGAGTTCTATTTTCCTGGTGTTTGTTCTGTCATTTGCATTTGAAGTTTTTGCTGTGGTGTGACCGTCGAGATGGAATTGTAAGAGTCGAATATTGTAATAAAAGTCCTGTCGAGATTTCGTCAACTGTTACACATTTCTTTGCCCGAAAAACGACAGTTGTTGGGAAATGTATCATGATGTTTACCAGTAGGCACTATTAAACGACATTTCTTTGCCTTAACGCATTCGATGGGAGCTGTTAAGGCACACGCGTTGGTTTGGGTCTAGATCATCAAAAAATAATCAAAATAATTGAGTCACACAATGGTGGTCGGTTATGTTAAGAAAACCTCCCATAATAATTTGAAGTTGATAAATACAATGGTATATCAGTTGTTGTATAAATGCAAATGTTGCCTTGTCTTGGGATTAAACAAATACAAAGAGCACTCTGTTGTGGCCCACAAAACCTGAAGCATGAAGCATAAGACCGAAGATGGCAGGAAGGACCATAATGAATCTGAACAAGTCAAGGAACGTGTAGTTTATGAGGTCCTGAAAGTATTACAGACAAGGTGAACATTTTATACATGTGGACGACTCTTTCTCTTACATTGTAGAGGATGACATGGTGTCGCGACTCACTCGTTTGTGTTAGAAACACGGTAAAATAAGGAAGAGGGGGACATGATAGGAAAGAGACATCCCAATGTTTCTTGACATGGACGCAAACATAAAATTGAGGAAGTCAAATCGATCTCGAACCAACCATACAAATTGAATATTGTTCCATGTGAGGGCTCGAACCAAGTCAACGCTCGATCACAGGCACTATCCCATGCTTATGGTCAGAATTTTAAAAGGTTCTCATCACCTAAACATTTTGACTCATTTCTAAACTCAGCTACGAGTTAGCGACCACGTCCATTTCGCAAAACGAGAATCGGATAGCATGATTTAATGTTTATGCAGATATTACACGAGGTGGGCACTATTCAGAAATTCCTTTGTGTCCCACGAAATTGACAGTAATATCATAACAACTAACAAATCTTTTTTTCAAATAAGTTGTTGGTAACTTACCATCCACTTCTATGGGGAAAATTGTCCAAAAAGTCCTAAACCTATTGTACGGCGGTCAATTCAATCCTAAACCTTTTAAAAAGTTACCAATTCAGTCCTAAATCTTTCAATCGTGCCAATTTTGTCATAAACTTATTGATTATTTGTCAATTTAATCATAAACCTTTTAACGAATTGCTAATTTAGTCCTTCCGGCTAATTTTGGCCGGAAATCGTTGACGTGGCGGTCTAGTCTGCACGGCCGTCCTACGTGGCGCTGACATGGATAATTTTCTATTTTAAAAAAAATCGAATTTTTTTATTTATTTTTATTGATTATTTTACTTTTATTCTTTTCTTTTCTTTTCTTTCTTTTCTCTTTTTTTTTCCGTTCTTCTTCTTCTTCATTGAGCTCACCGGTCGAGGGCTGACGGAGGTGGCCGGCCATTGGGTGAGGGCCTGCAACCCACGTCTGTCACGCCCCGTACCCTACGAAGCGCTAACATCCCTACCTTGGTCGATTGCAGTGCGACGTCCCAGGAAGCGTCGCCGACCCAACGCCCAACAGAGAACAAGCACAAACGGAAGTAATTAAAAACAACCCTGACAATTATAAAATACGAGCCAAGGATAACCAACAAGCAACCAACGCGGGAACATACTTGCACTTTACATTGCTATAGAAAACTTCTTTACAGACATCTATACACAACTGGGAAAAGATATAAGTCCTCGCCTACACGATCTACAAGCCACGGGGTCAAAAAGGGAAGTGGCTAGGGAGGTCAGACTAACTCAAAGAGAGGGCTACAGTCAAAAAGTTACCAGCCCTCACTACTAGCTATGGCTCCGGATACCTAGGGTTCCCACTCGTGGTCGGAAGATCCAGTAGTTTCGTCCGACGGCTCCTCGAAGGATTCTCCGAAGACTCGGACGGTTCGAATCCATATCTTCGACTTGGGCTCGCTCATCTTCGTAGTCCGGCTCCAACTCTGGATCTAGGTAGCGACCTAACTCGTCGTCTACTCCCAGCTCTTCGTCAGATCCTACCTCGGCGACTTCTCCGTCTTCGCTTGAGTCTTGATCCATCGGCTCGGGTTCCGGCTGCTCTTCGGCATCTCGGTCCTGATCTTCAGCTATCACCTGTGGCTCATGTGGCTCCTCATCCATAGGCTCGTCAACGCCATCTACATCGTAAACATCCTGAGGATTGATCACTTCGCCATTCGCATATATGGGTTCCATCAATCCATTTTGACCGATTGGCGCATCAAACGTTCTCAGGGGTTGCCCTAGGTTTCCGTCTGCATCTCGCAAGCACCAGGCTATGTACTCCTGGGTCTGATGAAAGTACTCTCCCACGTGTACAAATACCACGGATCTATATCTCACATAGGATTCCCCATTTCCTGCGGGGTATGTACTGGTATACTGGTGTATCTGTACAGGTATTCCAAAAAGCGGCGGGTTCGGCATCCTTACGGCTGGGGGTCTGAAAAGTTTCGGTTTACACAACCGTGAGACGAATCTCAGTGAGTTCAACCCCTAAACCTAGGCTAGGCTAGCATGCAATCTCCTGACCGGAAAATAAATAAGTGAAACCATAGTGCAACAACAATCAAATAATCCTCCGACCCTGCAGGTTAGGCAGTTCAATATATAATAATCACGGCACGTACGTGGCACACATTATCACACGTACGCCAATCACATGCTCATGCACCGAGGTTCACACACTCGCATGCCAGTCCATGCATGTTCATGCATGCAAATGTCGTCGACATGTCACGTGTATTTCCCGGCCCACTGGCCCATACTGGCACACTGGCAATCGCCCAATTTATTATTTATTACGACTCGAGTCATCAATTTTTCACGGCCCGGTGCGTCTAGCCTGCTTCAAAGTGCATGAGGCGCAAGAACCGATCTCGGCCCAGTGTCTCTAGCTCGCTTCAAAGTGCATGAGGCGCAACACCGATCTCCTTGCGAACCAGAGCCTGCTTCAAAGTGCATGAGGATGGTCGCCTTCCGGACGTACCGGGCATCGTCCTGCTTCAAAGTGCATGAGGACGGTATCGACCCGAAGGTCATGACCCAAAGGTCCTTAGGTGATCACACAACTCATTATTATCTGAACCCAGCGTATAACGCTTCAGGGTATTTTAGGTGATCACATGCTCATGGCAGACACGCATTCTCGCGCAATTTCATCACATGCCTCACTCTTGGCATACGCAATGCGTGTCCATGTTATGCAATGCAATGCACCACGAGCACCAATATAATTCAGACACCCAATGTCACAACACGTGCTTAATTGGCCCAATTAATACCGTGTGGCCTAACGTGCGATTCACAAATCAGTAAATCATTGTAAACCAAACAATGGCCAATCGCACTCCATAAAATCAGCCACACCACATACGACATAGCGATGCGAAATCAACCACAATTAAGCACAATTGACGTACAATCAGTCAACCCGGACATACCCGGTAATTTTCCAACGGGCTCCTAAATTGGTCATTTAATCCAATTAATCTCCCCAAATAATTCTCATTAATCCACTAAATTTCCAAATGATAATTTTTACCAATCCGTCCTCAACCCACCGAAATACACACCGATACTATCTAAGCCACCCAAATTGTACCGATAATACCTAAACCAGTCCAGAAAAACGCACTAACGGTCTAATCCGGGTTTAGGAATTTTACTCACTTAATTTCGGACCACGGCGACGGGGAACGGCGGCCGATCACTGATGAACAGTGAAACCGGCGGCGGAATTCCCGGGTGGGGAGGGCGCGCATCGTTCACGCGGCACCGTTCACGCGATCGTTCACAGGGGGTACTGCTCACGGCATACTGTTCACTGTGGGGTACTGTACGGAACTGTACGGATGGGACAGAACGGTGGTCGGCGAGACGGCGGTGACGACCGCGCGGCCATACGGACGCGCCGTACGGCCGGCGACGAACGGCGACGTACCGAATAGCTGGACGGCTGGGTGGCGACGGAACGGCGATCGGAGCTCCGGCGAAGATCCGGCGAGGCTCGGACGCGGCGGCGGTGCTTTACCGGGAGAGAAAAAGAGAGAAAAATAGAGGGAAAGGGAGAGAGAAAGGGCTGGACAGAGGCGAGGCTCGGGCTGGGGGGCTGTGGTGGTCGACGGCGGGGCACGGCGGTCGGCGGCAGCGCTCCGGTGGCCGGCGGTGGCTCCGGCGAAGCTCGGCCGGGAGAGAAAATGAGAGAAAAAAATTAAAGAGAGAGCTGTTCTGGTGGGGGCTGGCCGAGAATGAGGGAGAGAGGAGAGAGAGAGGGTCTTAACCAGTCAAACTTTAGGGGCTAGGGGCGACACGTGTCGCCGATCCGCGCGATTTGACAAAAACGCCCCTAATCTAACGGTTTCTGTTCGACCTTATCCAAAAAGGGAGGGGCAAAAAGGTCAATGGCCCCCAATAATGCAGCTGATAACCTCTGATAGTTATCCCAAAATTATCCCAAAAATTCGGACCAAAATTTAGCCCAGGGGCAAAACCGTCATTTTTTCGGTCCCGGGGCGAAATTCCAATTTTCACACATACGCGTTCCATATGTGCGTGGCCAATATAATATGGCGTCGAAATCGCGAAATTCACTTTTTAAGCCCTCGGAAATCGACTGCAAAGTTTCGGGAATAAAATAATATTATTTTTCCAATTTTTGTCGAAATTCCAGTTTTTGTCCAAAACGACTCCTGGTATGCGTGGCCACCCAAAAATGGCGTCGACCTCGAAAAATAACCTAATTTGGCCTCGAAAAGCAACGCTGGCGTCCCGAGGGGCAAAATCGTAATTTTTCACCCCCGGACCGAAATTCCAATTTTTACTCATACTAACTCCAAACGTGTGTGGCCAGCGTAATATGACGTCAAATTCCCAAAAATAGTCTCTTAAGCCTTTGAAAATCGACATCGTAATCCGGGCCCAATTCCGTGAACAATACTCGCTAAACTTTCAATTTCAGGGTCTCTCACTAACGGGCGGCTGTTTAGAGGTTACGCGTATCGACCTAGGGCTATCCGTATCGTAATGGTCCCGATCATTGAGAGAATGAGAAATTATTACTAGTTCCAGAGGTCACGATCGTTCGGTTTAAGTTCAGGACTGGTTGGCCACGTGTACTTTCGGTCTTGCAGAATCACCTGCGTCCCTATTGTACATCGTAGGCCTTGGCCAAACCCAATCTATTACCCTTTCTTACAATCGGCCCAGTTTGGCCCAAAATATTCCCTCAACGTCTCTCGTGATCGGTGTCCGTTTCACGATAGGGTCCCCGGTCCACGTACCGGTTTCTAGTTAGCCATACCCCATTGGTTAGTATCCCAAGAGTGATCAGCTTTGGGCGAGACTTACTAAAATGAAATGCGAAATAATATCAGTATTATTGATCTCGGAATTGCATCGAAATTCGGGCTGTTACAACGTCGGCCGTGGGCAAGGGCCGCGAAGCCCTTGCCGGCCGTGGGCAAGGGCGTCACAGCCCTCGCCAGATCTGGGTGAGGGCTCGCGAGCCCTCATTGCGGCCGGTGAGGGCATCACGAGCCCTCGCCCGCCCTCACTGTGGTCGGCGACGGCCTGGGCGAGGGCCGCGAAGCCCTCGCTGCGATCGGCGAGGGCGTCGAGAGCCCTCGCCCCCAGGCTGGCGAGCTCAACGAATAAGAAGAAGAAGAATAACGGAAAAAAAAAAAAAAAGAAAAAAAGTAAAATAATCAATAAAAAATTCAATTTTAAAAAAATAGAAAATTATCCACGTCAGCGCCACGTAGGATGGCCGCGCCAATTGGACTGTTATGTCAGCGATTTCCAGCCAAAATTAGCTGGAATGACTAAATTGGCAAATAGTCAACAGGTTTAGGACTAAATTGGCACGATTGAAAGGTTTAGGACTGAATTGGCAACTTTTAAAAAGGTTTAGGATTGAATTGGTAAAATTGAAAGGTTTAGGACTGAATTGGCCGCCGTACAATAGGTTTAGGACTTTTTGGACAATTTTATCCGCTTCTATGAATTTACCAAATCTTTTTTTAGATTGCAAATTATCGATTTTTGTACCAATTTATCAATTTTTACTTGCATAGCTTACCAATTTATGATACTACATGCATGACGTTCGTCTAAATTATATGAGTAGAAAATCCATCTTACGGATTTAGGATGAACCCTTGCCAGCGTGCTTACGCATGCCTGGCGCAGTGGGAACTTCCCTAGCTTGATTGCTACTGGCTTGCTTCCTTGATCGACGGACTCCTTCAAATGCCTTATTGACCAATGAATAGAACTTACAATTTTTTATTTGGTCAAGTAAATGACGTGTTGGTTTTTCTTGCCAAAGAAGCATGCAGCATACTTTTCAGCTGAGGAAATACAAAGAAGAATACTGAAGTGTGAAATGAAAAACTAGTATAAGATCTACCAAAACAACCTTTCCCGATCGATGAGGAGGGTCAAATAGTAAAAGAGAATCGGTAAATAGATACTAAATAGACAAGGGATGTTGTCTCCACAGGCCTCAGGATTTTTAAATTCAACTGCTCCGCGCGATGACATCGAGACAGAGAAAGCACTGAAAATGCAGAAGGCTTGTCGATTTAAGTAATGTTTAGATAGGTGATGGAGTCACAAACATTTCCACAGCTCCCCCACATATCACTGCGTTTTCTGCTCTTCATGATCACAGTCAGACAAACAAAGAACCTTCTCAGATGGCTTTGGAAAATAAACTTCAGCGAATCTCGGTCGATTTATTTTGTTACGACATATGTGAACAATGGATAGAATCAATCACAACACGAGATTCACACAGGATTAATGTAATTTCTCGTTTCTTTCTCTTTTACTTAATCAAAGTGTGGTTTTTTCGCTTGTACTTTTAACATGCAATGGATGCCGTTCAATGTGTCAATCAATTGCCTATAAATGACATTGATCAAATGTTTCTGTCATACAAGACATTTTTTTACTGGCATATAGTAGATGAAATTGTACTTTATAGATGGATGCAAGCTGGTGAGCAAACGGTATTCACAAAAGGTCAACCTCTTCTATATCGGTACAAGTGGGTAGAGATATTCGTTTCCTGTCCGTATCTCCATTCTTTTTCGCATCCAGCCAAATAATTAACTTTTCATGTAAATAAGGGTAGTCGTTGAATTGATAATTAAATATGTTAACGATTGAGATTCGGTGAGATACCAATATGTGTAGATACAACTAACCCTTAAGGAAAGCTTACAAAAATTTATGTGGGCACAGCTTAAAAACAACCGTTAAAGCATATGGGAAATTGACTATCCAATTATATATGTTATTTGACCATGTTTATGCTCGCTTAGCCTCTTAAAAATCTAAGGATTAAACTCTTAAGGTGATCCTTCCTCAATATTGGCCATTACCTTAAAACAATTTTTCTCACGGAAAAGATAGGCCTCACACATGAAAACAAGATGCTCAAACTGAGGGTTAATATCACAAATTGGAGAAATTGTCGATATTTGAACTTTATTGATCTATGATTTGACATATATTAGGCATGTACTTCTCTTAGAAATTGAAGTCACAAAAATAAAATGCGTACACGGCTCTTAAGTTTGAAGGAATGTGAGTTGCGAAAAGCTGTACTTTGACCCGGTTAGAAGTCAACTTCGATTTCCCAACCCCACGAATAATTACTATCGTTTCATGTGCAGACCACGAGAAATTGTCAGAAGACCTTCGACAAACAATCCACCAACTCCATTTAGACAAGATTATCACATCCTTTGGAGGGTTATCATCATCATCGGTGCCTAATCCCTCATATTATATTCTCGTCTGAATTTGTCTATCTCGATTATCTTGTCTGTTTTTTATCTTTCTGAACCTAGAATCGCCATGCACTTTTGTTGACACCTATTTTTGATTTGCCCAAAATTAATTACACAAAATTTAGGAGTTAATTTTCTTTAATTCCTAAAACAAAAAATATTTCTATTTAAATGCATTGCATATAGAATTTAGACACATTTGTATTAATAGGGTCTGTTAGAGTAAATTTTAAAAAAAAAAATTGAGTCGGGTCGGGCTGACCCGGCCCGTTTCTCTTTTCCCCCTGCACGGGCCCCCGGCCCGCTCCCGTTCCTTTTCTTTTCTTTCTTTTTCTCCCCCACGCGGGCCCAGCCCACTTCCTTTTCTTTTTTTCTCTCCTGGTGGATCGGCCCGGCCCGCCCACCCCTTCCTTTCTTCTTCCCCCTCGTCGGTCGCTCTCTCGCCCCTGTTCTCCCCTGCTCGAGACGTCACGCCGACGCACGGCGGCACCGCTCCTCGGCGTCGCTATCCGGCCAGAGCAGGGCCGGGTGAGCACGCCGACGGGACTGGCATTAATTGCCAGTCCCGTCCTCCCCGTTGTCCCGGCTTCCCTTATCCCCTCCGCCCTCTCTTCTCCCTGTTCTTCTCTGCGCCTCACTGAACTGACCCCCCTGCTCTGCACCGGCCTAAATGGCCGCGAAAGTCGCGCGCCAGAGTAGGCCGGTGCAGGCCGTCGTCATTGCAGACGTAACGGAGCAGGGGGGCACCGTCGTCGCCTGCTATAAATAGCCAGAGAGAGAGAGAGAGGCCGGTCGGCCGTTTGACGAAAGAAACAGAGCAGAGAGAAGCCGAGAGAGACTGAGCAAGACAGAGAGACTGAGAGCTCTTTCGACGACCGCCGAGCTCGTACCAAGACCATAAAAGACCAGAGAAAGAGAGGAGAGAGGTCGGCCGACGATTTTAAAAAAACAGAGCGAGAGGCCGAGAGAGAGAAAAAGAGCACCGAGAGAAAACAGGGAGAGAGAGAGAGAGAGCGAACCGAGAGCTCGCCAGAGCAGGAAGGAGAACCAGCAACGTCACCGTCGCCTACGGAGCAGCCGGAGACCCCCCAGAACGCGCCGTCGACCGGTGAGTCTCTCCCGGCTGAGAACCGCCTCTGTTTTCCTCTGTTTTCCGGCGTGGTTGGGCCGGGACTCGCGCCGGCCGTTTAGTGCGAATCCCGGCCCATACCGATGTCGGTCCCAGTCCCCACTCGCCGTCGGAAGTGAGCCACAGTCGCTGGAGCCGATCGAGTCGCCGGAGGAGGTCAAAATGCCTCTATTATTGTCATGCCCGCCAACCGTTTGTCAAAATGTCTCACAAAGCCCGGTTTGTGTTTGAGCTTCGTCGGAGAGTAGGGGGCCGAACGGTGACTCAACCGACTCAGGTAAGTGTTGAGGAGATCATCAAGGACCAGAGGGAGCCCGAATCGTGGTCTGGGTACGTCGGCCAAGTTCCGATCGGCGTCCGGTTTGACGAATTCCGATCGAGGCTTGGCCGGCGATTATTCAGGCCGGTTCTCCGGCGACCGGGCATCAAACACTCCTCAGCTCGATGAACTGAGGAGAATGATGCCACTGGCCGGACGAAACATCCGGCGATCGCCGGATTTTCGTCCGGTCAGTGGCCTCCGGCGTTTGAGGCTTGGACACCGGCTGAACCGGTCCGGTTCTGTTCAAAAACCGGTTCAAGGCCGGTTCATCGATTCGGGTCAGTCAAACCCGACCCGAATCCAATTATCCGACCTGAATTAATCAATTGGGGTCGGTTTCGTGGATCGGGGTCGGTTCCGATCGGACCTGAATCCGATCACCTGACCCGGATCCGGAGATCTGACCCGGTCAACGTTTTGGATCGGATCCGTTGACTCGGGTCGGATCCGACCCGACCCGACCCGGATCCGCCGACCCGACCCGGTTACAATATTATATTGTTTTCTTTATTTATTTTACTTTTATTTTTTTTTGAAAAAAAAATTTAAATTAAAAAAATTTAATTTTTTTTAATTTTTTTTTCTTTTCTGTGTTATTATTTTTTTTTCCAAAAAAAAAAATCAAATTTTTTTTTAAAAAAAAATTTTATGATTATGTGATATATTTGTCATGGTATTATTATGAAAGTTTTTGTCTTATTTAAATTAGACAAGCCTAGGATTGCGCGGTAGTATTTTGCATGTTATTTTTATTATCGCAGTATTATTATGCATGTTTTTAATACAATCGCATGAGTTGTGTTTTGAATGTCATCTAACTTAATTAAGGTTAGAACCTTAGGCTGCATGAATTGTTGTGTTCTTGACTGCTGATCGTTTCTGATTATGCACTCGCTTGATCACCTCACATGTTAGGAGAAAGGTCCTAAAATCAATCTAAATTGCCTGACAAATGTTTTCATGAAATGAACAGGGTAAAAAGGTACCGAAAGGGCATTAGTTATCCAACTAGTGTAACCAAGTCCCCGAATTCAGTTAATCTCTGGTTCGCAGGAATAGGGTGATTCTCCCATCACCCTATTTGGGTTTCTAATCGGCCCACCCCAGATCGATTAGTGGCGACTCCTTGGTATAAACCACTTGCATGTTAAATACTTAAACCCTAAGTCGCGATATGGTATGGGCTTGGGAGGGCCCGAGTTAAGTCCTAAACCTAGACTTAGCACGTACTAGGCGAGCCCCCCTTCTTTTTGCATGTTCGATAAAAAAGGGAGCTCGGGAGTTCGATCGCGACAGACTGGCGACTCCGCTGGGGACTTGCATTTTTAAAGTGAACTTAGGCCAAAAATTTTATCCTATTCAAAAATGATTTTTGTTTGGCAGCAAGAACTCCAGGTACGATACTGACATTAAGGTGTTATTTGTTCTTGCAGGTTCGAATTGATTGTTTATAATTTGTTGTGCATGCTTTAATAATTTAGCACTACACCGTTGCACACACAACCACGCTGCC